>NC_064627.1:440826768-441451768 GCF_023864275.1 Schistocerca cancellata
CAAGGTGGAGTGTTGGTCTGTGTAAAAAGCCACCATCAGTTCCCGGCAGAGGAAATGTTGGCTGCCAAATTAATGCCGTTCTATGAGGAGCTACTCTGATTAAAAGGTTCTCCAAACCCAGACACGGATGTGCTTGAAGGAGTGAAGTAGCTGTTCCAAGCTGACGCCCTTAACCCATTTGCCGGAGTCCAAGGGAAGGAACTTATTAGAAATAAGGATAGTAGTTGTTATTCTCTGGTAGTTAGCAGTTCGGTTTTCACTTTCTGCCTGGATGTATCAGATGAAGTTTTCCAGTCTGACATCGAAAAACAGGAGAATAAGACTGCTTTGACACCCCTCCCTCGCTATCGGCTATTTTTGATGGAATGTGCAATGTGGGAAAACTGTTCCCTTGCCTGCAAGGAGAGTCAGTATGAGTAATTGCCTCTCGCGAGAGTGGGCAAGTGCAGGGTGGCCACTCCAGACTCCAGAAGTGGCGTATATGTGGAGCTGCAGAATGAAATCTCAGTCAACAACAACAACGTTTTTCACTCTTAGATGTTTCCCTACAAGAGGTCGATGTACGCAGGGCGAGAGTCATTGCAGCTATAAACAGCGAGTGAGTATACTGCGACAGCTGAATGCTGTGACAGTACACACACACTGTTCCAGTTCTTTTAGATCTGTAGCTATTAAGAATAAAAGTCATGGATAATATTCACAAAATCGCAACAGATATTTAAAAACAAGTCTCCCCCTGAATTAATACACAGCTGAAATCGTTTCGAAATTGTTTTCAAACAACTGCCACTGTAGTCCTGTTTTGGACTGCTTTTAGTACTGTAGTTCAGTTTCCTTGGATGCCAGTAAGTGCGTCGTAACTGTGTCCTTTCATTCCCGGCTTGTTTAAAAATGTTCAAATGTATGTGAATTCCTAAGGGACCAAACCGCTGAGTTCATCGGCACCTAGACTTGCACATTACTTAAAATGACTAATGCTAAGAACAACACACATACACACGTGCCCGAGGGAGGACTTGGACCTCTTGCGGGAGTGGCCGCGCAATCCGTGACATGGCGCCTCGAACCAAGTGGCCACTCCGCGCGGCTCATTTGCGACTTGAATTTGGGGAACAAGCAGAAGTCTGTTGGGGCCAAATCCGCTAATTCTGCGTGTGATCCAGGACTGTGATTCGTTTGCTGACCAAAACTCGAGAAAATGGTTCAAATGGCTCTGAGCACTATGGGACTTAACATCGAAGGTCATCAGACCACTAGAACTTAGAACTACTTAAACCTAAGTAACCTAAGGACATCACACACATGCCCGAGGAAGGATTCGAACCTGCGACCGTAATGGTCGCGCGGTTCAGGTCTGAAGCACCTAGAACCGCTCGACACAGCGGCCGGCACTACCACTCGCACACGATCTTCGCGTCATGGGTTGGGGCATTGTCATGAAAGAGCAACCAGGAACCAGACTCTTGGTATTAGGTTCGAACTCGACGAATTGTCACCCATAAACAATGGAGGGCTCAACTGCCATTTCACAATGAGTGTCAAATACATATTGTCACATTCACAGTCAGGACACTAGTTGCAGTGATGCTAGCGCATTGACCTTCTACATAGCTGGTGCTGAAACTTAAATGATCGCAACGCTGCAGTTCGCAACGTGATAGCATTGTATTTTGGAATATGACACAAATAGTCCTAATGGCATTGAAGCACGCTGTATACCAGTGGCTAGCGTCGACGACGCCCTTGCTGAAGGAACTCAATTGACAGATGCACAACTAGACCTTGAGGCTCAGATGATAGAAATTTTGCGCGGCTCAAGGTGGCTATCAGGTACGTCCAGACCTCTCCAGCTGAACCCGTTGGGGGAGGAAGGGCGGAGAAACTCTTTACGATAAAGAAGGACTGAAGAAACCATGGTTGTTACTGTGACTAGGAGATGAACTACTGAGGCTTAGCAAAGTTTTAGAAACTACACCGCCAGTGTTTTGTTTTGCATGTCCCTGTTGCCGTGCCCCAATATCTTCCACCCAGCCGGCCGTTGTGGCCGAGCGGTTCTAGGTGCTTCAGTCTGGAACCGCACGACCACTACGGTCGCAGGTTCGAATCCTGCCTCGGGCATGGATGTGTGTGATGTCCTTAGGTTAGTTAGGGTTAAGTAGTTCTAATGTCTAGGGGACTGATGACCTCAGATGTTAAGTCCCGTAGTGCTCAGAGCCATTTGAACCATTTCTTCCAGCCAGGGTCAACGAGCAAAGTTATCAGAAACTACTTGCATGATAATACAAAACCAGAAATTTATGATATTTAACGGAACAGTGTAAATTTGTATTTGAATTTCATAAAAGTGATTCACTCTTAATTTTTGTTGGCATGTTTTTATTGTCTTCACTAGCAGTTAGTCGTTTTCTGATAACTCTGTCTGTTGAGCCTGGGTGGAAGAAAATGAGGCATGGCAACAGGGACATGTAAAATAAAACACTGGCAGCGAATAACGTAACCAAACGTCACCAAGAGTGCAGGTTCCCCATGATTCTAACGATCTGTTCTTGTGTGTTTCCCATGATTAATGGGTTGGAGAAAATGAAACACGGAAATAAATCTTTTCCAGACCTACGAGGTGCGACAATAAAGTAATGAGATTGGATTCTCTTTGCAAGATGTGGCAACCCTGCGGGCTTGTGTAGGCACAATATCTTTGACCTTGGTCTATAAGCTGCTTCTAATCCAAGCGGCACATCGATGGAGCTGCTCAGTCGTGAGTTGTGCTGTAATAAGTTAACACTTGTTTGTGTCTCTCGTCACGGAAATGGAACCGCATAATATTGCGCAATGGAATGACATTTCTTTTTGTGTTACATTGAGTGAAAACGAGAAAAAACTTACGGTAAGCTTCAGAAGGCTTTTGGGGAGGAGGTTATGTCAGGAGCTCAAGTATTTCGTTGGCATAAAATGTTTAGTGAAGGTAGAACGAATGTTGAAGACCGCAGTGGACGACCATCAACCTTACAGACGGATGTCAACTTGGCCAGGGTGCGTGAACTCGTACGATCTGATCGAAGATTATCCGTGGAAATGATTGCAGAAGAACTGAACATCAATCGAAAGACAGTTCGTCTAATAATAACTGAAAATCTTGGTATGAGAAAGATTTGTGCAAGAATGGTCCCCAAAAATCTCACACCACAACAGCGAGAAACACGGAAAAAATGTGGCAGCCGATCTGTTAGAGCCAACGGAAATCGATCCAGAATAATTGAGCAGTGTTATCACTGGTGATAAAAGTTGGTTTTATCAGTACGATCCAGAGACAAAACGCCAAAGTTCGCAATGGTGCTCAAAGGGATCACCCAGACCAAAAAAAGCTCGGATGTCAAAGTCAAAATTGAAATGCATGCTTGTGTGCTTGTTTGATTCCAAGGGAACTGTTCATAAAGAGTGGGTGCCTCTTGGACAAAGAGTTAACCAATATTTTCTACAAAGAAATTTTATAAAGACTTCGTAAAAGAGTTCTTCGTGTCCGTGCCAACATTCCTGATAATTGGATTCTGCCTCACGATATTGCGCCATCCCATACTGCTGTGTCAGTAAAGCAATTTTTAACCTCAAATCAAATTTCACTACTACCACAGCCACCTTATTCACCAGATATCGCTCTGTGCGACTTTTTTTCTATTTCCAATAGTCAAAACGACGGTCAAGGGACACCATTTTCAAACAACACAAGGTGTCCAAAAAGCTGTGACTAGGATCTTGGAGGATATTACAGAAGATGAGTTCCAGAAATGTTATCATCAATGGCAGAAGCGCTGGAAAGGGGTGTGCAATCAGAAGGGAACTACTCTGAAGGAGACAACACTAAACTTGACTAAAACAGTAAGAAACATTTTTTTTCACATCAATCTCATTACTTCATTGTCGCATTTCATATGTTCATACAACATAATTTCTTCATGTATGTGTGAGGAATGTATTCTGCACTTTGTGCCGTTCATTTTTGTTACACGCTGTATGCACAATGACCGGTGTCTGCATGAGACTAGCTGTAGCAACGCTCTGGGGTCCTTCGGACATTGATACGAAGAGTGTATACTATAAGAGACAGTAAAAGCTTATCACAAGAAACTGAACAACTAAAATCCACATTTTAAAAAGGAATGGATTCTTTGATAAGCATATCCGTCGTATCTTGGAGTTCAGACCATGAATCTGCGTCGGTTTCTCTCCTACCATATTGTGGGATTGTGTCAGCTAAAGCAAGGAGAATTTTAGGAAATTTGAACTTGAAGATCGTGGTTCGTCCGCCAGCCAAGATTAATGCCCTTTTGTGTTTTCTCATAGATGATCTGAGGCTAATTAAGCATAATGTTTGTCAGACTCTACACCACTACTGTAAACATATATTGGTCAGAATATTCGCTCTGTTGAATACAGTGTGTGGAACACCGGCTCCCACAAAAGGATCACTAAAGTTCCGCTGTGGCGGAGCTTTGCTCAGCTAACGGGCATGCAATTAAATAATGATAAAGATACCTACTGTCGTGTCTCGTTACTGGTATTGTGTTCTGAAGGAATATAGGTTGGCTGATAATCTTCTTAATAGGGACAGAGATTATCGTCTGAGAAACTAGCGGAATCTTGTGCTGGCCTGCATTAAAACACGAAGTTCTCAGACAGCAGCAGAATTCATCTACATCTACATGATTACTCTGCTGTTCACCATAAAGTGCCTTGAAGAGGGTTCAATGAACCACCTTCTAGCTGTCTCTCTCTGCCGTTCCACTCCCTAGCGGCGCGTGGGAAAACGAGCACTTAATTTTTTCTGTGCGAGACGTGATTTCTCTTATTTTACCATGATGATAATTTCTCCCTGTGTAGGTGGGTGCCAACAAAATGTTTTCGCAATCGAAGGAGAAAAATGGTGATTGAAATTTCATGAGAAGATCCCGTTGCAACGAAAAATGCCTTTTTTTACTGATTGCCACTCCAATTCCATGTATCATGTCTTTGGCACAGTATCCCCTATTTCGCGATAACACAGTACGAGCTGGCCTTCTTTGAACTTTTTCGATGCCATCCGTCAGTCCCACATGATGCGGATCCCACACTGCACAGCAATACTCCAGAATAGGTCGGACAGGCGTGGTGTAAGCAGTCTCTTTAGTAGTGTTGCACATTTTAAGTGTTCTGCCACAGAATCGCAGCGTCTTTGGTTTGCTCTACCCACAGCACTATCTATGTGATCGTTCCAATTTAGGTTATTTGTAATTGTAATTCCTAAGTATTTAGTTGAATTTACAGCCTTAAGATTTGTATGCCTTATCGCGTAATCGAAATTTAGCGGATTTATTTTAGTACTCATGTGAATAACTTCACACTATTCGGGGTCAATTGCCACATTTCGCGCCGTACAGATATTTTATCTAAATTATTTTGTAATTCTTTTTGGTCATCTGTTGATTTTACAAGACGGTAAATGACATCATCATCTGCAAACAATCTAAGAGGTCTTCTCAGATTATCTCCTATGTCGTTAATATAGATCAGAAACAGTAGAAGGCCTACAACGCTTCCTTAGGAAACAACGGATATTACTTCTGTTGTACTTAATGACTTTCCGTCTAGTAGTGCGTACTGTGACCTTTCCGACAGGAAATCATGAATCCAGTCGCACAATTGAGGCGATATTCCATAGGCACGCTGTTTGGTTACAAGACGCTTGTGAGGAAAGGTGTCGAAAGCCTTCTGGAAATGTAAAAATACGGAATCAATTTGACATCCAATCTCGATAGCAGTCATTACTTCATGAGTATAAAGAGCTAGTTGTGTTTCACAAAAACGATATTTTCTGAATCCGTGCTAAGTGCCAATAAATCGTTTTCTTCGAGGTAATTCATAATGTTTGAACACATATGTTCCAAGATCCTACCGTAAATCGTTCTAGGCGCTACAGTCTGGAACCGCGCGACCGCTACGGTCGCAGGTTCGAATACAGGCGTAGCATCACTCCGATTAGATTCCGTAATAGTAGCGTCTCAGCTGAATGTGAAGGCCAGATGGACCGTTGAAAGATTGTGTCAACTTGACTTAATGATACGGCTAAAAAACCGAGAAGAATGTCATAAGTTACTCCAGCAAGAAGGCGATCAAGTGTACCTTTATCTCGACATTTGACATACACTGCTGCATGAATGCGGCCTGTAGACTTCCCACAGTCCTCGTCTCTAAAATCCCGTCAACCACGGGCGTTACCACAGAAGGATGGCTTGCGTCCCTCTACGATTGCACATTGGAGTGGTGCCTGGGGAAAGGCGAGGCTTACATATGTTCCTGAAGTGAAGCGGAAGCCCTTTCACTAGTCACACAGGCAACAATCTGAATGGCTGACTGATCCGGCCATGCAACCTTAGTCAATGTGGTGTTGCTATGCTGGTGCTGCAAATGGCCGAAAGCAAGGAGAAACTATACCTACACTACATGGTTTAATCATGATAGCATCCTTTTGAGTAAAATATTCCGGAGATAGCTGCCACGTGGGGAGTACTCAAGAGTAGAGATGGGCTATGATCGCGCTCGAGAAACGTGCGACGCGAAGGCAATTTCTCGAGAATGTCTCGCGTACGCTCGGGAAGTTCTGCGCTCTCTGAGAAATTGTGCAAACCTTCAGTACACGAAGCACTGAGCCGCAGCGATCGTACTTTGAAATTCTATGATTGATATCAACTGTACTACCGTTATTAATGTGTGCTGAAGTATTAGTAAATGTCTCATAAGACAAAAATCATAGGATTGTTGTTTAAAAAAACAGTATTCACATGAAACAGAAGCTTAATTCTTACAAAATAAATTACCTTGTACATTCTGCATGTATGCATGCATGCTCAAACGTAGAAGAGAAGTGCTATAGCCTTTTGTACACAGAAACTGCGTACATGCGTTTACTTACTGAAGAAAGAAAGGAAACAAAAGTTGTTCAGCAGAAGGCATTTTTACATCCCATTGCTGCACTGCTGTCGATTTTTGTTAGAAATATGATTTTATTAACCAATTGGCCTTTTAGTCTGCTTCTTTGTTTGTTTGTAAGTAGTCATGTTTTCGAAAATATTCTTTCACTGGGATCAGAAGTTGCAGGTATTTCAAGATATTTTTTTTCCACGACAGCTACACCTAGATAACTGTTTTCACTTTTTTCCAGTAGTGTAAAGGATTATCCGTGCATTGTAGGTACGGTTCTTCTAAATATCGTTGTACCTCCAGGTGTATGCTATCACAACCGCTTTTCATTAGATTTTTATTGGGAACCTCTTCATCAAAAGAAGCCCATAAGGAACTACTGGCGTTTTGTACGAAATGGTACGCGTGGCTAGTGTCGTTAGCAGCCGAATGAGCAGATCGTACGGTCTCTACCACGTTTGTGCACTCTGCAATTAGGCTTGCAACGGCATGTTTTGAATGAATGGGATTCGTAAATGGTAACGTTTTGAATATTGGGTCGAGAACTGTGGCAACGGAATGTACTTGTTTGTTTCTATTAATCCTAGCCTGGCTATTAGTGAGTTGTGCAGATGTTGCTGTAGCTCTTGCGCTGTCGTGGTAGCCCACTTCCCATTGCATACGATTTGGATTAGCTGTCTGATTATTGGAATAGCTTTAGAAAGAAAGGTATAGTTTTCAGTTGAGATTTCACTTGTTACCACTTCAAATTGCTCCAGTACACATAAACATTCGCTCAAAATTCGCCACTCGTCAGCTGTGAGGTTCTCTACACCTGAATACAAAGATGGGAAACGGGTGGCAAAGCATTCCTTTTGCTCCACTAGACGTTTTAGCATATAAAACGTACTGTTCCATCGGGTTTCGGTTTCCTGAATCAATTTATGAACAGGTTTTTTCATTAGACCTTGGATATCATGGAGTTTTTCATTAGCATTGCAACTTGTTTTAAAATAGCTGCCGTGCGGGATTATGTAACGCCGGAAATGCATAGCCACCTGTTTCCATCTATTGTGCTATTATTTTCTTTCCTTGCTTTGTTACCTCAAGATATGACATTTCTGTCTCTTTGTATATTGTAATTGTTTTACTATTTGTATATTTATGCATTTATGTCGATGTATAATTGGTTTGTTTCGTAAATATTATTTGTATTTTTACGCTGGGTCTTGCCTAGGGAAAACTGCTATCGAACGATTACGTCGATAGGTCGTGTGAAGAATCAAAGTGTGTAGGATCTTTGGTAGTGTTAACTCTGCCGCGTGGAGCGCGGGCTGAGCAGAAGGAGTGTGACGGGGGTAGCGAGTGGAGCAGGTGTGTTGTGTGACGCTCCCGCGAGTTGCTGCGCTTTCGGGGTTTGGCAGCATGTAATTGCGCTCGACTTGCGATGATAGTTTCTGACATGGTGTCGCGGACGGGAAACATTAGCTGGCGCACATCAAGAGCCCGTTTCGCCTGGTGACCGTGTCGAGAAGAAGGCGCGCCAACATCCAGCTTCTGCAACAGCGACGGTCGACAATGAGTGACTGTCGCCACCTCCTCGATCGACGGCTTCAAACCTTCAATCAACCAACAAGGAAGACAGGAAGCACGTAAAGTTTTAGAACTGTATGGCAGACCTCAGCTTTTCAAACTTTTAAAATTGTTCAAATCACTAAATTACAGCAACTTAGCATGAACGTTTGTTGCTCATTGTCCCAATTGCATTACCAAGCAGGGTCCCTTCCTTTTCCGGAATGAACCCGAGTGTCGTTGAAATTCAAATTCGATTTCACTGCTTTATTTCAAAGTTCAGTTAAAATATTAGATTACGCAAGCACAAATTAAGAGTGCGAGTTTTGTTACCGTATTTTAGCTTACCTGTGACTGCAGCTCAGCTTGGTACGTACTAAATTTTACTATTGTTAATTGTTCAGAATCATTTAATTCAAGTTCAAAGTTAAATCTCTTATTTCTAAATTGCGTAGATTCAAGTAGCTTTTGAAATGATTGTTGAGGTAGTCCAAGACTAACCGTGTTTTACTGAATTTCGATGTGCTTCAGAAAGAAAGCTCACTATTAACTTCAGTCACTAAATTAACTTTAGATTTTCCTGTTTTATTAATTCTTTTGCTAAATTAAGTCAGAGTGTAGCGAAATTCATTACTTCTGACAAACGTTCAGTTTTCACACTACACGTGTCAACCTTCAGTTGCCACACTTCTAGTGCTAATTATATGTGTAATAACCTTTCTTTTTCAGTTACTGTAGTAATTGTCCTTAGGACTGGCGACCGTAATTTCCCCCAAATCTCAAATATCTAATTACCGCTAGTCAATTGTTAACGTAACGGCCGCGCATTTACTTTATTTATTAACTTTAGCCCTTTTCAAAATTAATTTCCACCTGTTTCATTAGCATTTTTCCTTTCATTTAGATGTAACCCTTTCCTCCCTCTTTACCGACAGATTAACTTCGGTGACGATTGCTTTTCCCAAATTTCCATTAGGTACACGCGGTTTAATTTTTCACTGTCATTAAGGTCGATAAGTGAGGGGGAGGTTACACGTGGCGACCTGGTGACAGGACAATCTTCGGATTTGAGGTTGTTCTGGACACAAATTTTGCATTGTGCAAATCTCATAACAAAGTACTGGTGACGTACAGGCCTTTACGTCAGCGAGAATAAGTAGTGGGAGTAATCCTAATTATATTTGAGATTTGTCATTTATATTGAAAATTATTAAAATGAGTGAAGGCAACAATTACCAAAATTTGGTAGACTTGGATACGGAACAATCGGTCGAACAGTGGGAAACGCGCACGGCGGTTCCCATTGTTCAAGGGCAGGCGGCTAGCATGAAAGACGCGACCGCCGAAACGCAACAAAGAGCAGAAATGGAATTCCAAACTTTAGAAAATGTTTCGGAATTGGAAGCGAAAATCAAATCTGTACCCCTTGATGATGAATACGAGGGAACATATATAGAGGAACCAGCTACGGAAGTAAAACCGGTAGTCTCCGGGAATTTAACTGATTTATTGAATGTTTTGATTAATGAAATCAAGAGTCAATCGGCAGAAATTATAGCTCTGTCTGCCAAGCAAGAAGCTCAGTCTGCCAAGCAAGAAGCTCAGTCTGAAAAAATTGAACGAAAGCTAGACAATCAGAACAAAGCTATTAATGTTGTTAACAACAATGTTGGAGTTGTTAATACAAAAGTTGATAAAATCAAAGAAGATATTGTTGTAATTAATACCGAAATCGGTAATCTTAAACAGGAAATGATAGGCGTTCAGGCGGAAATTGCGAGCATAAATACTCGTTTTGATTCCGAAATTAGCAGAATCGAGAAAAGTGTAGGAGAAGCAGTTGCTCTGATCATCGAGAATAAGGTGACGGAACAAATTCAATTAGTGAAAAAAGAGGATCAACAGAAGGTGGAAACTTTAAAGGCTTTAGTGTCCGAAGTAGACACTAAAGTGAGGGAGCAGGCTAATACCTGCGAAGAGAAAAAGAGGGAAGTGGAAACGCTTGCGACAACCACTTGCCAAGTAATTACGAGAGTGTCGGAATTAGAAAAGAAACTTGACGAAAAACAGAGCTATGTGCCAATCTGTGCACATAGTTCGGAACTGTTGACGAAAGAGGAGCGGTTCGACCCCTTGAAAAAAGGCGGTACACACGCGACGGATTTCATTAAAAATTGTGAAAGAGTTTTACCCAGATCATGGACTAATGAGAGAAAAATTAATGCGGTTATTTATGTGCTGGCTGGTGATGCCAAGCGTTGGGGCTTAAACCTCAACATTACTAACCTAACTTTTGACGAGTTTAAAAATTTGTTTCTGGCTGAATACTGGTCAGAGCAAAAACAGCAAAGTGTCTGGCGCGAATTTGTCGTATCGAGGCCTTTCGATGCGAATTCGCGCGGTTCGATGAGGGAGTTTTGTGAGGGCTGGATCGGCAAGTTGGAATATTTACGTGATCGCCGCACGGAATCCGAAATAGTCTGGGAACTCTACAAAAAGCTTCCAGGTGATACAAAACGCTACGTAGGAAGCAATTACAGGACAATAAATGATTTCCTGGAAAGAGTGGAGGACGAGGACAATTGGCGCAATAATCGCGACAGTGGTAGAGGCCGTGGGAACAACAGGTACCACAGCAACCACAACAACGATAACCATGGAAATAATGCATACCGCAACCATGGCAACAATAACAATAATGGTTCGGACCGTAATAACAATCGGTACAATGCAAATAATAACAGGAATGACGGAAACCAGTATCGTACTAACGTGATACGGGCCTCACAGAATAGTAATTACGCCAGAGGGTGTGATCAGCCGCTTCAGCAGCATCCGGGGAGCGTATCTGCTGGGACGAGACAGGGAAACCATTAGCCGCGCCGGTGAGGGGCCGAGCGGGCGTGGAGAAATTTTGGCGGCCCAATAACAGGAGAAAACCCAGGTATCGTCATTACGAAAATTCCGTGTGGAATAATCAACGGCGGGAGTGTGTGCCAGTGTTAGGAGAAAGGAGTGCGCCCACAAGTAGTAGATCAGCTGTATACACGGCAGTAGGTAGCACATTCACTGTCAGTGAGAACAATTTAAGTAGTGTTCCGGAAATCGATTATAAAGTGGCAGCTGTAATACCCACAGCGGAACTGGAGATTGAGTTTAATAATGATTCACAAGTGTTGAGAGAAGATCAGATGTCGGATAACACGTCCGTCATCGAGCGAGGGGATGCAGAGAGGGATGAGGTCTGGTTAAGGCAGTTCGGTCGCTTATACGACGAACTAAGAGATTATAGGGGTCTGTATGGGAGAAGTGTTTATGGAGAGCGCGTGCAGGATTTGCCGCGTCTCGTCCCGCAGGAAGATAGTGTTTGTGAAGTGATAGAAAGTTCTGGCCCTAACCGGCAGACTTTACTAGAAATAGTTGATGTTAATGGGGAGCACGAGCAAGATTCGTCGTGTTTCGTCCCGCAGGAGTTGGATGTTGGAGTAGTAACGGAAAGTTCTGGCCCTAACCGGCAGACTTTACCGAAAGTTATAGTGGTAGAAGTAGCCGACCCATCCGACGCAAACCTCCAGTTTAAACATTGCGAAAGTATTAAGGAGAAAGATTACGAAAATTTCAGTGATAGCCGGACACGATTGGTAGAAAAGCACCTAGATTACAGCGTGTATGAGGTTAGAGCTGACGTTATACGGTCAGACGGTAGCAGTGTGGGTTGCGCAGATCCAGAGGAAGTAATTGCAGATAATACTGGGCACATTCCTCCAGGTAGATTGGCAGATGAGATTAATCTGACCAAAGTGGAATCAACGAAGGTGACAATTAGTAAATTGATAGCAAAGCGACACTCAATAGTTGACGAGTTACAGGAAAAGGTTTCGGTATTGGAGGCGAAGCTACAGACTAAGCCTCAGGACAAACGTGTTGAAATTAAAACTGTAAGTGAACAGAGGCTGAAAAAGCCGCCAGATAAGCCGGATTTAGGATCAAAGCCGGATGGTTTCTTCTGGAATGACCTGGATATAGACGAGGATTTACTATGGGAAAAGAAAGAAACAGTCGAGGACAAGTGTAGACAGATAGTAGTGTCTGTTAATATGCATGACCTACAACTAAACGTGTTGATTGACACCGGTGCAGAATTGAGTGCTGTATCTGGGAAAATATTTGAATTACTGAAAGACAGACCTGGCATCGTAGTTATGCCAGTAACAGGAGTGAAAATTATCGGTGCTACTGGGAAGGCCAGTAAACCGGTCACAAAACAGATTTTTGTCAACTTCGAGATATGTGGGGCACGATTTGAACAAGAGTTTGTTGTCGTGCCAGACTTAACGACGGAAGTAATTATTGGGTTAGATTGGCTATTAAAGTACCGTGCAGTGATTAACTGCGAAAGCAAAACTTTGACATGTACGTCACAAGATAAAACAATAGTAGTTAGTTTTGACGAGGCAGGAGACGGTGTGCATAGGCAATACCAGCCTATACACATTGTTAACTGGCCGGATGCTATTGACGTAGGTATGAATTTGAACTACTGTAATGTTAGGAATCTCGGAATTGACAATAGTGTAGAAAGTGAATTGGAAAGTATTGTAGACGGTGTGCCAAACGTAACACACGAACAAAGACGAGGTCTGTATGAAGTAATAATGAGGAATAAGAGTGTGTTTTCAGACAAACCGGGACTTGTGGAAGGATATAAATGCAAGTTGCATGTAATTCCTCACGAACCATTCTTCGTGAGACCGTATGCTATACCGCTGTCCAAAAAGGAAGCAGTGCAACGGGAGATAGATAAGATGATCAAATGGGGAGTGATTGAAAGAAGTACGAGTCCATACAATAACGGTTTGGTCATTGTAGCAAAACGGGATGGTAGTGTGCGTATTGTGATTGATTCACGCACGTTGAATAGGGTCGTTCAACGCGAAACAGACAGACCAGAGAGTATGGAGGAGATTTTGCAACGTTTTCATGACGTTAAGTTCATGACTAGCCTCGATCTGACGGCTAGTTACTGGCAAATAGAACTCGAAGAAGAATCTAGGCCATACACCGCCTTCTTGTTTGCGGGCAGGTGTTATCAGTATAGAGTACTGCCGTTTGGACTTAATATATCTGTGTCCGTATTCATCAGGGCCCTAGATAAAGTGCTAGGACCGGCTTTGAGTTCAAGATTAACTGTATATGTTGACGACCTATTGTTGGCCAATGCCACTTGGCATGACCATTGTGACCTGTTAGATGAAGGTTTTAGAGCATTGCGCCGTGGCGGAATGACTCTAAAGCTAAAGAAATGCGAATTTGTGAAGCAGGAACTGAAATTTTTAGGGCATGTAATTACCACTGCTGGTATTACGAAGGACCCAGAGAAACTAGAGGCAATAAGGAATTGTCCTCCACCCAAGTCTAGGAAACAGTTAAAAAGTTTTCTAGGGTTAACAGGATTTTACCGCAAATTTGTAAAAGGACAAGTGTTTAATGATGAAAATTTGAATAACCTCTTACGCAAAAACGTTCCGTTTGTGTGGACTGACGGGTGTCAGGCCGCTTTCGAGAGATTAAAAGACGAGTTGTTAAGATCTAACATACTATTTCATCCTGATTTATCGCTACCCTTCCATCTGGGAACGGATTCGTCGAATTACGGGGTGGGGGTAGAACTGTTCCAAGAAGTTGGTGAAGGAGAGGACAAGGAACACCGGACGATAGCGTTCGCGAGTCGAACTTTATCAAAAAGTGAGCGAAACTACACGATTTCTGAGAAAGAGTGTCTCGCTATCGTGTGGGGATTCAAGAAGTTCAAAGGTTACCTATGGGACCGTAAGGTGATTATTCATACGGACCATAAGGCACTCACTTATCTGAAGGATTGTAAACTACTTCACGAAAGACTGACTAGGTGGTCGCTGTATTTACAGCAATTTAACTATGACATCTGTTACGTAAAAGGGACCGACAATTGCGTAGTGGATGCGCTGTCGCGGTTGCCCGAGTCTAATCAAGATGTATTGAAAAATGAGTCAGATGGAGTGGTCAAATTATACTATTTTAAAGAAGTTGAGGGACGTAAATTAGTAGTGGACATCTGCAAGAATCTACGTCGTCATCAGAACGAGGACGGTTGTTTAAATATGGTGAAAACCCGATATGACGAAAGGAGTCCAGAAGGAGAGAAATTAAGAAAGTATTACAAGATATACGATCATATCTTGTACATACGTAAGGGTGAAGATAGTAATATTTGGCGGGTATGCTGGCCCACCAAATACGTCACGGAAATAATAGACTACTACCATTTGGCGTATGGTCACTGTGGACCTAAGAAATGTACGGAAAAGCTGAGTGAAGTAGTGCATTTTAACAACATGTTAAAACGCGTTACTGACAGAGTGAAAACTTGCGATTTATGTCAGAAGGTGAAGGTTACCAACTGTACGAGTCGTGGTCCTATGCAAAGTATAAGGCCTAACGACACCTTTGAATTACTGTGCGTGGACTTGTACGGACCTTTGCCCAAGTCATCAGGAAACTTTGCCTACATTTTAGTAGTGCTAGAAGCTTTTTCCA
The DNA here is from genome assembly GCF_023864275.1 of Schistocerca cancellata. NCBI lineage: Eukaryota > Metazoa > Arthropoda > Insecta > Orthoptera > Acrididae > Schistocerca > Schistocerca cancellata. The sequence continues at coordinate 440,841,847 of NC_064627.1, forward strand.
AGTTCATCAAACTATACCCGATTAGGAAAGCTACAGCCAAAGCGGTCTATAGCAAGCTTGTGAACGATTATTTTGTTCATATTGGCAAGCCCAAGGCGATTCTATCATATAATGGGGCACAATTTACTTCTAAGTTGTGGAATGAAGGCATGGAAAGTAATGGGGTCGAGGTGATCCATATTTCAGCTTACTGTCCGGCTGGGAATCCCGCTGAGAGGTATATGCGCGAGCTAGGCCGACTTTGCCGTACCTATTGCCATCACAATCATAGGGCATGGGGCAAATATGTAGCAGTATTTGATAGAATTATGAACACCTTGAGACATGAATCGACGGGATTTTCTCCAGAGGAAATCATGTTGGATGACAGAAGTAAAAGTTTAGTGGAAGAGAGAATCAAATTCCCTCCACGGATTGACATTAGTATTGGTGTGAAAAAAGATCGTTTGCGAGAAGTAATGAAGCTAAAAGCCGATGCTCGCATACGTCGTCATGACGCTAAAGCGCGTTTTGCTAAGTTTGCAATCGGAGACTTAGTACTTGTAAAAGCTCATGAGAAATCGAGCGAGATAGACAATGAAATCTCTAAATTTAAGTTTGTTTATAATGGACCATATAAAGTCATTGGTATACCTCACACAAATGCTTATTGCTTAGAGTATCCAAGCTCTGGAAAACGATTAGGTATACGGAATATTGTAGACTTGAAATTGTACCAACCTTGGATCGATTAATACCACACAATGGGTAATTTGTACAGTATGCAAATATAGAGTGTAAGATTTAAGGATGTGCCATGTTGCGATGCTTTTGCCTGACCTAGAGGTAATTAAAGAAGTTGTAATTAATAAGTAATTAATTTTGACTAAATGATTTAAGAGTAACTGATTAGTAATCATCTGAAAAATCCAAGCTGCTAGTTTAAGTTTTCAGCTGAGTCACAGTAGATTAAGGAATGTAAATATGATTTTGTAACTTGCTGTAATATTTCATGAATGTGTGTTTTTATTAGTCATTGCCGATGTACTTAGACGCTCTTTTAAGTTTCAGGCTAGTACATGTGTGTGATGATGGACAGTGTTGAGTTATCCACTGTGATAGTGTTTATGGACTCCTTGAGATTACTCGGGAGTGAGTTTTCCGAAAGAATTCAGTGAAACGAACGTTCTGGAAACGCCGTTACAAGGGCGAGTGAGATCAAGTGTGCCGCACAGGCGGGCGCAACAATACTGGCAAGGCTGAGCCGCTGTCGGCTCTTGTGTCGCTGTCGGCTCTTGTGCCGCTGTCGGCATTCTTTGTACTCGCGAGTACGGAATGTGGAGTTGCTTTTCTTCCCGGACAGCTGATGTGAAAGAATTCTGCTGTCAATATTTATGTTTTTTTCGATCTGCTGTATATTATTTTCTTGTTTAGCGTTAATTGGACATGACGAGAAAATTAATTATGAAAAGGTTACATAAAAATGTGTATTCTATGTAATTAATCATTAGTTGCGTATTTTGATATGCCTGTTTTTTATGGCCATGTACTCTGATTAATTTTGCAAATAGTATTCCATTTCTTATAGTGTTACGAATTTTAATGATTTGGAATAGCTAAACCATTTTCTATGTTTTTTATGAATTTTGATATGTTGTCAACCTGTTTTACTTTGTGCAAGATGACAGAGTGGAATAAGATTAGGAGTATCTCCACTCAATTATTATTGTATAAAAATTGGTTTATGATTAATTAGACGAATGATAAATTTTTTTGATGTTTTGAGCATATGCATTTCCGCTGTTTCTTTTTTGGGACATTTTCTGAGTCTGTTTACGTTACACGAACATCCTCAGACAATGTGGGGCACGTGTAACGCCGGAAATGCATAGCCTCCTGTTTCCATCTATTGTGCTATTATTTTCTTTCCTTGCTTTGTTACCTCAAGATATGACATTTCTGTCTCTTTGTATATTGTAATTGTTTTACTATTTGTATATTTATGCATTTATGTCGATGTATAATTGGTTTGTTTCGTAAATATTATTTGTATTTTTACGCTGGGTCTTGCCTAGGGAAAACTGCTATCGAACGATTACGTCGATAGGTCGTGTGAAGAATCAAAGTGTGTAGGATCTTTGGTAGTGTTAACTCTGCCGCGTGGAGCGCGGGCTGAGCAGAAGGAGTGTGACGGGGGTAGCGAGTGGAGCAGGTGTGTTGTGTGACGCTCCCGCGAGTTGCTGCGCTTTCGGGGTTTGGCAGCATGTAATTGCGCTCGACTTGCGATGATAGTTTCTGACATGGTGTCGCGGACGGGAAACATTAGCTGGCGCACATCAAGAGCCCGTTTCGCCTGGTGACCGTGTCGAGAAGAAGGCGCGCCAACATCCAGCTTCTGCAACAGCGACGGTCGACAATGAGTGACTGTCGCCACCTCCTCGATCGACGGCTTCAAACCTTCAATCAACCAACAAGGAAGACAGGAAGCACGTAAAGTTTTAGAACTGTATGGCAGACCTCAGCTTTTCAAACTTTTAAAATTGTTCAAATCACTAAATTACAGCAACTTAGCATGAACGTTTGTTGCTCATTGTCCCAATTGCATTACCAAGCAGGGTCCCTTCCTTTTCCGGAATGAACCCGAGTGTCGTTGAAATTCAAATTCGATTTCACTGCTTTATTTCAAAGTTCAGTTAAAATATTAGATTACGCAAGCACAAATTAAGAGTGCGAGTTTTGTTACCGTATTTTAGCTTACCTGTGACTGCAGCTCAGCTTGGTACGTACTAAATTTTACTATTGTTAATTGTTCAGAATCATTTAATTCAAGTTCAAAGTTAAATCTCTTATTTCTAAATTGCGTAGATTCAAGTAGCTTTTGAAATGATTGTTGAGGTAGTCCAAGACTAACCGTGTTTTACTGAATTTCGATGTGCTTCAGAAAGAAAGCTCACTATTAACTTCAGTCACTAAATTAACTTTAGATTTTCCTGTTTTATTAATTCTTTTGCTAAATTAAGTCAGAGTGTAGCGAAATTCATTACTTCTGACAAACGTTCAGTTTTCACACTACACGTGTCAACCTTCAGTTGCCACACTTCTAGTGCTAATTATATGTGTAATAACCTTTCTTTTTCAGTTACTGTAGTAATTGTCCTTAGGACTGGCGACCGTAATTTCCCCCAAATCTCAAATATCTAATTACCGCTAGTCAATTGTTAACGTAACGGCCGCGCATTTACTTTATTTATTAACTTTAGCCCTTTTCAAAATTAATTTCCACCTGTTTCATTAGCATTTTTCCTTTCATTTAGATGTAACCCTTTCCTCCCTCTTTACCGACAGATTAACTTCGGTGACGATTGCTTTTCCCAAATTTCCATTAGGTACACGCGGTTTAATTTTTCACTGTCATTAAGGTCGATAAGTGAGGGGGAGGTTACAATTAGCCGAGTGGTCTCGGGCGGTGCAGTCATGGACTGTGCACTGTGCGGCAGGTCCCGGTGGAGGTTCAAGTCCTCCCTCGGGCGTGGATGTGTGTGTGTTTGTGCTTAAGATAATTTAGGTTAAGTAGTGAGTAAGCTTAGGGACTGATGACCTTAGCTGTTAAGTCCCATAAGATTTCACACACATTTGAACATAAAATAGCTAACAATTTTTCTGGCCTTTTCCCGCATTATGCAGAGCTCACTGTTGCTGTTCAAAGAACTTTTCACAACTAAAGTGATGGTGTGTGCTAAACAAGGCACATGTTGCATCCATATCTATGTTGCTAATGTGAATAAGTGGTACGGCTGCCGTCATATTACTGCCGCTGTCAGTTGAGATGCTTACAACTTTGCTTTCAATGTTCCACTTTGAAATCACGTTATCTAACGCCTCACTAATATTTAGCGCTGTAGGCTTTTCCGGGAAACGGAATGTCTCGAGAGCTAAAGCTTTCAGGTACAAAATAGTGTTAATGAAATGACCAGTTACAGCGCCGGCCGGAGTTGTCGAGCGGTTCTAGGCGCTTCAGTCTGTAGCTGCGCAACCGCTACGGTCGCAGGTTAGAATCCTGCCTCGGGCATGGATGTGTGTGATGTCCTTAGGTTAGTTAGGTTTAAGTAGTTCTAAGTTCTAGGGGACTAATGGCCTCAGAATTAAGTCCTATAGTGCTCAGAGACATTTGAACCATTTCTGAACCAGTTACAGCAATATATGCCTCACTATAGAGTGAGGTCCAAATATCGGTCGTTAAAGAAACACAAGTAGAGTCTTCCACGGCCAAGTTTACAGCCTCTTTCTGTTTATCGTAAACGTCCTCAATCATGAAGTGCAACTTTTTTCGATTTGGTATCGAGTATTGTGGGTCCAACAGTGAAACAAAACGTCGAAAACCAGTGTCCTCGACGATTGAAAGCGGTTGAAAGTCGTCTGTTATCATGGCCACTAGTGCTTCACCTAGCTGTTGTTGCCGTTTACTTTCCTCTATGAAGAGAAACGTAAGATTTAGATCACTGCTCCTGCAAGGGGATACGTTATGCTCGACAACTAGTCCAATAAAATTACATATCATATCGTGCAAAAGCTAGGATAGTATAGGTTTGATTTTGGGGTATGTTGTATGTTATCGGAGTACGATTAAAAAATCAATGTTTTTTTAAGCGTGGCGGACCGCTTGGGACACTAACCGCAGTTTTGCACGGAATTCACCTTTTCTACCATACGTACCTGGATATTTTGTCTGCCTCGCACTATTGGAAGAATGAGCCTCTGTATCCACGGACGTCGCTGTTTTATTGCTGGAGAAATTGTGCACTTTAAGATGTCTAATCGCCGGCCGGTGTGGCCGAGCGGTTCTAGGCGCTTCAGTCTGGAACCGCGTGACCGCTACGGTCGCAGGTTCGAATCCTGCCTCGGGCATGGATGTGTGTGATGTCCTTAGGTTAGTTAGGTTTAAGTAGTTCTAAGTTCTAGGGGACTGATGACCTCAGATGTTAAGTCCCATAAGGCTCAGAGCCATTTGAACCATTTTGATGTCTAATCACGCCCGTTGTATTTTTTAATACATTACGGAGATTTTTACGACAAATGTTGCAAGTAACGTTATCTCCATCCTCCGTAAAGTATTGCCAGCACCATGATGTTCGTTTTCGAGTGTCTATATTGATTTGAATAACAACTTTACTCGAGGAAACCTGAGACATACTAGTTACGAGCACAGCGAGCAGCGAGCGTGTTTGTCTAGCGGCGGCATTCAATTCACAAAACAACAGCGGCGCGGCGTATGTTGTCGCAGCCAACTGGCGCGCAGCGGCACTCGCCGCCGAGCTGTCTCTCGTGAGCTTCTCGAGAATTGCTTGAGAACTAGAGGCTCGAGGAATTCTCGGTGCGCTCGATTCGCCGCGCCTCGCCATCCCATCACTGCTCAAGAGTATACTGTCACCTGAAAATTAACTAAATTCCTGTTTTCAGATTCATTATTGCGCCTAATTCTTGCTTGAATTTCATTTTCATTGATGGAAGAGGAAATATAAATGAAGTTGAGTAAAAGACAAATGAGACTGATTTTCTAGCCGACTATGTAAGAAAAGTTTGACCTATTATTCGGACAGCTAGGATGGAGACTGTGAAAAGAGAAAGTGGCTGGCTCTGAGCACTATGGGACTCAACTGCTGAGGTCATTAGTCCCCTGGAACTTAGAACTACTTAAACCTAACTAACCTAAGGACATCACACACATCCATGCCCGAGGCAGGATTCGAACCTGTGACCGCAGCGGTCTCGCGGTTCCAGACTGCAGCGCCAGAACCGCGCGGCCACTTCGGCCGGCGGAAAGAGAAATGAACAGCATGAAGTTAGATACAGTAGGAACTAGTGAAGTGCGGTAGCAGAATGGTTTTCTAATCATGTTGCTACAGGAATATCATCACAAATTCAAGCAAGAATTAGGGGCAATAATGAATCTGAAAACAGGAATTTAGTTGAAACCGATACCTTATGATTTATAGGGAGACAGCTAACCACCTAGCCGTCGAGCTGCGCCCATAGTATCACAGTGAACAAATCATCACTTTAAAAATACAAAGCCAAAACACACCACATTAGAAAAATTATATATGCTTACTAGATCCATATATGGAGAGACTGAAACAAATAATAGTGGGATAAATGAAATTATTCAGTGTGGTAACAGAGATAAAAATTTAGTTTTGATGGGAAAGTAGAATTCGGTAGGGTGAAAACAACGAGCAGTAAAAATAGTAGGTGAACTTGGACTGAGGGAAACGAAGACTGGAGTTTAGCGTCCCGTCGCAACGGGGGCATTGCAAAGGGCGCACAAGTGTATTTAGGGAGCGATGCAGAACGTTATCGGTCACACCCTTTTCAAAGGAATCATCCCAGCATTCGCTTTAAGCGATTTAGGGAAATTGGGCCGACTAACATCTAAATTTGGATGGGTGTACGACGATTTGAACCGCCTTTCTCCCGAATACTAGTTCACTGTGCTAACGACTCTCTCAGTGGGTGTGGGTGGGGGAGGGCACATATAAACAACTGAAGGATCCAGATAAATTATATAATGATAAGGCAGAGTGTTGGAAACCAGATTTTAAACCAGAAAACATTCCTGGAGGATGATGTATGTTTTCATCATAATTTAATGGCCAAGAACAGCAGGCTGCCGGCCGTTGTGACCGAGCGATTCTAGGCGCTTCAGTCTGGAACCGCGTGACCGCTACGGACACAGGTTCGAATCCTGCCTCGGGCATGGATATGTGTGATGTCCTTACGTTAGTTAGGTTTAAGTAGTTCTAAGTTCTAGGGGACTGATGACCACAGCAGTTAAGTCCCATAGTGCTCAGAGCCATTTGAACCATTTGAACAGCAGGCTATAACTGGATGACTTACAGGGATGTTGAAAATTAAAGAGATGGGACCTGAATAATTGAAAGAATCAGTGATTGTGGAGAGTTTCAAAGGCGGCATTAGGCAATGACTGATTGTAGTATGAGTTCGGAACACCATAGAAGTAGCTTTCCGAGACGAAATAGCGGAGGCAGCAGAGTTTCAACATAAATCCTTCAATAACACACGAAATATTGATTTTCATTGACGGAAGAGGAAATATAAATGAAGCAGAGTAAAAGACAAATGAGACTGACAAAGAGTGAAAAGTTGTAACGTTGGAATGTAGAAGAGAGATGCAAAGCTCTAGAAGCTTGTACTGCTATGAGAAACATACATGCTGCCTACAGTGAAATTTAGGAAAACTTTGGATATAAGGGAAGTGGCTGTATGAGTAACAAGAGCTTGAATGGCAAGCCAAACCTGAACTAGCATGATTATACTATTGCAGTGCTGTGGTAGGGCTAGGCTTTATGTGTATGTTGGCTACAAAACGCCTTCACTATGTTCATCAGCATCCCTGATTCCATTTCAATATCGGACTTACACCTGCTTTACCCGCATTTGATTTTGGGTTGATAATCCGGTGATGATGATGATGAGCGTTTGGCGTCATTGGCCGGGAGGCCCCTCGCGGGGCAGGTCCGGCCGCCTTGGCGCAGGTCTTATTACATTCGGCGCCACATTGGGCGACCTGCACGCCGGATGGGGATGAAATGATGATGAACACAACACAACACCCAGTCCCTGAGCGGAGAAAATCTCCGACCCAGCCGGGAATCGAACCCGGGCCCAGAGGACGGCAATCCGTCACGCTGACCACTCAGCTACTGGGGCGGACGATAATCCGGTACTCACCCCACTAGAAGTACCATTCTTTCTATCACCATACTTCACTAATTCCCACTATATATAAATCCAACGTATTGACTTCTATTTTGTTTTCCAACCTACCTACCTGATTAAAGGATGCAGAATTTCACCCTCCGGAACTGAGAACGCCATGTCTGATTTTTGTAATGACAAAAATATTCTCAGTCCAACCTGAGATGTCGTACCGGAGACTATGTTACATCCAGAATATTTAACTCAAGAGAATTCCTTCGCTATTAATCTGTACAGGAAAACTACATGACCTCGAGAAGTATAGAGGCTGCAGTTTCCCCTAAGTCTCAGCCGTTCTCAGTAGCGACACATGAAGCCCATGTTGACTAATGTCGCAAGGTTACAAGTCGGTTATCATATTAAACATTTATATTTTATATCAATAGCATTGCTAACTATGCCTACGGGAGAAGGGTAAAACAGTTAAACATTTGATTCGTATCTGACCATGATATAGAACAGCTCTTTTTTTATGTCACAAAATGTTTTGCGTAGTGTGTGGTACACCGGGAACATCACAGGGCTCCACAGAAAATAAGGTCATGGTCACCAGTTGAGGAGGGCAAGCAGACAGTGTTCCTCCGTGGTGTCCGTCTACATTTCATTCAGAACCTGCTACTGTGCATTTGCAATGTGAGACACACATGCGTTATATTCACTTCACAGACGTGTGTCTTGGGGCGCACATTTCGTAAATTAAAATATTGATAGTTTTAAAATTTTGATTCTTTTTAAAGACTTTCTGCATAGTCTACTGAAATAAATTCGTCAAAAATAAAAAGCCTGTTATAACCGTCAAAGTAATTTTTGGTGTGGTAACCATGTAGACTTCGTGTACGATGACACAGTACCGAAGACCTATCAGTGTTTCTCTTTCAACATCCCATGAACTGAAACGTTCACTTAAGCTGTAGTACCTTCCATTCACATTCTGCTTATTTCTGTTGTTTTTATACATTCCTGTTATTCAACGCAAATCATAACCCGCGATGAGGATTTGTTGGAAAATCTTTTTATATCTTGGCAATAAATGATCCACAGATAGGTCACTTTCAGTGACTATTTGCATCATGCGCTGTCACCTATAAAAGTTTCGTGTTTCTGTTCATCGCTACCGAGTAACAGTGATGCATTTATTGGTTTTGTATTTGGAAAGGGCGAGCTGCAAATAAATGCCAGGCTATGCAGAACAGGTGTTTTTGCAGTTTTTCTAAATAACTTTGAAAGTCCCCTTAGAAAAATTATACATGACTGTGCTTAAACTGACACACAATATTTTTAGCGCAACGCAATCTGACTTTGAATAATCCCTCCAAAAGAATGGCCCTGACTAACAATAACCTATACCTTTCACGAATCACTTACCTCACAAAAGTCTTCATTACTCAGACTACTGCAATACAGCGAGCGCCACTGCTGCGAGCTAAATAAAAGATTCTAATTACTGAAGGCACTAACTACTGATAGGCATACTAAGCAAATGAAAGATTTTGATAGACAACAAACAACGTATTTACCTTAATAGTGTTCAAAAGTCATTATATCAGTTCAATATATCCAGTATTACAAATTTACTCTTTCTGGCGGACACACGTCCAGATCGTCCGCTCTTGAGACTCCGCCATCTCTCTCCCCACATCCACCACTGCTGGCGGCTCACCTCCAACTGCGCAACGCTACGCTGTTAACAGCCAACTGCCCAACACTACAATAGCAAATTCCAACAATGCAAACCAGACACAGAGTGCACACAGCACAGCCAGTGATTTTCATACAGAGAGGTACGTGGCGTTACCAATATAAAAACCTAAACAGCGTACTTAGAACTTGTGTAGAGCAACTTTTCCTAAACATAGGACAAAGGCTATTCATGTCCCATTATTGGCCGCTGACGCGACGATAGGCTCTATCCCACAAGAATGAGCACACTAGAATCAACTTGCAAGGAAGCTGCTATAAGTTAATAACCATCGTCGGTTTGACGGATATGTTAAAAGTATCAACAAAACTGACCATTCAATCCATCAGGGAATACCAAGTCGCAAAGCGATACTCTAAGCCACATGTTCTACTGGATACAGAACGAAATTTCATCGCAGCAGCATCTGTACGTTTTACAACTCTCCTAAGTCGTGAAAAACATATGGAAAAGTGAGAGACAGAAATAATGTGTAATTTTCTGCAAGGCTGCATCTCACAGTGTCTGCACTCATTCACGAACTGACGAACTAATAAAGAAACGCAGATCACAAGCGGAAGATTTCTCATAACATTTTAATATAACGAGTAGATTCCTTTTATTACATTCCAGGCATGTGAATGCGCGCTGCAATGAACGCGAAAATAAAAATGTTCTGTATTGGAAGCTGGGTTACAATGTCGACAGCGCAAACTACGAACACCGCCCGACTGAGCCTATGGTACTAGACCTGTATTGAGAAGGGGTTGTTTCAAATCCCTTTTCTATAAATATTTTCAGGCGATTGCTGCGATGGTTACCCCAACTTTCACAGATTGATGGGGCCGCCTCAGATAACTCCGTTGTGAGTCGTGCGTTAAACACCAAATTTCTTCACCACCACCAGCTTTCAAAATTTTAAAACCGCTTCATAATATTCACTTCACCGCACCAACAATGTTGATACAAGTTCTCCTTGCGTATTATAGTATCACCCTGTGTGTACCAAAAACATTGTGAATGAATTGTTAAACGCATTCGGGAGGACGACGGTTCAATCCCGCGTCCGGCCATCCTGATTTAGGTTTTCCATGATTTCCCTAAATCACTCCAGGCAAATGCCGGGATGGTTCCTCTGAAAGGGCACGGCCGAATTCCTTCCCAATCCTTCCCTAATCCGATGAGACCGATGACCACGCTGTCTGGTCTCCTTCCCCAAAAACCAACCAACCAATGAATTGTTAAAGCGTAGAAAATAAAAAATAAACGTTGTTAGCATTCAGTATTTTTAATTTTATTTAATTTTCGTAGTGTCGATTGTTAGATACAACGGAACGCAAGTGCAGATGCAAACTTACAGCACAAGACTGAACACTGAATGAAAAACAAGAGAGGGCCCACTGAAGCACAGTACAGTATTTTGTGATTGAAGTAGAGTTAGATACTACCCAAGGAATCAACATTCCACTCGTGTAAATAATAAATTGACTGTGCGTAAGAATAGTACTTGCTGTAAACGGTTTTTATTCAGTGTTTTTTACTTTCAATTATTCACACAGTTGTCGCAAACCTTACGTAACTACATTGACACGATTGTTGGTCAACAGAACTTACCTTCGTGAGCATACAACGAGTTTCTTTTACATGATGGCGTAAGACCGAACAAGTACGACGGTTATGTCAATTATGTAGAAACAGATTTCTATGCAATGTTCTTAATGCTGTTTGAAAAAAAATTGCACAAGTAAAGCTCCATAATGGAAACTTTCCAAGTCTTCAATATACTGGAAATACTCAAGCACGGAAAAAGTAATAGGAACACTGGTATAATATAGTGAGAGGAGTTCACTGCTATTCAGAACAATGATGCACATTATTAACATAATACGTACATAGACGAGAAAGGTACGCCATTAGGGCAAGTATGCTCTGATTAATCAACGACGTTTACGTCACCTGGTAGCCAGCGCTGCTGCAATCGTACTAATAGGAACCTTATACAGTGAAACCATTTTTCACGTCTCTTTTCATTCAGTTTTGAGCATTTCACTGTTGGGGTTGAAGATGATTCGAGAAAACTACTTTCTAAATATTCGAAAAGAAAAATTAAGCGGTAACAGCACTAATGACAACACTTGTTAGTATCTAAAGCTAACTGTAGATTATCGTCATCTAAACTTACGGCAAGAACGCGACTACGCTGAATATTTTACAATTTTACGTATTACTTTAGTCGACCATATTTAAAGAATATTGTTCTAGATGTGACGAAACATACCTCATGATGTTGACGCGGAAAATTTAATTCGAACTTGCTGAAGAAGGCGCAGTGGAGAGATGATTTCTTTTCGTCGAAGCCCGCTTCGTTGCATCCCATTTGACTCTTCTATTTAAAAATGGAATAGGGATAAAAGTTCTTGTTCTTACGTACCAATCAATGATTTTCTTTCCGACGGCGTGACATCTTGATTGTACTAGTGCTGCTACTAATGATTCCATCACACGTTTGCAACGTGAAATATTTGCTGCTTGAAAAGACGCAAAATAGTTTTGAAACCTGATACTGTAGCAAACTACACGGATGATGGAGAACCAAACCGCTTTTCGATACACTTATCTAGTCGTGTTAAGTTGTTAATTTTGAATTGACATGGCATTCTGCTGTTATATTTCTAATGAATTGTCGAAGTTTTTGCACTTGAATGCGATGTACCCTGCCAAGCATTTAAAGGGATCTTGGGTAACGTCTGCATTGCACCTCGCTGAATCAGTGGAACCACAATGTTTTTCATCTGAAGTATCGTGACGCGAAGTGTCAGCTACTTTGTTGCACAGCTAGAAATAAAATTCTCAATTTCGCTCACGGTCTGTTCTGCTGAAGTTTGATCTTTGTCCTCTGCAATGGAAGCTCCAAGGTACAAAAGTATATTTGTCGCATTGCCAGCGAATTCTATTTTTAGCCTCGAAGGGCTTCCGATTATTATAAAACGCACCAAGATCACAAATTCTAGAAATGAAATTTTCTCGACAACCTTGATTCAGTCTGGCAATCAGGATGTAGGTTGCCCCACGTTTTTTCATACCTGTGAAAATTCCAAAAATGAATTTATTAATGTAACAAATCCTTTTTGAAACGGAAGGTGACTGTTCCTTTCCCTGCTAGCAAATTTGAGCGAATTGCCTAAGAAGCTCTTCAGGGAATTCTTCGGCTTTTGAGATTGAAACCATAACCACTTCTAGGAGGTGATTTCTGACCTAGGATGTACCTCGAGTTCAGCACATCAAAAACGTTGTTTATCAGTTCGATGTAGCTTCCTATGCGATCTTTATAGATGACGTATCTCTCAGCTTGGGTAATACAACGTGAAAATAGCTTTGCAGCCATTCTAACGTTCTGACGTGCACGTCCACTTTCATTCATGTGAGCTTCCGATGTATATTCGAAAGATCACTTTCTGATGCTACAGAAGATCTTCTGTTACAGTCTTTGAAAATCTGTACCATCAAGCAAGGTGATTCAGCCGTCAACAAAGTGATTTCTTAATAATAATTGTAGAAAATGAGGTACGTCGTAAAAAAAAAAAAAAAAAAAAAAAATATTTTCCTTGTATTATATGCAGGGTTCGAAAAATACTTTTTAGTTGTGGGTACACCAAGTTGTTTTCATACTTTTAAATTCGCTCTGTATAACATGGAGCTACTACAACACCAACCCCAACTGCTTCAAGTTCTGTAATGATTGTCTGCAACAAATTACTTGTCGCTGTCACGCCAAAATCGTAATACCCAGAAATCTTCCAATTTGAAAATTAACTTATTACCATGAGCACTTGAGCATTCTTATATGGTAGAAGTGTGGCACCGTCAGGTGAATCGTAGTTACTCGAATGGTCAATGTTCATTTTATCAAATCTTCGGACAGCCACGGCCTCAAAAGGTGTAAACATTGCTACTCTAGCCTTAATTAAATCTAATACTTCCGTGACACTTAAACAGCTTTGCCCTTGTTTGGAGCATTGATCAAGAGGGCTAAGGATAGTCCTTTTCAGATAAGCAAATGCTTTTGAAGACAAAGCTCTCAAAGTAAGGGTATTTGCAATGTACTCTGAATTCCACATTACACGAGTTTGTTTCTACGTCGGGTACCTAAGATTTCCTTGGGTGAAACACTGAGACAGTACAGTCTTAGCCTCCTTAATTACTCTTCCCGTTCTTCCCGTATTCTTACTAGCAGGAACAGAAATTTTGAGAGATACACCCTCACTCTCAGCTTTCTTCATGGCTGTAATTTGTTGCTCCAGTAAATCGTTCATGCTCTGAACAGAGCCAGTTCTATCTTCAGGTCCTTAATTTCTTGCTCTTTGCGTATGACAATCGAATCGAAGGGAATTTCTTTGTTAACTGAGCCGTCCAGTTTTGTTTACATGGGAGACTTCTTCCGCGTCGCTCTGATATACTACGACGTTTTATTTCTGTTACGTTGTCTTCTGTGTTGTCAGAAATTTCAGCAACAGGTTTATTTCCATACCAATTAGGTATTTTTTTGCGATCGATTTGCATCTGACTTCAGCAACATTCTTGTATGTAAACCCAACAACTCATTTTACATGTTCCCTTTGTAGTCCTGTGGATGACAATGATCAAAATGAATTCTTGTATTCAATAAACTCTTCTCGCTTTTAAAGCCGCGACGATTCAAACAAAATTCTCGAACTTTCGATGGCTAGCTCCGCCTGACAACGACTCCTTGCTCCGTCCGTCATTGTTTATTTTGCTGCCTAGATAGCAGAATTCCTTAATCATGATCCATATTCAGACTCTGGAATATACAAGGTAACATGGCAGGAATGCTCCAAGTTCAACCTAGGACAAACAGGCTGAAATTTCAACACCAGGTACACAGAGCACATTAGAGCATATACACAACAAACACACTACATCAGCAATAGTAACACACATACATAATACAGGACACCCATTTGGAAAAATAGAGCAAAATGTCAAAGTACTCCACCGACTAAATAAAGGACATAAAATGGATTTGCTTGAAGAACTGGAGATATATTCACATCACAGAAAATATGAAAATAAAACAATGAATGAAAAACTTGAAAGTGAATCAGTGAATTTCTTCAGATGTTTCGATAATATACTTAAATAAAAATAGTAAAACATAGAAGTAAGCACAATTGTAAAATCAATGTAAGTTATCTATGAGCCAAATTGTTAAGATAAATAACCTCAGTACAAAAGCGTATCATAATCTGTGGAAGACCTATAATGTTATCTCTGTGGACTACCTGTAAGAAGATCTTTGTAACTGTTTTGTTTATACAACATATTTTGGATGTGTAAAGTGTACAACAAGTTGTGTGTGATGTTTAGTGTGTGTGAGTTTCTGCACAAATGGACCATTAGAAAGCTGCAAGTACAAATTCTTCTAAATCTCGCCACTAACTTCACAAAAAGAATTGATACCCAAATAAAAAACGGCGTGTTTCTTATTTATTGCTGTAAAAGTCAATGAAATGAATCAGACTCACACATACTGACAACATCAAAAGAAATGGCGTAATGCACACAAAAAACGTACTTGAAAATGGGAATTATTTCTCGAAACGCGTCGTACGAAAAGTAAAATAAAGAAAAATCGTGACTCGTAGCAGAAGATTTATTTATTTATAAAGAAACCTATTGTTTCTACAGTCGCAGGCTTTCAAAAACCATTTATAATGGATCAAATCAGAGAATTCCTTAACTTCATCTGCTTTGTTGCTATCAATACTGATGTTAAGTTTTCCACTGTTCTCATTTCTGCTACTTCTCATTACTTTCGTCTTTGTTTGATTTACTCTTAATCCATATTCTGTACTCATTAAACTCCATTCAGTAGATCATGTAATTTGTCTTTACTTTCACTCAGTTTAGCGATGTCATCAGCGAATCGTATCACTGATACCCTTTCACCGTGAATTTTAATCCAAATCCTGAACCCTTCTTTTTTTCTATCATTGCTTCTTCGACGCAGACATAGAACATCACCGGCGAAAGACTACATCCCTGTCTTACACCCGGTTTAATCGGAACACTTCGTTTTTTGTCGTCCACGCTTATTATTCCCTTTTGGCTCTTGTACATATTGTATTACCCGTCTCTCCGTATAGCGTAGCCTTACTATTCTCAGAATTTCGTACATCTTGCACTATTTTACACTGTCGAACGCTTTTTCCAGGTCGGCAAATACTATGAATCTGTCTTGAATCTTCTTTAGTTTTGCTTCCATTATCAACCGCAATGTCAGAATTGACTCTCTGGCGCCTGTACCTTTCCTAAAGCCAAACTCATCGTCATCTAACACATCCTCAAATTTGTTTTCCATTCTTCTGTGTATCAGTCTTGTCAGAAACTTGGACGCATGAGCTGCAATGCTTACTGTGCGATAATTCTTGCACTTGTCAGCTCTTGCAGTCTTTGGAACTGTGCGGATATTTTTCCGCCAGTCAGGCGGTATAATGCCAGACATTCTACATACCAACGTGAATAGTCGTTTTACTGCAGCTTCTCGCAATGTTTTTAGAAATTCTGATGGATTTTTACCTATCCCTTCTATCTTATTTCACTTCAAGACCTCCAAAGCTCTTTTAGATTCTGATTCTAATACTGAACCTCCTATCTCTTCTGAATCTACTCTTGTTTCTTCTTCTATCACATCAGATAAATCTTCCCCCTCTTAGAGGTATTCATTGTACTCTTTCCACCTATCTGCTCTATTCTCTGTATTTAACAGTGGAATTCCCGTTGTACTATAAATACCCACCCTTCCTTTAAATTTTAACTTTCCTATACGTTGTGTCAGTCCTTCCGACAACCATTCCCTTTTCGATTTGGTCACATTTTTCCTGCAGCCATTTCGCCTTAGCTTCCCTGCACTTCCTATATATGTCATTCCTCAGTGATTTGTATTTCTATATTCCTGAATAACGCTGCACATTTTTATATTTCTTTCTTCCATGGATCAACTGAGGCATTTCTTCTGTGACCGATGGTTTCTTCACAGTTACCTTCTTTGCACCTATTTTTTTCATTCCAACTTCTGTGATTGCCCGTTTTAGAGGTGTACATTCCTCTTCAACTGTACTGCCTACTGAGCTGACACAGGAGAGAAATTCGTGGCGGGCCGCATCAAATCAGTCAGAAGACTCAGAATGAGATTTTCACTCTACAGTGGAGTGTGCGCTGATATGAAACTTCCTGGCAGATTAAAACTGTGTGCCGGGCCGAGACTCGAACTCGGGACCTTTGCCTTTCACGGGCAAGTGCTCTACAAACTACCTTTCTTTCAGGAGTGCTAGTTCTACAAGTTTCGCAGGAGAGCTTCTGTAAAGTTTGGAAGGTAGGAGACGAGGTCCTGGCAGAAGTAAAGCTGTGAGGACAGGCCTCATTCGTGCATGGGTAGCTTAGTTGGTAAAGAACTTGCCCCTGAAGGCAAAGGTCCCGAGTTAGAGTCTCGGCCCGGCACACAGTTTTAATCTTTCAGGAAGTTTCAGTCAGAAGACTGATGACTCAAAAAAAAAATTATTGGATAGTTTAACAATATCGATCATGTCTCCGACTCTTTATATGAATCAATATTCTGCTTTTGATAAAACGAGACCATTAGAAAGTCTACACTCCGAGCACATTTTTCATTACGAGCACCTTTTTCATTATATTGACTTTTTGAGTTGCTTGCTGCACATTTGTTGTTGTTGCTCTCTACAGCGATCTTTTAACACCTATTTCTGCCTTACTAGATTTTCGCCTACAGGGGTAAACAAAATTATGGAAACACCAAAAACTCAACATCTTCCCCAACACGGTGCAGGAAAACCGGTGTCATTCAAAACAGCTTCCAGTGGTTTCAGAATGGATGGTTTTGGAGTGAATGTCATACCTTTCTTCCTGTCAAATACGGCAATTTCAGATAAAGATGATGGAGGCGGATAGCGACCGAGAAACTTTCGCTTCAAAATAGGCTATAAAGACTCAATAAAATTCAAATATGGGGATTGCGGTGACCAGGGGAGATGCAACACGCTATCCTCCTGCTCATAAAACCAGTCCTGGACGGAGTGAATTGTGTGAACTGTGGCCCTGTCGTCTTCCAACACAGCATCACCATTAGGGAACAATAATTGCACCGAGCGATGGACCTAATCAATCAAGATAGCCACATCATCCTTGGCAGTAATGTGAACTTGCAGACTAACCATTTGGCCCGCGGAATTGCATGATATGGCTGCCCAGATCATAAGCGAACTCACTCCATATTTCACTACTGAAACGTACAAAAAAAAAAAAAAAAAAAGAAAAAAAATGGCTCTGAGCACTATGGGCTTAACATCTATGGTCATCAGTCCCCTAGAACTTAGAACTACTTAAACCTAACTAACCTAAGGACATCACACAACACCCAGTCATCACGAGGCAAAGAAAATCCCTGACCCCGCCGGGAATCGAACCCGGGCGCGGGAAGCGAGAACGCTACCGCACGACCACGAGCTGCGGACCCTGGGACGTAAAATCGGCTAGAAGTTGGAAACAGTGTAAACAAGACTCATCCAAGCAAATTACTTTTTTCCTTTACTGCATAGTCCAGGTTTTATGGCTTCGGCTCCACGTTTTCCTGTTAAGTCATTTGTATCACTGATAAGTGGTTTTTCAATTCCAGCTCGCTCTAGAATTCCCATCTTCTAGAGATCTCTTCGAGTTGTTTTCGTGCTAACAAGGCTCGAGAGAGTGACATTCACACCTGCAGTGACTTTTTCAGCTGTCGCTCTCCTAGTTTCCGTTACAGTCCTCTGCAATGAGCGTCTGCCACACTCATTCAGCACACACTTTCGTTAGCGTTGTGACTCAGTGGATGACATTTATCCACTTCCCCTGTATTCGGTAATTTACGATACGGTTTCTCTTGAAATACCAGACATGTTAGCTCCCTTATTTACGGAAGCACCCACTAAATGACCACCACGTTCGTTTCCACATAGCTCTGACACAGTACACTCACAACTACACACAACACTGTTCTGGCACTTGCATCGTATTGAGGACATTGCGTAGGTGCTGATCGTGTTCATTTACACTCGAAGAACTGACATGTAATTACATTTTCACGCAATTTGGGTGCATAGATCCTGAGAAATCAGTACCCAGAACAGCCACCTCTGGCCGTAATAACGGCCTTGATACGCCTGGGCATTGGGTCAAACAGAACTTGGATGGCGTGTACAGGTACAGCTGCCTATGCAGCTTGAAAACGATACCACAGTTCATCAGGAGTAGTGACTGGCGTATTGTGACGAGCCAGTTGCTCGGCCACCATTGAAAAGACGTTTTCAATTACTGAGAGATCTGAAGAATGTGCTGGTCACGGCAGCAGTTAAACATTTTCTGTACCCAGAAAGGCCCGTACAGGACCTGCAACATATGGTCGTGCATTATCCTGCTGAGATGTAGGGTTTCGCAGGGATCGAATGAAGGATAGAGACACGGGTCGTAACACATCTGAAATGCAACGTCCACTGTTCAAAGTGCAGACAATGCGAACAAGAAGTGACCGAGACGTGTAACCAGTGGCACCCCATACCATCACGCCGGGTGATACGCCAGTATGGCGATGACGAATACACGCTTCCAATGTGCGTTCACCGCGATGTCACCAAACACGGATGCGACCATCATGGTGCTGTAAACAGAACCTGGATTCACCCGAAAAAATGACGTTTTGCCCTCGCGCACCCAGGTTCGCCGTTGAGTATATCATCGCAGACGCTCGTAACTGTGATGCATCGTCAAGGGTAACCGCAGCCATGGTCTCCTAGTTGATAGTCCATGCTGCTGCAAACGTCGTCGAACTGTTGGGGCAGATGGTTGTTGTCTTGCAAACGTCCCCATCTGATGACTCAGGATCGAGATGTGGCTGCACGATCTATTACAGCCATTCGGATAAGACGCCTGTCATCTCGACTGCTAGTGATACGAGGCCGTTTGGATCCAGCACGGTGTTCCGTATTACCCTCCTCAACCCACCGATTCCATATTCTGCTAACAGTCATTGGATCTCGACCAACGCGAGCAGCAATGTCACGATACGATAAATCTCAATCGCGATAGGCTACAACCCGACCTTTATCCAAGTCGGAAAAGTGATGGTACGCATTTCTCCTCCTTAAACGAGGTATCACAAAAACGTTTCACGAGGCAATGCCGGTCAACTGCTGTTGTGTATGAGAAATCGGTTGGAAACGTTCCTCATGTCAGCATGTTGTAGGTGTCGCCACCGGCGGCAACCTTGTGTGAATGTTCTGAAAAGCTAATCATTTTCATATCACAGCATCTTCTTCCTGTTAGTTAAATTTCGTGTCTATAGCACGTCATCTTCGTGGTGTAGCAATTTTAATGGCCAGTAGTGTATATCGATACATCGTAGTACCTATACATTAATATAACCAAATGTGAATATTGTCACAAAAATATGTCTGTTACTTCGCAGAAAAGTAGTTCGATATTACTGGTATCGAGAACTGTGGTTGGAGTGCCGCAATGGTCACGTAAATAAAGAACCATTACAAAGGCAAATGTTGGAATTGTTCGTTTGAAAAGGACAATACTGATTCATTCCCCATCTTTCCCAACATCTAACGACCTTGTTATCGCCACGTCGTTAAACCACATTTTTTAACTTATTTTCTAATGACCTAGACCATGATGATATGATATACTACAGGCCTTACTACTTTCGCTCTGAACTCACCTCTTTGCTACTGTATGAAGTGGCCGTCAGAGACTGTGCATTCATTTTGCTGTTATTTTGTGAGTAAGGGTGTGTTTGCGTTGTGTTGAGCTCTGTGTGTAGAAGCGAAAAGCCGTAAGCCCGGGAGAGGCCGAGTGAGACGTGTACCGCCTCTCAGAGGGCTTAGCATTTGCAATGCAAGTGTGGCTACCGGCTCTCCGCCTGTCCCAAGGGGACCGCGGCTGGCCTGCTTTCTCCTGGGACGAATAAAAAGTGCTGGGCAGTCAGGGTAGGCAGTGGATAGTTCTGGTAGTGCTGATTCACGTGCAGAACGATAAAATGGCTTACTGCGCCTTCTTTGAGTGACTAGACAAGGACGGCCGCGGTGGTCTAGCGGTTCTAGGCGCTCAGTCCGGAACCGCGCGACTGCTACGGTCGCAGGTTCGAATCCTGCTTCGGGCATGGATGTGTGTGATGTCCTTAGGTTAGTTAGGTTTAAGTAGTTCTAAGTTCTAGGGGACTGATGACCACAGATGTTAAGTCCCATAGTGCTCAGAGCCATTTTGACTAGACTATTGCCGGCCGGTGTGGCCGTGCGGTTAAAGGCGCTTCAGTCTGGAACCGCGTGACCGCTACGGTCGCAGGTTCGAATTCTGCCTCGGGCATGGATGTGTGTGATGTCCTTAGGTTAGTTAGGTTTAATTAATTCTAAGTTCTAGACGACTGATGACCTCAGAAGTTAAGTCGCATAGTGCTCAGAGCCATTTGAACCATTTTTTGACTAGACAATTTGTGGATCACCGCATACACGACCCTCTTGTGGTTCATTATTACCAGGTTCGTCAGACTAGCAAAAATACCATATAGCCAATATTAACGTATCAACGGCTACAAGTAAGCTATCGCAAAAAAGAAATTTCGCAATACTACGTCAGTGGATTGTTCACTTCGATGTCTTCAGTTTTCTATACATTTGACAGACATACCGTTAATCGTCCCGACATACAGTTGGATGGTTAGAAACCTACCATACTAGAAAAAATCACGAAACCATCGTAACCAAATATCGGAGGATGTACACTCCTGGAAATGGAAGAAAGAACACATTGACACCGGTGTGTCAGACCCACCATACTTGCTCCGGACACTGCGAGAGGGCTGTACAAGCAATGATCACACGCACGGCACAGCGGACACACCAGGAACCGCGCTGTTGGCCGTCGAATGGCGCTAGCTGCGCAGCATTTGTGCACCGCCGCCGTCAGTGTCAGCCAGTTTGTCGTGGCATACGGAGCTCCATCGCAGTCTTTAACACTGGTAGCATGCCGCGACAGCGTGGACGTGAACCGTATGTGCAGTTGACGGACTTTGAGCGAGGGCATATAGTGGGCATGCGGGAGGCCGGGTGGACGTACCGCCGAATTGCTCAACACGTGGGGCGTGAGGTCTCCACAGTACATCGATGTTGTCGCCAGTGGTCGGCGGAAGGTGCACGTGCCCGTCGACCTGGGACCGGACCGCAGCGACGCACGGATGCACGCCAAGACCGTAGGATCCTACGCAGTGCCGTAGGGGACCGCACCGACACTTCCCAGCAAATTAGGGACACTGTTGCTCCTGGGGTATCGGTGAGGAACATTCGCAACCGTCTCCATGAAGCTGGGCTACGGTCCCGCACACCGTTAGGCCGTCTTCCGCTCACGCCCCAACATCGTGCAGCCCGCCTCCAGTGGTGTCGCGACAGGCGTGAATGGAGGGACGAATGGAGACGTGTGGTCTTCAGCGATGAGAGTCGCTTCTGTCCCCCAATGATGGTCGTATGCGTGTTTGGCGCCGTGCAGGTGAGCGCCACAATCAGGACTGCATACGACCGAGGCACACAGGGCCAACACCCGGCATCATGGTGTGGGGAGCGATCTCCTACACTAGCCGTACTCCACTGGTGATCGTCGAGGGGACACTGAATAGTGCACGGTACATCCAAACCGTCATCGAACCCATCGTTCTACCATTCCTAGACCGGCAAGGGAACTTGCTGTTCCAACAGGACAATGCACGTCCGCATGTATCCCGTGCCACCCAACGTGCTCTAGAAGGTGTAAGTCAACTACTCTGGCCAGCAAGATCTCCGGATCTGTCCCCCATTGAGCATGTTTGGGACTGGATGAAGCGTCGTCTCATGCGGTCTGCACGTCCAGCACGAACGCTGGTCCAACTGAGGCGCCAGGTGGAAATGGCATGGCAAGCCGTTCCACAGGACTACATCCAGCATCTCTACGATCGTCTCCATGGGAGAATAGCAGCCTGCATTGCTGCGAAAGGTGGATATACACTGTACTAGTGCCGACATTGTGCATGCTTTGTTGCCTGTGTCTATGTGCCTGTGGTTCTGTCAGTGTGATCATGTGATGTATCTGACCCCAGAAATTGTCAATAAAGTTTCCCCTTCCTGGGATAATGAATTCACGGTGTTCTTATTTCAATTTCCAGGAGTGTATTTAGCTTTTCTGTTGTGATCTTCAGTCCAAAGTGTCGCATCCGTTTGAACCTGCTTACTGTATTCGAGGCTTAGCTCCCTCTACAATTCCTACCCACCCTCCTCCCCAAAAAGTTTATTCCATTATCAAGACGATTCTACGCGTCTCAGGACTTATCTCATGAACCAATCCCTCCTTTTAGTCGGTCTGTGCCAAGAATTTCATTTTCTCCGATTCTATCCAATACCTCCTCATTAGCTATTCGTTCTACCATTCCAATCTTCAGCAGTCTTCTTTAGCACCTCATGTCGAAAGTTTCTGTTCTTGTCTGAAGTGTTCATCGTCCAGGTTTCAGTGACGTAGAAGGCTACACTGCAGACCGACATATTCGGAGAAACTTCTTAACCGTAAAACTTTGTTATATGCCAGTATTTTTTTTTCAAAAATGCTTTTCTTCCTTTGTGTATCTGCGTTTTGTATCCTGTTCGCTTCGGCGATCATCAGTTTTTTGCTGCCCAAACAGTAAAACTCATTTACTATTTTTAGAGTCTCGTTTCCCAACTGAATTCCTTCAGATTCATCTGATTTGATTAAATTTAATCTCATTAACTTTATATTATTTTTATTGATGTTCATCTTAAGCCACAACAGCTCGTCTGATTACTTTGCCGTCTCTGACAGATTTACAATATCACCTGCTAGCCTCAAAGTTTCTATTTCGTCTCCTTAAACTTTAATCCCCTTTCCGTATTTCTCCTTGGTATCCTTTACTGTTATCTCAATGTAGATGCTGAATAACATGGGGGATAAGCTACATTGCCTTCTCAGCTATTAATTCTCTTTCATATTTTTCAACTGTTGCAAATACAATCTAGTTTTCGTACAACTTATAGATAATATTTCGCTTCCTGTTTTTATGCCCGTTGCTTTTAAAATAGCACAGGGTGTATTTCAGTCAACACTGACAGAAACTTTCTCTAAATCTACAAATGATACATTCGTATGATGTCTTTCCTTAATCTAAGATTAGTGGTAAGATTAGTATTGGCCTGCATCTTCCTCTATTTCTCCGTAACCCAAGCTAATCGTCCTCGAGATCGTCTCTCATCAGCTTATCCAACCATTATTTTGTAAATAAATTGTGAAAGTACTTTGAATGTACGAATTTTTAAACTAATACCTCGTAATAATCAAATGTATCAGCTCCTGAGGTTGACAATGCATGTGTTAATCAGAAACGATCTAAAAAGCCTGTAAGTGTTCGCAGGGTGGGTACTGCTGAGAAATAGTTGTTCAGAGAAAGTTTTGATGCGATGCGCCTTTTCCAAGTTAAGTAGCACGGAAGTTAGCCAATCAGGCCCCTATGCACAAAAATTCAAATGGTCCGCCAGAGACGAAGCCGCCAAACGTGTTCTTCGTTTTGGTTCCTAAAACCGAGCAAGAGAGGGATGCAAACATTGGACGTGGGACAGTAATAAGGATCGAACTGGGCAGTCTCGTTCGCTGTCATCTACGCTATGCGAACAACTGACACTAATTTATTTGGCAGGTCGCTTTAATTTGCGTTCGCAACGACCTGATTGTCTAACTTTACTGCTAATTAACTCGAAAACGGCGCATCGCATCGAATTTTTTTCTCAATAAATATTTCTCATCACAGCCTACCCTTCAATATCCTTACAAGCTTCTCGGATCGTTTCTGACCCTGTATATACTGTCCATCAGGATTTCAGTCATTCTGAGGGGAAGCAGTCATATCTAGGTACCTTGTTTCTACTTACGTCACTCAGTGCTCTGTCAAATTCTTCTCGCAGTATCGTGTCGCCCATCTTGTCTTCATGTTGGCTGCACATGTTCGTAGGGAGCCACTGGTGAAGAGAAAAATCTTCTTGCAGCCAACATCACTTAGTATTTTACTTTATTTCACAATGACCGGTTTCGACAGAACCTTGCTGTCATAATGGAATCTTCGGAAAATTCTTATTAATATGCATACGTGCCACCACTACAATGAGAATACTTTCCACTATAGAGAACGACATCACTTCGGCTTGTCAAACACATTCGAAAAGAGTATAAATTATACATTGCACGAACAGTGCACACAGGAATGGACGCGCACACCTATGAACTGCATTCCTGACCCAAACACATCACTGTTTCATTAGTTGCATAACTGGTTTATTTGATGTTTAAACTTTGCTTTGCGCTTAGCGAGAGTTATAAAACGCTTGATTTTGAATTGATGAATGAATGCTGCTTTATGAGTTGTCTGTATCAAACCTACATGTATTTGCCGTATTACTCTGTAATCCAAAAAGTCTCTGTTTAATTAAAATTTTAATACTTTGAAGCTTTACATAAATATTATTGAAATATCAGGCCAAAAATAAATTTGTTTTCTCGTGAAGAGATACCATTTGAGTGGACAGTGTTCACGCACGCATTTATTGATCACCTCCATTTTCCAGTACATCAGGACAGTCCGGGTGAACAAAGGACAGAAAGGTGATATGATGGATGTTTAGCTTTTTGCAATCATTTCTGGAGCCCGTCAGGCGGAATGGCACAAAGTGGAGCAAAACATATTTTATATTCACTCTCCTCTAGCTGCGAGGGACGAGGCCATCCTGTGCTTTGATATAGTGCTATCTCTTTTTGTTTACTAAAGCATGATGATCCAGAAGTAGGAAGTATTTGCTTGAGTTATAAAATATTTTGGCCATGCTTTCAAACAGTTGTAGAAAAAACTCAGCAAAACACTGAGAGACTATATACTTAAAAGTCTGTTAGATTTGTTTCACACTGTTTAACTTGTATTTCGTGCTGTCACGCTCAATTATTTGTAATTTAGTTTTGTACTCCATGTTTGGTCCCATTCAGTGGTACACAATCACTCAGCAAAACACTGAGAAACTATATACTGAAGTGTCTGTTAGATTCGTTTCATACTATTTAACTTGTATTTCTTGTAGTTATTTGTAATTTAGTTTTGTACTTCGTGTTTGGCCCCACTCAGTGGTACACAATAACGTTAAAGTATCAGTTTTTCTAGTAAGCATCTAATCCTTTGTACCTTATCTGCATTTTGTGCTCCCAAATTTTCTTTCTCTCTTTATCATCTTCATGAATGAGTGAGTGATTGTGTATGTTGAACCTGTCTTATATGTGGCACAGTATCTGGCTGTCTGCTGTGGTGGCAACAGTGTAGCCAACGTATCTTTCTCAGTCAAGGAAAACAGATCTGAACCCCCGGTAGTCATCCAACAATAGTTAAGTTGGTGGCGGAAACGATCTCTCTGGTCCCTTTCACCCACCTGTGGGAAGTTCGTTGCAGGGAGAGCGTGCTCTCGGCACTCGGGAATGGACCTTTGGTGAGTGAAGAAGGTACTCTGAAGAACGACTTGGTGCTGGTGAGTGTGATAAAGTGTGATGGTGTGTAGCGATTCAAACTGATGTACACGTTCGATCTGCTAGTTCATTTTCAAGTTCGGTAGTCGAATTCTTATATTGTTCATAGGGTAGTCACGAATATATTTTTCCGTATGTACTAAGTTTTTCCGGTCCTCGCTTTGTGTAAACAGAACACTTGGTGTAGGAAGTTCGTTACTCCAACACAGGTTTAAAACTCAGTTGCCTGACTTCTCTTTTAACTGGAATGTATGTGTGAATTTTTCTCGTGTATATCTTTTTTTTATTTTTTCTACTTTCCATTTCGTTTCAGTTTTAAAGTTGTGTACTTTTTTCGTACTGTGTGGTGGTGAATTCACCATGTGTAATTCTATTACCATCTTAAATAAGTTTTATTCTTAATTTCGAGTTATATCTTGTGTCTATCCCATTTACATCTGTCTTCTTGAAGTTTTCACGAGTCTTAGTAATTTTTCTTTGTTCATGAATATTCACGGCATTTGCGGGTATTTCACGCCAGCGTACCTAAGTTTCAGGTGTAAGGTGATGGAGATAAATGTCTTTCTAGGAAAATGTTCCGTAATATTCTTATTCACAATAACTGAGTCACACCAATAGCGGTGGGCCTCTGAGCCTTTGACTTATTGTGATGGGCAAAATTCTTTCTATCTCTATTGTTGAGTGTGTGAATTGTGTATGTTTGTGTGAACTTTTCCCATGCGCGCCTAAGATTTCCTTTTCATTTTTCACCGCAATGTATCTCAGCACTCAATATAATAATAATATAAGGGAGTTAATTAATTAGATAACAGGCAACGAAAGAATACAGCTCACAGTAACTTTGTGAATTTTTAATATTATGTTTTATTTTAATAAACTCTATTAAACTGTCATGACTGTTTCTCAGACAAACCCGTCCCCTTTCCTTGAATATATACCACATGGCGTTTCTGAAGTGCAAAAGGCAGGCCTTATATTTGTAGACTTCTGTTTGATCATCTTATTCCTTTGTTGAGGCTTAAGCTACTGCTTGCTCGAAATTATTTGATTTAACGTTTGTACTTAAATTGTTCCCGTATGCACATTCCATATATTTCACAGGTTAATTCAGCTCTTGTATTAAATTTTCCCAATTTCAGTTAAACTGAGTGGCGACCCAGAAAAAATTTTGTAGCACTCGAAACTTACAGTAGACTGCAAAGTTACACATTGGCAACATGTAAACTTGAATCATCGCACCAGGAAGGAGACCGAGGCAGATGGTGGTGGTCTGTGTCGCCTCCCCTTTGTACGCTGTCGTCGTCTCAGGCCCTGCACCTTCAGTGACAGAGAGCTTAAGAAAAACGGACGAGAACTGCGTATGTAAGTGAATTGACTCATATAACAAGTCAATAAGCGAATTTGCGGAAGAAGGCGAAGTTACCCCTCGTTCACACAGTATCCTGCAAACCATGAATGAAGAGCAACAGGCAGATTCCACGTTCCTAGACTTCTGGTATTTGACAGAGTGCCTTACTGCGGACTGTCAACGAAGGTCTGAGAATACAGGATAGGTTGTCGATATGTGACATAATTGAGCACGTATGTTGTCCTGGACGCAGAGTGCTTATCGGAGAAAAGGGCATGGTAAAAAGTGCACCAGGGAAGAGTGATACTACTGCACTTGTTATTTTCACAGGATGTTCCAGAAATGTTGCGACGAACTTCAAGAGCTCGCAGAGACGGTTTCGAACACAGGTTTCCATACACAACTTATTTTTCCCCTGGAATCCTCTAAAACCTACAATGTTTTTCAGTACAAAGGAGAAAAGTAAGCTGCCGATGGAATTTGTGTGTCCAAAACCGTCATCTATTAAGGTAACAGAGAATCGCATTCACAAGAGACAAGGGCCTTCTATGCAGCACCTGGCTCCTTCGTCTCCACTGGCGATACTGGCAATCACTCGCGATGACTGACTAACAAACAACGTAGCGAGACGTTCCGCTTACGGTCCGTCCGTGTGCAAAGTCACGTGTTCTGCCAAAGGGGTGGCATAGTGGCAGGTGCTGGCACTAATAATTTCGACGCTCTGTAGCGCCATTTGATGACATTTTCAGACACTCTCCGCATACAAAGTCACGTTTGCTGCCAAAGGGAGGCCTAGTTGCAGGCGCTGGCGCCTATAGCTTCTACGCTCTGTAGCCTCGTTGAACAAAGTTTCTGGACACAGGTTCATACCCTCGATTTCTTCCTGAAGACAAGAAGTTTGTCGTGACATTTCCTGGGACACCCTGTTCACATAAACACCTCACATATGGAGTGAGCATCAGTCTTCACTATTTGCTGATGACACTGTAGTGCGTATCGGCGTTGAGTGACTGTAGTGGGAACGGCAGATAGCTCCAACTGGAGGAAAAGATAAGTTAAAGCTAATGAGTAAGCAACCCAGTCATGTAATATTTGAATGAAGTATTCAGCGGTGTGCTGCTTGAGACAGTCACGTCCTTTAAATATCCAGGCGTAACGTCGAAAGCGATATGAAATAGAACTAGCATCAAAGTCGGTGACCGAGAAGATGAATGGTCTGCTTCGGTTTTTCGGAGGATTCTAGGAAACTTCAGCTCATCCACAAAGAAGAACACATATAGAACACTAGTGTGAATCATCCTTTAGTACTGATAGAGTTTTTGGGATCCCCACCAGGTCGGATTAATGAAAGATTCGAAAATAATTGAAAAGCGTGCTGCTACATTTGTTATCAGTCGGATCGATCAACACCCGAGTATTATAGAGATGCTTCGTGAACTCAAAAGATTTTCTCTGGAGTTCAGGCGACGTTCTTTTCGCGAGATACAACTCAGAAAATTTAAACAACCTGCATTGGAAGCTGACTGCAGATTCGTCGTACTGCCGCCAATCTACATTTCGTGTAAGCACCAAGAACAGAAGGTAAGAGAAATTAGGGCTCTTGCGGAAGCATGCAGAAAGTCGTTTTCCCCACTTCATTTGTGACTATAATAGGAAAAGGAACGACTAGTAGTGGTACAAGGAACCCTCCGCCATGCACCTTATAGTTGCTAGAAATGAGTGTAGATGTAGATGAAGAACTACTAGTTTCAAAATCACGCTGTAGTGAGCACTATAAAACAACAGTAGTTATTGTGTAAATTACGCAAGGTGTTATAACCTTAGAATCACTCTGTACTCGATGAAGGCTATGCTATCCTTGTGTAAGTTTACTGTGAGTGTCTCCCAGCGAAGCGGGATAGAACAATGGGCATATCCCGTGAATGGGATGGCTGCCGCAGACAACTAGGACCAAGATGTGGTCTCAGTCAACAGCAGATTCGATATCGACCGTCCCCAGTGCTCATATGCAGTGGTACATGCTCTACATACACAACTGCGTCCTTCACGGCCTTTCTAGTTAAATCAGCACTGCTGCTGTGCCAGCGATTCTATCTGAAACAGGCATTTCCTTAAATTCAACTCTTATTCGTTTTGGTTATTAAGGCCTTTCGTCGAAAATATTCTGTTAATCATACCTGAATATCTATTACACCAAACATACCCAATAATCTGTTTTACATTGTCTTATATCCACCAACTCCTCCAATTTTTCTCGCCTACTCATGCCACTTCCACATTAACCTTTCCTCAATATCTTTGCAGGTGACCCGCAAATCGCTTTCTTCTTTAAGCAACGAATTTCGATAGAGGTCCACTCTTCGTAACTCTTTTTGACACCGAGTGAGCTCGACAGTGTCCTCACATACATCAAGACTGCGATTCATATCCCTGTCCGGCCACTCTGCTTTTTTGTGGCTTCACCGAATCCCTGAAGGTAAATTGCGGGATGGTTTCTTTAAAAATAACATTAACGGTTTTCTTACCCATCCTTCTAAACTCCTAGCTTGAACTCCTTCACTAATAAGCAAGTCGTCGACAGGACGCTAAATCTCAGACTGCCATCACTTTTTACTATTTCTAACGTCACTTCTTTTCCCACATTATCTGTCCGTCAACAACAACTGCTTTTCTTCTTATCAGTAGGGTCTTTAGCACGAACTAAGAAGTTCATTGCAGTAGTTGCAGTATAATCTTTATTTGCTTGTACACTCCTGGAAATGGAAAAAAGAACACATTCACACCGGTGTGTCAGACCCACCATACTTGCTCCGGACACTGCGAGAGGGCTGTACAAGCAATGATCACACGCACGGCACAGCGGACACACCAGGAACCGCGGTGTTGGCCGTCGAATGGCGCTAGCTGCGCAGCATTTGTGCACCGCCGCCGTCAGTGTCAGCCAGTTTGCCGTGGCATACGGAGCTCCATCGCAGTCTTTAACACTGGTAGCATGCCGCGACAGCGTGGACGTGAACCGTATGTGCAGTTGACGGACTTTGAGCGAGGGCGTATAGTGGGCATGCGGGAGGCCGGGTGGACGTACCGCCGAATTGCTCAACACGTGGGGCGTGAGGTCTCCACAGTACATCGATGTTGTCGCCAGTGGTCGGCGGAAGGTGCACGTGCCCGTCGACCTGGGACCGGACCGCAGCAACGCACGGATGCACGCCAAGACCGTAGGATCCTACGCAGTGCCGTAGGGGACCGCACCGCCACTTCCCAGCAAATTAGGGACACTGTTGCTCCTGGGGTATCGGCGAGGACCATTCGCAACCGTCTCCATGAAGCTGGGCTACGGTCCCGCACACCATTAGGCCGTCTTCCGCTCACGCCCCAACATCGTGCAGCCCGCCTCCAGTGGTGTCGCGACAGGCGTGAATGGAGGGACGAATGGAGACGTGTCGTCTTCAGCGATGAGAGTCGCTTCTGCCTTGGTGCCAATGATGGTCGTATGCGTGTTTGGCGCCGTGCAGGTGAGCGCCAAAATCAGGACTGCATACGACCGAGGCACACAGGGCCAACACCCGGCATCATGGTGTGGGGAGCCAGCAAGATCTCCGGATCTGTCCCCCATTGAGCATGTTAGGGACTGGATGAAGCGTCGTCTCACGCGGTCTGCACGTCCAGCACGATCGCTGGTCCAACTGAGGCGCCAGGTGGAAATGGCATGGCAAGCCGTTCCACAGGACTACATCCAGCATCTCTACGATCGTCTCCATGGGAGAATAGCAGCCTGCATTGCTGCGAAAGGTGGATATACACTGTACTAGTGCCGACATTGTGCATGCTCTGTTGCCTGTGTCTATGTGCCTGTGGTTCTGTCAGTGTGATCATGTGATGTATCTGACCCCAGGAATGTGTCAATAAAGTTTCCCCTTCCTGGGACAATGAATTCACTGTGTTCTTATTTCAATTTCCAGTAGTGTATTTAGAGATTTCGGCGCAACAAGTTTGCCTGTTTCGGCTCACAGTGCCATCTTCAAGTGCACCTTTGATATTTGTGAATAATGAATCTTATTTACGTCATATTTATGATCGATATTGTCATTTTTTATAAATTACATTTTTACTTACGTCTAGATGGAGTTGACCGTCTTATGGTATCCAGGGCCAGTCGTGAGTTGTCTGTAATTAAATAATATAATCATGTAGTTTTTATAATACGAAATTTTTCTTAATCATTGTTTGACAGTTATTTGACAGTTGGTATCCTTAGACGCTGTACGTTTACAGATTTTTCTTCTTTGAGAGCTAAGGATGCTGTATTTTTTGCATAGATATTATTTGGTCAAAATAACATGTATACAAAAATTTTAATCAGATAATATCTATGCAACAAATACAGCATTCCCGAAACCTTGGATGAGAAATTTTCAAACATACAGCATCTAAGGATACCAGCTGTGAAATAGCTGTTAGAAAATTATCACGAAAAATTTAATATTATAAAAACTACGTGACTGTAGTAATATTATTTTATAAAAGACAGCTCACAGCTGGTTCATGGATGCGATATGATCCTTAACTCCGCCTAGACGTGATTAAAAATGTAATTTATAAAAATCATGCTACTGGTCATAATTATAACGTAAATAAGATTCACTATTTACAACTACCGCAGGTGCACTTGAAACTTGCATTGTAAGCCGAAAGAGGCAAGCCTGTTGTACAGAAATCTCTAAAGATAAGCAAATAAAGATTACATTGCAGCAACTGGAATTGACTTGCTATAAAATGTCCGTTAACTGCAACAATCCTTCTATAATACAGTTATAAAAATGCCCGTTTTCTACTCAGGGTTTGATGTTAAATCCCAGTCTACCATCCTTTTTCATTCTTTCTGGAATCATTTGTTTTCCCGTATTATCTGTACCTTGAAAACCGTATATAGTACAATGATGAACAGACTCCTCTTCTAATCAGAGTTTTCTTCGGCCCATCAACAGTTTTTGTAAATTCTCTATCTATTCCACTTCAGTTATGTGTAACAGTTCAAAACTCAGTCTAGAACACAGCAGAGAAATGGACGCTAGAGTTGAATGCCTGTCGAATTCAGATACCGTGTCGTCAGCCGTGCCTTCACTGGTATTCTTGCACAGTGGAGTGCCGTCAAAAGTAATAACGCAGGACTTTGAGTGAAAGACGTACTCACAATGAGTCGGCCGGGGTGGCCGAGTGGTTCTAGGCGCTACAGTCTGGAACCGCGCGACCGCTATGGTCGCAGGTTCGAATTCTGCCTCGGGCATGGATGTGTGATGTCCTTAGTTTAGTTAGGTTTAAGTAGTTCTATGTTCTAGGGGACTGATGACCTTAGAAATTAAGTCCCATAGTGCTCAGAGCCATTTGACCCATTTTTTACTCACAATATCACCCGCGCCGCCTATGAAGGAGGACCCTACTAGTCGAACAGCCACACGCGTATGTCAGTCGCTTCGGATGAATGATTCTGTTGTTGTCGTTGTGGTCTTGAGTCCTGAGACTGGTTTGATGCAGCTCTCCTTGCTACTCTATCCTGTGCAAGCTTCTTCATCTCCCAGTACCTACTTCAACCTACATCCTTCTGAATCTGCTTAGTGTATTCATCTCTTGGTCTCCCTGTACGATTTTTTCCCTCCACGCTGCTCTCCAACGCTAAGCTGGTGATCCCTTGATGCCTCAGAACATGTCCTACCAACCGGTCCCTTCTTCTTGTCAAGTTGTGCCACAAACTCCTCTTCTCCCCAATTCTATTCAATACCTCCTCATTAGTTATTTGATCTACCCATCTAATCTTCAGCATTCTTCTGTTGCACCACATTTCGAAAGCTTCTATTCTCTTCTTGTCCAAACTGTTTATCGTCCATGTTTCCCTTCCATACAAGGCTACACTCCATACAAATACTTTCAGAAACGACTTCCTGATACTTAAATCTATCCTCGATGTTAACAAATTTCTCTTCTTCATAAACGCTTTCCTTGCCATTGCCTTTCTACACTTTATATCCTCCATACTTCGTCCATCAATTCTTATTTTGCTCCCCAAGTAGCAAAACTCCTTTACTACTTTAAGTGTCTCATTTGCTAATCTAATTGGCTCTGAGCACTATGGGACTTTACATCTATGCTAATCTAATTCCCGCAGCATCACCCGAGTTAACTCGACTACATTCCATTATCCTCGTTTTGCTTTTGTTAATGTTCATGTTATATCCTCCTTTCAAGACACTGCTCTTCCGAGTCCTTTGCTGTCTCTGACAGAATTACAATGTCATCGGCGAACCTCAAAATTTTTATTTCTTCTCCATGAATTTTGATACCTACTCCGAATTTTTATTTTGTTTCCTTTACTAATGGTTCTATCACTAGTATATAATCCAGCCACATTAATATGGCAGCCGCCGACGTTCGACGGCAATGTTAAATAACCGCTTAGAGGAGACTGGTGCCAACACTAGCAGTGGTCGGTACATAACGTGTGTAGGACGCGTCGAAAAGGGTATGGTCGTTGACTTCCGGGTCACGGGTGGATGCATTTCCGAAACGGCAAAGTTTGTAAACTGTCCGTAAGGCGCGATGGTTAAAGTATACCGCGTATGGAGAAATGGCGCTATCCAAACCTGAGGCCGAGACAAATGTAGTGCACCACGGCCCATAGGTGACAGGTGTGAACAACAGCTGCGGAGATTTGTACGGGCGAATAGACGCGCAAGTGTCGAGCAACTGACCGCCCAGATGAACCAAGCGGATACTAACAGTGTCTCGTCAACGACCGTTCAGTGAAATTTGCGGCGAATGGGCCTCCGCGGCAGGCACCTGGTTCAAACAGCCATGCTGACTGCTGTTCATCGCCTTCCAAGGCTGGGTTTTGGAAGCCAGTGCCGCAGTTGGAAGCCCACTGAGTGCCGACAGGTGGCCCTTTCCAGACAAATCACATTTTATGCACCATTGAACAGATGGTTGTCGGCGAGTACGGCGTGAAACGTCTGAAGGTAAACACCTTATAACAGCCGTCGGAAGGGTCCGGGGCGGAGGAGAGAGCGTTATGGTATGAAAAATGTTATCGTGACATTCCGTGCTTCATCTCGTCATTCTGTAAGGAACAATGGATCAGCAAAAATTGCATTTATGCTTAGGAACCACGTCCAGCACTAAATGCAGTTTGCTTTCCCTCAGCACGATGGCATCTATCACCATGACAAGGCAATACAGCTCGCATTGTGCGTGGATGGTTCAAGGAGAATCAGGATGAGATTGCAGTAATACCTTGGCCACCAAACTTCCCGGTTTAAAACCCAATCGAGGATCTGTAGGACCATTTCGATCCGGCTGTACATGCCATAGGTCATCAACTGAGAAACCTAGCTTAGCTGGCCACCACTCTGGAGTCGGCATGGTTCCACATTCCTGTCGATACGTTCCAGAATCTGACTCTCTTCCTGCGCGTCTCGTAGCATTGCGCGGTGCAAAAGGTTGTTATTCAGGCTTTTGACACTTGGGAACATTAATGAGGCTGCACAGTGTAGTTGGTGGTGGTCCTGTTAACGCATACTAGTTATTGTTCTCGGATTGCTCTACAGTCACTGCTGTCAGTCTCTGTAATGTGTTCATGACTGTTTACTCTGCGTAATTCTGCTCCAAAAGTAGCGCATCTTCGGAAGAGAGTACACGTCCCGAGCCTCTTTCTTCCACAGTTCTGTTGCCGTACGGTAACAAATGTATAACAGAGTGCGAATTGTATTGCTCTGCTAGTGGAAAAATACTCCATAATTGAAACACACTGGGGAGTCCAATGCTTTTGGAGTAAAGCATTAAACACCGCACTGAATCACTGTGCGATTCAGGTCGTAATTGGACCGACTGGAATGTCGCATCTGGCCATAGCGAAACGGAGCCAACGATTTGATCAAGACTGCTCAGACATGGGTGATGTTGATAGGGCCGTCCAGTTCTTACACCATGTGGTTCCCATCTTTTCAACAAGCTGAAAAATCATCTGGGGGAAAAGAGATTTTTCAGCGATCAGGACGTTCACATAGCGCTGTCGAACGTGTCCACGGCTAAGGAGCGGATTTCTGTCGTCGAGGAACTGAACGGTTGGTAGTATTTCCGACCGTTGTTTACAGAGACTTGGTGATTATGTTGGGAAATAGCGTCACGTATCTGTGCCATTTTTAAGCGTTGCACATCAGTAAATAAAAGTTACTTAGCCTGTCATAGCGGCGACGAGCAATAATTTGCTATGCGAATTGGTAAAAATTACCACGTTCCTAGAATATATTATGTACAGATGGTGTTCGACAGCTCGTAAACACTCGAAGAAAACCTTATTTAAGAGCCACGAAGAGCTGCTTATGAAATGAAGGGCTTATTTCAATAGTGGTACAAGTCCATTACCTCCACTTTCCTGCCTATAATGCTTCTGAAATTAATGATCCAGACAAACAGAAAGAAAAGTTCATCTCTAGCAAGAAGCCACATGCTTGAATATTTCTGATATCTCAACTGCACATTTTTCAGCTCTCGTGTAACTTTAGGTCTCTGTATCTCAAAATGAATAAAAGTGGACTTATACCACTATTGAAATAAACCCTTCAAATTAACCTTTATTAGCTACCAGTTTTTATCAAAGGATCGTCATCAGGTAACTTACGATTACGTACACCAGACTGTATGGTATCGCTCTTACTGTGGAGTAAAAAATAAGAAAATTAACTGTCCTGCACAAATGAAACTACTGCTAACACTAAAAAGCATTAATGCGGTTCACAGTGATATGCATTAACACATCTGAATAACCTGAATGTACTATCTATGTTCACCTTGCATCCTACTGTGTGGAGTGCACTATCCATGTTGACGAACTGTGAATGCACTCCGCATCGCACAACGATACTTCCATCGATATTGCCCGATTGTAGAGTTA
Source organism: Schistocerca cancellata (assembly GCF_023864275.1). Lineage (NCBI taxonomy): Eukaryota > Metazoa > Arthropoda > Insecta > Orthoptera > Acrididae > Schistocerca > Schistocerca cancellata. Next base: position 440,878,234 of record NC_064627.1, read on the forward strand.
ATATCTTCTTATTCTTATTCTCCTCTATTTAAGTGTTAAGCATGTATCTGTTACGCCTTGTTCTTCGGTGACACTGCGAGTTATTATTTGATCTCTCCACCTCTTTAGTGGTCTGTTTATTAATCAAAAGCCCACTGGTCGATAATTCATAATTATTTCAGACATTCTATTTTCCTTCACTCTTGCGACAGAATCTCTCAGTTTACTTCTATACTCATTTATTTGTTTATTTACGATTTTACCGCCTACTTCTTGTGTAACTGTTGCATCCTTATAATATTGGGAAAGTCTACAGCCAGTTGCTCTTCTAAAACCTCATTTTCGCAATTTTTATTATTCGCTCATTTCAAGATGTTGTTGTCCGAGTCTCACTACCATAAGTAGGGATGTTTTCTATAATTTTATTAAAGTTTCTTTCCTCGCATTTTTATTCAGTGGTTTGTACATGATCCCGTTAATGTAAATCTGTCTTGCAATTCTTCTTAGTATGTTTATTTAGTTTGTGAAGGACATGGAATTTCCGAAGAATTCGATGTAAATTTCTGGTTGTTTATTATAACTTTCTTTGGGATCATGTCTTGACCTCTTGGTTTTTAAGTCGAGATTGTTAAGTCGTAGCCCTTGGCAGTTACATTTAATTGTTAAATTGCTTTTCGAAAGGTGCCTTTTCTGTCACGTATAAGAAGCTGATCATCATCAAAACTGCTGTAGAGTTTTCATTACATAATTTCGTTCATTAAAGATATGACTATAACACTGATTATTTTAGTCGTTGTTTCGCCATATTACCAGCACATATATTTAAATATTTCGGAGACAAACTGCATGCTTGTCATAACTCTAAATTTATTGTTAATATCCTGGGTATTTAGTGAAAATGCAACTATTTGGTTGCATTTATGCCAAGAAGAGGAAGCATAACGGAATATTGTTTTTGAATTTCACTTTGTAACATTGAAGAACGAGTGGAAGGAATCTGAACATAGACAGTATACCAAGATTAATTTTATTAATGAAATTCACTCTTGATTGTATTAATGTATGTTCTTATTGACAGTAGTTTCAGTGGTAGACAATTACTTAATATTTTATTTTTTGCAAACCACAGTAAGAACGATCCCGTGTAGGACTATGTACATGGTGATTATAATTAAAATTCCAGTTTCAAAACGCTGTTAAAAACGAATTTCTGCACAGAATGAAGTCAAATTGAACGAAATGTTATTGCAGTAGAGAGAAAAGTTATGGAACCAAAAAAATAAAAAAGCTAAAATTTTACCAGTAGTTTCCTCTGTAATAGGCAGAAAATGCAAAATAAAAGACGCATTATACACAGCTAATCCTTAGTTTCTGTCCGAGACGCACAACACGTCTGTCTCAATGCAGGATCGAGAGCTGGTGATAAAGCTCTATTACAAGATCGGTAACTGTGAGCCAGTAGCTCTGCAGAAGTTCTGGACTCTCAAGAGTATGAAAAACTGCGCTGGTCCGATATCGGCCGAAGGTCTAGAGAAAATGATAACAAAATTCGAGATAACAGATTTTTTGAAGCGCAATGTGGCGGAGGGAGGAAAACAATTGATCTGGTGGTGGTGGTGGTTAGTGTTTAACGTCCCGTCGACAACGAGGTCATTAGAGACGGAGCGCAAGCTCGGGTTAGGGAAGGATCGGGAAGGAAATCGGCCGTGCCCTTTCAAAGGAACCATCCCGGCATTTGCCTGAAACGATTTAGGGAAATCACGGAAAACCTAAATCATGATGGCTGGAGACGGGATTGAACCGTCGTCCTCCCGAATGCGAGTCCAGTGTGCTAACCACTGCGCCACCTCGCTCGGTAATTGATCTGACATCAGCAGAAGTAATTGCAGCGGCATTGCAGGAGGACTCTAGCAGTGGTGTGCAAAAATACAACGCACGGGAAATTGCCAGAAATTTGGACATGCCTGTGAACACGGTGCATCAATTTTATGAAGCATCGTCATTGTTACCCATACAAAATTGCCCACGTTCTGACGTTCCCGCATGCTGGCCTGCCAGTAAGACGGAAATTTGCTCCAGAAATTCTTTCTCGCATGGAAATGAATAATAAATGGCCATGGAACATTTTGTGGACAGATGAAGCCCATTTTCATCTCCAGGGATATGCCAGTACACAGAATTTCAGAATATGGGCAACGAGAAATCGGCTCCCACATCAACAGGTACCGCTTGATTCTGTAAAGGTAACTGTGTGGTGAGGTGTGGTGGCATTATTTATCATCGGACCATAGTTTTTCATCTCAAAGAGATGGGTCCTGCGGAACCTGCTACTTGTACCATCACTTGCAAGTGCTACGAGGATATTTCGCGCACCAACGTCATTCGAACCGTTTAACAGCGTGTACGCATGGATGGGATCACTTTTATGCAAGATGGCGCTCCTCCGCATATTGTACCGTCAGTAAATTAAATATTGCAGAGGCTTTTTGGAACCGCTAACATTATCACTGTCATTTCAGTAAAGCGTGGCCGTCCGGATCACCTAAACTTAATAAGTGTAACTTCTGGCTATGGGATTATCTGAAAGATGCTGTGTTCAATGCTCCGATTACAAACGCGTTGCGCTACACAATCTGAACACGACCACTGAAGCTCTCCAATTTGTTGTAAAACACGCTGTTTCTCGATTTCAGTATATCTTGCACTACACTCAAGACAGTTAAAAACCGATTTCGTTATTGGTTTTTTCGGTTTTTGGCTTCAGCAGAATTAAAAATTAATTTTTCCCATCCGATGTGTTGCCACCTTGCCGTGTGGGTGGGATAGTCTTACTTACAGTGCCACAACTATTGAATATTAGACATCTGTGGTCATGCACATATCACAGTAAGGGTTACGTAATGTGCAACTCTCACCATCGCCGTCTTAATGCGATTAAACTGTCATTTACGTTATGACCCTTGCAACGGTATCTAGTGGGAATTTTTTCGTGATTCCTGCAATGTTGGAGAGTGCGGACACTCTGATTCGAGATGAACGACGGATCACAATTGTAGTGGACTGGCCAGACAGCCAATCCACAATACCCGGTAGCCGAATAGCACGCGTTAAGTTAACGCAGATTGGCGCGAGGTCTGGAACAGTAAAGTAGTTGAGTCTAGTAAGAAAAGAACGTAGTTGCTGGAATACTTAACTTTAATCCATAATGGGTGTACATCGCTCTTGACGATACAGGTTTTAATAAATGGCTCTGACCACTTTGGGACTTAACTGCTACGGTCATCAGTCCCCAAGAACTTAGAACTACTGAAACCTAACTAACCTAAGGACAGCACACAACACCCAGCCATCACGAGGCAGAGAAAATCCCTGACCCCGCCGGAAATCGAACCCGGGAACCCGGGCGTGGGAAGCGAGAACGCTACCGCACGACCACGAGATGCGGGCAGGTTTTAATATCTCAATATAAACTGCTAATGGCGCCTTGCTAGGTCGAAGCAAATGACGTAGCTGAAGGCTACGCTAACTATCGTCTCGGCAAATGAGAGCGTATTTGTCAGTGTAGCTTCGCTAGCAAGTCGGCTGTACAACTGGGGCGAGTGCTAGGACGTGTCTCTAGACCTGCCGTGTGGTGGGGCTCGGTCTGCAATCACTGACAGTGGCGACACGCGGGTCCGACGTATACTAGCGGACCGCGGCCGATTTAAAGGCTACCACCTAGCAAGTGTGGTGTCTGGCGGTGACACCACAACAATCAAACACCTCACGGTTGAACTGGACTTCTCTGTAGATAGTGCTGACATAATCGTCCACCAGGTTTGGTACCCAAAGATGTATGCCAACTGCGTTCCTCGCCACCTAACAGACGACAACAAAGAGCAACAAAGGAGGCCGGCCGCTGTGGCACAGCGGTTCTAGGCGCTGGAAGAGCGGTTCTAGGCGCTTCAGTCCGGAATCGGTCGCAGGTACGAATCCCGCCTCGGGTGTGGATGAATGTGATGTCCTTAGGTTAGTTAGGTATAAGTTGTTCTATGTCTAAGGGACTGATGACTTCAGATGTTAAGTCCCATAATGCTTAGAGCTATTTGAATCATTTGAAGCAATGAAGGACAATCTGTGCGCAATTGCTTGCGCGTTACGAGGCGGATCGTGACAATTATTTGCCGAACATCGTCAGAGGTGGTGAAACATGGCAATCCATGGAGTGAGTGGCTTCACACCACCTCTCCTCCGAGGAAAAAACTCAAAGCCGCGAACGCAGCTGGTAAAGACCTGGCGACGGTCTTCTGAGACTTTGAAGGGGTATTCTGTTTGACGTTCTCCCATAGTGCAACGATCAACTCTGAACTATACTTTGTTATAGTTAGGAAACTGAAGGAACGACTTCAGCGGGTGCATCATCATGTGTAGTGTGCCCCGGAAAGACAAATCCAGTTAACAATGAAAATCGAAAAAGAGGGATGCCTTCCATGTTTGGATGTTTTGGTACCACGCAAAGATGACGACACTTTGGGACGTACGAAACTGATGCATGCGGATTTATATTTACGTGCAAATAGCTGCCTCCATCCTTCCCGGACGGTGAGTGTTCTCAGAAGTCCGGTACGCAGCGCACACATCTTTGCTGACGAGAGTGGTTTGGAGGACGAGCTTCTGCCCTTGAAAACGGTTTTTGAAGCCAGTGAGTGTTCTCCACAGCATACATGTAACGCACTACGAATGAAACCAGAGGTATGCAGAAGAAGACAGGGGAAATTTTAAATTCATGGATATCCTGCCATATGTGAGAAACCTATCGTCGAACATAAGACGGATCCTCAGAAAACACAAAATATAAGTGATTTTTCGCTCTCCACTAAAGAAAGAACCACCACTGGACTGCATTAAAAATAATTTCGTGCTTCGTAAGTCTGGGGTTCACAAGTTCCCCTATGGAGAGTGGCCTTTCATACATCAGACAGACGATACTTACAGTCCATGAAACACGCGCAGAACACCGCATTTACACCCAGCTCTTGCAACCTAACGAAAAAGCGATGGAGGATCATCGTAATCAAATTGGGCCCTCTGTGGTGTTCGACAAAATTTTAGCCTCCACTTCATCTTTATGGGACTCAACAGTGAAAGAAGCAATTGAAATTCGGTTGGCAGCGAATTAGTCAGTAGAGATAGTGGCTTAAGCTGGGATGAATTTTAGAATCTGGCGCTTTCTGTAATAAACTTACAAACACGACGCCACAGTACAACTTGCAGTGATGTGTCAATATTCCTGCGTGGATCGACCGCGCAGTCACAGATCCAGTTCATACAGATGTTGTATCTCTTCGCCGTCGATTAACGTCGAAAATGCCTTGTTTATCTGTAGCCATATGCAGGGCGGCGCTGTACGCGAGTATAAAAGGACAGGGCGAGTGCTGGAGCGCCAGACATTAGACTCACTGTGAAGACGGCTGAACGATACCCAATCGAACTATCAGTAGAAGATGTGAAATTTATGCGGCTGCACGCCCCAAATCTAATGGAGCAGACTTCAGCGTGTTCGTCGCCACAAAAATGCAAGCGAACTTCTCCTTCTCCATGACAACGCAAGACTTTAGACAAGTCTGCACGCCCGAGAGAAGCTCACCAAACTGGTGGTGTGCAGTGACCTGCCACGGAATAATCGGTGCGCTATTCCTTGATGGCAGGGTGACTATACTCCATTCACCGAAACAAGAGACGTACTGTAAACACGGCAAGGCGCGTGACCACAGCGGTGCCGTCGAGGGGTGTACAAGGCAGGGGCGTCAGAAATAAAAAAATTAAAGTCGTGTTTTTTATAATTTGGAGCCTGAACTTGATAAAGTGATCCGAGAACTACCTTCCGACACCTTTTTTTACATTACATTAAAATTTATTTTCACTGAAAAAGAGAAATATTTAAGCTTTCAGGAAAAGTTGTTTTTTCGCGTTACTCTATATTTATCACGGCATATCTCCTAAACTGTGTGTCGCACAGCAAAATAATTTTATAATTGGCTTCAGTAATATACGTTGATGACGTCTGCAAATTTTCTGCCCAATGGAGTCAGTAATAGTGAAGTAATAAATTAAAATCTCACGTCTGATGCAGAACTTTTACCAAATCATCATCCGAAATATAGTAAGCGACAAACTTTTCCCCTTTGAATTTTTCTGAGGGGGTGTAAGCGAGAAAAGTTTCATAAAGGTTTGAATTTAATTTTGTAGTTTGTTCGAATGAGATGGGTGCAACCGTTTGTCCTTTACGAGCCACGCATTGTTTGGTTCGCAGGCGCGGCGCTCAGTCAGTGTGGCCGTCTCAGTTGCAGGTGTGAGCTCGTTAGTGGGTGTTGTACAGCGGCTGTTTCAGGATATCTTAAATTCATCTGTAAAGACGCTTGAAAGACTAGTTGTTGATTATTAGAGTAAGTATATGTGTTTGTAGTCACGCTGAGCATTCACTGTTTTGCGCATCCAATAGCATCGCATGGTTTCTAATTTTATATATTCACTTATTTCATTAGCATCACATACAGCTGTCTTAATTATGTCATCCACGGATGACGAGGTCGACGTGTCAGTTCTGAGTCTACCAAAGAAGCGAGCAAAGAAGAAATCATTAAGTTCTCCTGAGAAGCACATGGTGCTTAATGTGTATAAAACGGAACTGTTACATCCAGAGCAGTCGATGAGTGGCATTGTTTCGAAAACAGCTGCAGCTACAGGTGTTGGACATTCTTCAATGTATCGTGTGATGAGTGAGTACAAGGCCACACACTCTTTGAAGTCTCCCAAGAAAGGAAAATTACGACAGAAACTTTCTGAAAGTGTTGATGTCTTCGATAGAAATGCGATACGAAGGAAAGTACACGATTTTGTTTTTTTTTTTTTTTTTGTAACGAATTGCCAACAATTGATAAAGTGCTTACAGTCGTGAACGAAGATGCAGATCTGGGCAATTTTCGGAGAACTACATTTTATAAGTTATTGAGAGAAATGAATTTCAAATATGTCCGGCGTGGGCTCGGTAGCATGCTTATAGACAGGGATGACATGATTTTTGGAGGGGGCGTTATCTTCGAACCGTTAAACGGTTGAGAGATGAAGGCAGACCCATTTACTATTTGGACGAGACGTGGGTGAACGCAGGACTAACCCGAAGTTACGTCTGGGTAGATGACACTATAAATTCTTCAAAACGAGCGTTTCTGTCCGGGTTATCCACCAGAAGCAAGGGCCCATCAGGTAAAGGGATTATCGTACACATTGGCAGCAAAGCAGGGTTCGTTGAAGGATGTGTGTGGACTTTCGAATCCAAGAAAAGTGGAGATTATCATGAGGAGAAGTGCGCCGAAACCTTCGAGAAGTGGTTTCAAGATGTTCTTCCTCGGCTTCAGGTAAAATGCGGTTATTGTTCTTGATAACGCGCCGTACCATTCTCGGAGAAAAGAAAAAGTTCCCAGTGCGAATTCCAATAACCACGAAATATCAGAGTGGCTAAAATCTAAAAACATCGATTTCGAAGACGGTATGTTGAAGAAAGAACTTTTAGATATAGTTAAAAATCACAGAACAGCGCACAACGAACATGCAATAGATGAAATAGCGAAGAATGCAGGGAAAACTGTTCTCAGAATTCCTCCGTACCACTGTGAATTAAACGCCATCGAGTTAGTGTGGACAGAATTAAAGGCTATGTTGCAGCGAAAAACAATACATGCAAAATGCCGGAAGTTAAAATACTGCTAGAAGAAGCAGTAAGAACAGTGACTGCACAGGATTGGAGCAAGTGCGTCGTCCAATTTGGCAGAAAAAGTGGAAACTCAAATGTGGAAATTAGACTGCATTATAGAGGAGAGAGAGGAGCGGTTTGTTATAAACCCCAATGAAAACAGTTCGACAGAGTGAACCTTGTTTCGTCCTTTATCATTATTATTACTGGTATTGTTATTAAAATTACCAATTAATTGTGTTTGAATGGAGCGTTTTGTTAGCAACCTGAATGACAACAAAACTGCTTCGACATAATGAACTCAATTTAACATTATTTTAACATTATTGTTAAATTTATTTCGTACATTGTTGCCCAGGTTTCTCACGGTCCGCTGTGACAGCTCGGCAGCCAGCTGAACGCCGCCAGCCGCAAAGCGTGCGCCAAGGATTTTCCACACCCCTACGTATCACGTGAACACCGAATGCTTTCTCTGGAAACAAGCGTAGTCACTCACGTGACACTGTTTATGTTTCGTCCCAGCTCTCGGTGAATAGACTGTACAGAACGTTACGTCAGTGTTTTGCAAGATGATTTCATCCCCATTCCAGTGGCCTTGATTTCGACAAGATGTGGTTCATGCAAGACGGAGCTCGACCCCATCGAAGCACGAGAGTGTTTGATGTCCCGGAGGAGCACTTTGGGGACCTCATTCTGGCTCTGGCTTACCCAGAGGCCACTGGCGTGGACCTCGATTGACTGCCATATTCTCCGGATCTGAACACATGCGCCCCCTTTTGTGGGGCTATATTAATGACAAGGTGTACAAACACATTGCTGAGCTGGCAGTCACCATTCAGGAGGTCATCGACAGCAACGGATCAAGCAGAATTTCGCTGTTCCTCTGCGCCACATCACCGCCAATGATGGCAGGCACATCGAACATGTCACAATCCGAATATCTATAGTGACGTTTACATGTTGAATAAGGCCGTAGTTTGTAATTAATTTTTTTTCATGTAGTTCTCAATACTTATCGCCCTGTATCTTCCTATTGTAAAAGGTGTTGGGGTAGCTTGGTGTTGGAGAGTGGTTCTAAAGCGTCCGGACAATGTTTCGATAAGCAAAAACTTATTTCGAGGCAGGCAATGGATGTATTTTAAAGACTGATGAAAAACATTTCACAGTTTTCTGTGACCTGCCAACCAGTCACTCTCCAGGAAAAGTCACAACAGTTCTTGTTAACACAAATAACTGTCTATTGTTTACTTGCAGTAGTCTGTGAAATGTTTATATTAGCTGTTCTTAACCAAGCAAATTCGCTAAAGCTGATACGGGTAGAAAAATTTGTATCCAGGAAAGGCCCACGGTTTCGGATTGCTGACCAAGACCAATTACATGACAACAAGATGGTGAATACCAAATTCATGGCGACAGATCTCTGTGAGCCCAAAGTCGCAACGATAGGTCATTGAATGAACTCGTAAGAGGCAGCACGCAGATCACGACGCTGTCCTACCAGCATCGCTTGAGTTATTACATTTCCTTCACTTTACTGATGTTCAGTTCTAAAAATTCTGTTTTATACTGTACTTTCTGTCTTCCTACTTGAATTCTGTGTGCACTCCACACGGTGAACTTCACTATCAGTGTTCCGAAAACAGAGCTTTTAGTTTATATTGTCATATGTCTGTCAACTCTTTGTTAGTGCCGACATTACAGTAGGGTGTCTCACACGAAAAAAGTCTCACAAAAAACAGTTGCTTAGATTACACTTTAAGGCTTGTGGCGAAACAAGCGCTGTATCGTTTGAGAGATACAGAGGGAGGTGAGTGTGCCGGGACTTAACGCAGTTCACTGCTAGCAGCGCTAAGTCACCATTACACGTCTGTGCGCAGTACACCAGTTTTGGACTATAATTAAGAATGAAATTAAAATTTATAGTTACTTTTTCAAAAACTTTGTCAACATATGCTGTAGTGTAATAATGTTTAAACTGTCAAGTATCAGATTGATTAGGTCAATATTTTACTTAAATACATCGTTTTAAGAAAAAAATAAGTGGCGATAAATAATAAAGCTAGGGAGCCACAAATTTGTCATAACTTGCAGATGAATGTCAAAATTAACTGGTACAAGTCTCAACGTGATTAAAGCAATATTTTTGTCAGAATCCACCGTTTTAAGAAAAACTGAAGGCGCTAAATATTAGACTGAGAAATGTGAAAATGTGTATGACACTTCAGTTCAGTGACCCCATTAAGTTACCTCTAATAGTTTTCGAATAGTTTACTGAAAACTAAATCTGGAACAAAAACGTCCTTATCTGTAGTAGACTAAGTATCTGTTATATGAATGCTAGGAAGTTTTGGTTACGGCACGTGATGAAACCTATTAAATAATACAGCTATAACAAGGTCTCTTAAATTTGCGGTTCAGAGGTCCTGTCCTACTGTCAGTTCCGTTCTAAAAATTCTAGAAGGCAAGTATTAATACAAGCCAGCTAAAACTTTTTCTGTGATTTTAACCAACTTAACTACATTCCCGCAAAAATTACGACGAATCTAAAATTATTCATAACATTGTTATTAAATATTGTGTGTCCGAGAAAGCGGCCGTTTAGTTGCTGCTACCGTGTGCATAGGACGGATGACAGCAGATGTTCCCTTGGCCGTCCGCTGCGCCGCATATAGAAATATAACCCGAGGGGCAAGACTAGGCTTCACGCGTAGCAAGTAGTCATAATTATTTTCCACTTAAGCAGTGAGCATTTATTTTGATTATCAGTAGCCAGGGCGAAAGACAATTTAGTAGGAACTTACCATAGAGGTCGCCTCTGAATTGCTCATAGTGCTGTTTAGGATAGAGAGATTTACTGTCAGTATGAACATAATGAATATTACAATGTTGTGCATGTGAAACTTTACAAAATACTTGTATCAATTAGAACTCAAAATCTTCAATTATAATCATAGTCCTAATTGCGCTGAGCAAATAGAAAATAGAAACATTTCTTTCTGTGAGCTGGACAAGAATGTGGACTTGCAGACTGGGAACTATGGTCAGCATGTTCTCTATCGCTTTCTAGCTGACCACAGAAATAGTTGCCTGGCTCTCGTAAAAGACGGCGAACAATATCTACAGCAATTCTAATTTACTCCTATGATTTATAACTTATGACTGTCATTATTATTATCAACCTGCCGTCCCACAGGCTTTGCATACAAATAAGAAAATGAATTAAATGAACATATCATACCTTGTTCATGGGGAAATGAAGATGAATCACGAAAGGTGCTGGAAGTGACTCCCGCCGGAGGTTCGAGTCCTCCCTTGGTGATGGGCGTGTGTGTCGTTCTTAGCATAAGCTAGTTTAAGTAGTGTGTAAGCCTAGGGACCGATGACCTCAGCAGTTTGGTTCCTTAGGAATTCACACACATTTGAACATTTTTGCTAGAAGTGATCGCCCTCAATTTGTAAACACAATTGAACACGACGCTGCAGATTCTCGAATGTTGTTGCCAGACAGAACCTCTGGCGTCACTTCCTGGGTTTCACGGAAGATGTTCTCTCGTAAATATTCCAAGTTGTGTGGTTCCTGTAGACCTTATCGTTTGCGCCACCCCAGAGGAAAAAGTCAGGTCGTGTTAAACCAGGTGACCATGGGGCCCACAGCCCTTTCTAAATCAGTCTGCCAGGGAAAAATGATTCGACCTCAACCATGATCACTCGAGATACGTGGCATGTGGCGCCAACCTGTTGGTATAAGCTGGCGGTAAGTTCTTCGTCGTCCAACTGGTTCACAGTGTATTCGAAGAAAATTGGTCCGATAATGCGACGATGCGATATTGCACAGAACACGCCAATATTTTGTGAATACAGGGGTTGCTCGACCAGCGCATATGGATTTTCATTAGAGCACAAACGTGTGTTCTGAGAGTTTACATAGCCAGAGAGGTAGAACCACGCCTCATCACTGAACCATGTGTACTGTAATATTCCTGGCCTCTGAGCACTAAATTGCTGAAACTAACGGCAAAATGTAATGTGTTTATCTTGTCATTGAGGAATTGTAAATCCGTATGGATACATGCCGAATTCCTTCGCAACTCTGTGACGTGTGCTCCGTGACATTCCACATTCCTGAGATCGGTCAGACTTTGCAGGAGAGACGAACAATCGTTGTTCTTTCACACTAGTTACTTTTTCATCCGATAATGACCGCCGTTCTCCGCCGTGAAGATCCAACACAGTTCCACTGCTCTCCATCTTGTTCACTAACTTTTGCATGCGGCATTTAGACGATATATGCTGATCATCAAACCGTTCAACAAACATTCGCTGACATGTCTTAATGGAACCATTAATCCACTATTATTTCTTACACACGCTCTCCGACAGAACAGCGATACATTGTCACTAAACATTGAACACTGAGCCCCTGCAACAGCGGCTTGCGGAAACAGTGTTGCGTCAAACCACCTTGCAGAGTGTAGTGTTTCCACGTCAAACGTCACAAAGTAGACGGTACAATTTGAGCGGTAATTACTGTACGTGTTTGTGGGACCTTTTTCTAGTGGGACACGCCGTAGTACGAATCCGTAGGTTGAAGGTGCGTAGGGGTGGAATGTGGGCAATCGTTTATTGCTGGAATTACGCATTCGGCTGAGGTAGTCGTTCCCATGGTTAGAAATCGGTGATAATGTTCTGTACGATACCTTTTCACTTGGTCTAGAAGGTGACGCATATATATGCAGCCGTTTTGTAGAGCTACTATCTGATCTAAACAGGCAAGCAGGGTAGTATCTAAATTGTTTTTAGGTAGATCAGGTTTTCAGTAAGAAGGACCTCAAATCGACAGGTCAGATAGTTAAATTAATGTACGGGTGATAGTTAGGATGGTAATTTCTTATCACTGGCAGGTAGTTGGAAGGTTGGTACGGAAATGTCACAGTGGGTGCCGTTTATTATTAACCTTTGTCCCTGCAGTACTATGCAGTGCACGGCGACTGTACACTCTCGTGACCACCACTGCAAGCAGTCATGTACAGTGGCTACATTCCCGGCTAAGTCTTTCTGCAGTATCGCCGACGAAATATATAGCTTCTCGTACCCATATTACAAGACCTCATTCGTACCCAGTAAGTTGATAATGGTGTCTTTGTTGCCTTAAAGACATTCATGACTGAAATCAAATCACCACGTCCAATCTCAAAGGTAACTAACGTAAAAGCCGTCACAGCGCGTATTTAAAGGAAACCTCATCCTCATAGTGGCACTACTAGCGCACTCTACTGCGACTGGTTCTAATTTGAATACACCCCTTTCATATGTAGAAACACGCATACCAACTTTCGTTTATGTCGCACATCTCTTCTTGGTGGCGCGATTTTGTTTTCTGTCAAAGTGGCCAAGTGAGGGGTTCTGCAATTTCAGCCAATTTTGGAATAAATTTTCTGTGGAAAAATGTAGCCTCAGTTTAAAAATGAATGTCAGGGAGTTTGTCACAGTATCAGAAAGTCATGGATCGGCACATATACCATCGTAGGCTGATAACGTGGACCATGTAACAGGCTTCCCGAAAAACAGAATGGCAGTTTTCTAAGCTGAGTATAGGTCGCAGTGCACATATCGATCAGACATTGCATAAATGTTGAATCGTTGTGCGATCGATAGGTAGTGCCACGTCTCCTAGAACAATACGTTTGGCGTGAATGGCACGTTTCACGTTAGCCACAAGTGCGTTGCGTCGTTTTTTCCCGGGAGAGGCAGTGAGTGAAGCGGCACAGACAGCTCCGATTTGTGAGTCAACAAGCTGGCTGTTTTTTCTACCATCCATGTGACTCCCAAGTTTGTCTGGCTGAAGATATTCCGGACATGAGGGAATGGACATATTGTTCCTTTGGCCAACCAGATGTGAAGGCAGGGGGTGGCTCGTCGTCATCAATACATTTTCTGGCGGCTCCAGATTTTTCCACTGTTTGTCACCACGCAGCGGCTTTGGATGCTCGGTGGCACTGGTAAATACAGATCTTGCTCCCTGCTGTGAACGTGATAACTGTGACTGGTTCAGTTCCTGCACGTGTTTATGTCTTGCTGTTCCTATGTTGGACTCGGTTGAACCTCCTGTTGTGGTTGTTTCCTGTTCCTGTCTCTAGCCAGATGATTTGAGTAGTTGTCACTTGTATGAAAGAATAACAATCTGGTAATTGTTATAGAGCTGCGATTTCATTTTTTAATATATTGGAGGTTTGGGCTGTTTGGGATTGTGTACATATTTTTACGTTTACTGTGTCTTCATTTTTTTAATTTTTATTTATTTATTTTTCTTGTGACATTCTGCACTAAATCTCCAAATCACTTTCTTTAGTTGTTTGGAGCTTGCAAACTTATGAGGGCCAACCTAGATGCATGTATTTTGGTGGGTTACACTTCCACGCCAAGCTTGTGTTTAATGTAGGTGAGGTTCAGCAGCCAATCATTCACGTCTTCCTTCCACCTACGTTTTCTGTCCCACGCAATGGTTAAATATCTACTAATTCTGCCTTGTTATATGATTTCAGACAATCGCAGTTGGCCGTTGTATTTCCTTACAATCAGGTATAAGCGGGGTAGATCGCCTTGTGCAGTTACCAGGTTATTTTTCAGCTTCCAGCGTGTAATCTAACGACTTAAATTTTTACTCATTTTACTTAAAGGTTACTTTTCCGTTCATCAGTATACCGTTGCATGTTGTGCCGTGGTGTGTGTGTCCACTGGTTGCTTAGAAAATGAGAAGTATAGTGAGCAGCGTATCGGGTTAGCCTTCTTAATTACGGTGCCATTTATCCGGACCACACTTCCCAGTGCGTGGTGGTTTCATATCAAGTTTCTTTAATTGCTTTAGTTTCGTTTTAATGAACTCCTTTTAGGTAAAACTGAATTATTTGTGCCGGTCGCTGTGGCCGAGTGGTTCTAGGCTCTTCAGTCCGGAAACGCGCTGCTGCTACGGTCGCAGGTTCGAATCCTGCCTCGGGGCATGGATGTGTATGATGTCCTTAGGTTAGTTAGGTTTAATTAGTTCTAGGTCTAGGGGACTGATGACCTCAGATGTTAAGTCCCATAGTGTTTGGAGCCATTTGAACCATTTTTTGAATTATTTGTTGTATTTTAGGCAAGAACAATCTAAAGATGCTTATGATCTGAGTGCTTCAAGACTGTTTTCCTATCATATTATACTTATAAAAAACTGTTATTTGGAGCATTCTTAAATTTTGCAATTAATCGTTTTTCCTTTTCACAAAGGAAAATAACCTTTGAAGAGATTTTTTATCGATTATCAGTGACTGTTCTTAATTTGTTTCATCTAATTAAATGGTTTTATTTTAGTATATCGAAATCCTGGTGACATAATTGCTAAAGTTACTTCTCCTCTGGAGTGTACAAATAAAAATCTTGAACAAATGATGTTCAGCCCTAATTTTTCCCTGTGCTTCCACTCTAAGACAACCTAACGCCGGTAGTTCATACCATTCTGATAGCAGAGAGTGGTTGCTCCTAGAAATTGAAAGATTGAATCATACTGAATGTTATCTGTAGGTATAGAGTGTATCTGAAATGAACGTAGAAAATGAGAGGGTTGGTAGAGTGGGTCATAACAAACATATTACGCATAGCAACCCGTGTCTGCATCCCTTAGCGTATGGTGCAAAGTGTCTTTCAACAGCGTAATGTACCATCAAAAGGGTAGGCACACAAGATGGTATCCGAACCGTCTTGGTAGCAGGTCTTCACGGCAACAATTTGAATGTATTTGTGACATCAGGGTAAAAGAAACGTCAGGTTGAAGTTTTGTGACCTTTCCTTGCTGCTGTAGTGGCCATAGTTGTGGATATTCCAGGCGGGACCACACTACAGGTTTTCTGGCTCTTACTGGGAAGTGATTTTGTGTGTGCAAATACCTTTTTGATAAGTGTTGCATAGAGGTCAGCAACTATGCTCACTGCGGAGTGTTGTTCGCCCTGAGTCATTTTGTCATCAAATGGGGACAGTCCTGTGTTTGTCACTGTGTGGAGCGGACAGGAAAAGAAGCGCTATTCTTGGGAGGAAAGGGCAGACACCCACTATGCTTATGGAGTGGCAGATGGAAATGCTCACGCTGCTCAACGCTTGTACGTTCGGCAGTTACCAAATAGTCGAGTGACAGATACACACACATTATTGTCATCCAAACGTCCCTACGAGAAACAGTTTCACTTCAGGTACTTTTTCCAATGCCACGTTCTCGTAATGGGAGATGCGCATTTAAGGCCTACTTCAAAATGCGGTGTGTTCATTTTGTATTACAATTGCCAAGTCCTGACGGTCGCAGTCGTCAACGCGCAACGCGTTCACCAGAGCTTATCACTGCTTAAAAACGCATCTGCAACAAGGGTGTTGCTTGGGAAATGGTTGCAAGCCATTCCATAATTTGGCGTGTGTAGCATGAAGATGATTTGCACCCCTACCGCCTTCAGCAGGTTCATGCACTTAAACTAGACGATTTTCCACGTCGAATTGAATTCTGCCAGTGAGTTTTGCAAAGGTGTGACACTGAAACGGACTTTCTGAACCATGTGCTTTCTACAGATGAAGCATCCTTTACATGGGAGGATATGTTCAACAGGCACAAGCAACCCGTGTGGGCATGGGAAAATCCGCACGCCACCAATTTCCATAGTCATCAAGTACGCTTTGCTGTCAACATTTGGGCCAGCTTGGTAGGCGATAATATAATTGGACCATAGATGTTCCCCTGTCTACTGAACACAAACAGATACATAACCTTTCACAAGAAACTGCAAGAGTTGTTGAAACAAATTACATTCAATGTCCGACAGCGAATGTGGTATCAACATGATGGTGCACATGTGCATTTAGCACATGGAGTGCGAATACATTTGGAGGGAACCTTTCGTGAGAACTGGACAGGGAGCACAGGCCAGTGTAATGGTCTGCATGTTCCTCCAACTTGATGCCCACATATTTTCTCTCCTGCGGCCACCTGAAGTCTGTTGTCCATGAGACTGATGAAGAGCTGATAGCGAGCGTTATGGCCGCCTCTGACGCAGTTTCCACTTTGCTAGGAGTGTTTGAAAGAGTGCGACAGTCAAGTCCAGTGACGTGCATTCAAACAGGAGGGCGTAATTTAGAGAACTTCTTGTAACTGTTTTCAAATAAAGGCTATAAAACGTCACCCTAACTTCTCATTTGCCATGATGCCAAAAATACATTAAAAATTTTACCTTGCAGACCTGCTAGGCTCCAAGCTTGGAGGCAATGTTATGTGCCCACCCTCTTGACAGCTCGCTACGCTGTTCAACAATGCCGTACGCTAAAGGGTGCAGATAGGTTGCTATGTGAAATACGCTTGTTATGGCCTGCTCTAGCAGCCCTATCATTTTCTACATCCGTTTCTGGAGAATACTCAGTATTGTAGAACACACAGTATAATGACGTTTACTGAAACTCAACAACACTTCTCGAACAATCACTATATACACAAAAAAAAAAATAACTTTTAGACGACCATTCATCAAGAGCGTCGGTGAGGTCCGTTGGAGCTGGTCTTAGCTCGGCGAGGAATTGGCTCTACTGCTGCTGCGCTGGCCTTATAAAGCCGGCGGAGGCCAGCGGAGCACTCCAACTTTCCCTGTATCTGTGAGGCGACCTCTGCAGAAAAAGGTTCGTATTAGTCTCTAGCAAGTTCTGTTTGTTTTGAAGAATTGTTTTCGTCTTGGTGGCGCCTGCAAGTGCTTTTGTATGTTATATGGTACACAGGGGTGTCTTGAGTGTATTCTGCCTGGCAGGGGCCGTCTGTGGCAGAAGTAACAAACCTCCCATCTGGGGGAGGGTTGCGCGAAAGATCGATAGCTGCTACGTCGTGGAGATCTGCAGCTGCGGCTCCCTGGAGGAAGCTGTGGAGGCTGCCTCTTGGAGAATATGGTGCTGTACGTCCTGCGATGCGGGCTGACCTGCGTACTGGTTGTGATGGCGGCATGGATGGGACCAGTGGCATCGGTTCATCTCCATCGGTGGCCATCGGCTGTTGGGGAGGCGCCAAAGAGGGGCCGGGCAGCTGGTCCATTGGCTGTGGCTGCTGTGTTGGTGCTGCTGGCGGCAGCGACTGATGCCCTGAAACGTCACCCATGCAACGATTAGATGGCATTAGTGAAGGGGTCTGTGTAGGTGGTCCGGAATGGGTTGTAGAGGTGGCGGTGGTCCATGTCATAGGGTGCGGTGCAGATGTCGCAGGGTAGCGAGGACGCAATTGATTTCAATGGCGACGACTATGTGGCCATCCAAGGTGACATCAAAAAGTTGGCGGCCCGGGAACGCTGGATGACGGCGGGCAGCCAACCTGCTGTAGTGCCAAAACCTCGGGTCCAGACTAAGGAGCCAGGGAAGAAAGAGGACTATCCAGGAGGAATCTGAATTTTTGGAGAGGGCAAGAAAAGATGTAGGAGGGTCCTGGGTTGGGCGGCTGTGGAGTGATTCCCCTATCAGAGTGGCTCAATAGGAGCTGAGGAATAGTGTCAGAGCATCTTCAAGGGAGTGGTTTTTAGTATATTTGAGCATTTGTGTCTTGAAAGTTCTAACCAGGCGTTCCGCTTCCCCATTTGATTGGGGATGGAAGGGCGGGGTGAGAAGATGCTGGATGCTGTTGTCAGTGCAAAAGGAGAGGAATTCCTGGCTTAGAAATTGTGGTCCATTGTCCATGACTATGGCTTTTGGTAATCCTTCCAAGCAAAATATTTTTGCGAGGGCTGATTAGGTAACGTGCGTGGTGATTGCTGAAAACCAAACGACGTATGGGAAATGGGAAAATGCATCCGTGGATAGCAGCCATTGGTGGCCCAGAAATGGTCCCATGAAGTCAAGGTGGATGCATTCCCAGGGACCATTCGGCATAGGCCAGGGAAGGAATTTTTGGGGGAGACGGGGCAATTGCTGGGCACAGACGGTACAGCGCTGCACCATCTCTGTGATGTCAGACGTGAGGCCAATCCAAAAAACATGCCTTCTTACGAGGGATTTGGTGCAAACGATCCCCGTATGTCCTTGGTGAAGAACATGGAGGATCGTTGGCTGCAGGGATCTCAGAACGATGACCCTCAGTTTGCTGAATCTAAGTGAAGGAGGACTCCATCCACCACTGAAAAAAAATGGTTCAAATGGCTCTGAGCACTATGCGACTTAACTTCTGAGGTCATCAGTCGCCTATAACTTAGAACTAATTAAACCTAACTAACCTAAGGACATCACACACATCCATACCCAAGGCAGGATTCGAACCTGCGACTGTAGCAGTCGCTCGGTTCCAGACTGTAGCGCCTAGAACTGCATGGCCACTCCGTCTGGCCCACCACCAAAAGCTGGTGTCAGATGGAATTGTACAACCGTGTTGATTCTGAGGAGGCATCGAGGATGGCCAACCAGGCAGAACTTGGTGTTGGATGACTCGGAGGAGGGAATCTGCTGTGGTGGCTGCAGCTACTTTGACAGCTGTAACGGGAAATGCCTTCAGGGCCTCTTGGACGTCATCATCAATCTGAAAAGCGAGGAGGTCCAACTGGTCAAAAGCAGGGTTTGGACCTTGTAGTAGACGCAACAAGGCGTCCGCGTTGGCATCCTGTGAGGTGGTACGGAAATGCATTGTGTAGCGAAATTGGGATAGGAACAACGCCCAACGCTGGAGACGTAGGTATGTTTTGGTCGGTAATCGCGTGGAAGGCGCAAGTAAAAAGAGGAGCGGTTTGTGGTCAGTAATAATGTGAAAGGACTGGCCATAGGGAAAGGGATAGAACTTGGAACAGGCAAAAATCATGGCACGGGCTTCTTTCTCGATTTGGGAATATTTGATTTGTTGCTGTGGAGAGAGCTTTTGAGATGTATGCTATGGGGCTCTCAGTGTCATCCAGCAATTTGTGAGACAGGACAGCTCCCACACCATTCTCAAAGGCATTCGTAGCAAGTATCAAAGGAAGATTTGGATCATAAGGCATGAGACATGCAGCGGATTGGAGCTGCTGTTTGAGGGTATGGAAGGTGGTCTCGCAGACTGGGGTCCAACAGAATGGGATTTTTTTCCAGCAGAGGTGGTAAAGGGGTGCTGCCACTTGAGATGCAGAAGGAACGAATTTCCCATAATACGAAATTTTGCCCAAGAAGGATTTCAACTGATGAAGGTCCCAGGGACGGGGCAGGTTGTTAATGGCGTCGATATAAGAGAAAGATGGAGAAGTGCCATTCTGGGAAATGATGTGACCCAGATAGGAAATAGATTGTTGGAAAAATGAACATTTAGAAATATTACATTTCAGACGTGGAGGAAGAGGAGGGAGAAGTTGGCTATGTGCTCTTTGGAGGAGGACCCAGTGACGACTATGTCGTCTAAGTAATTTATACAGCCCAGGATATCACTGAGAAATTGTTCAAGGTATCTTTGAAAGTTTGCAGGAGCACTGGCTAAACCGAACATGAGTCGGTTTAGTTGGAAGAGGCGGAAAGGAGTATTTATAACAGTGTATTGTCGGGAGGAAAGATCAAGAGGAATTAGGAGATATGCTTACGCTAGGTCGATTTTGGTAAAGTAGGATCCCCCTGCCAATTTGCGAAAAAGATCTTCCTGTCGTGGAAGGGGATAGTTGTCAACGAGAAACTGTGGGTTGACTGTAGACTTAAAGTCACCACAGAGGTGAAGGCGGCGGCCTGGCTTCTGCACAATGACTGAAGGTGTGGACCACAAGCTGAACCGCATGGGCTGGAGAACCCCTTCATCTTGAAGACGTTGGAGTTCTTCTTTGAGCGGCTGTTGTAGTGCCACTGGTACCTGGCGTGCCCAGAAGTAGCGGGACCGGGCGGTGGGACGGAGTTGAAGCGAGGCCTCAAAGTCCTTGGCGCAGCCTATGCCCGGTGAAAACAGGTCCTGGAGTTCATTACAGAGTGCATCAACTTCAGGAAACGCAATGTGCTGAGACACTAGATGAATATCGTCCGCAATGAAAAATCCGAATAAGCAGAAGGCGTCCAGCCCGAATAAGTCTGCTGTGGAGGAATTGTTGACAACCAGAAACGTGACTGGATGGTGAAATGATTTGTACTTGACTTGAGCCATGAGTTGTCCTAGGAGAGATACCTCTTGCTTATTGTACGCCAGTAGGCGCTTAGGGGCTGGATAGAGGGGTGGTGAACCAATGTTGGCATATGAAGTGTAATCAATCAAGGATACTGCTGCACCTGTGTCCACTTGCAGACGCAGAGGCTTGTCATTGATAGTGACGTGTATAAAAAATTTTCATGTTGAGGAGTTGTCTACCTGGTTGATGTCCACTGGGGTGTTGTTCAAGACGTCTGGATATGGCCTGGGCTGGCGGTTACTGGAGGTGGTCGTTTTTGCGCGACAGACGGACGCTAAATGCTCTTCCCTGCTGCAGCGTGTGCATTGCACCCAGCGGTCTGGGCAATCTTCTCTATCATGTGTTGAATAGCAGGTGAGGCAGGAGGGCAGGCGGAGACAATCCTAATGACGACGTTGCTGGTTGTGTTGTTGTTGCAGTGGCTTCTGGCTCCGGCCAGGATGGTGCAACTCGGCGTCTTGTTGTGGAGGCGGCGGCGGTAGGAGTGCGGTGTTGAGACCTGGATTGCTGCAACGTCTTCGGTGTCCGTCGTGGCGTCGTCGCGGTTTGCTGCCACATCTGCCCAGGATTACAGTCGACGATCGGCTGCTGTAGAAATTTTGAACTTATCCACTAGTTCTATGACCTGCTCAAGGGACAGGCCTTCCAACTTGAGGGCGTCGTGGCGGAAAGTGGCATCTGGCGCTGTCTGTATCAATTGGTCACGCACCATGTCATCAGCATATGATTCCTTGGCAAGATGTGTGTGAAACTTACATTTCCCGCTGAGACCTTACAGCTCGGCGGCCCACTGGCGATAGTCTGCTCGGGTTTCTTCCAGCATTGGTAGAACTCGACGAGGGCTGTGAGTACATGATATCGGCGTTTGTAGTAGGCATTTAACGTCGTACTGATGGCCTGAAGGTGAGGGATTCGGTGTCCAGCGGCTGTAGTTTCGTGAACAGGACATACATCTTCGATTGGTTCAATGACAAGAAAAAAAGCGCGCTGCCTGTCTTCTTGGCTGACTCGATGAATCGTGAAGTGTTGCCGGATACGTCGTTCAGATGTTTCCCATTCTTCAACTTCATCGTTGAATGCTTGGAACGGCGGTGGTGTCGCAGGGCGGTGGAGGCTTCGGCGATCAGTTGTGTCTGAGTTTCCAAAAACGGGTGCAGAAGTCCTTGAAAGAATTGTTGCTATTCGGTAGGTGCTGCTGACGAAACCATGATGTTCGTTGGTTCGTTCCACTATACTCTCCGCCACTTGAGAATACTCAGTGTTGTAGAACACTCAATATAATGTCGTTTGTTGAAACTGAATTACACTTCTCGAACAATCACTATATACACACACAAACAAATAATTTGTAGACGACTATTCATCAAGAGTGTCGGTGAGGTCCATTGGAGCTGGTCCTAGCTCGGCGAGGAACTGGCTCTACTGCTGCTGCGCTGACCTTATAAAGCTGGCGGAGGCCAGCGGAGTACTCCAACTTTCCCTGTATCTGTGAGGCGACCTCTGCAGCAAAAGGTTTGCATTAGTCTCTAGCAAGTTCTGTTTGTTTTGAAGAATTGTTTTCCTCTTGGTGGCACCTGCAAGTGCTTGTGTATGTTATATGTTACACAGGGCTGTCTTGAGTGTAATCTGCCTGGCAGGGGCCGTCTGTGGCAGACGTAACAATTTAAGATACACCCTTTATATGTTTAATTATGCCTTAATACCTGTATTGCGTCTGTCCAGACTAAGCCTTTTGTTTTTTGGTTTTGGGTTTCTGGTGCACTAGCCTTTATGGAGCCTCAAGTCGTGATTGGAGTGGGCTGTCTTAACAAGAGCCAGTTAAGATACGAGAATAAAATCTGAGGATTGGAGCCTTTATGGAGCCTCAAGTCGTGATTGGAGTGGGCTGTCTTAACAAGAGCCAGTTAAGATACGAGAATAAAATCTGAGGATTGGCCTGACATGAAGTTTCGCTTGTGCAACTATTCTATGTGGGCTGAGCTCTGTAATACTAACGTTGGTGGGTCAGAGTTCATCATTGCATACTTTCCTCCTCATCAGGCGATGCTCTCCTTAAGATGTGGCATGCTTCCCTGGAAATGTTGACAAATAAATTAGGAGGGCTTAATTGTACTGAATATTGGATTTTACTTTCCGACTGCCTTTCAGTCAGGCAATTACCTCACTGGCTGTCTCCTGCTAAGATGAATGTATGGGTGAGTTGGTAGATAAAATTCTCGATGAGGTGCTATAAGGCCGTCCAACTCGCCGTATGCATCACTAATATTTTTGGCGCTTAAGAATAATGGAAAGGGATTCAGATTTGTTGTGGGCTGTTGTGTCCTTAATAATAATCTTGAAATCCGTCCCGCTTCCTTATCTACACACTTGTTTTTCTGTTTTCTTGGACCCACTATTATGCCGTGTTCAGTCTTAATGAGGAATATTACCAGATTTCCCTTGCCGAAGAATCCAAGGTGGCCTTTCTACTTCAGCGGCAGTCCTTTCTAGGTTACTCGATTCCATGCTGAGAGATCTGAAGATAAAGTGTGTGTATAACTTCTTGGACGATGTTGTCATTTACAGTGCCACCTTCTCTGTGAACCTGGAGCGTTTACGACTGGTTCTGGAGCGTTGAGGCAAGTGGGACTAGCCATCAATCCGTCTAAAGTTACCTTAGCCGGTCATAAGAGATCTTTGCTAGGCCATCTAGTCTCAGTCGAAGGGGTCAGCATTTATTCAGTCTCGGCCGAGGAGGTCAGGACTGATCAGTTTGGGACCCGAACAATTTACAATTTCTACCCCCCCCCCCCCCCCAAGTCTAAGAAATGGGTAGCCCGCTTTGTTGGAATAACTAACTTCTTCCAAAAATTCGTTCCGAAGTTTGCTGTACTCGCTGCTCCTTAAACCTGTTGCAAAAGAAAGGCAAGACGTTTGTTTGGACCGAGAGCCAACAGGCTGCACTTGACGCACTTCAGGTCACTTTCAGTAACGCCCCTGTTCTGGTCGTTCCTGACTTCAATCAATCCTTTGTGGTCCAAAGCGACGCCTCTAACTCAGGGGTTGCCGCCATGTTGCTTCATGGGGAAGATGGTGAGCAGAGCCCTAAGTCTATGCCTCTATGTGCCTGTCACCAGCTTAGAAGAAATACTGTACTGATGAGTTTGAAGCACTGACTGTACTCTTTGCGATAGAGAAATATAAATCCTGCCTCGAACTCTAGAAATTCACTCTGGAGCTGGACAACCAGGCCCTTAATTGGTGTCTGGCTCTCTGGTCTAAAGGTGGCATATTGCGAAGTGGGCTGTCTGAATTTCTGTCTTCCACGTCAACGTGCTCTACATTAGGCAGTGTGATAACATTGTAGTGGATACCTTGAGCAGAATGTTGGAAGAGGAGGAGGGTTCTTCTCCCCATGATGCTGCGGTGGTGGAAGGTCTTGTTAATTCAGTGCCTACTTAGGTTCCGGTATTGTTTAATGACTGTGCACAACAACAAGAGCAGTACCCCTAGTTGGGCTCCATTAGGAAGCAGTTGAGAGCCAGTCAGCAAGTTCCCAGGTACGAATTGCGGAAGGACATTCTCTGACACCACAGGGCCAGAATGAAGAGCTTAAAATCTGTCTGCCTGCCACACTTGTCCCGGCTGCTTCTAATATCATAATTTTGCTGAGCGGAATCATTTGGCGGGAAATATAAAACCATTCACAAGATCCGTGAGTTCCAAACATGACCCACCCTGTACTGCGATGCTAGAAAAATGGTAGGCGTCGGGAATCCAAGATACGTAACCTGAATTACGATGAGCATAGGAGGTTGCTTCAATCTAATCAGGTACAAGTCTCCATGGACCTCTTTTTATTAATTATGTCAGACTTGTACCAGAGATCCAAGATGGGCTGGGCTATGTGTCTGTGGTGATTGATGACATTCCACAGCTGGTTGCTCCCCAGTAGTGATTTCACTACTGAACGAAGTATTGGTACTTGAGCAAGATTTTCTCTTGGCTCGGTCCTCTGAAGGTCATTATCAGCAATAATGCACCATGTTTCGCTTCGGGCGAATTTCGGAACTTCTTTGTCTGAACAAGGGTTAAACAAGCCACCACAACAACTTAATACCCCCGCTCTTCATTCGCAGAGATGGTTAATCGTAACATAAATTTCTCAATGATTGTTCTCCATCCGGAGGCGCAAACTAAATGGGACCATTCTTTACCATTGCTGAATATAGCCTTTAATACTACCAGAGATGAGGTGCACAGAGCTACTCATGCTTCTCTCATGTTTGCCTATCCCTTTAATTATCCTTTATCAGATATCAGATCCATACATGACCTGTTGCCCAATGATATTAGTCCTGAGTTAATCAAGGATAATTTGTGTAGAGCTAGAGCGAACAATCTGAGTTCCCATAAAAGGGAAGTTGCATGGTATAACTAGGGTTGATGTCCAGGGAACAGTTAGGTCAGGGATATTGTTTTCATGACAAATTTCTGGAGTAGAAACACTGTGAGTAAGGCATCCGGAAAAGTGTCACCCCATTTCTGGGCTTCTAAAAGGTGTAGACCTCGTAATGAGGAGAGTGGAAATGAGTTTCTGGTGCACCTTAGCCAAGTTAAGAGAGGTAGCATTAATTAAGTCTTCCTTATGTTTCATGTCTCCACCCTCTGGGTTTCTGCTTGGGATGGAAGGGAGGGGGGGGGAGGGTGACTGAACCATTGCGTAATTGAAAGCTCACGCAAAACCTCTTGGAACATGATCTTTGGCATGAACGTGGCATGGCACGTTTGCCTTGAGTAGCGTTGAGGCCTCTCTTTCCGAGAGAGGTAGTGATTGAAGCAGCATGGACAGCGCAGGTTTGTAGGGCAACATGCTGGCTGTTTGTTCTATCAGCCGTGTGACCTCCAGGTTTTTCTGGCTGAGAGACTTTATGACACAAGGGACGTGCACCGAAAATGGGCGTGGACGCGTTGTCCCTTTGGCTGATCAGATGTGCAGGCTGGCGGTGGGTCATCTTCATTCACAGATCTCCTGGTAGCTCCAAGTTTTTCCACTGTTTCTCATTGCACAGGGATTTGGATGCTTGTTGAGCTACTTTTAGTTTGTTATTTCGGTGGCAAAACCGCACGACATTTGTGAAGACTGATTTTGTTCCCTGCAGTAACGTGACAATTGTGACCATTTCAGTTCCTGTGCAAGTTTTTCTCTTGATGCTTCTGTGTCGGTTCAGACTCGTGTTGTTGTTCCCTAGTCTTGTGTCTGGCCAGGCAATTTGAGGAGTGTGTCGCTTGCATGAAAACATATGTCTTCAATTGTGATCTGATTGTGTGTTTTAAGTTTTAGGGATTTTGGGCTGCTTGAGATTATGTAAATTTTTCTTACATTCATGTGTCATTATTCGTAACATTCAATTATTTTTTGCCTGGTATGTTGCGCAGTAAGCTGCCAAGTCACTTTCTTTAGTTAGTTGGAGCCAGCAAGCTTATGCATCTTACCGGGGAAAATCTTGTTGCATGTATTTCGGGGGTTATGCTTCCTAGCTAAGCTTAACATAAGCGAGGTTTACCAGCCAATCGTTCGCATGTCCCTTCCACCTACGTTTTCCATCCCACACGATTATTAAATATTTGCCATTTCCACTATATTGTATGATTTTAGACTGAATATCGATTGGCCATTGATCTTCATTACAACCAAGTGTCAGTGGGGGAGGTTGCCTTGTGCCGTTGCCTTATTATCTTTTAGCAACTTATCGCAATTGTTTTATCTACACTGCCAGCGTGTATTGTGATGACTTAAGTTTTTGCTTGCTTTACTTTAAAGCTACTTCTCTGTTCATCAGGTTACCATTTATGTTGTGCCTTGAGGTATGTATCCACTGGTTGCTTAAAAAAGCAGGAGCGTTGAGAGCAGCACATTGGACCTCCCATATGTAACACTGGTGTCGTTTGTCCGGACCACACTGCCCAATGCACAGTGTTTCATATCAGGCAGCTTTAATTGTCTTCATTTCCTTTTAATGAACTCCTTTTCGGTAAAACTGAGTTATTTGATACATTTTAGTCAAACACATTCTAAAAATGTTTATTGCCTGCCTCTTTTGAGGACTGTTCTCCTATCATGTTATACTTCTCATAAAAACTGTTACTTGGAGCATTCTTGAGGCTTCTAATTAATCGTTTATCCTATTCACAAACGAAGAGATTATTTTATTGATTATTAGTAATTTTTATTAAAGTTTTTTGTCTAATTAGATGGTTGTGTTTCAATATTTCAGGATTCTGTGTATCTAATTGCTAAAGCTTCTTTTCCTGACGAGTGTTAATAAAAATCTTGAAGAATGATGTTCAACCCTTTCACTACCATGTAACATTCATCAGTTGGGCATACCAAACGCATTATACATTTTCTGGATATCTTTGAAGAAGAACTGTGATGCAATCCAAGTAGACCACACACTGTGGGGTTTCAATTGTCATAATACCCCACGTAAAAGGATATGTATGGTTGTTAGCACGTTTTTCAATCTAAATGGTATACAAGGGTACTGATGGGACTGTGAATGCCGTTTTCGATCGATCAACCAGTGCCACATCTAGCTGATGGTAACTACTTCATAGGTCGATAGATGTAAAATAATAACATTGGCTTAGATTATCTAGGGTCTCTTATATATTAGGAATGGAATAGGCATCTGTGACTGTCCATTGGTTCAGATGATGACTGTCACAACAAAACCTGTTTGTTTTAACCAGTATGCTTTACTGCCAACCCCCCCCCCCCCCCATGACTTTCTTGGTACCATTACAATGGCTCCACACCAGTGACTCAAACCCACTTCTATGATCCCATCATGAAAGAGTTGATCTTTAAACTCTTGCAATACAACTGGTATGGAACTCAGAAGGTTTTCTTACAGATAAATGGTTCATCCTCAGTAGGAGTATTATGTTGAGTTACTGGCAAAAGGGGCAATGGTCCATGAGGATCAAATAACTCAGCGTACTGTTCCAGTAGTTTCTCATTGTCCTTATTATCCAATCCCCCTAAATGTGATACCATCTTCCTTGGTGTGGAGAAGGTGACTGGCTGTCCCACATCATAGAGACTGACATGAAATCTCTATTTAATTCATCTTTGTCCAGTATTTACAAGCTGGCTATCAGCATTCCACATGATAGGTCTCCTTCTTCAGATCTAATGTTATCTATGCTGACAGGCATAACCTGACCTCCATCTCTGTCCTGCACATAGGGAGAATTATGTCATATGAAACATTGTGCTCATCTATCTCTTCGTTCTCTGTGAAAGGCTCAATCATATTGAAGGGATTAACCAGCAGATCGGATACTTCCTCTCTCCACCCAGTGTAACTTCTCTATATCTTTCATTATTATATCTAGCAAATCAAATTTAAGAGACCTTAAATACAATTTAATTAGCTTTCTGGTCATCTCCAGCTTGGCTTGTGACAGTTTGGTCCTTCCTGGTCTGCTACACGCTGCTGTAGATCGACTTTGTCATGTGTAACTGGTGGGAGCAACAGCCCCTAGGGCAACTTAATTCCCTGAAACCCTTACCAGAGGATGGATAGCTAAGGCATACTGCATCATGCCCTGGTGGCCTAGGGAAGAGGAGTTCTCAGTTTTGGGGATCTTTGGAGGTGGCAGAGTGCAGGGTGCCGAGGCAATCAGACAGCAGTCGGAGGTGCAAGGCAGGGTGATGATGGTAGCAGCTATGTCATAGGGACTGCATTGTCTTCATTTCATAGCATATCCCAGATGTCTGTTGATGATTGGCTGGCGCCTGTAGGGAGTGTAAGTACCGCTGTCAGAAGCTGATCACACACAAGGAGCTCTGCTGGCATGCATTTGCGATGCAGAAGCGGCTCAAATGGTGGTCAACGTCCAAAGGTACGGTTGGTACCTCCTAGAAGTAGGCTGAAGCACAGAAGCAACATGCAGTGGAGAGTGCTTGTGTCAGCGAATGTCACTGACTGTGACGGCTAGTGCATTGAACATAGCAGCACTGATTGTTTCATTACCACATAGTTCGCCTCCCTGGTTTCCAATCACATCTAGACATCTATTTTCCTGGCTGCCGAGAGGAGGAAATTTGGGCTTGGTACCAAGTGAATGTTTAGTTTCGGACACCCCTATGTGCAGTCTTTCTCCTTCACGTTTAGCGCTGCATGGCTGCTGTTAGTACATCGACACCTGGCTGGACGGCAGTGGATAGCTTGCTGCGTAAGCCCCTCATGTGGAGTGAACTATTGGCCGCGGGACTAGATGGACGTTTGCTGACCAAGTCGTTCCTGAATGTGTTGTACACTACGCTACAGTTCATGCATAGCTCGTGCCAAGAGAGGGCTGTGAACTATTACACGTTGGACTTGTGGCGTCGTTAACTGAATCTGGTGAACATCTGTTCCAGAGAAAACTCCGTAATTGTGTTCAGACACTTGTGTTCTTTTAATGCCCCTGGCTCCGCTCTGATTATTCTTCTAGAATCTACATATGTAAATGATGCTCTAGGCCCCCCCTATTCTAACTCCGACTTTTGCTGTTGCACAAGGATTAAAAAAAATATGCGAACTGACTGTAATCAACCCTGCCAGTGGAGTAGAAGAGAGTTTGGCACCTGCAATAATTTAATTTGATAAATAAGTTAAATAAAATAAGGTTTCATTAAAATAGTAAGGAGTGATAGGGTTGCTCTACCGATTAACAGAATGAAAGTTCTGTCCAAAATAACAATATGATTTATTAAGACTAAACACAAAATAATAAACAAAAACACATGAAACATTTGCAATACATCAAATTGGCTCAAATTGGATACTCAAACAAACGCTGTGAATGTGAAGTTGTCCCAAAACTAGATTGTGAGGATTATGACGAAGTGGTATGTGGAGCCAATTCCTTGCAACTCAAATCTTAGAGAAAACACATAGCCAACCCAACATTAATTGCTGCTACCCAAGACAGAACAAAGTTAGAAAAAGACGAACAGGCACGCTCTGCTGAGCTCTGATTATCACCTAGGAAAATCCCTGTCTGCCAGTGCTGCAGACATACCTTACCAATCTGTCTTCTTAACTGCAAGAACACGATTTGGCGTACTGGAGGCGATGGCTGGTTGCTTCGACGTCCTCGACCGAAAGGCGAGAGCCGACTACCCCGAGCACCTGTACAGGCCCAACACACAACATTCCCGCCCCCACGACAGTGGCCGTGGGTAAACGTTCCAATCAGCAACTCGAAAACCGGCGGAAAATTCCACTCTATTGCCAGAGCACTACCATTCCACCAATGGAGATTCTTGGCGCCAATTTCTGCGCTGATTTTGCTGCGTCACGGAGCTATGCCCTGAGCTAGCCAATCACAGTTACTATTTTGCAGAAAGCGCGGGAATTTTCCCGCCACAACTGCCTGGGTACACAAGTCCTTCCCACGCCTCGCTGGTAGCCCGCCAGAAAGTGTTTTCGCTAAGTTTCTGCGAAGTAATGGAACCTCTAGCCCAGCCGCTACTTCAGACCCCTCCGGGCGTGTCTTTTGACAATGTCGGCGTCTGCAAAGCATTCAGTCGACTTCCTCACACCCGTCGGCTTAACCCTTTCCAGATCAGCAGAGCCCGCCTGTCACCGGACCACCCGGGTGACGAGAGACGCTGCGTGGGAAGTCCGCGTGTGAAGGAATAGCGACTTTTCACTGCATGCAATTAGAGAGGAAAATCGTAAGATAGAAAATGAGAGGGGGCTCATGCCACCTCTCAACCTGTTCACAATGCACGGCCTGTGGAGGAGTGGTTACACGACGATAACATCCCTGTGGTGGACTGGCCTGCACTGAGTCCTGACCTGAATCCTACTGAACACCTATGGGATGTTTTGGAACGTCGTCTTTGTGCCAGGCCTCACCGACCGACATTGATACCTCTCCTCAGTGCAGCACTGCGTGAAGAAAGGACTGCCATTCCCCAAGAAACCTTCCAGCACCTGATTGAACGTATGCCTGCGAGAGAGGAAGCTATCACCAAGGCTAAGGGTGGGCCAACATCAAACTGAATTCCAGCATTACCGATGGAAGACGCCACGAACTTGTAAGTCATTTTCAGCCAGGTGTCCGGATATTTTTGATCACATAGTGTAGGTTGGGGAGGTAACGAGTGACGTTCTTATCGAAGGAAGACCACAGAAAACTTAAAAACCTTGTTTCGTCACAGTAATTTGTCTCCTTCAAAAGCGACCGCAGTGCCTTAATCAACCTACCTTTACTCTCGGTAGCACTTACAGTCTACGTAAGGAAAGTAGTCCTGTAGGTATCTGCACATAAGAGATGTTATCTTAGTGATATGGTTATGCCATGATGAGAGAAAACAGCACAACACTGCAAAATTATAATAAGAACACAACATATTAGAAATTCGTCATCAGTGAAACAATTTGGTCGAATGTAAAGCTGGTGGAGGGATCATTCTCTCAGGACAGTGTAACATAGTTCTCGCACTATCAGTAGAAATAAAACATTCCCATTCATTTTAGATGTAAATGTACAACATACTTAATACTTAAACCAATGGAAGAAAGAATAACTCAATACAATACATATAATATAGAAAACTGAGTGATGGACTGTATAATAGTGTAGAGAGCGGAGTAATAACCGAAAAAAGTTGGTCTAAAAATAGTTCCGTTATTCTGCACAAAATTTATCTTTAGACACAGCACATTCACAACTGCCAGTATTATTTCTATAAATCGCAGTACCAGTTACAGCAAAATATCTCCATGGCCGATTTTGACCCTTAGGCCATTTTCAAATTTACTGGTGCATTTTAACTGACCAAAGGGCTCGTGTTCTTCAACTGGAAACAATGAATATGATCAAAGAGCTTAAACAGGCCGTGCGGAAATTTTGATGCAACTGCTGCTGCGATTCAACGCATAATAAAAATAATGCTTTTATTTAGGGATTGCGGCTCGTAGGAGGGATATCTGGAGGAATAAATTGAGGACAGGAACCCACGTCTAGAAATATCATCCACTGACGCTACGATGCATCAAAATTGTAAATGTTAACGAATGTCACTTGCCTACCTTTTCATCTCCAAACATTCGTTTGTTCGCTGGCGGACTGCAAGTGGACCTTCTCGCAAAACACCTAGTAATATTCAGGACATTCGATGGCTTCAGACAAATATATATTTGTACTAGCAAGAGCGTGTGTATGTGTGTATGTGTGTGTGTGTGTGTGTGTGTGTGTGTGTGTGTGTGTGCCCGCTTACTTTTGATCTGTAAGCCATACGGTGTAATTCTTTTATCTATTTCAACTTTTCTGACATGGGGGAGGGGACAGGGATAGAAAAGGCATGGGCCTGGAAGTGGCAAGGGCTGGTTGTCTACGTTTTTACATCTATAACATATTAATTTCGGCAACACGCATAAAATGGCGACCCTTAGCCTCGGATCTTTCCTGTGAATCGCTGATAAGCAAGCATCATTAGTAGTAGGGACACTCAGAATTTTTTTTGCTTAATTTTTTATTGATTAATACCCAAGTTTTTTTTCTGGTAGTTCCGCGTTTAGTTTTAAGTAGCGGCGCATGATTACAGTTCTTGTTTTCAGTGTGTATATTCTTTTGTTCATTGTTTTTGTGTTCCTTTGATGGTGTGTCCGTATCACATCACACTTTGTCGGGTTTGTGTGCGGTTTCTCTACCACAACACATCGTGCGTATAATTACAGCGTTGGAGAGGCCTAGTTGAAATTTTATGTCTGTGTGTAAAAATATATGGAGTAGGTTAATTTTATTGTGCATTTTAGATAAATTTGTTGTTCATGAATGATCACGAGAAGTAAGGCACGACTATTATCGAGCGAAGCTGAAACGAAAGAGGATAGCATAATGGATAAGGGGCAGTTTACTGACGGGGATAGGTTCGGAGATGAGATGGGCACATTTTTAGCAGGAGAGGACGCCAGGGTCATTGATGTGGAAGGTGATTTGGACGCGATCTCAGAGTAGCGTTGCGGCCGTGATTATGATAGTGAAGTAGAGGATGAAACAGAGACAGGCACACAGGTCGAGACGGTACCAGAAGTTTATAATCAAACGAACGAGAGCAGACAGGGGCCAGCTCGGCCACGTCAGAGCTCTAGCGCCCAGGTGTCCAAGGTTACATCTCCCACGTTTGAAGAGAATCAAAAAGATGACGTAAACCCAATACTGAGCTTCCTACGATCAATGAAAGAAGTAGCTGACGAACAACGTAAGAAGGAGAAGGAAGAAGCTGACGAACAGCGTAAGAAGGAGAAGGAAGAAGCTGACGAACAGCGCAAGAAGGACACTCAAGCAATAATTTCGCATATAGGGGAAATTCGTGGGGAATTACTAACAATAAAGAAAGAATGTGGAGAAGCAAAACAAATGTCAATGGTAGCACAAAAAGTAGCAGGCCTAGCCAAAACGGCAGCAACAGGGGCAATGAAAATCGCAAAAGTAACTTCTCAACTCGCAGGGCGCTTGCGACGTGCGACACAAGCACACTCAAAATCCCTAGCGGTCTTAAAGACTCAAGGTAATATTGTGGTTACGAACATCACGAAACGAATGAAAGAAGTAGAGAGTCGGATAGCAAAACTAGAGCGAAACGGGCACACAAGCACTGCGCGTTCGGATACCAATGATGGAGTACACAGAATTATGTCTCCGAGGAAAAGCCCGCCGTGCTCTAGCCCAGTGACGGAGTGCGGAACTAACAATGCACACGCAGAAACAGAGAGTAAAAGCTCCAATAATTGCAGTCCACTTAGAAGAGTGAATGCTGAATGCCACGTCCACTGTGATACAGAGGTAGCAAATCACAGTTATCAGCAAGATAGATCAAGACACTCAGAAGACGTGCAAGTATCGGAAACGAGTGACAACAGAAGTGCGAGGATCGGACAGGATTTTGATCACAATCACTTCCTGTCGATACTAAAATTCCAGAAGTTCAAAGAAAATGGAGGGTCGATGCATCCGAAGAGCTGGGTGACGCAGTTTACAAATTCATTACCGTCATCATGGCCAACCCAGGCAAAATTAGAATTCATGTGTGGACACATCGAAGGCCAAGCCGCGGAAAAGATGCGGGGTGTGGCAGCGACGTGTCGGACTTATCAGGAATTTGTTGGTGCATTCCTGCGGACCTACTGGTCAAAGGAAACGCAAGACAGGATTAAAGAGGAAATAATATTTTGTCCTGAACTGGAAGTGTCCGGGCATAGGAACGCAACCAAATTTTTTGATGATTTACTCAAGAAGAATCAGTTTTTATATAGTCCATATAGCAACGGAGAAATCATTAAATTTTGCTTTTCCAAATTGCCTGTTAGGTATCAACAGACACTTGTCGGGAAGTGTGGATCTGACATAGAAGCATTCAAGAGTCTATTGCGCGAACTCGAAGTAGTCTTCGATAAACAAGACGCAAAGGACAGTAAGAAGGCGCAAAATAACAAATACCACGGGCCAGCAAGGGAAGACGACAACAGATCGCATAATCGCACTCGTCAGTTAGGAAACCAGGGTTACGGAAATCAAGGTTATGCTTTTCAAGGTTATGGAAACCAGAGACACGGAAACCAGAACGTCAGGGAACAGGGTCAATCTAGACAAGGAATCTGGGACAGGAGGAATAACGAACGGCAAAGCGACCGTAATTGGAGAGAGCGAAATCAAGGACAACAGGAGACCCAGGAGATTGAAATTAGACCTGAAAATCCTAATGCACGTCAGAGGAGGGGGAGTCTAACAAGGGATTGGCGCTAGTCCATAGGATTCCACCACATCTCTCACACAAAGAAGTTCGTGGAATAATAGTAGTTTAAGTGGTGTACATAGTAGAATAGGCAAATATATGAACCTTTCTTCGGGGAACGATAATCGTTGCATTAATAGATTAAGTTTGCTAAAGTGTTAACACGCTGCGTTGTCTTGCATAAGAATTTACTGCTGCTATCCTCTTTTTTGTTTATGTTCGCGACTTCCAATGTCGATGGAGTAGGAGACACTACCTTTTCATGAGCAATGTTTTTGTCCTTTCCTGTCTGGTGTCCATGTTGAGGGATAATGATGAGTGAGGAGACGTCGCACAAACGGGCGCATACAAGAACGTGCTTTTAGAAGCGTTCTGAGAAGTCGTGATAAGCTCTATAGCGGCCACAACCAATTCGTGAGACGTTCATACCATTGCCTGCAGGCATGCAACAGTGCACTGCAAGATTGTGGTATATTGCGTGATTTCGAGGATGAATATGGGTAGTATAGTTTTTTACAGTGATGCGCCAGCATCGTTGTCTTGCAATTCGGGGTGAACCTGTGAGCGTTTGACTCCAATGGTGCCCTAGACGGTAGAAATGCGGGCATAAAGCCTACCATGCCAATGTGCTGGTTGGGGATTTAGCAAGCTGCTTGCAACTGTCACAGATTAATAACCAGGGACTTATACTTGGATATTCGTGACATACTGTGTAGCTGGCGTGTGTTGGGCGACTGGATCCTCAACAGGAACCAGTCTTGGCTTGGTCATATTACATTGCCTCTGGAAAGGTGCCCTTGATCGCTAAAACAGCATCACATAGAAAAAGAAGTTGCAACTATAAATTTATTGTCTTGTATAGCCATGGCTAACCCAGTCTCTGGAGTTTCAGTGAGATGTAGTGAGAACTCGGAGGCCATGTCGCACGGCGCGCACATCTCTGGCGTCGTCAATAGTGGCGAGCAGCGAGACATCTCAGCGTAACTGGAATTATGTAAGAGTATTGTATAACGTAAAAAAAAAGGTACGATATACTAGGATAAGTTAAACTGTAGGATTTAACAATAACTAGATTAATATTGTGGGTGTTTTCTACCACAAGTGTTTGGCGCACGCCTGTTGGGATGTTATTTTTCAGGTCATCAAATCACAGACCCAAGATGGAGGGACGACTGGCGAGTGAACGTAGAATAGTTGCTTGTTCTTTATAAGCTCAGTAAAACTTCGACCTGCATAATAACATAATTTATTCAAAAGACGTAGAATGTAGATCACTGGCAAATGGTAGTTAATTCTTGAGCATGTCTACTGTCGATCTATATAATTAATAGTAACTTTAGTGCAGGCCCGCACATTTAGCTGTTCATCTAGTGTAGCGTCACACACCATGTACAGTAGTGAGACCGGTCTCTAGACAAATATCAAGATAAATTATTTCCATGTCTAAATTTGATACACCAAGATTTTGTTATAATGATAGCCATAGATTAATAACTATAAAAGTAAAATAAGAGTGTCTGAAATGACAGACCATCAATGTGTCATTATGTAAATTTATTATAACATAGAAGGTCATGGGAAAAAGTTAGGCATAAGATTTTTGTCACAACTGTGCAGATGACGGGTATCGTGGCAATGCAGAGGCCAGCCAGCGCAAAAACAAGAGGTCTTCGGCTACCTGCAAGAAGGCGAGTGTCTGGTCCTGCAAGCTGACAGTCACCGGGCCGTATAACTGAGGGATTAGGCGGGATCCTCGCTGGGGTACAAGCGAAAGTGAGGCTGGCCGTTGACACTGACACGCGACCCACACGCGACAGCCTGCTAGCTCTCCGGGCGCGGCAGCCGTTTGGAGGGATTCCCTGCGGCAGACCACGTTGTCGTGAGTACATGAAGAAGATCACATATCGTGTCAGAACCTGCGCCTCATGTGCCTCAGGACAGAAAGGGACGCTATATACTCACCTGTTTGGGTTTTTACAACTCACTAGCATTGGCCGATCTGCATACACAAAGCAGTATCATGCCTCACTAACAAATGTATGGTCTCATTTCCAACTTCTCCTCTCTATTAGAGAGCAGTTTTAGCAATCATCGCTCCTAGTTCGATCCTGTATGGATGACCTCACACACTTGTGGAGTCACTCCACGTGCCATCATCCCTCGTCGAACTGCAATATTGGGAAACATAAAGTACTGTCCAGCGAGAGAAGAGACCTAGACTAGTGATGTATCCCAACAAGTAGACCTCAGAGACAATTAATCGACGTGAGGAGAGACTATCACTGTGTCTTCCTACCATACTGCCGTGATCATATGCGTGGGTCTTGGTGCAATCTCAACAGAGTACTGCAGATGCTCCAGCACACCCTATTGCCGTTGCAACAACGTAGCAACAACACCCGACGTTTAGCCCTATGTGATGTCAGTACTGTGGAATTTGTGAAGTGCTTCGAATATTTCTAACAATGTGATTTAGTGCCTCATTCTCAGCACAGTCGTGAACTTTGTGCAATGTGCACGCACAACTTGATGCCCCATTAACCTTGTTTTTTTTCTTAAATTTCTTTCACTAGTGTTGTTTTTGTAATGTATGTTATACCTTGTATGTGTTTGTGTTTTACACTGTAATTCTTATTACAAATTACTGTATTGTTCTCCACACCATGTTTTTTTTGTATTTTGTATTTATTGTTGTGTGTATGCAAACAGTGTGCCTGAAGTCCCCATAAACTGAAGCGGATACCACCGCTGTCATTGTGAATGGACCATCAGTTCAGGGAACATTTTGTAAAGGTTATTCTTGCTGCAGGGAGACAGAATGAATCGGAGGTTGTAATTAGATTCTGAAAGCTCACAAAGAGATTGTTAACTTAAATAGTATCATGTGTGAGTGAGTTCAGGTTAGTTTAATGATTAAAATTGTTGTAACATCTTGGGCATTTAATTACGGAGCACTCCAACTCTGATTGTAAAGAATAAATTGTTCCATATTTGGCTCACATGCCCGGGCCATATTTAGAGAGTGAATGTCTGTGTGTATCAGTGTTTGGAAGGGGCTCCCTGGGTATGGATGTGTGATGTGAGTGTTAGTGTTCCATATTAAGAAGGTGAAGTTGGCTACATCATAAATAATCCTCCCTCTATGAGCTGCAATTTTCAGTTGCAGTGATTTTCTTTATAGAGTGCGGCATGTGCAGCCAGTTTGCGAGATTGTTCTTGGGCGATTGACTCACTACCTTGCTCTTAAGTGAGACAACCGCTCACCAATTACAATCTAAAATGGCGTAGGGGCTATGAGAGGTGGCATGAGCCCCCTCTCATTTTCTATCTTACGATTTTCCTCTCTAATTGCATGCAGTGAAAAGTCGCTATTCCTTCACACGCGGACTTCCCACGCAGTGTCTCTCGTCACCCGGGTGGTCCGGTGACAGGCAGGCTCTGCTGATCTGGAAAGGGTTAAGCCGACAGGTGTGAGGAAGTCGACTGAATGCTTTGCAGACGCCGACATTGTCAAAAGACACGCCCGGAGGGGTCTGAAGTAGCGGCTGGGCTAGAGGTTCCATTACTTCGCAGAAACTTAGCGAAAACACTTTCTGGCGGGCTACCAGCGTGGCATGGGAAGGACTTGTGTACCCAGGCAGTTGTGGCGGGAAAATTCCCGCGCTTTCTGCAAAATAGTAACTGTGATTGGCTTGCTCAGGGCATAGCTCCGTGACGTAGCAAAATCAGCGCAGAAATTGGCGCCAAGAATCTCCATTTCTGGAATGGTAGTGCTCTGGCAATAGAGTGGAATTTTCCGCCGGTTTTCGAGTTGCTGATTGGAACGTTTACCCACGGCCACTGTCGTGGGGGCGGGAATGTTGTGTGTTGGGCCTGTACAGGTGCTCGGGGTAGTCGGCTCTCGCCTTTCGGTCGAGGACGTCGAAGCAACCAGCCATCGCCTCCGGTACGCCAAATCGTGTTCTTGCAGTTAAGAAGACAGATTGGTAAGGTATGTCTGCAGCACTGGCAGACAGGGATTTTCCTAGGTGATAATCAGAGCTCAGCAGATCGTGCCTGTTCGTCTTTTTCTAACTTTGTTCTGTCTTGGGTAGCAGCAATTAATGTTGGGTTGGCTATGTGTTTTCTCTTAAGATTTGAGTTGCAAGGAATTGGCTCCACATACCACTTCGTCATAATCCTCACAATCTAGTTTTGGGACAACTTCACATTCACAGCGTTTGTTTGAGTATCCAATTTGAGCCAATTTGATGTATTGCAAATGTTTCATGTGTTTTTGTTTATTATTTTGTGTTTAGTCTTAATAAATCATATTGTTATTTTGGACAGAACTTTCATTCTGTTAATCGGTAGAGCAACCCTATCATTCCTTACTATTTTAATGAAACCTTATTTTATTTAACTTATTTATCAAATTAAATTATTGCAGGTGCCAAACTCTCTTCTACTCCACTGGCAGGGTTGATTACAGTCAGTTCGCGTATTTTTTTAAATCCTTGTGCAACAGCAAAAGTCGGAGTTAGAATAGGGGGGGGGGCTAGCTTAGAGCATCATTTACATATGTAGATTCTAGAAGAATTTAGTGTTAAATACACTGCTAGCCCTGGCACCTCGCAAGGTGCTGGATCGTGTTGAAAGATGCAATCACCATCTCCGATTGCTGTTCAACAGCGGAAAGAAGGTGCTTAAAACATCAATGTAGGTCTGTGCTGTTATAGTGTCAAGCAAAACAACAGGGGGTGGAAGCCCACTCCATGAAAAACACGACCACACCATAACACCACCGCCTCCGAATTTTACTGTTGGCACTACACACGCTAGCAGAAGACGTTCACCGGTCATTCGCCATACCCACATCCTAATTAGTATCTCCATTTTTAATCACAGTTAATAAGTACTTGTAGTATTAGCCTCTAGCTTTTCAAGTACGATATTAGAGAAAACCAAGCATATCACGTGAGCAGAAGATATTTGACATGCACCATGTGATCAAAATATCCGGACACCCCCAAGACCATACGTTTTTCATATTAGGTGCATTTTGCTCCCACCTACTGCCTAATACTACTGCTAACACACAAGAGTGAAACACACCAGGAGTCAACTCACAAAAGCTACAATCGTTTTAATAATCACGCTCGACAAGCACATATTACTAAACGCTATTTTCTGCTTAATATAACACCTCTGCAAAACGAAGGATCATGAGGTTCCAACAGAATATTACCAAGAGTAATTTAAATTTTTAAATTTGTAATAGTAATTGTGATCTGCCAGGTACTCCGCATCAGTTACCTCAGTAGTCATTAGACATCGTGAGAGAGCAGAATTGGGCGCTCCTTACACCAAGCGCGGCGTGGTTTGGCATTTACCGGCGTGGTTCAACAGACGAGGTCGGCCTGTACGCTTTTAGGCTGTACGTGTCCCTTCACGTTTCCACTTGACTATCACATCGGAAACAGTGGAACTAGGGTTGTTTAGGAGTGTGGAAATCTCGCGTACAGACATATGACACAAGTTCCTGAAAAAAAGGAAATGAAAGAAGATCAGGCAAGTGAAGCAGTATATACCTGGGAACCGGGGCAATGCAAAACTTGTCTTGATGTGTGCACAATCTAATGAAATGCGAGCCTATACAAACTCATCTTGCTAAGTAGTAAGTGTTATGATCTTATGACAATATGTTTTTACATTTCCAGGAAGGGCAAGGAAATACACAACCGATAATTCGAATATAAAGGAACAAGAAAACACAGTTTCTTTTTAAACCCTCATTTAAGACGGTCAATACTGCGGTTCGATCGCGTCCGCATTGTTACTTTGTGCCAGGAAAGGCAACCCGGTCAGGCTGGACGCCTTAGACACACTACGCAGCGAGTGCAGCAAGGCGGAGGTTTCCTGCTGTTTTGGGGTGGCATTATGTGGGGCCGACGTACGCCGCTAGTGGTCATGGAAGGCGCCGTAATGGCTGCACGATACGTGAATGCCATCCTCTGAGCGATAGCGCAACCATAGCGGCAGCATATTGGCGGGGTATTCGTCTCCATGGACGTCAATTCGCGCCCCCATGGTGCACATCTTGTGAATGACTTCCTTCAGGATAACAATATCGCTCTACTAGAGTGGCCAGCTCGTTCTCCAGACATGAACATGTCTAGGATAGATTGAAAAGGTCTGTATGTGGACGACGTGACCCACCAACCACTCTGAGGGATCTACGCCGAATGGCTTTTGAGGAGTGGGACAATCTGGACCAACAATGCTTTGATGTACTTGTTGATAGTATGCCACGACGAATATAACCACACATGAATGCAAGAGGACGTGCTACTGGGTATTAGAGGTACCGGTGTGTACAGCAATCTGAACCGCCACCTTCGAAGCTCTCACTGTATGGTGGTACAACATGCAATGAGTGGTTTTCATGAGCGATAAAAATGGTGGAAATGCTTATGTTGATTTCTACTCCAGTTTTATTTACAGGTTCCAGAACTTTCGGAAACGAGGTGATGCAAAACTTTTTTGATGTGTGTAGTTGCGATAAACGTAATGTTGACAATCCAGGACATCGTCCTGTGCCTACCACCAGCGTAAGAGCGGCAAGCTCTTGGGAGGGACGTATGTCAGGACACAGCCTCATGAACGCAGAATAGTGGAACGGTATCATGCCGCCAATTCTGGGCTACTAGAAAGCACCGCACATGCCAAAAATGTAATTACGTACACTCCGCTCTAGTAAGAAACAGCATGTACTCAGGCTTTGTCAGCGAACTTGGCGCTGGGACAGACAAGAAGATTTCTAGAATGATAAGATTTCTCTTGCGAGCCTGTAAAAATCATAGGTTGAAGAGAAGGAGAAGTAAAGACGCTGCGTGCTGACAGAGAGCAACCTTTTTTATGTGCGTATTCCATTCGTCGTTCAGCAAAATGAACGGGAAGACGTTTCATTTTAATGCACAGTGCTTCTGAGTTCTCGCATTCTCTCCAGGAACACTACTGCCCAAGAAGCTCACGTGTCTGTTTGTGCTACACTGTGCAGTAACAGTAACAAGTTCACTTGCAGTGTATAGCAGATTACTTCCCTTTTATGCATACATTACTCATGATGTCATGTGTTTTTGTGCATCGTTTCAGATATTCGGAATGCCACAAATATTCTCCACAGTGTGTAAGCAAGAAAAATGAATTAAGAAATTACTCATTGGCTGAAGTCACTGAGAATTAACTATTATGATTTATTAGTCATCTTTGACGTCGTTTCTCTATTCACCAATGTCCCCTAACATTATCTTCATCTCTTATTGGAAAAAGTTTTAATAAAGAACTTTTAGATTGGTCGAAGAAGGTCCTGCCTATGACGTACTTTTCATTTAATAACG
Organism: Schistocerca cancellata; assembly: GCF_023864275.1. Taxonomy (NCBI): domain Eukaryota; kingdom Metazoa; phylum Arthropoda; class Insecta; order Orthoptera; family Acrididae; genus Schistocerca; species Schistocerca cancellata. The sequence continues at coordinate 440,920,243 of NC_064627.1, forward strand.
AGGTTTCTGATAAGAGTGACTAAGTCACCATGGGTAGTCCATTGTCACCTTTGGTGGGCAATTTCTTTGTGGAGGACTTCGACGAAAATGGACTGGAGTCTGCTTGTTTGAAATCCACAATACTATGGGGGCATATTTACGATACGTTTGTTGTGTAACCCCACTGTCGTGAAAAAATAGCAAGAATTATTAAACAATGTAAACATCACACGCGCTCTAGGCAATTCAGTCCACAACGAAAATAATATTTAGATGCAAACAGCTGCCACCGCCCTTCCCAGACGATAAGTGTCTTCAAAGTGTTCACAGAGTACATATCACTGGTGACGAGAATAGTCTGCAGTTTGAACTTCTGCACTTAAATCGTGTTTGCGGAATAAATGGGTACTCTGGACGTAAGGAACGAGGAAGAAGAGATAGAAAGATTTAAATCCATGGCTTTCCTGCCGTATGTGGGAAACCTGTCATTAATAATGGAATGAATACTCAGCAAACAGCAAGTAAACGAGATTTTTCGACCTCCACGAGTGAACAGCAGTATTGGGATCGGCCAATGATGACGGATGCTCCACAAGGATGAACTTTAGAACATTATCTGAGAATTTTGTCTTACGTGCATTTCATGATAAATGCATGGAACACCGTAGATACACTCGGCCCTAATGGTGAAATACATCGGCTGTGGCAAGACGCCGGTCACTTCATGCGTTGTGATCAAAACCAGCATGGTGTTCGCAATTGCATTCTGAAGGTGGTTTTATGAACCCTCTGCCAGGCACTTAAATGTGATTTGCAGAGTATCCATGTAGATGTAGAAAGAGCAACAATGTGCAACGAAAGTTGAGTAGATTGGAGACGAAAATCTAAGAGTTATTGATGAAGAAACTTACAACGCACCTGCCTTAGTGAATCTAAGTCACTAGCAATGCAGTTTATAGCAGCGTCCAGTTTTATGTTATATTCATTGACCTGTGGAAGATATCCTACATAGTTTAGATTCTTTCAGCCGGGAATAGTCGTTCATACTGCGTCTGTACCTTAAATCGTTTGCCAGAGAGATCTATGAACGCTGCGCGATCCCCTCGCGGTGCCAAACCTCCATAAAAGCTTCTCAGTTTATTCACAAGTCAACAAAAACTGGTATAAGTGACGTAAAGAATAAATGGTTATGCCTTTCCACCAGATACTACGCTAGTTAAGCTAACTTTTTCCTGAATTATCTTAATGGATCAGTGCGTTCGATTTCATCCTGCCTGTTGCCTGTCAATCTCTCGTTGATGTTGTCCCTCGAAGCAGTTCTTCTAGCGCACTGGGTTCTTCAGAAGATGCGACCATACTTCCTGTGGGTATAAGTGAGCGTCATCGTCATCATGATCTTCGTGTCCTTTCAGCGAGACGGTTAGGGTGTTCATGAGAAATTTGCCACCATTTTGCTCTGTCTTGATATACCTGTTGGCTTTATATTGTTTCCCTGTTTCTGGCTTTAGTCTACAGATATTCCTTACCCTGATCGAGCCACATTTTTCTGGATGTTGTATAAGTCTTTTCCCCCTCAAATAGCCGGCCGGAGTGGCCGTGCAGTTCTAGGCGCTACAGTCTGGAGCCGAGCGACAGCTACGGTCGCAGGTTCGAATCCTGCCTCGGGCATGGATGTGCGTGAGGCCCTTAGGTTAGTTAGGTTTAATTAATTCTAAGTTCTAGGCGACTAATGACCTCAGAAGTTAAGTCGCATAGTGCTCAGAGCCATTGAACCCCCTCAAATTCCTATCCAAGTAGTTTGAGTCGGTATTTATCCTTCATCCTCTCTACACAGAAAAAACCACATGCGCTGTGCAGTAGTCAGCCTCTCAGTCATTGACAGAGCCATTTGCATCTCTTCTCCGATGTCTTCATTCCTAATTTTATCTCTTCTGGTCTTCTCCAAGACTGATCGACGATATTTCATTGTGCATTTGCTCAAATTTGCCTCTTTAATTACACAGAACTCCAAGTTGTACATCACAGGAGATACATTTAAAACATCATCTGTTTGGCTCTCAAAGGAACTCCTTTGTCCCACACAAGATTCCACACTTGACAAAAAAAAGTAGGTATGTCTTATTCTGTTTCGCACTGCTAGTTTAGCAGCTCCATTCGTTCACATTGTACTTCTCAGATAACTCAAACTTTCCACACATTCAGTTATCTCTCCGTCTAGCACCAGCTGGCCTGGGTAGATATCCTGCTCATGAAATTTGCTACACTTTTCCGCTTGCTTGGTAACAGCTGGTGTAATTTAAACTGGGAGTACCATTCATCTAAATTTACCTGTACCTACTTCTGTTTCTGCCCAAGTAACTCCATCATCAGCAACTGCTAAGGTATCGAGATCACCATTTCATATTTCCTTGATTTCCTTTTCAATCACATCCATAAGTGCAGTAAAAAGTAATGCAGAAAGTGCACTACCCTGTTGCACCTCTCTCTCTCTCTCTCTCTCTCTCTCTCTCTTATGAACCAGTCCGATCTGCCATTATCCACACGTACTCAACTTTTGCAGGCTTCATATAGCATTTGTGCCTTCCTTATTAGGGAACGTTGAATAATTATTATTGTAAACACTCCCAGATTTTACACCTTGGCATAACGTCATATGCTTCTTCCAAGTACAGGAACATGATTATGAGATTTTTGCCATTTTCTCAATATTTTTCCATTAACTGTCTCAGAGCAAACACGAGATTTGTTGTTCGTCCGCTGCCTCTGAATCCTTGTTTGTCCTCGTCAAATTGCTTTTCCAACAGTGATCTTAATGTTTTTTCAGCACTCTTTTCCAACATCTCAAGACAATGTGATAATTAGAACACTTTCTCCTGATTTTTTTTTTCTTGAACAGTGGTATTACAGCCCCTTCTTCTAGTCATGACTACCAGTATTGGATGCCTACACCCATCATCATGTCTGCTGTCAAAACGTCTGACCCAGCTCACTTACATCCTTTATTCTGTTTGAAGGCATTCTCAGACTCTGCCGAGGTAATTAGTGAATGTTTTTAAGTATTTTTTCATCTCTTCTCTGATTCCTTCTGCATACCATACTAAGCTACCATTTTCTTCTTTTATCGCATTTATGCCTTCACTAGATGATCTTTCGCATTTTTCCAATATGTTTTGCATTCGACTTAATCCAACACCAGTTGCTACTATAGTCAGCAGTGGACAAGTCGTGGGGCAGATCTGGAGCCCTGTATGGCACGACAGCCTGACTTAATTTGCTTTGTCGTAGCTTGCCCAGGGAGTTCGTTGAAAGCCACCAGTGAATCAGAGTGTAGCATGGAACCAGCAAGGGTGGACTACGAGATATGGCCACTTGTAATGTGCACATCTTCGAGCTGTAGTTGCAGACAGTGTCTTTATTCTGGCAAGAAGACGAAGAAGAAGAGGAAGGTAGCTCTTAGACAAGGAGAAAGGACGGTACCGAGTTTCAGTTAAGGCGCTATAGTGCAGGGCTTTATCTGACGCGTGCATTTGTGTGTGTGTCATATTGCCTTTGGTAGGCACTGGCAGGTGTCAGGGAGTTGAGTGACCGGAATACAGTGCAAAGGTGTGTGTTAGGTTTGTTGAAGTCGGTCTGTAGTATTGTTTATTGTTGTGAAAAAGAGTAACGAGGCCGTGGGGAATTTTGTTGTGCCATAACTGCATTTTAATGCAGTTGAACAGCATTGCCACGCTCCAGTCTGAGTGTATCATTATTGTTTTGAACTAGAAAAAATGGCAAGGCTCTTGTGAGACAGTTGTACACTAGCAATATGTCACCGTATCTCTTGCATATTTATGCATATTCCTTGTAGATTCTGTAGTAGGTTATGTATCCATGAAGATTGTATTGTCCTGTCCCTTGTCTGTTTGGGACACAGTGAAGGTATTAGTCGACTGTGGGTCATTCTAGTGACCTATTCAGCTTGTTGCTTTCTATTTTGGTGTCTACATCTACATCTACATCTACATTTATACTCCGCAAGCCACCCAACGGTGTGTGGCGAAGGGCACTTTACGTGCCACTGTCATTACCTCCCTTTCCTGTTCCAGTCGCGTATGGTTCGCGGGAAGAACGACTGTCTGAAAGCCTCCGTGCGCGCTCTAATCTCTCTAATTTTACATTCGTGATCTGATCTGGAGGTATAAGTTGGGGGAAGCAATATATTCGATATCTCATTCAGAAACGCACCCTCTCGAAACCTGGCGAGCAAGTTACATCGCGATGCAGAGCGCCTCTCTTGCAGAGTCTGCCACTTGAGTTTGTTAAACATCTCCGTAACGCTATCACGGTTACCAAATAACTCTGTGACGAAACGCCCCGCTCTTCTTTGGATCTTCTCTATCTCCTCCGTCAACCCGATCTGGTACGGATCCCACACTGATGAGCAATACTCAAGTATAGGTCGAACGAGTGTTTTGTAAGCCACCTCCTTTGTTGATGGACTACATTTTCTAAGGACTCTCCCAATGAATCTCAACCTGGTACCCGCCTTACCCACAATTAATTTTATATGATCATTCCAGTTCAAATCGTTCCGCACGCATACTTCCAGATATTTTACAGAAGTAACTGCTACCAGTGTTTGTTCCGCTATCATATAATCATACAATAAAGGATCCTTCTTTCTATGTATTCGCAATACATTACATTTGTCTATGTTAAGGGTCAGTTGCCACTCCCTGCACCAAGTGCCTATCCGCTGCAGATCTTCCTGCATTTCGCTACAATTTTCTAATGCTGCAACTTCTCTGTATACTACAGCATCATCCGCGAAAAGCCGCATGGAACTTCCGACACTATCGACTAGGTCATTTATATATATTGTGAAAAGCAATGGTCCCATAACACTCCCCTGTGGCACGCCAGAGGTTACTTTAACGTCTGTAGACGTCTCTCCATTGATAACAACATGCTGTGTTCTGTTTGCTAAAAACTCTTCAATCCAGTCACACAGCTGGTCTGATATTCCGTAGGCTCTTACTTTGTTTATCAGGCGACAGTGCGGAACTGTATCGAACGCCTTCCGGAAGTCAAGAAAAATAGCATCTACCTGGGAGCCTGTATCTAATATTTTCTGGGTGTCATGAACAAATAAAGCGAGTTGGGTCTCACACGATCGCTGTTTCCGGAATCCATGTTGATTCCTACATAGTAGATTCTGGGTTTCAAAAAACGACATGATACTCGAGCAAAAAACATGTTCCAAAATCCTACAACAGACCGACGTCAGAGATATAGGTCTATAGTTTTCCGCATCTTCTCGACGACCCTTCTTGAAGACTGGGACTACCTGTGCTCTTTTCCAATCATTTGGAACCTTCCGTTCCTCTAGAGACTTGCGGTACACGGCTGTTAGAAGGGGGTCAAGTTCTTTCGCGTACTCTGTGTAGAATCGAATTGGTATCCCGTCAGGTCCAGTGGACTTTCCTCTGTTGAGTGATTCCAGTTGCTTTTCTATTCCTTGGACACTTATTTCGATGTCAGCCATTTTTTCGTTTGTGCGAGGATCTAGAGAAGGAACTGCAGTGCGGTCTTCCTCTGTGAAACAGCTTTGGAAAAAGGTGTTTAGTATTTCAGCTTTACGCGTGTCATCCTCTGTTTCAATGCCTTCATCATCCCGGAGTGTCTGGATATGCTGTTTCGAGCGACTTACTGATTTAACGTAAGACCAGAACTTCCTAGGATTTTCTGTCAAGTCGGTACATAGAATTTTACTTTCGAATTCACTGAACGCTTCTCGCATAGCCCTCCCTACGCTAATTTTGACATCGTTTAGCTTCTGTTTGTCTGAGAGGTTTTGGCTGCGTTTGAACTTGGAGTGAAGCTCTCTTTGCTTTCGCAGTAGTTTCCTAACTTTGTTGTTGTACCACGGTGGGTTTTTCCCGTCCCTCACAGTTTTACTCGGCACGTACCTGTCTAAAACGCATTTTACGATTGCCTTGAACTTTTTCCATAAACACTCAACATTGTCAGTGTCGGAACAGAAATTTTCGTTTTGATCTGTTAGGTAGTCTGAAATCTGCGTTCTATTACTCTTGCTAAAAAGATAAACCTTCCTCCCTTTTTTTATATTCCTATTAACTTCCATATTCAGGGATGCTGCAACGGCCTTATGATCACTGATTCCCTGTTCTGCACATACAGAGTCGAAAAGTTCGGGTCTGTTTGTTATCAGTAGGTCCAAGATGTTATCTCCACGAGTCGGTTCTCCGTTTAATTGCTCGAGGTAATTTTCGGATAGTGCACTCAGTATAATGTCACTCGATGCTCTGTCCCTACCACCCGTCCTAAACATCTGAGTGTCCCAGTCTATATCTGGTAAATTGAAATCTCCACCTAAGACTATAACATGCTGAGAAAATTTATGTGAGATGTATTCCAAATTTTCTCTGAGTTGTTCTGCCGCTAATGCTGCTGAGTCGGGAGGTCGGTAAAAGGAGCCAATTATTAACCTAGCTCGGTTGTTGAGTGTAACCTCCACCCATAATAATTCACAGGAACTATCCACTTCTACTTCACTACAGGATAAACTACTACTAACAGCGACGAACACTTCACCACTGGTTGCATGCAATCTATCCTTTCTAAACACCGTCTGTACCTTTGTAAAAATTTCGGCAGAATTTATCTCTGGCTTCAGCCAGCTTTCTGTACCTATAACGATTTCAGCTTCGGTGCTTTCTATCAGCGCAAAGTCATCTTCTGGCAAAATAAATATTTATCCATAAATGTACTAATGTATTTTAGAATAAGTTTGTACTATATTTTATTATTGCCCGGTTTGGAGATCGGATTTCTTATTACTGTGGGGTAAACATGTTTCGTTTTGATTTGTGTGTCATTTGCAATCGGGAGTTCATTCATTGAAAAGGTTCTAGTGCAAGGGTTTGCTGTATTTCCATGCTCTCCGTTATTGTAAATTGCTGTTTAATAAAACAAATACTGATTAATAATCCCCACCTAAACTTTATTCCCACCCAAAGACTGCGCTAGAATTTTGGTAGCAGAATGTGGTTGTGCAATATGCTGGCATGGTGCCTCAGGTAGCCTTAGTAACTCTGACACGTGCTCGTGTGTCGTGTACCCGGTAGGAACGTGCTTGGCGCCTCTCGGATCCATTACGATGAACTGTTCTACGAAGTGGCCATACAAGGGAATACATCAGCAAAAACTGTGGGCAAAATAACCAAATCACCTGACGAAGCTTCTTCTGGTGATTTGGGACTCGTTACAGTTGATACTGAGGGAATACAAGGATTTGAACAAAGAAATGAACAGAATTCAGTTGGTTCTGAGTGAAGTAGAGATGGTACCGAAATTTTTCTAGAGTAAGGTTCCTTCTCGCGTTCAGCTACGTAGATTACAATCTAGGGTAAGTAATTTAATGTTGTAACTAAAGATAGATGGACGTTATTTTGTAAGTGGTATGTTGTGACAACCATCCTTGCAGGGCAGTAGGATAAATTTGAATATGATACAGGGCGATGATATCAACCAGACAGCATAATTAAAAGCAGCAGAGTTGGAAAATAAAAGCTGGGGTACTGCTCCTGCTAATGGGAATGATGAAAAAACGTGAGTTATCCATACATTCGATACCAGAAATGGTAATATGTCTGTATTATCCGTAGCCTTAAATGAACAGAAACAGGCATTCGAGTTATGTAATATTGTACGTATTATACCCACATGACATGGGCAGTGTAGTGCCATTCTTGTGAAGGAAGCTGTTGTGAGCTCGCTTCAAGAGTTGTTTCCATCTAGGGACCATTTAATTTTTTCATCTTTCCATAGGGCCATGGCACAGAAAGTTCGGTGGTCACTGTCTCACATGACAACTAGGAGTGCTAGACCACATCCCCTCTTTAGTCATGATGGTATTGTTCATTAAATTGGTGCCTCCATGGGAGGCATAGGTCCAGTCATACTTGTAATATTTATTTCGAGAAACATTTGTCTCCCGTCATCCAGTCACGCCAGAGCAGGTCACGTGCTCTAGTTTTGCCAGAGGGTGCACGAGGTAGTGACGTGGCAGCAGCAACGCCATGTAGAGACTTCGAGAGGTGCTGCGTCACAGCAGTTGGCAGTCGGGGCCATTGAGCTAAAATTGTCTTGTAGATTTGGGTCATTGCCAAAGGCCACTGTGCTCAGTGGCGGCGAAGTCATGAAATGACGCTGGGGACTTGTATGGCAAGCTGGCCAGATATTTTTTTGCTTTGGTGTGGGTGGTCCATGGAGTTCAATGGTGGCCACGAAGAAAAACAGACCCTGAGAAGCAGAGTAATCTGGAGCCGAGGGCAACATGGATGCAGTAGCAGTGGACTGCAACAGTCAGTTTGGGACGTGGATTGCTGTAATATGGACTTAACTGAACTGTGATAGCACATGGTTTCTTCCTCCCATCATCCAGAAGAAGGCAGCAGCTCACAGACAAAGAGGAAAGATGGTGCAATGTCCCAGTTACGGTAATACAGTGCAGAGTATTAAGTGACATGTGCTTTTGTGTGTGCGATAGCTGCAGTTGGCGGGTATGAGCAGTTTCACAGATTTGGCTGACCAAAATACAGTGCATTGGTGTGGTGTGCTCCAGGGTTGGTGAATTCGTTCTGGAATAGTTTGTTGTTGTTAAGAAGCATGGTGAACCATGAGGAAGTTGTCTTTAAGTGTTTTTGCGTGGCTGTTTTGAGTTTGTAAACACAATGAGGTCATTGTGGGATAATTGTGTATTAGCGATATATCAATGTACCTTTACTTATTTATGCACAGTCCTTTTAGCTGCTGTGGCAGGATGTATATGCGTGTAGACTGAATCTGTCTGGAATACGGCAGAAGTGCTGGTAGTATTGAACTGTCGATCAAAACGTGAACCATTCCGCTTCCTGCAGTTTTATTTTGTCTTGTGTTTGACCTGTAAAGTCATTCACGGGCAGAAACAATATTTTTTTTGTCTGCATAATGTACTCTCATATCTTAGAATAGGTTTTAACAGTATATTTGCATTGCTCACTTCGGCGATCAGATTCCTTTTACTGTTGTGATTGTGTCTGATATGGTCCTTATGTTGGAGATCAAATTCTCTTTAATATTGTGTTTATAAATGATTTGGTGTCTTATGTCGTTTGGTAATGTAAGTTAAATATTGAACGACGTTGGGTCCAATGAGTCGCTGCATTCATATTCGCTCTAGTATCATAAATTTTTGTTTAATAAAACAAAAACTGATTAAATGCCCACGCTTGCATAACCCTCAACCAAAAGTCCACTCTCATCCAAATCCTGGACCACAGCATTGATTCGGGAAGTTCTTAGCAGGTTTCCGGAAGTAACAGTATTTGGCATCATATGTCTACGCACAGGTCACGAAATTCTCGCAAATTTTGTAGGAACATAGCTGAAGTCTGATAACTTCCAAGATGTTTTCTTTTGGGTTCATATAAGGCGATTGAGTGGCTAGGAAATCAGCATTTCTGTATCATACTCCTCAAACCACTGTACGACGATTCTGACCTCGTAACAAGGATAGTTAGCTTGCAGGAAGATCTCACCGCTGTCGTGAAGAAATGAGGCATGAAGGGATATAGGTGGAGAGCCGTAATGTTTATGTAGTAAACATTTGTCATGATGACTTCGATTACAAGCTCAGGTGTCCAGGAAGCAGAGGCGAGTGTCCGGCGTAGCATGATACTGTCCCTTCCAGTCTGAGTCCATGGCACAGTGCAAGTTTCGAGCAGCGTTTTCTCTGAACGATGACTCATCCAGACGCGACCATAGGCCTAGTGTAACAAGAAACTTGATTCAACCGACCAGTGGATGTGAGCGGACTTCCCATTTCTTGCCTGTACCGTCGCTAGTATGATTCCGTGTTCGTCTCTGCACCGCTTGTATACTTTCCTTGCTGCATCGTATGACTCGTCAGAGTATGTGGTTCAACTTTCCAATTCCTGAAAATTCATCGATTACTTTTGTATTACTGTGTCAGTTCGATGTTAATAATTCAGGTACAAAACCGACAGCATTCAGTTTACCATACGTTTTTCTGTCTTGAGATGCTTTTTTCTTTCTTAAGGCAAAGTCATTATTAGCTACAAGATTGGATGTAGTTACACTATAAAAGGGTATGGTCGCGTACAGCCAGCGGTATTAATAGAAGTCATACGCATATTGTAATTTTACCGTCAGTTTCTTGTGGTAATGGAGAACACGATACCAACGACAAATGAAGAACATGATACACATGTATGTTTCATACTCGTCATTTATCTTTTAATCCTCGATTTTTTCACGTTTTTATTGGTATGTTTCAATCCCAATTATGTCTGTGTAATTTTTCATTCATTTTGGCACAGTATTCAGCGAATTGAGAAATTATTAATGTAAATCAGTAACATGCATTCGTTCCATAATTTAGTGTTATGTCACTTAATTCATATAATTTTCATAAAAATGTGTGTTTTGCTAAAGTCGTATTTACTAGAACTATGAACGTACTAATTAGTTTTCTAATTCTCTTGGAAGAATGTTGCTACTGAGGATCTTGGACCACTCATACAGTATACGATACAAACATCTATTTTATGATTGTTCTAACACGATAATCGTTTCATGCTGGGATGTGGTGATCTGTAATGGAATGTTATGTCAGTAAAATTGACCGCTGAATGAAACTTTTTACAATATTTTAAAATTCAGTAAAGTTTATGACGAAAAAACATATTTACTGTGCCATGTGTTCAACCACTCCTGCTTTCACTGTGATTTGCAGACTACCTGAAAATTACCTCTGCGCATTACATTATAATCGTTTATTCCTAAGTGCAAACGGAAAGATCTACAATCTCGTCCGGAGAACAGGCACTGTAAACTCGGCTCGCTATAGATCGCAAGGTAAACTCCTTCCTTTGAATTTCGTGAATATGTAACGTTCAGCCCCTCTGTTAGTTTTACCTCATTTTAGTTCTAGACTTTCAGTCAGTAAACGCTTAATAACCGTTGAAAACTCTCCAGTATCTACATGTAACACAGGCAACTTCGTCCGTCTTTGGGCTGACGGAATCTTCTTCAAACCCGCTCTTAACCGTTGTTATTCTTGTGCCTATCACGATGTAGCTATCAGTTGTTTCCGTAGCGCTAACACCCTAACTAGCTCCTGCGATGTTATCAAACATTTATCCGATTGAAAAGCCGCAAATTTATATGATTAGATACTTTTAGCTTTACACAGGAAACCTTTTCAAATCCTGCGCCTGCGACTGCATATTGAGACTGTAAATAATAGAAACACTTCGCTACTAGTATGTAACTTCCAATATTTACTGCTTGTGGCACGTTTACGAGGCAACAACATCAAAATCGCGAAAGAACCATACTAAACAAGGATCATATAATATTCCATGACGATGGAACGAAGTGTCCAAAACATGTCACTAGCTCAGCAGATACGAGGGCCGTTCAGAAAGTAACCTCCGGTTGATTTAAAAAAATACACCAAGTTAAATAAAAATATTTTAATATATACGTCTTACAACTACATCTTTGCGCTATTTTTCTACATACTCGTAGTTACGAGTACTTGAAATCCATGCACACGAATGATCCGCTTGCTCAGCATACAGCATTAACAAATTTTCAGTATGCTGAACAGAGCCCATCAATTTTTCTCCACATTCTGCTTGTACATTTAGGACCACGAAAAGGACAGGAAACACCAAAAGCACATGTATAAGAGAATATGCTGAACAATTCTGAAAACCTTCAAAGTAAATGTGACAAAAGTAACGTCAGTTTCTACCTTGTACAAAGAAGAGTATTGGTCTCAGAGAAAGAAAGATGTTAGGCAAGGTAGGAGGTTTGCCATATCTGTTAAAGATTTTAACAGAGAAGATAAAATCAGCAACCTACTACACAATGGCACTAGTATGTGTGAAAACTATATTAAAAAAATCTGGACAGGAATCTAAGGAACGGGAGGAACATTGTTTTCAATTCTCAGAGTCTAGAATCTTAAAGTAAGCCTTATATTGTAAACGTCTGATGACATCAGTGGAAAAATCAAAGATGGTACGTAGGAGCGGGCTTCTCTTAACCTATATCTAAAAATCCGGAGTAAGAAGAAGAAGAAGGAGAAAACGATAATTTATCTGTCTACCATAGTTATTTACAATATCCCCATAATAATCACATTTCTTGTTGGTTAGAAAATGACAAAGTACTAGAAGCTAACATTTTTCCCGTCTGGCCTGTCCTACCTTGTAATACAGCCACCAACACGTTTTTTTGACTTGTGCTGGATGCCTGACAATGTTTTTCTCACAATACAAAGCAAACTTCTGTTGGCTGACGCCTACATTCTTTGTAACTTGGCTTACCTTTGTGCCCTTTTCTGCAGTAGATATATTGAAATGTACAATTCTTATGATTTTTATTACCCGTTCTACGTTTTATACAACAAATTGCATATTGATTTCAAGTGGCCAAGTGGGGCGTGAGATGATCATTTGACGTGTTATTTTCGTGACAAGATACTGGTTCTGATATCGACTGGCGTCCTGAAACGGTAAATCCATCCAATGGAGTGGAGAGAATTGTGATTAAAGAAATGCTTCGAATTTGTGTGGAAAGGAATGCTTGAACAGATGTAAGCATTTCGGAGAGAAAATACGCTTCTCATTCTCTGTCGTAAGGATAAATTCTAAGGATCTGCTGCTAGTGGTAGGATTGTTAGTGGTGCTCGTTACGCCACTATCTGAGAAAAAATGTCAGTTTGTTGGTAACAACATTAAATTTGCGGTAACCAGCACGCATTTCTCGTTGATGCGAGGATAATCCCAAAAATAAGGTCTCCTATTTTTGTATAAGTACAGATCTCTGTTTGTGTGGCAGTTGGTCACACTGTTATGAAAAGTGCTTCACGCGCTGTGTGTAAACATGTGCACGCCGCTCTGAGGCGCTCAGTCTTGGTTTGGCAGCCGTTGAGAACGGAGCTCCAGTTGGATGTTACTGCCAAGTGCGAATTGCGCGATGTTATTCGGTTTTTGAACGCAAAGGGCACTGCACCAATTGAAATCCATCACCAACTGACGGAAGTGTATGGTGAGTCGTGCATGGATGTCAAAAATGTTCGTAAGTGGCGTAGAGAGTTTGCAGCTGGTCGGACCGAAATTCACGACGAACAAAGGAGGGGGAGACCGTCAATTTCTCAGGAGACAGTGTCGAAGGCTGAGCAAAGCATGCGTGGAGAGCGGCAGGTCACCCTGGATGATCTCTGCTCGTTGGTTACTGAGGTTTCCCGCAGCACCGCTCACAGAATTTTAACGGAAACATTGAACTACTGGAAGGTGTGGCAAGATGGGTGCCACGCATGCTGACAGGACCACATGCTGCTACTAGTTGATGCTTCCCGCGCATTTCTTCACCGCCTTGCAGCCGAACAGGACAACTTTCTGAACTCAACTGTCATGGGTGACGAAACCTGGACATACCACTTTAACCTGAGACCAAGCAACAACCACGCCAATAGCGGCATCCTTCTTCGCAGCATGGAGGCGAGCTGGTACGACATGGGCATACAAAAACTGCGACAGCGACTACAAAGAAGCATCGACAGAAACGGTGATTGTGTCGAAAAATAGCTAAATGTTCAAGCTGTAAACTGATGTAAACCATTGTAGAAATAAACAGGTCTATATACTTATAAAAAATAGGAGACCTTACTTTTGGGATTACCCTCGTATATCGAAGCTCTCTTAACACTCCGATTGGTGATCTATTAAAGAACAAAAGCTTAAAAGCGTTGTCTTATCGCATTTAATCATGACACTTACGATGTAGAAATTACATATCGACATCGAAACAGCAACGCAGGTTACATTCTAATGTGCCGACCTCTTCACACATTAATGAGTCAAGCTGAAATCGAAACACTGCGAAAATACATCCGGTAGGAAGAAGCAAAGTACTGATACCATCTCCTTGCCCTAAATTTCGTGTTTTGATATATTTCAGTGTTTTAATTGCTGTTTTGTGAAGCACGGGAGTGTTAGTCTCGTTTCGTCACTTAAACTCCTATCGCGCCAGCTGCGAAGTTAGGAAAGGGATATCATTATTTCTTGTTTTGTATTGTAGCGACGCAGCGGGCAACAAATTTCGCTTTTGTTACTGCTGAGAGCAGACTCTCGTGACGATTCCGCACAATAGCGCGCTCACAAAGGAAACCTCCCGCTGGGTCGATGGGGTGCCGTCGCCGGTATGTTCGCTTGGAAAACATCCTCCAGGCTACCTTTTATAACGTCTCAGGTAACAGTAGCAAACATCTTAAAATGAAACTGCGACTGTAACACTGACATAAGAATTAAGGACTCGTTACATCATCGAAATTAAACGCAGTATTTCTCATTTTCAAATTAGTTGAAACTGAGAGCAATACGTTCCTAAAACCTTCGATATCGAGTTTTTGCCCTTTCAGGGAAGAATTTGTAGCAGATAAAATGCCACTACAAACAGCGAGCTTTAATGGTATTGTCTATGATTGCTCGCACTCTACTACACGCCTACTTACACTCTAAGACAAAAACAAAACTACGCACTTCGAAGGAATTATTCGAATGAAACGGAAATCGTTATATGTTATTTGCCTATGGAGATAATCAAATGGTTACAATTTCAGAATTATTGAACACTTTTTTCAAAAGAAACAGCGTACGTCGACGATACTCTGCGCCCCGATTTGCTGTCCTTCACGGAAAACTATCCTGGGTTTACACTGCGGCAAGATAATGCCCGTCCGCACATGGCTTGATGTTGATTTATAGAGTTGTTGGACGTCCTCCAGAGGGATATTGTGACAAATTCTGTACAAACGTCGCTCTGGATCGTCAAAATACCGAGCTGGTCCTGCCCATAAGGCTCCAAACGTTCTCAGTTGGGGAGATACGCGACAACCTTGCTGGCGAAAGAAGGGCTTGGCAAGCACGAGGACAAGCAATAGAAACTCTCGCCATCTGCGGACGGGCATCATCTTGCCGCAGTGTAAACCCAGGATAGTTTTCCGTGAAGGACAGCAAATCGGGGCGCAGAGTATCGTCGACGTACGGCAGCGCTGTAAGGCTGTTGCGCATGTCAATCAAAGGGGTTCTGCTATGAAAATATATTCTCCCCAGGGCATCACTCCTGCTTGTCGGACCGAGTGGCGTTTTGATATCCCAGCGCTGGCCAGGGCATCTCCAGACACAACTCAGGCCTGGAGTCACATTTATTGGGATAGAGTTACTTTCAGTGATGAGTCATACTTCGAATTGAGCTCCGATGAGCAACAAAGTCGCGTCTGGAGACCAACTAGAGTTGACAACAAAAGCTCCAAGCTAATACAAATTCCACTGGTCAGCTAGAGGTAACAGTGAATAGAAAATCAGAGCACGCAGAAACAGTCTACCAACTGCTGAAAAAAGGACAAAATAAATCCATCTGGCAATTCAAAACAAGATCCGCAATTTATATATCAGAAAGGTTAATCAGTTAAGCACTACTGACAATAAGATAAGTTACACCATCAGATTCATGTAGAATCTTCTCCATCTGAAACTCGTTTCTGACAACAACACTAGGCCCCACAGTTGGCCAACCATTATGGTAATCAAGCAACTGACACAGTTAAAACTAAACCACAGCCAGACAGTCTTCTGCACAGCTATGTTTCCACTGTGCAAAATCGATGTACAATTCTTTTTGTGTTGAGATGTTCAAGAGCAGACACCACAGTTCACCTTTGTTTGTGTCTCATCAACACAATCTTCCCTAGAAGCTAGATGGAAGGCACCACTGCCTCACAACACTTCCGATTCCTCATGTTGATAACAGTTTACTGCTAGATCAGGCACAAACTCTACCGAGTTCCCCCCACTGCTGCACATGCAGACTTGCACTCCATCAGTCCAGCTGATCCATCTAGGTTCTGGCTAGTTGTGCTTCGTTGCTGGCTTTCTGCTGACTCTCCTTTAGCTTCAGGTTCCCAAATCAACAATGGGCACCACGTTCTCCATACACACGGGCTGCAAACGGTCAAACAAGTGGTGCAACTGCTTGCCGAACAACTCCCTGAACTAGCCACTCGGGGACATAAGCAAGACCAAATTGCAGCCCATCTGTGGCCCAGCACTGAATGCAATGTCTTGTCCTGCCACAACTCCACGTGGTCCCTAGCACTGGCTTCTTCGCAGTGTCCTTGCCCCACACCAGACTGCTCTCTACTATCACTCACAGACACTCAGTGCCTTGCCATGGAGCTGTGCTCAGCTGTTTGCCAATTTGATGCATGCTCTCCTGCCTCGGGAATGCATCAACCAGCATTGGCACCTACTACAGAGGACTTCAACTGTGCTATTAGTCACTACTTATTGACACACAAAAAGGGGTTAAAGTTCATCAGGCAATGAAGATATTGTCCAGCAAATTGTCATCTCAATATGCTTGTGCCAATGTCATGTCAGAGACACAAATATATAATCCGAGTACAATAACTGCATTTGATAGTACACTCAAACAGAATGAAACAATTAACACTCCCAGGAACACGTAGCTTCCAATAACTAACCACACATCTTGACATGCAGTCCAAGTCTGGTAGTTCCTCTTACAAGTCCATGTCTACAAAATTATATTCTGAGAGTACTTGCTGGAGATCCATGCATCAGCAGCAGTACTACACTCTGATGACTGCCATGGATGGTAACTTTCTGGCTTCTTAGAGTATATTCCAACCTTGTACTAGTCACATCGTGAACTTGTGGACTGGACATGCACTAACCATAAAGGCCTGGCGGCGCCTATTAGATTACCATGCAGATGAGTATGCTCAGTCCATGTGTTTAGCTGCAGCTGATCAGGATGAGAATTGCTTGCTCATTGTCCACTGCGTAATGTGATGTCATCCAATTGGTGACTGGCGTTTATGGAAGGCATTGCAATGTAGTTCCATCAGCTGTTGTGTTCTCTTCGGGCGGCTGTCACTATCAGCCTTTCCAAACAGCAACATCTGCTGATTATGCAGTCAGTGACACCATGCCGTGCAAAGAGATGCCGTCTGATAGGTGCTGGAGGACGTAACTGCGACCATCCCAGTATTCACCTTAGGCGATTTAAGGCAGTCACAGGAGATGTAAATCAATGTGGCCAGATAAAGATTTAACTACTGACCACCTGAGTATGAGTCCTGTGACTTAACATTCCGCCATCTCGCATCACAATAAATGTCTTAACCTTCACCTATTTTTCGACACAGATCTGTGATGTCATTCTGATTTTGGAAAATATTATTTCCGTAAAGATGGCATTGTGTCGTGCACAAGGATGCAACAATCAGGGAACCTTTTAGCGGTTAGTAGAATTGGGGAGTAGCAATCTTACAAAACTTAGACTTGTCTATTGATCTAGTGACCAATTTTACTGACTCTCACACGAGCCAATAACCTATACATTGTCTTGTTTCCTCTACTTATCACCAGCTGGGGCGGTTTCATGTCCCCTGTAGGCGTCTGAATCTGACGTCAGATGGGAAAGAAATTGCTAGCTTGAATGACGAACAGTGTTATCGCACTGGAACGTCGAAAAGGATGAAAGGTCAGTGGTGAAGGAATAAACACTGGTAACGCTGAAACGGTTGACCTCTGTTATCAATTTTCTTTCTGTAAGGCAGTTGAGTATGGGTTCTCACAGTATGTTATGTACGCTAAAATGTTCCATCAGTAGTAATGGTTCTGAGTTGATTTCAAGAAGCTATGCTTATTTAGCAGCGAACACTTGACACAGAACATCAGACAAACTCGAGCTTATAGACTCTGGTGAGTGGCTTCTTGCCCTGCCGCGACGATCCTCCAATGTGTGGTGCCTGTGATGTACGTATCACTGTACGCCACATTTTACTAGAATGTGTTTTATTTTCGGGCCAAAGGGGTGCGGCAGATTTGCCGGAGCATCTCTCCTCTATTTTAAGTGATATTGCAACGAATGTCGTTAGAATTCTAAGGTTCTATGGTCTGTCTAGTTTGTTTCTGCAGATTTTAAAGAGATGTTTTTAATGTGTTGACAGGTTCACTAGTTCAAAAATGTTTTTTGTAAGTTATCAGCAAGTCACGTTACCCTATGTCTTGCTTTTAGCGGTTCTGTGGTTTTACTTCTGTTTTAATCCCATGTCTAGCACTTTCCAGCCTTCTCCGGTGTATTTGAGCCTGTAAGATAGAGTGGTTGTATGGATCATCGCGAATGAGGTGGAAGTGAGTGAATGAGTATCATTTTATAGGTTTACTCCTCACTGTCAGACAACAATTTTACTCAATTTGTCCACATTCGTTTCTTCAAATATGCTGATTAACTTAACGTTGTGCGCCCATAAACTCCAAGCACAAAAACACAGACACACACGCGCGCGCGCACACACACACACACACACACACACACACACACACACCACACACACATATATATATATATATACACACACACGCGCGCGAGCTTATACAGTTGTTTAGTGTCTTACTCTCTGAACATCGTTCGCTGTGAATGGTGTTCAGGGCTAATAGAACTACACCTCCGCCACATAATCTCCATTTCTTTACGGAATACTAATGTAGATGGAGAACAGACGGTGATCTTTAGAGTGTCAGAGCAACTGATAAATTCAACCCATTTTCACGCAGCTCATTTTGATCTTGAGAATTTTTGCGTGCGTCCCTATCATTTGCGCCATTTAGACTGATGATCAAAGCTATCCGACACACTACGTTTCACCGGCACACCAAACAGTATTTGATAAACTAGATCCAGCTATCCGACACACAACATTTCACCGACACACCAAATAGTATTTGATAAAATAGATCCAGCGATTACGATAGAAGAGGGCAAGAGCGTTTATCACCTCCCATTTCGGGAAGCTTCCTGTAGTGTTCGCTGTTGCAGCTCAGAGACTTTACCGATGCAACAAGCGTTACCTGTGCCAACTTCTTCCCGACTACTAAGGAGACGGCTTCACGTGGATATGGGTAACAAAATTATGCATGGTAGCGCAGTATGAATGTCACTTTAATAAATTCAGTATTAACTTTGTGTGTTCCAGAGAAGAGTAAAGATGTTATAGACGTTTCTTCACATTTGTAACCTCTCGTATTGCGTTAGACAGTTCACATGATTTTATAGGTAAACTAAGAGTCAGCCCATACTCAAGTGTAAACTAACTGTAATACTAGTGTCAGAGTAAACTTAACTATCTTTCTGACATAAGACACTTGCTTTATACGAAGAATTATAGCCAACGGAAGAATTGCGGTCTTTTGAAAAACTTTTACAGTCTCATAGAAATATTGGCACTTTTAGCGCCTAGTAGAAGAAATTGTGGGCTATGCTCGCATGATTTTTGTTTGTTTAATTATGGTTTTGGGGCATTTTATTTTTACTTTAGTGATTAGGAATCGTAGATATAAATCTCTAGTGACTTCTGGCAAGTATAAAAGATATATTTTAAATGAGTCGTGTTTGTAGTTTCGACTTAGTCTACAATTAAGTTATCTCACAAATTAACTTATTTTCTTAACATAAATGCAAGTGCTAGTCTGACAATTATGCGTAACAAAGGAAATACTTCAGCTGATCGATGAAGGAAGGAAGTACAAAAATGTTCAGGGAAATTCAAGGAAACAGAAACACAAGTCCCTGAGGAATGAAATAAATAGGAAGTGCAGGGAACCCAAGACGAAATGGCTGCATGAAAAATGTGAAGAAATCGAAAAAGAAATAATTGTTGGAAGGACTGACTCAGCATGTACGAAAGTCGAAACAACCTTCAATCAAATTAAAAGCGAGAGTGGTAACATTAAGAGCGCAACGGGAATTCCACTGTTAAATGCAGAGGAGAGACAGGATGGGTGGAAAGAGTACATCGAAGGCCTCTAAGAGAGGAAAGATTTGTCTGATAAGATAGAAGAAGAAACAGGAGTCTATTTAGAAGAGATAGGGGATTCAGTATTAAAATCAGAATTTAAGAATGATTGGAGGACTTAAGATCAAATAAGGCAGAAGGGATAGATAATATTCCATCAGAATTTCTAAAATCGTTGGAAGAAGTGGCAACAAAACGACTATTCACGTTGGTGAGTAGAATGTATGAGTGTGACGACATGTCATCTGACTTGCGGAAAAATGTCATGCACACAATTCCGAAGACTGCAAGAACTGACAAGTACGAGAATAATCACACAATCAGTTTGTATCCAAGTTGCTGACAAGAATATTATACAGAAGATTGGAAAAGAAAATTGAGGTTGTGTTAGATGACGGTCAGTTGGGTTTCAGGAAAAATTTCAGTTGATAATGGAAGCTAAACCAAACAAAAATCAAGACACGTTCATACGATTTTTCGTTCTGGGAAAAGCGTTTGACCATGTAAAACGTGCAATATGTTCGAAATTCTGAGAAAAATAGGGGTAAGTTATAGGGAGAGACGGGTAATATGTAATATGTACAAGAGACAAGAGGGATAATAAGAGCTACGACCAAGAAAACAGTGTTCTGATTAAAAAGTGTGTAAGACAGGGATGTAGTCTTTCGCCTCTAATGTTCAATCTGTATATCGAATAAACAATGATGGAAATAGAAGAAAGGTTCAGGAGCGGAATTAAAACTCAAGATGAAAGGATATCAATGATATGATTTGCTGATGACATTGCCATCCTGAATGAAAGTGAAGAAGTATTACATGATCTTCTGAATGGAAGGAACAGTCTAATGAGTACAGAATTTGTATTGAGAGTAAATCGAAGAAGGACGAAAGTAATGAGAAGTAGCAGCAATGACAACAGGTAGAAACTTAACATCAGGATAGATGGTCACGAAGAAGATGAAGTTAAGGAATTCCATTACCTAGGCAGCAAAAATAAGGAATAACGAACAGAGCAAGAAGTGTGTTATTCCACATATATCTCGCTGAATGGCGTCTTACGTAACGTTGAAATTTACTTCGAATGAGTTTCACAGACGTCAATAACAGAATCAAACACCTATGTACAGAATTGCTGCTAGGAGTTCCTTGTACAATATAAATGCATACATCACTTCTTTCTATTTCAATCGTTTTCTTTATTCGAAAATAAAATTTTTATTTGAAACTGTAATACACTTAGACGCAAGGTGATGTTGCGTCATGTTTTGTACATTTACAGTTATTGTTATATTTGTGGTTTTTTCTTTATTAATGGGAACTAGCGCAAGAGGGTTATTCGAAGGTAATCATCGGTAATAAAATACATAAAATATTGGAATTATTTCGTAACGCGCTGAGAAATTCCCTCCGTATAAAATTCTTCCACCTGAGACTGCAACTGGATCGTGAGAGTAAACCGGAGTTCTTCGTCAGAATCAAAGCGCTGGTCGTTAATTCAACATTTTATGTGGATGAAGAAGTGGAAGTCACTGGAGCTAAGTCCACAAGCTAGGGTGGATGTTCCAAAACGTCCCCTTTGAACTAATAAAACTGGTCTCCACCGAGTATGAAAATGGTAGCAGCCTCGTTGTTTGCCAGTTACCTCTAGCAAATAACTGCGAAAAATCTTCTGAAAGCTATGCGATAATCCAAACACCGAGACATGGTTTTCAGGAATTTTTACGTCGATTTTTTGCATCATGTCGTCGCTTTCTCACTATCGCAGCTTAAGCTCACTGACCTACTGCATTAATCAGTGTACCGAATTTACAATTCCTCCCACTGCTTACAATATTACATGAAAACTGAGGCTACTTTCCGGATAGCCCTTGTATGTGGTGTAACTGTCTACAGAACAAAATGAAAAATCTGCTCACGTCGAATACCTGTGATGGCTAACATTACGTTGGTGTGGTAAGTTTAGTTGGGATACTCCTAAGCCGTTCCATCAACGGAGCCACATTTCTTTGGGAAGATATGAGAAACACTAATAACATCTAAAATTTCCCCTCTCTATTGTTCCTCCCAGTGCCATGCTGGCTATTCCACGATGACGTTGACAACTTGACTCAAAATACAGAGAGCAGATCTCTAGCTCCTCACGCGACAGAATCTCTCATCCTGGACGACCTCAGGTTAATCTTTGCAAGCGGAAGGTTATGCAACCACAGACAGCTTAATGAGCAACCGCCAGCCAAATGGCCTCTGAGGACACCCCAACATTAGGCAGCAGGTTGATTCCTCTGAAGTCTCATTAGCGAAGCCTCTAACGAAAATACCACACATTCAGGTGCAAAGCCTTCACGGAGATAACTAAAGCGTAGTACTGCGTAGGTTGGTTGGGCATTAGTGTCTACCGTTACATGTAACATACAAGCACTTAATAAATCGAGACAGTAGCAAGTGCTAAGTGACTTGCTTTCTGCCACCGCTGTTTCATCATTCCGCTTATGATGTGAACAGTGTTGTTTCACAAAAACCATTTGCCTTTTCGCAACGCACATCACAACTTCGCACTTGAAGGTGAGTTGACTGCAACGTACTCTAGTATCTGCAGCAAAAGCAGTTGATTTGAGATGGTTTGGATATACCTCGATGTCTATAAAAGACGTTATTATTTTTGGTGATAAATTAACGTCTTGTGGATTTAGACCAAATTAGGACAGAGCAAAGGAACGTCGGTATAAGTCTACTACAGTGCGTGTTTTTTGGGCGTGTGTTCTATACTGTGACTGGTTTGATTAGGCCCACAATGATTTTATCTCCTGTGGCAACCTCTTCATCTCTGTGTTACATTTATACCCATTGTACTCAATCACTTGTTGAATGTACTCCAATTTCCGTCTTCTCTTGCTTTGCCCTCTACGTCTTCTTCTAAAACAGTGGATTTTATTCCCTGATGTCATTGGATTCTACATTTTCTTTCCGCGGCAGTACTGTTGAGAACCATATTAGTCCATTGAATTTTCAGCACCCTTCGGTAAAACCCAGTAGCCTTACTAAATGATATTGGCTGTAAGCATCATTGGCGATAATTTTCTAATGCTTTGCTTTAGCACTCTGATCAAGGACTGCACTGATTCTTATGGTGTGGTCTTATTTCTATAAAAAAAAAAATAAACAAAATCCTTACCCAAAAATGGTTCAAATGGCTCTGAGTACTATGGGACCAAACTTCTAAGGTCATCAGTCCCCTAGAACTTAGAACTACTAAAACCTAACTAACCTAAGGACATCACACACATCCATGCCCGAGGCAGGATTCGAACCTGCGACCGTAGCGGTCACGCGGTTCCAGACTGTAGCGCCTTTAACCGCTTGGCCACTCTGGCCGGCTAAAATTCTTACCCACTCTACAAACCATACACAACACTCGTTGTTGTAACCTGTAATTTCTTATCACTCTTATGCCTACTTTAACTCTACCAATACTAGCGTATTTTCCATGATGCGCATTACCAAGTGAGGGGGAGGGGGGCTACTTTATACCACCCAAAAAATTTTTTTAAAATGAATTTTTTACTTATGTTAACAATATGCTTTTTAAAGCAATACTTATGTGAAAGTAGCGTCCAAATCCCGAGAATTTCTTGTAGCATACTCTTAGCAATATCAACGCATTTTCAGCAATATGGACTACCAACAGGGGGTACTTCAAGCCCACCGCAAAAAAATAAATAATGCAAAATTCTTCAACTTTTGTTGACTTTTACACACAACATCATTTTTAAAGACATACTGATATGTTTGTGAGGTCCTAAACCTGAATCTACTTAATATGACGTTTGACTAACTGCCTATTGGCTTCTGTCTCGGATTCTTCGGCCGATGTTCATCTAATGATTTTTCTGACGTTTCGCCACCACGAGTGGCTGGCATTGTCAAAGCTTCACCCTCCATTGCCGGTGGTGAACTGGAGGCGAGCTCGCGGCCGCAGACTATATGTACCTGGCGCGCCAACTTCCGAGGGCTTCTCCGCGGTCATTTCCGGTGCGGTTCTCCTCTTGCTACCTGCGACGGTCGTTCGCTGCAGTACAGGAAGCCAGGATCCGTTTACCTTAAGGCTTTCCTCTTTCTTGTTGAAACTGTTCGCGTGTTCTTGTATTTCTACAGCTTCTCTGAACAAGCGCGTGTGATAGTGCCTCTCTACAGCCAGAACTTCCGTGTCGGCGAATTTTATTACGTGGTCGGTCTCATTCAGTCCGTGCTCTGCCACGGCCCATTTCTCCACCTGCCCCAACTTGCAATGTCGCTTATACTCTTTGATCCTGGTGTTAATTGATCGTCCAGTCATTCCGACATAAACTTTTCCGCATGTGCATGGTATACGGTATATTCCCGACATTGCAAATGGGTCCCTTTTCTCCTTCGCCGACGTGCTCCAGACCGTCACTGAGTGGCACTTTCGCTCTGGAGCACGTCGGTTCCATGTTCCCGCAAGACATCAAAAAGCTCTTCCATGCATGTCTCACCACGAGCTATTTCACGTGAAATGGCGATTTCTACGAACAGCTGGAAGGCGTCGCCATGGGTAGTCCTCTCAGGCCAGTGGTGGCCAACTTCTTCATGGAACAATTCGAAGCACAGGCACTGGACTCAGTGACTTGCAAACCTAAGGTGTGGTACAGGTACGTCAATGATACTTTCGTGGTGTGGAGCCATGGTGAATAACAGCTCGGTGAATTCCTGAGACACTTGAACAGCCTCCATGCCAACATAACATTTACCATGGAAGTAGAAAATGACAAGAAACTGCCATTTCTAGACGTGCTGGTCACAAGGGACGGCGAAAACCTGGGACACAGCGTGTATCGAAAACCGACACACACGGACCGATAACTGCACAAACTGTCAAACCACCACCCGAGCCAGAAGAAAGGGCATGATTAGTACGCTCGTAATGAGAGCAGGACGAATATGTGAGCCTCAACACCTCAAACGAGAAATGCAACACCTGCAAACTGTTCTGAGGAGCAATGGGTACTCCACAAATTACATTAGAAGTGTAACAGAGCCAAACACTCGGCGAAGTAAGGAAACAGAAAAAGAAATGTCGGGTACAGCCTTTCTGCCATACATTCCCAGAGTGACGGACAGAATCGGCCGTATATTGCGCAAACACAGCGTACAGACGATTTTCAAACCGACAAGGAAGATCAAAGAGTGTCATAGATCGGCGAAGGAGAAAAGAGACCCACTTGCAATGTCGGGAATATACCGTATACCACGCACATGTGGAAAAGTTTATGTCGGAATGACTGGACGATCAATTAACACCAGGATCAAAGAGCATAAGTGACATTGCAGGTTGGGGCAGGTGGAGAAATGAGCCGTGGCAGAGCACGCACTGAATGAGATCGACCACGTAATAAAATTCACCGACACGGAAGTTCTGGCTGTAGAGAGGCACTATCACACGCGCTTGTTCAGAGAAGCTGTAGAAATCCAAAAACACGCGAACAATTTCAACAAGAAAGAGGAAAGCCTTAAGGTAAACGGATCCTGGCTTCCTGTACTGCAGCGAACGACCGTCGCAGGTAGAAAGAGGAGAACCGCACCGGAAATGACCGCGGAGAAGCCCTCGGAAGTTGGCGCGCCAGGTACATATAGTCTGCGGCCGCGAGCTCGCCTCCAGTTCACCACCGGCAATGGAGGGTGAAGCTTTGACAATGCCAGCCACTCGTGGTGGCGAAACGTCAGAAAAATCATTAGATGAACATCGGCCGAAGAACCCGAGACAGAAGCCAATGGGCAGTTTGTCAACAAGTGGTTACGAAAGCCTTAACAATTTTGTAATATGACGTTTATTGGGAACAGTGATATCTACTACTTAAATTTTTGGGCTAATTTTAACTGAAAATTTTAAAAAATGGGAAATCTAATAGAAGGTTTCACCAAACACAAAAAATATATTTTTAAACATTTTAAAATATAAAATATGTGACTAGAGTATTTTCAAACGATGAGTATAAAGTCGCCCTCCCATTTGGTATTGTGACAGTTAACGCCAAACAACTTCCCCCTAGCTTTGCAGCACTACAAACCTGCTGCTCACAGCGCTATTGAAAAACTTTTCGTCTTTCCCAGCTACATCTGCCTCTACAAATCTGCCACCACTGCTCCTTCGAGCGCTAAGATAGCTATCCCCAAATGTGCAGCTTATCTTCCATGACCTCGCCACAATTCTGGTAAAGATTTTACATAATGTTTTCCTCCCACATTTCATCAAGTTCTTTTCATTTTGCGCTCTATCTATTTAATTTTTACTGCCTTATCACAGTACCATTATTCACATACTTCTCATTTAATCTTCCCCAGTCTTCCTATACTCGTATTTCACTTGCATACCACCTCGTCAGCTATATGTTTTAATATGCACCTTTCTCAATTTCATCGCAATATACGTTACTATTATAGCCCTGATTTTTTTAAAGAGTGGTTGCTTCATTCACTGTCAATCTAGTTTCGGTATTTTTCTCCTTTCGTCACACATCTCCCTAGACAAATACTTTGCTTTCCTTAACATGCTTGTCCCAGTTTAGACATTAAACATAGCGCTATTCATCTTGCGCTTCCACTTACCCACGTTTATTACAAACAAGAATTCAGCCTGAAGTATACTACGTTCTCCATTCAATAGTTTGAAAGGTCTCTGTTGGATTCCTTTCATGTTTAATTTCTTAAATCTGTTGCCATTTATGGAATAAATTCCTCTTCTAAATGTTCTGTGGCGTTTCTGACTATCTGGGAGGAGACTGAGCAGTGGAACGTGTTACTTTTACACATAAACAAGAACGATCTGTCACACTACTACACTTTAAAGCACAGTTTATATGTAATTCTTATATGTAATTCATGTCACACAGTCTCATATGGAACCTACATCCGCTTTCTTTTATATACTGTATATGATAAGATACTGTCATCCCCCTTCCCTTTTGTGTGAGAGGATGACAGTATCTTATCATATACAGTATATAAAAGAAAGCGGATGTAGGTTCCGTATGAGACTGTGCGACATGAATTACATATAAGAATTACATATAAACTGTGCTTTAAAGTGTAGTAGTGTGACAGATCGTTCTTGTTTATGTGTAAAAGTAACACGTTCCACTGCTCAGTCTCCTCCCAGATAGTCAGAAACGCCACAGAACATTTAGAAGAGGAATTTATTCCATAAATGGCAACAGATTTAAGAAATTAAACATGAAAGGAATCCAACAGAGACCTTTCAAGTTCTACTCATCCTTAATACCGACAGCGAGAGGAGAATTGATTTTTCGCAGCTTTGAAGTCTTCTTTTTATGTCTCCAGTACTTCTACGACAATCTACATTTACATCTACATCCATACTCCGCAAGCCACCTGACGGTGTGTGGCGGAGGGTACCTTGAGTACCTCTATCGGTTCTCCCTTCTATTCCAGTCTCGTATTGTTCGTGGAAAGAAGGATTGTCGGTATGCTTCTGTGTGGGCTCTAATCTCTCTGATTTTATTTTCATGGTCCCTTCGCGAGATATACGTAGGAGGGAGCAATATACTGCTTGACTCTTCGGTGAAGGTATGTTCTCGAAACATTAACAAAAGCCCGTACCAAGCTACTGAGCGTCTCTCCTGCAGAGTCTTCCACTGGAGTTTATCTATCATCTCTGTAACGCTTTCGCGATTACTAAATGATCCTGTAACGAAGCACGCTGCTCTCCGTTGGATCTTCTCTATCTCTTCTATCAACCCTATCTGGTACGGATTACACACTGTTGAGCAGTATTCAAGCAGTGGGCGAACAAGCGTACTGTAGCCTACTTCCTTTGTTTTCGGACTGCATTTCCTTAGGATTCTTCCAATGAATCTCAGTCTCTCATCTGCTTTACCGACGATCCACTTTATATGATCATTCCATTTTAAATCACTCCTAATGCGTACTCCCAGATAATTTATGGAATTAACTGCTTCCAGTTGGTGGCCTGCTATTTTGTAGCTAAATGATAAGGGAACTATCTTTCTATGTGTTCGCAGCACATTACACTTGTCTACATTGAGATTCAATTGCCATTCCCTGCTCCATGCGTCAATTCGCTGCAGATCTTCCTGCATTTCAGTACAATTTTCCATTGTTACAACCTCTCGATACACCACAGCATCATCTGAAAAAAGCCTCAGTGAACTTCCGATGTCATCCACAAGGTCATTTATGTATATTGTGAATAGCAACGGTCCTATGACACTCCCCTGCGGCAGACCTGAAATCACTCTTACTTCGGAAGACTTCTCTCCATTGAAAATGACATGCTGCGTTCTGTTATCTAGGAACTCTTCAATTCGATCACACAATTGGTCTGATAGTCAATATGCTCTTACTTTATTAAACGACTGTGGGGAACTGTATCGAACGCCTTGCGGAAGTCAAGAAACACGGCATCTACCTGTGAACCCGTGTCTATGGCTCTCTGAGTCTCGTGGACGAATAGCGCGAGCTGGGTTTCACATGACCGTCTTTTTCGAAAACCATGCTGATTCCTACAGAGTAGATTTCTAGTCTCCAGAAAAGTCATTATACTCGAACATAATACGTGTTCCAAAATTCTACAACTGATCGACGTTAGAGATATAGGTCTATAGTTCTGCACATCTGTTCGACGTCCCTTCTTGAAAACGGGGATGACCTGTGCCCTTTTCCAATTCTTTGGAACGCTACGCTCTTCTAGAGACCTACGGTACACCGCTGCAAGAAGGGGGGCAAGTTCCTTCGCGTACTCTGTGTAAAATCGAACTGGTATCCCATCAGGTCCAGCGGTCTTTCCTCTTTTGAGCGATTTTAATTGTTTCTCTATCCCTCTGTCGTCTATTTCGATATCTACCATATTGTCATCTGTGCGACAATCTAGAGAAGGAACTACAGTGCAGTTTTCCTCTGTGAAACAGGTGTGGAAAAAGACATTTAGTATTTCGGCCTTTAGTCTGTCATCCTCTGATTCAGTACCATTTTGGTACTGGAAACAGTAGTAACTGCAGCCCTTCATAGCTCCTTCTGCTCGCCTATATACCTTCGTATATGTTACAGTTACATCGCCTAAACTTGGTTTATTTAGATAATAAAGATTATTTGTCTTTCTATGTGCTGTATCACATTTTGGCCCAGGGTTTGAAATACCTTAATCGATCTGGCATAACGGATGGTTTACTGTAGGTCTACAACTTCTTTGATGGAATGCAGTCAATTGATTATTTTCTTCAAACTGACATTTAATGGCGTATGGTTTCAAATTTTACCTTCTCATTCATGTGTCGCGTCATAGTTTTGTGGCCTCCACCGCGATAAATGTGCAGTGTGACATAATACTTAACCTCCACGGTGATTTCCTGCCTAACTAGAGAATTTAATCGAAAATCGAACTAAAACAACAACTATTAAGCATAAACAGGTGACAGACTTTTATATTCGCACCACAAGTATCCATATAATCCCCGTTCCTGAATTCCAATTATAGCTAAAAGTTCCCAAAGAAAAGTGACTGAGGTGCCTAACGAGAACTTGCAAAACCAGTCAATACAACTCAGTCACAATGCACAGATTAATTTGGACAACTGTGTCATCTTAGATCGAAAGAACACGACATAAATCACATCTAGACATCAACGGTCTAGAATTTGACAACTAATGGATCACAGCTCAACCTGCTGCTGCTCTAGAATACACAGCTCAGTGAAGGATAAAAATGCGGACATAACGGTCTCATTATTCTCTCATATCAGTACAGTCTTGTCGGAAAATCCACGTCGGAAAGTTTAGAATGTATAACAAATAATAAAAGCAACTTTTACGATGAATAGTTGTCGCTGTCTCCACCTCGTCAGTAAAAAAATTGCTGCACAAAGCTGTA
Source organism: Schistocerca cancellata (assembly GCF_023864275.1). Taxonomy (NCBI): domain Eukaryota; kingdom Metazoa; phylum Arthropoda; class Insecta; order Orthoptera; family Acrididae; genus Schistocerca; species Schistocerca cancellata. Next base: position 440,950,104 of record NC_064627.1, read on the forward strand.
TGTTCCAGAGTAAGAAATTTATATAAAAGAGGCATTAAGATATGGAGGGCCTTTCATTTCGTACTTGCTTCCACTTTTAACAAAAAAAAATTGGGTGTTCACAATGCAGAACGACTGTAACTTCGAGTGGCGGCCGCGGTGCGGCCACACTAGCGCTCACCGACGTGCAGCTCGGTGACGCTGTTCTGCGTTGGCAGAAACGAGTGAACCCAGTCCATTTAAGTGGTGCACGCTCGGTCGAGCATTTTAGATCGTTATCGGCAGGTGAATGGTCGCAGCGAAATTTCCTGTGGTCAGTTCTGCTTCCACCCCCATACAGTGGCTAGCTGTCTGTATGTGGCTCCGCTTCCGTGTTCTGCATGTGTGAGACATTCACCGTAAAATTGGTACGCTGTACTTACCTTAACGATTTTCCTTAGGTCTTTTATTACTGTTTTGGATAATTTACACTTCGTTTCATTCTGTCCAAACATTTAAATATTCCACTGCCTCAGTTTTCTTTCTTCTTCCGAAATCGAACTTACTACCCATCAAGGCTCAGTTATAATTTTATATAGTTTGGATCTATGCTCACACAAACTATGTTTTGAAGTGTAGTAAGTATTTTATAAATTTTGGTACAAGTACGGTATGAGTAGTTTTGTTTGTTGTAAAATAACATATGCTCTTGCCAGTCACTTGAATGTCAACAGTCGGTATTTTATAACAAACAAAACCATTGTTTTACAAACGCAGCCTTTCACCATTTCCAGTGGATAAAATAAACATCTATTTCGTCCCACGTCTCATGGTCTTATCCTAATATCCCATATTCTCTTCTCTATTTGTAAGAGGGTGTTTGGTGAAGCGCCGTAGTATGCACTACAGCTTTTCAAAAGATAAAATTTATTGTTTATCAGATCACCGCTCCGTTAACTGCGTATTCATTACGGAATGAGAACCCGTTCTGACAGGCTGGTATTTGCAGGGCGCCACGACACTCGACTTCACTTTTCAGTAGAAAATTTAAATGAAGATGCTGGGTAGTAGTTCGCAGAGACACTCATTGGTGGAGCTGTTTTTGTACTCAGGTGATTCATGTTAAAATGTTTCCGACTGGATTACGGCCGCCCGACGGGAATTAGCAGACTTCGAACGCAGAATGTTAGTTGGAGCTAGACGCAGGGGACCAACCATCTCGGAAATCGTCAAGGAATTCAGTATTCCGAGATTCGCAGTGTCAAGAGTGTGCCGAGAATACCAAATTTCAGGCATCTCTGTCACCTCGGACAACGCAGTGGCCGACGGCCTTCACTTAACGACTGAGAACAGCGGCGCATTAGTAGAATTGCCAACGCCAACAGACAAGCAACACTGCGTGAAATAACCGCAAAAACCAATATGGGACGTACGGCGGACGTATTTGTTAGGACAGAGCGGCGAAATCTGTCGTTAATGGGATGTGGCAGCATGCGACCGATGCGAGCGCTTTTGCTAACAGCATGACATCGTGTGCAGCGGCTCTCATGGGCTCGTGACCGTATCGATGGGACTCTGGACGACTGGCAAACCGTGGCCTCGTCATATGAGTCACGATTTCAGTTGGTAAGAGCTGACGGTAGAGCTTGAGTGTAGCGCAGACCCCACAAAGCCATAGATCCATTTCGTCATCAAAGCACTATGCAAACTGGTGGTGGCTCTACAGTGGTATGAGCTGTGTGAACATGGAATTGCCTTAGCCCTCTGGTACAACTGAACCGATCATTGATTTGAAATGATTATGTTCGTCTACTGGGACACCAGCTCCAGCCATACAACAATGTAATTTTTATGGATGTCAATGCGCCATATCACTGGGACAAATCTCTTCGCGATTGGTTTGAAGAACATTCGAGATAGTTCGAGCGAGTGATTTGGCCGCTCAGATCGCCTGACGTGAATCCTATCGAAAATTTATGGGACGTAATTAAGCATGTCTTAGAATTAATATTTCACGAGTTGTTGTTGTTGTGTTTTCCAAACCGAAGACTGATGTGATGCAGCTCTCCCCGCTTGTCTGTCCCTTTTGGATCCTTCACATCTGACTGACTATTGCAGTCTATATCCATTTGAACCTGCTTACGATGTTCAGCTCTAGGTATTGCTACATTTTAATCTCCCCCCCCCCCGCCACCCTCCCCATACACTCAAGCTTCCTTCCTTTACCAAATTGATGATCCCTTGATGCTCTTCAGTACAAGACTGCGTTCCATAAGAAACACTCAGAAATGATTTCGTAACGTTTAAATATACAATGGACAGTCAAATTAAAACTGTACACCAGCTACGACGGGACCATGGAATGGATCCATTTAAAAGAAATCACTGCACGCGTTACGAAATTCACCCAACAGGGAGACCAGACGACCAATTCTTGTTTCGTAGAACGCGGTCAGCCGCCGACGGATCCAATACAGCACCCACTCTTGCACCTCCTCGTCCGACTGCAACCAACGTCCACGCATGTCTTTCTTCGGGTTGCCAAAGATCTGAAAATCACACGGTGAAAGATCCGAGCTGTACGGAGAATGTTGCTGCATGCTGAAGACTAGCTTCCGTCTGATTGTCAGTGTGGGTGCGGGCACTATCGTGCAACATACTAATTGCCTACGTCAACATCCCCATGTGTTTTGACTTTATCGCTCAAAGTGATTCAAATGGTTCTGAGCGCTATGGGATTTAATATCTGAGGTCAACAGTCCCCTAGAATTTAGAACTACTTAAACCTAACTAACCTAAGGACATCACACACATCCATGCCAGAGGTAGGGTTCGAATCTGCGACCGTAGCGGTCACGCGGTTCGAGACTGAACCGCCTAGAACCGCTTGGTCACAACGGCCGGCCTGACTTTATGGCAGTTTCTGCAAAGTGTCTTCATAGGGCTGCGCAGTGATTGCGGTTCCGCGCTCGAGGAACTCAATGAACGGAGAACCACTAAAGGACGATTTTATCTCAAATCATACAGTTCAAGTGTGAATGTGTCACATCACTATTTCAAAGTTTGCTGAAAAATTATATTTTAAGCTACACACGATAACTCTACAAAACTACAATATTTCGATTTACTGCTGATTTCTTAAACTGCTACAGACGTCTCTAAATGACAGTATTTGTGAAAATGTCGTAACGGAAAGGAAAACAGAAAAATTATAATAAAGAAACCAAAAGTGATATAAATCTGAATTTCAGTAAATACTTTGTTCCCAATACTATGAGACATGATTAATACATATACATTTCTGAACTTTTTCATATTTTTTGTTTTTGAAAAATAAACTATGAAAAATTGTAACTTTTTGCTAATGTCAGAATTATGTGTTGAGAATACGAATAGTCACAGGATGTTAACTGTCTTGAGAAATGATAAAGTGGAAAGACTGCTACCTTACAGTAAAGACATTAATGCATGAAAACCTTAAACTCACAAAATAGTTGTACAAAAAGGTGAAAAAATCTGAAATTTTTTGGTTATTAGGAATCATTTTCTCCAAAATCCCCAACCTAAATGTTATAAAAATTTCAGAGTACGTTAGTTGGTCATTGTACTTAGGGAATGTACAATCAGAATTGGCAGCACTTATCTGTACAAAATGTGAGAAATTTGTTAATAGACTTTGTTCTACCCTCATGGTCAAAAAAATCCTGGACACTTAAGTATTTAAATTATCGTTGGTTTTAAGTAAATGTCATGCAAAACTCGTAATTCTGAATTAAAATAATTTCTTCACAATATGATATGTGAGTGGGAAAACAGTTCATAATTTTGATTGAATGCATTTTATAACGGAAATGAGATATAGAATGTTTATACACGTTTTTCTTTTTATGATATTATTCACAAATTATTATTGTCTTCTGTCATGATTTTACTTTATTACTTTCCATGAATTAAAATTGCCTGCAGTGTAGCAATCAGCACTGCAATGTTGAAAAGAGTTTATTTGGTTTTTCATCTGCTTTTCATTGAACTTGTATAGCCACGCTCAATTTCCAAACGCATAAGGATGATCCAACGAGAGCAATACTTGGGAACTCCACACTGATATTTTGATAATGGCCATTTGAAAGCATTATCAGCACCGTCAGGTGCCATAAAGGAGACGGTTATATCTTGCAGTTCATGAGACACACTTATTATCTGTCCCACCCACCACTCATTGTCGTATACACAAGAAATGAAGTGGCTCACTGCAAAGTCTTCTAATGTATCCTGTCGTCTCTGCATTTCACACTTAGCAACAGGCTGCATTTCGTCGGGAACCGTTCTTGCAGTGTATGTGTCACTCGGGATGCAACGCATTCCAACCACAGGCTCATAGCAGACCACTCTTCGCTCTTTTTTAAACGGAATTCCGTTAATGTACTTTCATTTAGAATTAAGAGTTTCATGTCTGTTACTAACGTTGATACGATGTGTACAAATCCAGTAGCTTCTCTTATAACATCAACAGCTTCACGCTAGAGATTAAATGTTGTTGCAAGATGTTGACAGAGACTGCCTACCCTAACACATGCACTTTTCCCATGACATGTTGCTGAAATTATCCATTTTTTGTCTTCAATTCCTGTACTCCAGTGTTGACCAAGCTGAAAGTGGTTTTTAAAATGAGATGCTACACCATCGGTCACATGCACGTGTTTAGGAAATGCATGGCCTCTAAATGTTATGTCATCAATTATAATGCTGACATCGTAGCATCCATGTGCACTGTCATGAATGATATCATCACTAACAATGACAAAACAGTGTGATGTTCCAAAACAGTGAGCAATACATGTGTATATTGATACCTGTGATGTGTGCCAGTGGTAACTTCGAATTTCGTTCTGCAAAGCAACAGGCCAGTTCTCAGCAAAGTCGAAATGGCGAACTAATCTGTCAGTATTTTGGGATGAGGCTGATTTTTCTTCTGGTATGGCGTGTCTCTGAATCCTCCAGACATGATAGTGAGCTATTCCTTCCATGACACAATGCGTAACGTCTGTAATATACTTCTCTAATTCTACTGTCTTCTTCGCCAACTGTCCTCCCTCCCATAATGCATAGGTCACGTCATTGTCAGTATCCTGAAGGTGTAATGCTTCTGTGGTGTCACCGCCAGACACCACACTTGCTAGGTGGTAGCTTTAAATCGGCCGCGGTCCATTAGTACATGTCGGACCCGCGTGTCGCCACTGTCAGTAATTGCAGACCAAGCGCCACCACACGGCAGGTCTAGTAAGACGGACTAGCACTCGCCCCAGTTGTACGACGACTTTGCTAGCGACTACACTGACGAAGCCTTTCTCTCATTTGCCGAGAGATAGTTAGAATAGCCTTCAGCTAAGTCCATGGCTACGACCTAGCAAGGCGCCATTAACCATATCTAGAGAGAGTCTCACTTGTATCATCAAGAATGCTGTATACAAATGATGGATTAAAGTTAAGTATTAAAGAAGCTACGTACTTTTCTTTATAGCATTCATTACGTATCCTGTTTCAGACATCACGCCAGCCGGCGTGAGTTAACGCGTGCATTTCGGCTACTTCCGAATGGCGTGGCTGTCTTGCTACGCCACAACAGCTTCAACAGTCATCACTTCCGCACCAGGACACATTGCACACTCCTGCAACCAACATTTATCTTGCGGATCTTGACGTACACACAAAACCATCAGGTCAGTCTTCGTATACTTCTTTCCTGTGATACTGCTCATGGCAAAGCAAACAAGTTTCAAATTAGGGAGTTGAGAGGGAGCTTTAACGAAAAAAATCTGCCAGGTCTCCAGTACTCGTGGTTTATTGCTTATATCTTTTTCTTCTCTATTATTCTAAGAGCTATTAACAAAATATAAAATTTTCAAAGGGCCGTACCATTTATAAAAATTAAGATAAAACATAAATACTTTATTTCTTAACACTTATGGTATGAAGGTCTAATATAATTTTTTCCAGAGAAATTGATGAGGACGAGTTGACGTGACCTGTATAATTTGAGATAAAATCACCCTATAGTCGAAGAAGAAGGTTATCATGAACTACCGGAATTTGTGCGAACAGTTTTGGATCCTTCTGCGTGGGAGACGTGGGATACATTCGCTGTTGGCACTGCCGTTTGCCTTCGGGCTGCCCGATGGACTCACCCTATTCCACGATAATGCCCGCCCCCACACTGTCAGGCGGTCAAAGGCAACGCTTCAGTGATTTGGTTGGGAACACTGCTACATCCTTCGCACAGCCCGGATCTTTCATCGTGCGGTTTTCAAATTTCAGGAGATCGGAAGAAATACTTGCGGGGAAGTCGGTTTCAGTCGGACGAGAAAGTGCAAGAGTGGGTGTGGGTGTGGATACGTCAGCGGACACCGCATTTTACGAAACAGGAGTTAATCATTTCGTCCCCTCTGTGGGATTAATTTCGTAATGCTTGTGGTGATCACTTTTGAATGTAACCTGTCCATGGTCCCGTTGTGGCGGGTGTTCGGGTTTCGTCTGACCACCCCTCTTGTATACGATACTACCAAATTTCCCTTTCTAGAAACACTTTTCGTGCTATTACCAGTCTTCATGTTATGTCCTCTCTGTTTTTGCAATTGTCAATTAGTTTGGTGCCCATATAGCAAAACGTTTCTACTTTTTTTGGTATCACATTTATTAGTCTATCGGCATCACCTGATTCAACTCAATTACTTTGACTGCTTTCCATTAACTTCGTTTTATTTTTGTTGGTATACGCCTTGTAGCCTATTTGCAAAACACTATCCGTTCCCTTCATCTATTCTTGCAAGTCCTTAGTCTTTTGTAACAGAATGGGGAAACTTGTTTATCTCTTCTCCCTTAACTTTAATTCTCTTTCGAAATTTCTCCTTGACTTCCTATACTGCTCGCTTAAGGTACAGATCGAATAATATCGAGATACGCTACAACCCGGTTTCATTTCGTTCCCAGTTGCGTTTCCCTTTAACGCACGTCATTTATTGTAACGGCAGCCTGATTTCTGTACAAATTGTCGACAACTTTTCGTTCCCTGTACTCATATTTTACACCCGTTAACTTCGGTATTTCGAATAGAATATTCCAGTAAACATTGTCAAGAGGTTTACTTAAAACTACAAATGCTATGAACTTAAGTGTATAAGAAAAATCTGCAACATATTACATTGAAATGCAGTTGCCCGTCTCCTTTATCATACGACAAACCTTAATGATGTCGGGTGTTACAGGATGTGCGTGTTGCCGACACGAAGAGAAAAAATTCAAGGAATAAATGCGAGCGAAATTCGTAACGAAATTACACTAACGGCTGGCGGAGGGAATGCAGTGAACGCCGAAGCATAGGCCAGTGACGCCAGAAATGTTAGCCTGCCCCCGTTCGCTTATTCAGGGATCGTTACATCAGGGCAGCTGGGGAAATTTCCGGTGAATTGTGGCACTCAGCGCAGGAGACAATGTGCCCCGTCTGCGAATTTAGCACCGTCACGGCGTAATTCGGTGCCACAAAAGTACAGCTGTCAATAGCGACAGTGCGGATTTCAGTAGCGATGGGAGGTGCACGGGCCGAACAGCAGATTAGCTGTAATGGTGCTGTAACGGCTGTGTTTGCGTCTGATGGACAGGCTCCCTTCAGGCGCTGAACCTGTAATCCATTTTTTAAACGCGCACTCTTACTGTCGAGTCTGTTAAACGGGAAGCTTTTACGCGTTGATCTCATAGATTCTCTTCAAAATATCTGTTTATCAGTTTATGCGAGAAAGCATTCGTCAACGGGAATTCAAGTTTCTTTTAGGTGTCCTGCGTTTCGACACCAGGTAATACAGAAGGAATTAGATAAAAGTCTTTGACTCACTTAGAAGCTTTACTTCGGAGTTGTATTCGTGACACCTTTTCTGGTAAATCATCTGCTTATGCCCGAGCATGTTTGCTATCGTAGCGTCATCGTTAGCTATTCTTAGAACACGAGTTTTTAGAAAGAAGAGAATTTTCTACGATTTCTGGCTGTGGTTGTTATTACAGCTCATCGGTAGCACTTACCACATACGCGAGACATATTACAGTCTCATTGTACTTTCTTTTAAATCGAGAACGCATCAGTCTCTCTGGTATCTCTGTAGCATAACTGTACCCTTTATTAACTAAGTACAAATTTATACAAAACATATTTGAATTTGAACGACATTAATCTTAAATGAAGTCATGTTTACTTTCTGAAAAGTGTATTACAGATTTTTGTAGACAAAAAAATCTCCTTTGTGCGAAACAAAACTGATTCTATAAACACGTATTTTGTGAACCTCTACCTGTTCAGTTTATCCATGAGATCCAGGAGGTGGTAGACAATGGAGCCGTGTCCCCTGACTTCCGGATGGCATTTGACAGAACGCGTTTTGTGAAGGTAGTATCCTACAACTCGTAAATAATTAAAGAAAACTGTAAACGACCAAGGTACTCCTGAAGTAAACCATTATCCACTGCCAGTCCTATCAACCCATCACAGTTATGTAACTTAAAAATTATTTATATCAGCCTGTATGGTATCATTCTGACTGCGGGTTTAATAAAATAAAATAAAAACACGATCATGCGCCGCTGAAATTGATGACGACAGTAAAATGCACTCACACAGTTACAAAAATCTTCGTACATTATCTGTATTCAGGTTTCATGTTCATCTGTGGAGCGCATGCAAGCAAGTGGAACGACCGTGTAAGACTAGCTGTAGGAAGTCCAGATATCTGTTTGAGGTTAAGTAGGTGACTCCTGAGGAACAATTCTTGAGTGTTACCGAACTTGTCAGTCCTCACCAGCTAGGAATAAGAGGTGACAGGTATGTAAAGGATACCGTTGCGTTTCGTCATCAATTCCTTTATGAAGCGCGAGAACATCACAGACATAACAATAAAATTTCAACAGCAGTCAGTAGAAGAGAGGTGTCGTGCTTAGTGTAGAGGTACATTGTTGACATTTCTAGAGTATTCGTTCCTAGATGTCAGGCAACATGTAACTTCTTCGGAAATAACGGTGACGTAAAACTCTGAGAAATTCGAGCTCATACGTAGTTTTATAAATACTTTCCCTGCACATTTGTCCCTGCCAAGCACAACCGCAATTGGAAAGGACGAACTGGAAGTAACACTTGAAATATCTTTAACCACACACACCATGAGATAGCTTACAGAGAACAAATGTAGATGTAGACATAAAGTGTGGTATATGTGGTAGCATAAAACTTGCTAGAACATCAGGTAATCCTGAATGCTCTTCCACTGCCAGGCGCATTTTGCGGAGAAACAGGTATCCCTCTAATATCACTTCTATCATAAAGGACAGTGTTCACGTGAAATTTCACGAGTGTTAAATAACTAGCTGAATACACGACATTTCCCGGGAATGTATTATTCCAATCTTCTGTTCGACTTTCCGCCTCCAATTCATTTAGTCCTTAACTCCGACACTGCCCATGTCCTCCAGCCCATATCTCTATCCACCTCCACCAATACAACCCCCCCCCCCCCCGTTCTCTGCCCACTCTTCCTGTCTCTACCTCTGTCAATCCCCTCCTACCCCTCCCTCTATCCATATGCTTCTCCCACCTCTGTCCATCTGATCTTTCCCAATCTGCCCATCCCCTCCTCTCTGTCTGTCCGTCTCCTATTCCTCCTTCTCTCTCTCCACGTTATCACCTCCACCCAACAGGAGGCTGGTGTTTCTTACCCCCACAGTATTTCTTTCCAGATCGTAACTAATATGTTTAAAAAATTTGGCTGAAATCGTTCGAAGGGTTAGAGTGAGATTTTTACCCATAGCTTTGCCCACTTATGTACATGTAAAATATATTTACGTATATTTAACATATTTCACATGTGTTTGTACCCATATTTTACCTGTATCTCTACCGAATTTCCCCACGCAGTTTCATTTTCACGCAGGTCAATGTTTGTGCTGTCCTTTGTCATGAACTATCAGCCGTACACTGATATAATTTTGCAGGTACACCCAGGATATATGTAGCTACTGTCTGAAAAATGTGTTTTGAATAAAATTAGTTGTAAAGAAGTAATAAATTAAAATGAAATGCACGATGCGGTAGTTTTCCACGCATCTCAGTGTTTACGATCTCCAGAACTGTGTGTCGCACACTGAAATATTTTCGCAGGTAAATTTAGCGACATATGTGTGTACTGTTCGCGATTAGAATTAGTAGCAAGGAAGTAATAAACTAAAATGCCATGCATGATGCGGCATTCCAATTATGTGTTTGTTTCAAGTCACTAAGTGCTCTCATTCTAAAATACTGGATGACTATAGCAAGGGTATTCGCCATTCGTGGGATACACTGCTTTCTCATCCCCACTCTTTGGTTAGGTAGGTGTTTCTTACCCCACAGCGATACTTTCCAAAAAGTAGGTGATGTATTTATCAAAAGTGGTTGAAATCGGTACAGTGGTTTAGGAGATGCGGAACATACATATGTAATATGTACAGTCATACTCAAAAGTATCCGAACGACCTGAATTGCATTTCGCCTGATTCTCATGCAATCGGCATAACGCAGCTGTCTAGCAGGTCCTCTAATCGCTCCTTGGTACAGTCGCTTGACTATTGAAAATGGTTCCAACAAGTCACCACTAGAAAACACTGTTCTGTATCGCAGTAACTCATGATGTAAAGTAATACCACGATGCTACAAATATCAGGGAACACCTTATCACAGATAAGACTGTCCTTAAGGCTCGTAAGCTCACATTTATTACAATAAATTACATACCTGAAATGTTACCACTCTCATTATTACGTCAGATAGGTAATGCACGTAGTAAGTTCGTCGTATTCATGATTTCCTCTTCAAAGTAACATACAGTACTTATTATTTAACTCAAAATGATATTAAAAATGTAAGTTATCCAAGAGCAGCTAGTGGAGAATATGTATGAACTTCAAATTACACGACGAACCATCTCGTTCTGCATATGGATTCAAACCCAGATCAGGCAGACTAATTTTAAAGATTTTGTGACTGGTTCAAAGTAACAGTCATTCCTGATTAGGCATACAGAGAGTGATATACCTCGATTTTAGACAGTATCAGTTAGCAAATATCAACTTTATATTACATAACACAAACATTTTTAACGGACGCGAATTCCTCCCCAGCATCATTTTGAATTTTCACAAATTGAGCAAATTTCTTAGTTCGAGAAAATCCACTGTGAAGTGTGAAGTTACCGGATAATTCGATTATTACCCTTATTATTACCATCATGTTATTCATACCGCTGCTGGAACACACGTGCTTGAAAATCATTTAATGCCTTTTGGTCAAAATAGAAGTAGTTTCCCAAGAACAGGTTCTTTCCCTGTCTACGGAATCCTTTTCATGGTAATATCAAACATCAGCAGTTACTCATAGATTACATTAAAAGTAATTGATGAAGACGTTACTTGATAACAAAAACGCGCTACCTTTCTTCATTTACTTGCGCCTAGAAATGGCTCTCGAGTACTGCCAAACCAAAAGGCAAGAGATCTTACTGCCTTCCGATATACGTCGCTGTCAGTTCTTCCCTAGGATTTGATCGACATGACCTGTTTCAATCAATTGTTTTCCTTTAAAATAAACAGAAAGATTTTCATTCTAAGATGTCCAAGTTTAAAATTTTCGCAGTATTTGTTCAAATTTAATATTCGCATTTATAGTGTAGGAAAGTATTTCACAGTTGCAAAACCCTCATGCAACTCACTGACCTTATACTTAGTCGCTGAACTTAAATTATAGCTCAGATTTACACCAGTTTAAGTAACCTAATGTAGCGAAGACTGTTTGCCAGCGCTCTTTCTCACCCGTAAACACGCAATTCACCCATTTGGCTCCATAAGTACACTGTAACAGTAATTTCTGAGTGTATGCAATGCATGCGGATTGTGGAATTTAGTGGTGCTCTCTCTTTCACTTCTGTATACAATATGCATGACCTAAACGGGCCCTTTATTATTACAGGCCCTGGGCAGTGCAATATCATTCTGAAAACAGTAATGTGCTTATACTGACAGCCTCACTGTTCGTTTTAGCTGATTTTGTAATAATTTAAATAAAACAACATGACCTTCCAGTGGGAGACATTTCGTCCCCCATTTCCTTCTCTGAAATTTGTCAGTAAGCTTTTTGCCTTCCAACGAGCGAAATGCGGCAGAATACGGCCGGTACACGATTCACAAACCCCGATTTAGTTCCGTTAAGACGATTTCTCCAAACATAGTCGTAGCTGAAGGAATTTAGTTTAGTCTTAAATCGTCTTAACCAGCAACGTTCACAGATATCTCAAATAGGAAAAAGCTCATTATCCAGGTACGAAGGTTGTAAAACAAACTTCCCACAGTTTGTGTCAGGTTGATCTTTTCGTCTGACAACACTGCGTAAGTATTTTGTCTAAGAGGTATCACAAGTAGTGTTCCTGTAGCTGTAGGAATCATTGGTTGAAAACCTAAACTGGTGTCACTCTGAGCTAGAGTTTATGGTCAGCGACTAAGTCTTAGGTCAATAAGTCGGAAACGAGTTTTGCAACTGTGAAATACTTTCCTACATTATAGAAGCCAATATTAAATTTGAACTAATATTGCGAAAATTTTGTGCTTGGATAGCTTTGAATGAAAATCTTTCTGTTTATTTCAAAGGAAAACAATTGATTTTCTAAAACATTGTCTGTCATACACAACTTGAAACAGGTTATGTCGACCATATCATATGGAAGAACTGACAGCCACGTATATCGGAGGGCAGTAAGATCTCTTGCCTTTTGGTTTGGCAGTATTCGACAGCCATTTCTATGCGCAAGTAAATGAAGAAAGGCAGCACGTTTTTGATATCAAGTAGCGTCTTCATCAATTACTTTAGTTTTGATGTAATCTATGAGTAACTGCTGATGTTTGATATTACCATGAAAAGGATTCCGTAGACAGGGAAAGAACCTGTTCTTGGGAAACTACTTCTATTGTGACCAAAAGGCATTAAATGATCTTCAAGCACGTGTGTTCCAGCAGCGGTATGAATAAAATGATGGTAATAATAAGGGTAATAATCGAATTATCCGGTAACTTCACACTTCACAGTGGATTTTCTCGAACTAAGAAATTTGCTCAATTTGAGAAAATTCAAAATGGCTTTACTTCCAGCCTATGATGCCTAGAAGAGTCTTTACATCCTGCTGACAAGAGAATAGCGTAATCTCCGAGTCAGAAGCTTACTTCTACTTAACCATTTAATAGACTCGCATTTTTTCCACCGTGACTAATTTTGTAAGCTAAGCACATCATCGTTTCAGCACACTCTTGAGGCTGGGAAATGTGGCCACAATGGTCTGGTGGAACGAATTATCACAGGTGCACATGCTTGGGTTCAGGAATTTACTTTTAAGAGGCAAAAACAGATTTATTTTACCTCTGGTAACCTCAAGAGAAAGACGTTTTAATCCACAATGCGCATTAAACATCACGTTCCTCATTACCAACTGGGCAGAGCCGGTTTACGTTGGGAAATGACATAGCGGAAGTTATGGTAAACAGAAATACAGTGGCCAGTACACTTACTTGGATTAGAAAATTTAATTTTATTTGATGAACCGATAGCCATTTAAAGGAACAGGTCTCTTATTTTACTTGTACTTGATTTAATAGAGACGTTGAAAAATTTGGTGCTGGACTCTGATTCGAATTCGTATCTCCTCTTTCGAGGATCTGAATCTCTCAGAACAGTATAGTTCAATCATTTTGTTCCTTTTCCCAAGACTGCAATTTTCTCTAGGTGTCCTCCAAAGGATCCAGTACAAAAATATTCATAATTTCATTTCAAACCCTATCAAGTGCACAACCACCTGCTAGTGAAAATTAACATGCATTTTTAATGTCTGTTCATATGTTGCCAACAATCGCAATAGGTGTCGTTATTTCTGGTCAAACACGCACACATTACGGTTGGTGAGTAAGCAACTGATACTTAAGCTATATTCGTGGATGCATCGTAGGTGTGCAGTTCGATTGTCGCTTAGGCACTAAACTTTGCATCCTTATTTTAGATTCAAACAACTAGCAGCTCGTAAGAAAAACCGATAGCTAACATTTGATTTCTCTTAGTTAACAATCCGATTACGTGTTGGATTCGTATCTCCGTCACAGAACTTCACATCTTGCACTGCATCTCTAAATGCATGCACACTTTGTTACCTCAGAATGGAGGTATATCAGACATCTTTCGTGATTATACGACATTTCGTAATGAAAGATTTCTTTAGATATCATGATTCAATTTCTTTACAACAATTTTTTTTCACACTCTCTCTCTCTCTCATTCTTTTTTATTTCTCTCTCTCTCCCTCTCTCCCTCTCTCCCTCTCTCCGTCTCTCCCTCCCTCTCTCTCTCTCTCTCTCTCTCTCTCTCTCTCTCTCTCTCTCTCTCTCTCTTCTCTCTCTCTCTGTCTCTCTCTCTCTGTCACACACACGCACACACACAATATTTTTTGATTTTTATTTGTCTGTTGTGCTCGACTATCGGCGAGGCACGAAAACGCCTGTGAATGAGTTTCTTAGTTTTGAGTACACTTGCGAAAGAAATATAAAAACAACTATGATAGTTACTGATTTATTATGCTTAGTTTGCAGTCAATTCTGAGTATTTTTAGAAACTACGCTCCAGTCCCTAAACCTACACTCCTGGAAATGGAAAAAAGAACACATTGACACCGGTGTGTCAGACCCACCATACTTGCTCCGGACACTGCGAGAGGGCTGTACAAGCAATGATCACACGCACGGCACAGCGGACACTCCAGGAACCGCGGTGTTGGCTGTCGAATGGCGCTAGCTGCGCAGCATTTGTGCACCGCCGCCGTCAGTGTCAGCCAGTTTGCCGTGGCATACGGAGCTCCATCGCAGTCTTTAACACTGGTAGCATGCCGCGACAGCGTGGACGTGAACCGTATGTGCAGTTGACGGACTTTGAGCGAGGGCGTATAGTGCGCATGCGGGAGGCCGGGTGGACGTACCGCCGAATTGCTCAACACGTGGGGCGTGAGGTCTCCACAGTACATCGATGTTGTCGCCAGTGGTCGGCGGAAGGTGCACGTGCCCGTCGACCTGGGACCGGACCGCAGCGACGCACGGATGCACGCCAAGACCGTAGGATCCTACGCAGTGCCGTAGGGGACCGCACCGCCACTTCCCAGCAAATTAGGGACACTGTTGCTCCTGGGGTATCGGCGAGGACCATTCGCAACCGTCTCCATGAAGCTGGGCTACGGTCCCGCACACCGTTAGGCCGTCTTCCGCTCACGCCCCAACATCGTGCAGCCCGCCTCCAGTGGTGTCGCGACAGGCGTGAATGGAGGGACGAATGGAGATGCGTCGTCTTCAGCGATGAGAGTCGCTTCTGCCTTGGTGCCAATGATGGTCGTATGCGTGTTTGGCGCCGTGCAGGTGAGCGCCACAATCAGGACTGCATACGACCGAGGCACACAGGGCCAACACCCGGCATCATGGTGTGGGGAGCGATCTCCTACACTGGCCGTACACCACTGGTGATCGTCGAGGGGACACTGAATAGTGCACGGTACATCCAAACCGTCATCGAACCCATCGTTCTACCATTCATAGACCGGCAAGGGAACTTCTGTTCCAACAGGACAATGCACGTCCGCATGTATCCCGTGCCACGCAACGTGCTCTAGAAGGTAAGTCAACTACCCTGGCCAGCAAGATCTCCGGATCTGTCCCCCATTGAGCATGTTTGGGACTGGATGAAGCGTCGTCTCACGCGGCCTGCACGTCCAGCACGAACGCTGGTCCAACTGAGGCGCCAGGTGGAAATGGCATGGCAAGCCGTTCCACAGGACTACATCCAGCATCTCTACGATCGTCTCCATGGGAGAATAGCAGCCTGCATTGCTGCGAAAGGTGGATATACACTGTACTAGTGCCGAGATTGTGCATGCTCTGTTGCCTTTGTCTATGTGCCTGTGGTTCTGTCAGTGTGATCATGTGATGTATCTGACCCCAGGAATGTGTCAATAAAGTTTCCCCTTCCTGGGACAATGAATTCACGGTGTTCTAATTTCAATTTCCAGGAGTGTAGTTACAGAAATGCGAGTCAGTCGCATTACGTATTGCAGGTCGTAGCAGCTGCGATTTGGAGACACCAGCTATGGTCACTTCCCAGCCCACTGTAGGATCACATCGGTTCGTCTTCTTCCTGCTGCTAGTGTAACTGAGATTTTTTCAACAAGGCAACGTATGTTTGCCAACTCTGTGATCGACGAGTTACTTCCTTGTGTGCGCGTAATTAAGCCTCAAAGTTCACTTGATTTTACCTGTCATTTCCATTGAATAATCTCAGTTATTATCGCTTGAGGTGTAACAAAATATTGTAAACTTTTTTCAGCCCAGGAAAGTCGTTGCAGGTGGAAAACGCAACTAATCTCGTCCTTTAAATAGCGGTTTATGAGTTCTAGCCACTATTGGCGTTGTAGGAGGAAGCTCAGACACATACCTGTTCGCCAGCTCTGTGACAACATGCTGACCTGTGAACAAGCGTCTGTTATGGTTCTCAGTTCCAGTCTCACTGACTTCAACGTTTTTACCCCTTCTGTGAAAGAGCTACAAGCAGTCAGATCAAACATCAATAAGGAAATCGCAAGAAAATACTTTCGGCTCATAGTGCAAAGGTGAAAAACTTACAATACTGCACAACAGGTAACGCCTCTTTCCGCTGCTGACAAGCAAATTTTGGGTTTCTAGAAATACATAACTATATTTATGAAATGCCACATTTGCATACCTCTTGAGTATGGCACAGCATACCAATTAAACACAGGCCCAATCAAAATCTAAGTGAGTAGTATTTTACTATTTCGTGTCGATAGAGGCATGCTTGTGTACAGCTATTCAGTTTTATTAAAACAGACTTTCATCGTAAGGTTATAGTGGGTAGTTTTATTTCATTTCTTATAATACAGTGCACAGTTTTCGTAAGGTTTCGCCAGCCACGGTGGCCGAGCGGTTCTAGGCGCTCAGTCCGGAACCGCGCGACTGCTGCGGTCGCAGGTTCGAATCCTGCTTCGGGCATGGATGTGTATGATGTCCTTAGGTTAGTTAGGTTTAAGTAATTCTAAGTTCTAGGGGACTGATGACCGCAGATGTTAAGTCCCATAGTGCTCAGAGCCATTTGAACCATTTTTTTCGTAAGATTTCCTTTAGTGTTGTTGAAACAATAGTAAACATGACAGCAAAATTAGTCATCAACGATATATGCGAATTCTCTGATGTTATCTATAACAGTCTGATGCTGCACATCCAGTTTATTGATTACATGCATGTAGAAAACTTATTCTGAGTTAAAGCTGTCAAACAATGTTTGAAGAAGAATAAAATGCCACTACCACACGACAGCTAATGTAGAAAATACTTTTCTGACGTATTTGGGCACAATGCGCTCTCCCCATACATAATACAAAAGCTTCGAGATGCATCTGCTGCCTGGCTGTCTATTAAACCTGAAAAGAACAAAATGTCACAGAAGTTAGCCCTTTTTCCACATACGACTATTTTGGGTTGAGAAGTGAAGGGAATTATGTTCAAAGTTCCATTAGATGGGTAACTTCAGCAGACAGCAGAATTGCGTTTTAAAAAAGTTCAGTAGTAAATGTATTCGAACTCGCGATATTTTATCTATGGTGCACGATACTTACCATTACGCTACTAGCTGACACATAGCTCCAACAGCTCCAGGGCTGAACAACAATTCCTCCAGAACTTCTGCATACCACAGCGCTGCATGGTAATGCAAATGGCCGGGTCTAGACTTCTGACTATGAGAGAAACAGTTACAGCTTTTCTTTTGCGCTGCACGACGTTTTTTACAAACAGATAGCGCAATAGAATAGCTCATGTGGAACGGAACACTTCCTATTTAAATTTCTGCATCCTACACTGTTGAAAGTTCTGTGTAGGTGGCAGTTACGTGATTACAAAATAGAGTCGAATGTATGCACTGGGTAGCCGAGGCAGCTAGTTCATGGTGATTCGGTCAACCAAGTAAATGAATTTACTGAACATGCTGCAATTTACTACAGGGAGCCTGTGTGTCAGAATTCTCATCCACTGTGGCGCAACGGCGTTACAATAGAAAAATGAGTCACAGAAAGGAAGGTTTGATGGTCTGTTGGACTGATGGTAGGTTCTTAAATCTATGGTCTGGGTTCGATTCACACTTCTGTCAACGATTTTAGATAGGGAGAGAAAGATTCCATTCTCTTCTGACTACACCAAGTGAAGAAGATATAATGGCAGTGTGGTCTGAAATTCACATTAAAGATGAGATTCCTTCTCTGCCAAGTAGACGTTAGGTTGAACCACAATAAAGTCTGGAGTGGCGACATGTAGAAACTCTATCACCAGTAACCTTTCCTATACTACTTATTTTTTTCTAGTGACGAAACAAACGTTATGTAGAGTCACAGGACACTTATTCCATCATTTATCTGAGCTTCTGTATGTCGATAAAATTGGTTCTGAACTGAGAATGCAACTCAGACCGCCCTTAACGCGGAATTTGATCCCTTCGTGGCAATACAGCTCGTCTACAATTTGTTGTTTGTTCAAAACTGCAGATTCCTCAACATCTCCACATATTACGTGTGAATGCGTTCGAATCCTGGTCCGGCACTAAAGATTTCATTATGTATTATCAAGCTGTAGCATGGGAACACCTATCTGCTGGTGGATAACAATTTTGATTTTTAATGTTTTTTCATTCGTTGTCAACACTAACGATATCTGACGTTTTTGACTCCCAATGGGACACAGAACTACACTCCTGGAAATTGAAATAAGAACACCGTGAATTCATTGTCCCAGGAAGGGGAAACTTTATTGACACATTCCTGGGGTCAGATACATCACATGATCACACTGACAGAACCACAGGCACATAGACAAAGGCAACAGAGCATGCACAATGTCGGCACTAGTACGGTGTATATCCACCTTTCGCAGCAATGCAGGCTGCTATTCTCCCATGGAGACGATCGTAGAGATGCTGGATGTAGTCCTGTGGAACGGCTTGCCATGCCATTTCCACCTGGCGCCTCAGTTGGACCAGCGTTCGTGCTGGACGTGCAGACCGCGTGAGACGACGCTTCATCCAGTCCCAAACATGCTCAATGGGGGACAGATCTGGAGATCTTGCTGGCCAGGGTAGTTGACTTACACCTTCTAGAGCACGTTGGGTGGCACGGGATACATGCGGACGTGCATTGTCCTGTTGGAACAGCAAGTTCCCTTGCCGGTCTAGGAATGGTAGAACGATGGGTTCGATGACGGTTTGGATGTACCGTGCACTATTCAGTGTCCCCTCGACGATCACCAGTGGTGTACGGCCAGTGTAGGAGATCGCTCCCCACACCATGATGCCGGGTGTTGGCCCTGTGTGCCTCGGTCGTATGCAGTCCTGATTGTGGCGCTCACCTGCACGGCGCCAAACACGCATACGACCATCATTGGCACCAAGGCAGAAGCGACTCTCATCGCTGAAGACGACACATCTCCATTCGTCCCTCCATTCACGCCTGTCGCGACACCACTGGAGGCGGGCTGCACGATGTTGGGGCGTGAGCGGAAGACGGCCTAACGGTGTGTGGGACCGTAGCCCAGCTTCATGGAGACGGTTGCGAATGGTCCTCGCCCATACCCGAGGAGCAACAGTGTCCCTAATTTGCTGGGAAGTGGCGGTGCGGTCCCCTACGGCACTGCGTAGGATCCTGGCGTGCATCCGTGCGTCGCTGCGGTCCGGTCCCAGGTCGACGGGCACGTGCACCTTCCGCCGACCACTGGCGACAACATCGATGTACTGTGGAGACCTCACGCCCCACGTGTTGAGCAATTCGGCGGTACGTCCACCCGGCCTCCCGCATGCCCACAAACGCCCTCGCTCAAAGTCCGTCAACTGCACATACGGTTCACGTCCACGCTGTCGCGGCATGCTACCAGTGTTAAAGACTGCGATGGAGCTCCGTATGCCACGGCAAACTGGCTGACACTGACGGCGGCGGTGCACAAATGCTGCGCAGCTAGCGCCATTCGACGGCCAACACCGCGGTTCCTAGTGTGTCCGGTGTGCCGTGCGTGTGATAATTGCTTGTACAGCCCTCTCGCAGTGTCCGGAGCAAGTATGGTGGGTCTGACACACCGGTGTCAATGTGTTCTTTTTTCCATTTCCAGGAGTGTATTTGCGAGATCTCTGTAAGTTCAAGATGTTATTCCGAGCTGCTGGTGTAGAAAAATTCGGTAGCTGACGTCTCTTTGTGTGTAGTCAACAACGATATGTGTGGGGCTCTATTCCCAGTGAGCACTGAACTCTTCGTCATATTATTTCTAGTTAAAACATGCTCACATGTCGCTGCTGGTGCAATAAACCCATATTTAACGTTCGTTTTCTCTAGAATATAACAGCGATAGGTGCCGGGTTGGAGTCCTGGGAAGGAAAAAATTAATGTTTCTTCTCGTCATTTCAGTTAAAACATCTAGCTACTGGCAAGGAAATCCGATATGTCACAGTTGGTTGTGTTTCGATATCAATGCGATTAGGTTCTGGGTTCGAATCCCCGTCCAACACAAAGCTTTACCTCACGGCATTTCAAGTAAGTTACTTGTGACGAAGCAATATTTAACATCTCTCGTAGTTCGTTAAGAGGGACAAGAGATGCTGGGGAGGAATTCGCGTCCGTTAAAAATGTTTGTGTTATGTAATTTAAAGTTGATATTTGCTAACTGATACTGTCTAAAATCGAGGTATATCACTCTCTGTATGCCTAATCAGAAATGACTGTTACTTTGCGCCAGTCACAAAATCTTTAATTAGTCTGCCTGACCTGGGTTTGAATCCATATGCAGAACGAGACGGTTCGTCGTGTCATTTGAAGTTCATACATATTCTCCACTAGCTGCTCTTGGATAACTTACATTTTTAATGTCATTTTGTGTTAAATAATAAGTACTGTATGTTACTTTGAAGAGGAAATCATGAATACGACGAACTTACTACGTGCATTACTTATCTGACGTAATAATGAGAGTGGTAACATTTCAAGTATGTAATTTATTGTAATAAATGTGAGCTTACAAGCCCTAAGGTCAGTCTTATCTGTGATAAGGTGTTCCCTGATATTTGTAGCATCGTGGTATTACTTTACGTCATCAGTTACTGCGATACAGAACAGTGTTTTCTAGTGGTGATTTGTTGGAACCATTTTCAATAGTCAAGCGACTGTACCAAGGAGCTATTAGAGGACCTGCTATACGCTGCGTTATGCCGGTTGCATGCGAATCAGGCGAAATGCAGTTCAGGTCGTTCGGATACTTTTGAGCATGACTGTACATATGTACATATTTTACATATGTCATATGTAATATGTACATATTTTACGAAAATCTGTTTTTATAGTACGTACCGATATATTTTCTAATTAATTCTGAATATGATGAAAAATTGTGACAAGGGAGGAAAAGTCAGAGTTACTACGACTGAAACGAGTATTAGATCTCTTGCACTCAGTCTTCGAATAAATAAGAGTATATGAATATGACTGGTATCAGAATTCACTGAAAGTTGCCCTCTAGGACTGAAACTACTACTGGTATCAGCAAAAGACGTAAGCATGCTATCAAATTTGCTATGGAATGCACTGTAATGAGCCCTGACAAACAATAGTCAATACCGCCTGATAAATTTACTCATCTTTCGTGGTGAAAATACTTCATCATCAAAAGTCAAGTATTCTGATTGATCAAAGTCAACAGGCATAATGGCAGTTCCTATACATCTACATCTGCTTCTATTCTCTACAAGACTCCTCGCGATGTTTGTCGCAGGATACTTTGCATACCATTGTGACTTCTTCATTTTTCTGTTCCAGTCGCGTACGGTTCGTGGGGAGAACGATTACCGGTAAGATTCAATGTGTGCTCGAACCTCTCTGATTTTATCTTCTTGTTCTTTTCGCGAGTTATACGTAGAAGGAATTGGTTGACTATCCGCTGACCGCACGCTCTCGTAACTTCAATAGTAAATCACAGTGTTATGATGAACGGCTCTCTTGCAGCGACTGCCACTGGAGTGGCAGTTTGTGCCTTGAAAATGGCAGTGTGTACTCCAGCCGAAATATCGGCGGTCGCTGGAAATTTTACCTGGCTGAATTCCCGTAAGTAGTTTGAAAATTGTATACGCCAGGAGGAACGCAGATCCCTAAAAGAAATTTACTCTACGTTTTCGGATCACTGTTCCATTCGCAACCACGTCGCAGCTTGTGAAAGTGCGAAACAATTTCGGCAGCCAAAATCTGAGAAATGACTAGCCGAATCCTGTCTTCCAGCTCTTCGACCGTGCGGTGATTCGTTGCATATACCTTGTCTTTTAACATTCCCCAAATATAAAAATCACACTAACTTACACTTAAACTCCAAAGAAACTGGTATAGGTATGCGTATTCAAATACACAGAGCTGTAAACAGGCAGAATACGGTGCTGCGGTCAGCAACGCCTATAAGAGACAAAAAGTGTCGGGCGCAGTAGTTAGATAGGTTACTGCTGCTACAATGACAGATTATCAAGATTTAAGTGAAACTGAACGTGGTGCTATAATCGGCGCACGAGCGATGGGACACAGCATCTCCGAGATAGCAATGCATTGCGGATTTCCCGTACTACCATTTCACGAGTGTAAGTGAATATCAGGAATCCGGTAGAACATCATATCTCCGACATCGCTGCGGCAGGAAAAAGATCCTGCAAGAACGGGACCAACAACGACTTAAGAGAATCGTTCAACGTGACAGAAATGCCACCCTTCTGCAAATTGCTGCAGATTTCAGTGCTGGACCATCAACAAATGTCAGCGTGCTAACCATTCCACGAAACATCATCGATATGGGCTTTCGGAGCTGAAGTCCCATTCTTGTACCCTTGATGACTGCATGACACAAAGCTTTACGCCTCACCTGAGCCCGTCTGTTCAATCTTCCATAAAGACAATAACATGACAAATTCTACCCACGCATCAGCAAAACCATTTATTTTAGTACAACAGAGTAAATGGTGTTAACGCAAAATAAAATTTAAATGACATGTGTAACATAATGACACATTGCAGGTGACATATAAAAAATAAATATATGAGTCAATTTCAAAACGTGGTTTGATTATTAGTATACTTGTTGTGTGTGATCTTTTGTCAATCTTAAATTTTGGTTGAGAGTGACCTTGTACCCAATAACGTCTAAAACTGGTGTTGTCCCTTAAAATATTACCTTTCATCTAATAAAATAAATATAGCAATGCACACAAAAAATAAGAATTAAAATGCACAAACATTTTTAAGTCCCCTATTGCTATCTGATGGTCATTAAACTTTACGATATTGTTAATGGGAAAAGTCTTTTACTGCTTTCTTTCATTTGAATAGTATACCAGACATCATGATAATGAATCTCTTATCTAAAAAACATAAACTAATCATTTTGTAGTTGTGAAACAGCCTTGCTTTTGTGTATGTCAGTGTTAGTTTCCCAACACCACTCATGCACCCCAGTGGGCTAAGCCGCCACATTCACACTTCCAGCACACCATGCGACACTTACGTGTAATTAATCTACCCATAACCAAGTTTAGCCACCTCTAACCCTTTCTACTTTATGCTACTCTGGACTTTGATCGTTCTCATGATGTCAACATGTCGGATGGTGATGCTGATGTGGATATCTGGAGCAGAATCTGGGTCGAATACTGCTCTCCGCCATCTGTACACTCCTCTTTGTGCTGGCAGCATAGATCAGATATCGGCACGAATTCACCTCCAACTCTAAAACTGACCATTAACTCTAAAATATTGGCATACATATATCATCAATTAACAGCTGCTGCAGTGACATAAAAATACTAGGTCTTTTCAATAATTTTTAGTGCAGAGGGATTTGTGTCTTCCGTTTTGAACTGGCTCCATTCGCCATTTGCTTCCTATACATCCACGTAATACAAAACCTTGCCGATGACGCTCTTTTGGCACTGGCCATACACAATCGAAATACCTCAAGATAAACAACATCACGCTGCCGATAATCCATGAGTCCACAGACTAAAACGTACCACCAGCGAAAAATATCGTACCATAGGCGATTATCCATAAATGTAACCACATTCGAAAGCCACCAACGAGAACACATCGCTCCACTGGTGATAACCATAATCGAACCACAGCGAGAAAAATAACAATTCTCAAACGTCATCACGACTCTGGCGGGGACAAACCATACCCATCTCGCAAGATACCCCCGCCGATATCGGTGCCAATCTGTCGACCCTTTTAGAGCACGGTTGACTCGCCTTTCATACGCAGTAATCGATTGTTGACTTAACTCTGCCAAGGGGGATTTTCTGAGATTACGTTTTTTTTTAATTTTCTGAAACTCGGCTTCAAATTGTTCTATGAATTCGGTGTTTCCGGATAGCGAAGATTCCTGCTTGATCGATTTACTAATTCACTCTACAGCCCTCTGTATTTGAGATCGTACATCTTCTGAGTTTCTGTCTGTCCACTCGGACATTTGTTCCTCATTCTTTTTCGTCTGACCCATTAAATAATCGTCAATATACTCTTGACCATTTAACAGTAGGTTTCCTTCTTTGATCGATAGATCATCCATCCGACAGGGTAGACTGCTCTTTATGTATCTCTTCCACATCCATTCTCTAACGTATTTAACGATCCCTTTAACGTATCAAGGTTACTACTTGCTGAATTTAAGTTCAGTGTCAGTTTCTCAAGTTACTTAGCCAACCTATCGTCTCTTTCCTTATTTTGAGCCTCTAACGACTTAATCACCTGTTTGATCTACACCTTAAATTCTCGGTCTTTCTAATCCCGTTCTTCCCTGTATTCTCGGTCTTTTTGATCCTGTTGCCGATTAACTTCTAATATTTCCTCCATGAATTAAAACGTGAAACAAAACATCCACCCCCACTTCTTTTGTACGTTTACCCATTCTACTTGGTAGTATAATTGAATCACTGTTGGGCATCGACATTCCGACTTTCAGTCGTTTCCATCCCAAACAACGAGTCTATTCCGGTCGCATTCGATGATTCCAGTTCTCCTGCCCCATTCATTTCTTCAGGTAACAATTTTCTATCCTATTATCATCCACCTCTGTTCCGTCCTTCCTATTCATATCTTCGTTCATATCCTCTACATTAGATCACAACCTATAGGACTTCTTTGACATGGTCAAATACTACAAATTACTACCAATCAACACTAACACAACTACAGATACACAACACACGAATACTGTCTAAGCTGCAATATCACTTCAACAACGCGACAAACTTACCATAATCGTCCACAAGATGTTACTATATATTTAACTGAAGCACTATGACCTATGACTGAAATTTTAAATATCGATTGTTACGGCAAGCTCCGAAATCATCGGAAGTGTAATGTCCTTTTTCCATGCCCAGCCAGTATTCTTCACCTCGTCGAGATACGTGGAAGCGAGGCGACACAACACTATCTGTTATTGTAGTCAATATTTGTTGATAATTTCCGTTCTTTAAAATAATTTGAGTCTATATTCGACCTTAATTAAATCTTTAAAAGTATCTTTCATTAATAAGTCTAATTACTATCGGCTAGCTGCGTTGTTTAGCGGTTGCCACCAAAGATGCACATTAACAGTTACTAGGCGGCTGATTCGCGTTTCAAAATTATTTGATATCCTTGATAAAGTAGCACATGTACACCGAATTAATTCCTTCAAAAGATACAGGATTCATTTAACACAGCACGATATGTTTGCCCGTTGAAAATCATTCGATTTAATATTAATGTGGAATAAACTGTTAATATTATTATTGTTGTTGTTGTTATTGTCCAGAGATAATCCAATACATGGTTCGCTTCTCGTGATACTCTGTTCGATTCGTAGGACACAATAATTTTTCCTTAACTCAGTTTTTAATAACACAGTTTCTTTGATATGATTCATTACTATGAATGGTCGCACACTTTAGCTCGATATTAAACGTCAAAACAGGGTCTATAATCGAAAGTCAAGTTGAGACCCGATCTTTGAGTAGTAGCTTCGGCAATAACTGAAGTTCTTAAATTGGAATTAATGAGACCGATCTTTTATCGATTGAGATGTTCGCTGGATGTTAGCGTTATTTCAGTTCTGTCAATTTTCGTACTTTTGACAATAAATTAAACGAACGGAAATTTACTTTTAATTAGCCAGCCTCCAATGACGTTAACTATTTCACGCAGTGGCGCATGAACTTAAAGAGAGGCGAATACTCAGGACTGAGACGCTAAAAGCTCGGACTCAAGATTTCGAACACTTATTAGACTCCCAAACGCTAAGGACTCCCAGACGCTAAGCACGTTAAGAATAAGTGCGTTTGATTTATATGGTAGTTGTCAAACAAAGGGGACGTTCGTTTGGAGTTCTTTGAATAAAACCTCTTGCTACGTTGCATATAATGCTTTATTCCTTTCACTCTTATTAGTGTTTCATTTAATTTTCTCTACTTTAAAGCTGGAATTCATGATTTTATATGAAATATAGGAATTGTTCATGGCCAGTTCGAATACATTTTAGGTTCAAGGAAGGTGAACCTGGACCAAGGATAACAGATGAAAAAAAGGTCCGAGAGAGGAGTTCAAAACTTAACTGTTGTTTCCTCTGTGGAGCAATGGTACATTTACGGACGGATTGCTCACAGCAGGAGAAGGGGTCGTGTGTTTGCAGTTGAAACTGCCATAAGAGTGCTGTGAAGTGTGTGTCGATTCCGTAACTACCGCTGTAAGAATCAAGGCTAAGTTCGCGAATCAGCGGCGTAGAACACCGTTCATCTGCCGTAAAATGAATAATGGAGCGATGCATGTACCAACCAAAATCGGAAGCTCAGCTACTGTAGTAAGTAATGAGTAGTTTAGCACATACCTGGTTGTGTGTTGATGGCAGAATTTCAATTTCTATGACACCCTATATGTGAAGGCCAATTCCAGTGCCTTGTGGATGACGGTGTGCGTTGTCGTTAAGTTGAGACTCGGTTAGTTTACGTGGAAAATCAAGTCAAAGGTAGTGAAGGGGCTATCTGATAAACTGATTCTGGGGCTGGATGTAGATAACAGAAGTGGATTGATCCAGAATTGGGCGCAAAATCACTTCACTTTCCAGTTTTGTAAAAATAGGGCTTTCTCCATTTGCCATCATTTTGAATCTGTGAGGTGATATGTGCTGCAAATAGATTATCTGCTAGCGATCCGGATGGAGCAATTGCAGCAACTATGCAGTCAATATGGCGATATGCTAAATGATGGTTAAAGCACCGAATCGAAGTAACTAATACTGTGCCGATGAGGAGCCCACCGTAGCTTTCGTCGCTACTATGCATCAAGGAATTGAAAGCTCTAGTGCTCTAGTGGAGTATATGGGTTATTTGCCCCCCAAATCACTTTATTTGACCCCAGAATTTCTTGTGTCTAAATCATTTTTCACTTCGAGACCGGTACCTGATTACAGAGAAATTCATAACCTGTTTTGTCTGGTTCACAGACGTCTGTGTTTTTACCACCATAGATTTGAACCAGGCATACTAGGAAATACCGTTGGACGAGGAATCGGAGAATGTCACGGCATTTTCTATTGACTGAAAATTATTTGAATTAAATAGGGTGCATTTTGCTCTCTCCAGTGGCATATCAACCTCAAATTTGTGTACCATTATTTGAAAGACGTGGTGATTTTTATTAAAAATTGGCAGGAGCATATGGAACACCTGAGGAACGTATTTACGTACCTTAGGAAGGCGGGACTTATGGTCAAACCTATAAAGGTGAGGGCTGATTTCCTTGACATGTCGTTCTTAGGTCATATCATGTCACCAGGGAAAATAAAAATTGATCCTAAACACACCATGGCTATTAGAGAATGCCCTACACCATTAAATACTATGGAAATAGCATGATTTATGCCAGGTCTTAATTTTCATGGGTATTTGTACCGAATTTCACGCAGTTCGCCAGGACATTAGATAAGATACAGAAAAAGGATTACAAATTCGAATGGGGTGAATGCCAACAACCAGCGTTCGAGAGCTTGAAGGAGGCGCTGATGCATGCCCCTCTGCTTTTTATATACCACGCTTTGAGAGAGTACTTATCGTGCAAACCGTTGCCTCAATGGCAGGCGTGGCAGCTTATTACTTCATGATTACCCAGAAGAATGATGGCCATTACAGTGTACTCTTAGAAAACCAACCAATTGTGTACTTGGTACATTAGCAGTTATGTTCGTCCTGTAAAAATTTAGGTTTTGTCTGCAACATAGGCCCTTCTCGTTAGAAACCGAAGGGCGCGAGCCACATCGCCAGGTGGGCTACGAGAATTTCGGCTTTTAAGTTTGTCAGGCATGTAATGGGGACCTACAAGGATATTGTGGACAGGTTGAGTTGCACTATTTTGAGGGGCTCTGAGGAAACTGAGGTTTGTGAGCTGGGTCAGAATAGCAAGATACATGGAGTGAATCAATTTTCAGATACTTCCCTGTACTGTTTTAGGGCATTCCCAAGTATCAAGGGAAGAGGACGAGTCTTTGCAAGCAATTAAACACAAAACAGAGGTAAAGTGATTAGAGACCGGGGATGGTATCCCGTATTTTAATACGAGGGGTAGTAGTCAGCCACAGATACTGGCACCTGCGGAAGTTGTTCCTGTGTTGTATACTTTTTATCACTAGTCTCCAGCGGGACGTAAGAGGTGCAGTGGCCGGAGGGGGGGGGGGGGGGGACGGTTAGTTATCGGTAGCACTTGGATATTTTAAAAACATGTGTCCAAGACCCGGGGAGGAGTTCGTATGGGAGGGTATCGATGGAGATATTAGGACCTGGTCCGTGTGTGCAAAATTTGTTATATTAACAAGCCTCTAAACGATACTTAACGCGGTATGCTGGCTTCAGACCTGTAGACCATCCAACACATAAGTTATATATAGATTTTGTATGTCTGTTTACATGACTGCGGGCAGGAAATAAATACGCATTGGTATGCGTGGATGCCTTCTGGAGGTAATTTTGATTGTTTAATACTAGATCAGCGAGCACACAATCTGCTACATAGTGGTTAAAGAGAGCTTCTGGTACCTTTGGCCCTGGCGAGTGCTGATTCTGATAATCCACGGCACTTACCTACAAAGTCTTCGGGGGGTTTCTTTTTGGCTCGGAATCAGACATTCTACCACTACGCTTTAACACCAAATCCATCGTTCGCGGGGAGAGTAAACCATGACTTAAAGGCGGCCTTGATTGATTGTCACCGCTCTGACCATATTAAATGAGACAAAACACTATAATGGCCAATGTACGCATATCACACAGCTAGGCACGAGATTTTGAATTTGAATTTGATTTATTGCTCATTTAGATGCCTGTTGCCATACATTTGATAACATGTCGTTCATTTTACAGCTTTCCATGTAGGTTACAAAACATATTCCATATTACAAACAGCAATTATTGTTTTCTGCAGTTACAATGGAAGTAATAATAAATTGAAAGTAAACTAGAAATTGAAGGAAGAACACAAAAATATTCAGATTTTAAGATGAAGTGATGACAGGTGGTAGGAAAGACCTGGAGAGAAAGAGAGAGAGAAATGTTACCTTGTCTGAGCCAGCCTGGTTTGAAAGCGAGCCTTGCAGTCCCGGTTCGCTACAGTTCGATTTACGGATTAATATTACTAAACACTATTTACAAAAACGGCAACGACCTTGCTGCAGCGCATCCACCGGTTCCCGTGAGATCACCGAAGTTAAGCGCTGTTGGGTGTGGTCGGCACTTGGATGGGTGACCACTCAGGCCGCCATGCGCTGTTACCAGTTTTGGGGGTGCACTCAGCCTCGTGATGCCAATTGAGGAGCTATTCGACCGATTAGTAGTGGCTTCGGTCAAGAATACCATCATAACGACCGGGAGAGCGGTGTGCTGACCCCATGCCCCTCCTATCCGCATCCTCCACTGAGGATGATACGGTGGTCGGATGGTCCCGGTAGGCCACTCGTGGCCAGAAGACGGAGTGCTTT
Organism: Schistocerca cancellata; assembly: GCF_023864275.1. Classification (NCBI taxonomy): domain Eukaryota; kingdom Metazoa; phylum Arthropoda; class Insecta; order Orthoptera; family Acrididae; genus Schistocerca; species Schistocerca cancellata. The sequence continues at coordinate 440,980,275 of NC_064627.1, forward strand.
ATTTACAAAAACACTATAACTATTATGTTCCTTGTGGAAAGCGCAGTAGTGTGTGAGTGTGTAAGGTACGTTATTTCTTAGCGTTATTAATTAACCTAAAGTTCCTGTATTATGTGCCTTGAATTTTACCCATTATGTTGCTTATATACTCGCAATAAGTGTTCAGTTACAATTATTACATCTCAACAGAGTTACAATGACCGCGGGATGGATATGTCAGCTGTTTATACTTAAGCTAGAACAGATTTACACGGTTGATTCCATTACACTGTTCATTCTAATATAGTCTATTATTCTAAATGTTGAGTAAGGTTGTATGCGATACGCGTTGGTGAAAGGGTCCGCTATGTGACTGAGTGTGTGTTTCGGTACTGTTTCCATGTTGGTATACGAACTGGAAGTACTGTCTTATGTGCTTCATGAGTGTTGCAGTGTTCTGTTATATGGCCGTGTCTGCCTGTATTCGTCATTTAATGTCGTCGAGACATCATCATCGATTTTATTTAATACATCCCACTCGTCTTTGTCTCTTACTGTCGGTATCATGTCATTGTCGTACTACGTTTGTGTCCGGTGTGCTGCTCTGTATCGGTGACAGTGAAAAATTATGTGTTCTGGGGATCCGTGCACCCACATTTAGATGTAGCACTCTGTCTGTGGCCTACGGGGTGTAAGTGCGTAGGGTAAGGACCGTGACCTGTCAGAAAGTGAACCATACCTCGGTAGGGATTGATATAGCTCAGTTTCAGACTTTCCCTGATGTTCAAATGGTTCAAATGGCTCTGAGCCCTATGGGACTTAACTTCTCAGGTCATCAGTCCCCTAGAACTTAGAACTACTTAATCCTAACTAACCTAAGGACATCACACACATCCATGCCCGAGGCAGGATTCGAACCTGCGACCGTACCGGTCTCGCGGTTCCAGACTGTAGAGCCTAGAACCGCTCTGCCACTCCGGCCGGCTTTCCCTGATGTCCGGGAAGAAATGATGTACCCTACGGCTCTTGTCGCCTGGCTCCTATTCCTCTTTACAGGTATCTACAAGCCATTTAACGGGTTGGAGCTTCTCGGTGAGGTCCTGTTCGGTAATCTCGGTTACCTTATCCCGTCTCCCCCTCCTCAGACAGTACATTGCAGCCCTAAACCGGAGGGTTATATCGATATGGAAGTTTCCAAGCACTAAGCAGAGTGATTCCACTGACGTGGTTGAGCCGTGCGCTGCTCGTGTTCATGCTGTTTATTGTTTGTCATCTTCTCTTACGGTACTGCCGCCTCGTTTTCTTATTCCATTTACTGGCGTCACTAACTTCCTGCCTTACCTGCCCGTGAGTGGCAGCAGCAGCGCCTATCGATAAATGCACTGTCGTACCTTCTCTGGAGCGACCGATAATACACTCCTGGAAATGGAAAAAAGAACACATTGACACCGGTGTGTCAGACCCACCATACTTGCTCCGGACACTGCGAGAGGGCTGTACAAGCAATGATCACACGCACGGCACAGCGGACACACCACGAACCGCGGTGTTGGCCGTCGAATGGCCCTAGCTGCGCAGCATTTGTGCACCGCCGCCGTCAGTGTCAGCCAGTTTGCCGTGGCATACGGAGCTCCATCGCAGTCTTTAACACTGGTAGCATGCCGCGACAGCGTGGACGTGAACCGTATGTGCAGTTGACGGACTTTGAGCGAGGGCGTATAGTGGGCATGCGGGAGGCCGGGTGGACGTACCGCCGAATTGCTCAACACGTGGGGCGTGAGGTCTCCACAGTACATCGATGTTGTCGCCAGTGGTCGGCGGAAGGTGCACGTGCCCGTCGACCTAGGACCGGACCGCAGCAACGCACGGATGCACGCCAAGACCGTAGGATCCTACGCAGTGCCGTAGGGGTCCGCACCGCCACTTCCCAGCAAATTAGGGACACTGTTGCTCCTGGGGTATCGGCGAGGACCATTCGCAACCGTCTCCATGAAGCTGGGCTACGGTCCCGCACACCGTTAGGCCGTCTTCCGCTCACGCCCCAACATCGTGCAGCCCGCCTCCAGTGGTGTCGCGACAGGCGTGAATGGAGGGACGAATGGAGACGTGTCGTCTTCAGCGATGAGAGTCGCTTCTGCCTTGGTGCCAATGATGGTCGTATGCGTGTTTGGCGCCGTGCAGGTGAGCGCCACAATCAGGACTGCATACGACCGAGGCACACAGGGCCAACACCCGGCATCATGGTGTGGGGAGCGATCTCCTACACTGGCCGTACACCACTGGTGATCGTCGAGGGGACACTGAATAGTGCACGGTACATCCAAACCGTCATCGAACCCATCGTTCTACCATTCCTAGACCGGCAAGGGAACTTGCTGTTCCAACAGGACAGTGCACGTCCGCATGTATCCCGTGCCACCCAACGTGCTCTAGAAGGTGTAAGTCAACTACCCTGGCCAGCAAGATCTCCGGATCTGTCCCCCATTGAGCATGTTTGGGACTGGATGAAGCGTCGTCTCACGCGGTCTGCACGTCCAGCACGAACGCTGGTCCAACTGAGGCGCCAGGTGGAAATGGCATGGCAAGCCGTTCCACAGGACTACATCCAGCATCTCTACGATCGTCCCCATGGGAGAATAGCAGCCTGCATTGCTGCGAAAGGTGGATATACACTGTACTAGTGCCGACTTTGTGCATGCTCTGTTGCCTATGTCTATGTGCCTGTGGTTCTGTCAGTGTGATCATGTGATGTATCTGACCCCAGGAATGTGTCAATGAAGTTTCCCTTTCCTGGGACAATGAATTCACGGTGTTCTTATTTCAATTTCCAGGAGTGTATTTCCAGGTAGTCGTGTGTCTGAGAGTTCAGTCGGGACGCAGCTGCACTGAAGTTCAGTCGTTGACGGAGCAGCAGTCAGTCGGCACGGAGCGCCAGTGAGCTCCGGACAGCCAGTACTCGCCTACCGCTGTCGACACACGTGTACTGTCCGACAGAAGGAGACCGGAGCGGGAACGACCGTTGGTTGGTCGTTTGATCAGTCGTCTCGTCGGGCGACGTGTATTTGGTCTTTTGACCGTTCCTGGGCCTCGTCGGTTGATCATCTTGCCGGGCGTGGCTCGGTTCCTGCAGAGATGTGCAGAGATGTCGTGGCCAATGGAAAAGAGTTACCTCTGCATGGTTGGGTCAGAACCAGTGTGCCCGGGCCACCGTGTCTCCGAATTCCGAACGGACATCGAGTTGTGTCGGGCTGGAGCTGCAGTCAGCTTCGGACAGCCAAGACTCGCCCGACCGTTTCCGACACACATAACTTTAGTGGGAACGACCTGGGTTGTTCGTTCGGTCGGTTGCCTCACCAGAGGACGTGTATTTGGTCGCCGACCGCTTGTGTCGAATTGATTCGTCGTTGTTCCACAGTGATTTCTTTTACGATTGTTCGACTGCTTGTGCAAATGTGTTTACGTGGAATTGTGTGTAGCTTCTGTGATTTCCACTGAGCAGGTGAATGCTGTCTGCGGACTGGAGTAGGCAGTTGGTCGGTTGCGACAGAGGGAATTGATTAGGTTGTTGGTTGGTGCTTTAGCCGTCCCTAGGTCGTGATGCCACTTGATTATTTAGTGTTACGCTTGGCTGCCTGTCTCACCTAAACTGTTGTTAGAGTTTCCTCCCCAGGGCGACCCTAGCAACACTTCTGAGCACCACTGTTGTTGGTAATTGTCATTTTATTTCCTCGCAAGTAGTGTGAGAGGCCTTGAGCCGTGTTAATATTGTCTGTTTTATGTTTAGTACATGGCCTTCATCCGACTTCATAACAACTATTTTAAGACTAGGCCTTCAGCCGTATTTTATTTAAAATTCTTGTCGCTCTGTATTTAGGCCTCCAGCCGTGTTTGTTTCAGAATCTGTGGCTTTAATACGTAAATCCTTGTCTGTAAGGTTTCACTTCAATTATCTTGAATTATTGAAATGGCCTTCAGCCGTGTTCTGTAAATGTTTATCTTAAGGTGGTCTTTAATTATTCTTGAGTAATTGGTTGGGCCTTCAGCCGACAAGATACTTCAAGTTTTCTTAAGAAGTTTTTCTGTTGTCCTGTATAAAAGCTTATCTTTAAAGCCTGTCTTTTATTATGTAAAAAATTTTTTGGGCTTTCAACCAAAGAATTTATTTGAATTTTCCCTAATATGGCCTTTAGCCGAAAATTTTAAATGCTTGGCTTCTAAAGAATTTCCTTAGCTGATCTGAAATATTATTTTGGCCTTTAGGCGAGAAGATAATGCAATTTTACGTAAGTAAGGCCTTCAGCCGCTACTCTAAATCCTGGTGTTTTAAAAGGAATCATTCAAACTTATTCTGGAGAAGTTACTTGGGCCCTCAGCCATGAATTGATCTTTGTTGTTTTAAGGAGGAAACTGTGCACTGGTTTGAGCAATAAAGTTGTGTGTTCTTGCATAACTAACACTAATTGACCTTGGCCCCTTTCCACAACCTCATCCGCTCTGTCTTGTGACACCCAGTTGTTTAGTGCTGTTGAAAGCTCCCGTCAGCCTTACCACGGCACTCCTCTGCCCTTTCCTCACGACGTTCCTGTTCGTCGCCAGACGTACTCGGTGGGCCAACGCACTGGCTGCACAACAGACCACAGACTCAAAGAGTGCACATTGGTAAGGTCTCAATGTGTATAATGGTGCCCGGAAGCGTGTTATGTCGAGTCTGGCCAGCTTGTGCGTGATCTTGGTGGCCATACCAGTCGTTGTCCTGATGTGTTCGTCAAAGGACAGTCATTCGTCGAGTTGCGCACCAAGATGTTAATGATGTATAGTTTTATGGTTGGATTACTTTGTAGTTTTCCTTCGAGTAGTACATAAACTGTTTTGTGTAAAGATATCTGACGTTTATCATGTTTGCATCACTGGTTGATGCTAGTGAGTAGCTGTGTTGATCGAGTTGCTCTCTTGAGTCCGCGGAGACCACCACCAGGAGGTCATCTGAAGATACTGTCACCCCATTCGCACTGTAATCTCATCCAGTTGATGTAGGAGAGGTTCAAAGACGATATCCCAAAAGAGGGGGCCACAGATTGATCCTCGCGGGCAACCTCTGGTGATTCTTTTAATCACTTTCTGACTTCTCGCGTGCCATCCAACCATCCTGTTTCTACAGTAGTCCGAGAGCCTAGCTCAGAGGGCCTTAGGTACCTGCATCTCTCAGTCTTGCAAACATTGCGGACCACCAGAGATTATAAAAGGCGCCCGAAATGTCTATAAGAATAGCAACAGCGTATTTGCTTTCCTTGTTATTAACAGTCGTTAGTACCTTATTTAGTCCGTCATCTATAGATTTTTCCGCCCTGAAACCGAATTACTGTGATCTAAGGCCTGTGCGATTTTAAGCGATCGCACATATGTCGTTCATCGGCCTTGTGCAAGATATTAATTAAGTATATAGGACTGTACTTTTTGGATCTCAAGGATCCTTGTTCTCTGATATTTTAATTATGACGGAATTTGGTGTTTTCCGGACTGCACGTACCCGTCCCAACCGTAGCGCTTCGTTGAGCAGATCTGTCAGGTATGGAATAAACTGTGGAACGACAATTTTCAGTGTCTCAGATACCATCTGACACGAGAACCATAGGAAAGCACCGGCGCCATTTACGTTTGCATGTAAACAGATGTTTTCACTGGATAACTTGTGGGTGAACAAGAATTTTTCATACAGTACTTTATTCACTACGGAGATACGGGAGAAGTAGCGTTGCGCAGTGAGTACAGTTTGTGGCTAACAAAAATAAACGTTATAAAACCCGTCAAGGATTAGGATGATTACTATTTCAATGTAGAACTGAAACAAATTCTTCACACAAATTCCGTTCATACAAAGCAAAATCTTTATACATGCATTGAACTAAACTTTCCGTTTAAAATTGCATCAGAAGAATGGCCACAAGCAATGAAACTCGATACATGCGCCACGAAACAGCTGATAAATAAGTAAGACTTCCTTATAAATGTGCGCATCATAAACCCTTACTGGAATATAGTCGTTTCTTTCAGCCATGCAAACAATTAAAATCGCTCAAAAGAGGAAAGGCCGCTGGACCTGATGGGATACCAGTTCGATTTTACACAGAGTACGTGAAGGAACTTGCCCCCCTTCTTGCAGCGTGTACCGTAGGTCTCTAGAAGAGCGTAGCGTTCCAAAGGATTGGAAAAGGGCACAGGTCATCCCCGTTTACAACAAGGGACGCCGAACAGATGTACAGAACTATAGACCGATATCTTTAACGTTGATCAGTTGAAGAATTTTGGAACACGTGTTATGTTCGAGTATAATGACTTTTCTGGAGACTAGAAATCTACTCTGTAGGAATCAGCATGGGTTTCGAAAAAGACGATCGTGTGAAACCCAGCTCGCGCTATTAGTCCACGAGACTCAGAGGGCCATAGACACGGGTTCCCAGGTAGATGCCGTGTTTCTTGACTTCCGCAAGGCGTTTGATACGGTTCCCCACAGTCGTTTAATGAACAAAGTAAGAGCATATGGACTATCAGTCCAATTGTGTGATTGGATTGAAGAGTTCCTAGATAACAGAACGCAGCATGTCATTCTCATTGAAGAGAAGTCATCGGAAGTAAAAGTGATTTCAGGTGTGCCGCAGGGGAGTGTCGTAGGACCGTTGCTATTCACAACACACATAAATGACCTTGTGGATAACATCGGAAGTTCACTGAGGCTTTTTGCGGATGATGCTGTGGTATATCGAGAGGCTGTAACAATGGAAAATTGTACTGAAATGCAGGAGGATCTGCAGCGAATTCACGCATGGTGCAGGGAATGGCAATTCAATCTCAATGTAGACAGGTGTAATGTGCTGCGAATACATAGAAAGAAAGATCCCTTAACATTTAGCTACAATATAGCAGGTCAGCAACTGGAAGCAGTTAATTCCATAAATTATCTGGTAGTACGCATTAGGAGTGATTTAAAATGGAATGATCATATAAATTTGATCGTTGGTAAAGCAGATGCCAGACTGATATTCATTGGAAGAATCCTAAGAAAATGCAATCCGAAGACAAAGGAAGTAGGTTACAGTACAGTTGTACGCCCACTGCTTGAATACTGCTCAGCAGTGTGGGATCCGTACCAGTTAGGGTTGATAGAAGAGATAGAGAAGATCCAACGGAGAGCAGCGTGCTTCGTTACAGGATCATTCAGTAATCGCGAAAGCGTTACGGAGATGATAGATAAACTCCAGTGGAAGACTCTGCAGGAGTGACGCTCAGTAGCTCGGTACGGGCTTTTGTTGAAGTTTCGAGAACATACCTTCACCGAGGAGTCAAGCTGTATATTGCTCCCTCCTACGTATATCTCGCGAAGAGACCATGAGGATAAAATCAGAGAGATTAGATCCCACACAGAGGCGTACCGACAATCCTTCTTTCCACGAACAATACGAGACTGGAATAGAAGCGGGAACCGATAGAGGTACTCAAGATACCCTCCGCTTGCGGAGTATGGATGTAGATGTAGATGTAGAAGTTTACAATGTTTAATCTTAAACTGGTCAAAAGTTGCAGCTGTCATTGGCGCCCTAAACCTTACCTTCCACTGCAACGTTTGCACATCCCTCAAGCGTGCGTACAAATTCTTAGTATGGATTCGTTACCGCTCGCATCGCACATTTCAAATCCGTCATTAGAACGCAGTCCTTTCTGAATAACTGCGTCCCCAAAAGCAAACAGCTGTCTGAATCCATTGCAACTCGAGTACCAACACACGGAAAGAGCATTGTAGCTCTTCAACCAGTACACTACTCCCCATGAAACATACGGTCCGTTTAACAAGCAGTCGCATTGTTCGTGTGTTATTATTTAAAGTGGCTTATTCGCAAACGTTTGGAGACAATGGTGATTACAATCAGGCATCTACATCTACATCTGCATCTACGTGATTACTCTGCTATTCACAATAAAGTGCCTAGCAGAGGGTTCAATGAACCACCTTCAAGCTGTCTCTCTACCGTTCCACTCTCGAACGGCACGCGGGAAAAATGAGAACTTAAATTTTTCTGTGCGAGCCCTGATTTCCCTTATTTTATCGTGATGATCATTTCTCCCTATGTAGGTGGGTGCCAACAGAATGTTTCCGCAATCGGAGGAGAAAACTGGTGATTGAAATTTCATGATAAGATTCCGTCGCAACGCCTTTGTTTTAATGATTACCACCCCAATTCACGTATCACGTCTGTGACACTATCTCCCCTATTTCGCGACAATACAAAACGAGCTGTCCTTCTTTGTACGTTTTCGATGTCATCCGTCAGTCCTATCTGATGCGGATCCCACACCGCACAGCAATACTCCAGAATACGGTGGACAAGCGTGGTGTAAGCAGTTTCTTTAGTAGACCTGTTGCACCTTCTAAGTGTTCCGCCAATAAATAGCAGTCCTTAGTTTGCTCTACCCAGAATATTATCTATGTGATCGTTCCAATTTAGGTTATTTGTAATCGTAATCCCTAAGTATTTAGTTGAATTTACAGCCTTCAGGTTTGTGTGACTTATGGCTTAATCGAAATGTAGCTGATTTCTTTTAGTACTCATGTGAATAACTTCACACTTTTCCTTATTCAGGGTCAGTTGCCATTTTTCGCACCATACAGATATCTTGTCTAAATCATTTTGCAAGTCGTTTTGACTTTATTAGACGGTTAACTATAGCATCATCTGCAAACAATCTAAGACGGCTTCTCAGATTGTCTCCTATGTCGTTAATATAGATCAGGAACAATAGAGGGCTTATAACACTTGCTTGGGGAACGCCGGATATTACTTCTGTTTTACTCGATGACTTTCCGTCTATTACTACGCACTGTGACCTTTCTGACAGGAAATCACGAGTCTAGTCGCATAACTGATGCGATACTCCGTAGGCACGCAGTTTGGTTAGAAGACGCTTGTGAGGAACGGCGTCGAAAGCCTTGTGGAAACCTAAAAATAAGGAATCAATTTGACATCCCCTGTCGATAGCACTTATTACTTCATGAATATAAAGAGCTAGTTGTGTTTGACAAGAACGATATTTTCTGAAACCGTGCTGACTATGTGTCAATAAATGGTTTTCTTCGAAGTATTTCATAAGGTTCGAATACAGTATATGTTCCAAAACTCTATTGCAAATCGACGTTAGTGATATAGGCATGTAATTCAGCGGATTACTCCTACTTCCATTTTTGGGTATTGTTGTGACTTGAGCAATTTTATAGTCTTTAGGTACGGATCTTTCTGTGAGCGAGTGGTTGTATATAATTGCTAAATATGGAGTTTTTTTATCAGCATACTCTGAGAGGAACCTGGTTGGTATACAATCTGCACCGGAGGCCTTGCCTTTATTGAGTGATTTAAGCTGCTTCATTACACCGAGGATATATACTTCTATGTTTCTCATCTTAGCAGTTGTTCTTGATTGGAATTCAGGAATATTTACTTAGTCTTCTTTGGTGAATGAGTTTCGGAAAACCGTGTTTAATAACTCTGGTTTAGTAGGCAACTGTCATCAGTGACTTCACAGTTATTATCGAGCAGTTAAGGTATTGATTGCGTCTTGCCAGTGGTGTGCTTTATGTATGACCAGAGTGTCTTTGGGTTTTCTGCCAAAGTTGTACAAACTGTTCATCACGAGCATTTTATATTAGTAAAAAGTGTTAACAACATTTATCTCGAATCTATTTCTGTTACGAAAGCCTTCGCTGGATTATCGGTCAGTATGCCTCCACAAAGAATGCTAATAATATTTGCTGATCTGTAAAAATTTGTAGAATGTTTTGTCGCTGACTCGCAGAAATTTTGCCTTCAGAATGTTGAGGTGGTTAAATTTCCGGCCCTCACCTCATTGCGTGCGAAGTTGTATATTTTTTATCCTGATTTCACGTCTTAACCAGTTTCTCATAATCGTAAAAACTCTGCGGTATCATCATAGCCACCGGATGGACGCAATGTAAGTATTAGCTTCCCTCTAGATGTCCTCTAAGGCAAAAAACGACGCACCACGAAGCAATTACCATAACAGGACGGAAATCGGTAGATGTGCCGTACATGTACAGAAGAACAATTTTTTTTTTTTTTATTTTCTTCCAATATCCGACATAGTTGTGATAACAGTCATTTCTTTGTGGTACTAGTTTCGGATCATCAGGTCTGTTTCCAAACCATGGACTTAAATCTAAGTGTAATCATACAGTGCCACCACAAAGGAAAGACTATTATCAAAATTGTGACGGATATTGGGAGAAAATAAAAAGTTTAATACCCTCACCGGGGCGTCTCCAGATACGTCTATGGTCTGGAATCTCGTTGGCTCGCTTCGAATTGAGCCCCGATGACCAGCGAGGATGACTCTGGAGACGTTCCGGACAGCAGTGGGATACCAACCTGGCTGACGCCCGCCATACATACGACCCGACAGTCAGGAGTCATAGTCTGGGGTGTCATTTCTCTTTAAAGCAGGATTCCGTTCGTCACCAAGCACGTCACCCTTAGAGCACAGCGGTAAGTCGATGACATTCTCCGCCCCGTTTTGTTGCCGTTCGCGGCATGCCATCCTAGTCTTACATTTCAGCAGTCACACAGCGAGACTTTCTACTGCCTGTATTTGTGCTTTCCAAACCCTACCTAGGCCAGGAAGTACGCCAGACCTCTCCCCAATTTCGAAAGTTTGGAGCATTATGGGGAAGACCCTCCAAGCACCTCGGGAGTTCGACGATCTGATGAGTCACTTGGACAGAATTCGGCACGATATCCCTCACGAGGACACCCGGTAACTCTGTCATTCAGTGTCAAGCCGAATAGCTGCTTGTACAGGGGCCAGATGTGGACGAGCGCCTTATGGAGTTACACAATTTCCAAAGCTTTTCCTCTTGAATAAATCATCCAATTTTTCTGAAATCGTAACCACTTCTTTGTCTGTACATCTGTACATGTACATCACATCTACCGATTTCCGTCCCACTCGGAATTTTTTTCCATTGCGTATTTCGGCGGTTAAAGCTTTTACGAATCTGTGGAGACGGTCAAGCCGTTTTTACTTGCCCTACGCACAATATGTGCTACGGAGTTACACCATATGAATTATTTTACTTAAAGTACTGACTTACATGTTAATATAGATAATAACATTCTTACCTTGATACATGCTGACGAAAATTGCTTAGAAAATAGGAGCGACCTATGTTAGGCTATCAACAAAGACTTTACGTAAATGTGATCAGGACTAACAACGTTCCGGCAGAGTGTAAGAAATAGAAAGTATGTAGTGAAGTTTCGTGGTTCTTCTGAAATAAGTAATGAGGCTTAAAGAGCTGACATGAATGTTAGCATACGTAAAAGTAAGTTGGTGCCCTTGAATAATTACGTGGTCAGTCCGGAAAGTTTTTTTGATAAACTTGTTGCTCTTCGTCTCCTTAAACACATGCCAATCGCTAAATTTCTGCTTTCACTTCAATGGAATGCTATCGTAGATTAGGTTTACGCCAGCGTCCACGGTTGCAGAATTTTGTAACTATCAGTTTCCCCTTAAATAATACCACGGATTACATTTGAAGGCGACCGGTTTTCATGAGCGTATTCAGTGAACGCTGATTTAAATGCATTGTGTGATGCCGACTTTTTTACCTTTTCATTTCACATGGGTGCGTTATGAAATTTTTATTACCCGTAGCTCCATTCGCTCTTTTTATGACAAAGGCTAAGCTTTTAATTGCACGTTAACAGCAGATAATTTGCTGTTGTTAAACTCTACAGTTCGATAAAAAGTACGAATTATCCGATTATGAACTGACGGGGATCGAGAACTGTGATGGGTTGCAATATCACCTGAAAGCTTCGTGTCTAATGAAAGTTACTCCGTTAAACAATTTTATTTTCTCCATCAAGGAGTATCTATATGGTCCTTTGCGGCGAAAGTTCAGTGTCTGTTGAATCCCCATTCTGTTTATTCTGCCAACTCTTCTTTATGTCTCCTCTACGAGGTTGGGTTATTATTTTATGTAATGTACATTACATTAATACCTGTTCTACAGATCATAAACACGATATTTCTTAATGATGTGGAACGTATCGTATGAGTCTAACGTAATTTTTTTTTTAAAGATTCGAGTATAATCAGTTTTTTTCCAGTTAGTAATTCATATTCAAAAATTCATCTGTTGGGCAGAATGAGTTGTCATTCAGAAACTCTTTAAATTTTTTAAAATGCGGGTAGGCTATAGAATAGTGAAGATCATCCATTCTTCTAGTGTAGTAGTTATGTACTTTTCTATCACTTTTTAATTGTGATGGGTTATGAATAACTAATTTCGTAAGTGAACACTTGTATTACGAAGGTGCTATGACTATCCCAAGAGCCTTAAATAAATGTCTGCAAGGTAATCTTGGATGGACTCCAGTTATTATTCCGATTACACGCTTTTGTATAACGGATGCTTTTCCTCTTAATGAATAATTACTCCAAAATATGATGCCTTATGAAAGCAGTGAATGAAAATAAGCAAGTAGACTAATTTTGTAATATGCTAATCACCAAAATTTGTTATAACTCTAATAGCGTAAGTAGCTGAACCTAAACGTTTCAGCAGCTCATCGATGTGTTTCTTCGAATACAACTAAAATTTCTGAGCAACAACCTTCTGTTCGAAGTCTATAATTATCAATGATGTTATGCCATTTACTGTACAGAATTGTGGTATATTAAGTTTTCTCAAAATTTACTGAGAGTCCATTACTTCATAATTTTCTGAAAGAGATTATATACAATTACCTCAGCTAATTCTTGTTTGTTGGGTGTGATTAAGATACTTGTGTCATCATCAAAAAGACCTACTTTTCCATCTTCATGAATATACGGTGGCGAGTTATTAACATATATTAATAAACAAGGAACCCAAGACTGAACCCTGTGGAATACCATTCTTGATACCTCCCCAGATACTCTGCTGATTTTTGCAGATTATCTGTTAGCTTCAACATTCTGCATTCTTCCAGTTAAATATGAATTGAACCATTTGTGCACTGTCCCACTCATATCACAATATTTGAGATTATGTATTAGAATTTCACGATTCACAGATCACATAAAATCAGACTGGATGATGTTCAGTTATTCATAGCATGTAATATTTGATCAGTGAAAGCATGTACAGCATTCTCTGTTAAAAACCTTTTTGAAAACAAAACTGAGATTTTCTTAGTGCTTAATTTTTACAAATACATGAGAAGCTACTCTTGAATACATAACTTTTTCAAGAATTTGGGATAAATCTATCAATAGTGAGATTGGCCAGTAGTTGTTAGCATCAGATCTATCCCCTTTTTTATGCAATGGTTTAAGAATAGCATATTTCAGTCTGTCCAGAAAAATGCCCTATTTGAGTGAGCTGCTACATTTGTTGCTGAGAATTCTACCTATCTGTCGGGAACAAGCTTTTATTACTCTGTTGGAAATGCAATCAATTCCCTACGAGCTATTGCCTTTGACTGGATTTATTATTTTCCTAATTTTAGTAAGAGAGGTGGGTTGAATCTTAATCTTTTTGAATTGCATGGGTATTGCCTCTTCCATATACAGCCTTGCATTTTCTAATGAATAGCTGGATCCTGTTTTCTCTACAACACTATTTTCTACTTACAACTTTTTGTTAACAAACTTTTCATTGAGTCTGATAGAAATATAGTCTTCCTGTGCTCTTGGTTGGACTGTTTCCCTTTTAACAAATCCCAAATTGTTTTAATTTTAGTATCAGAGATGATAGTCTGCGACATGGTGCACATATTTCTGGCCTTTTTAATAACGTTTCCTAATGAAATGCAGTAGTTTTTATAACCTTTGAGTGTTTCTGGATCATTACTCCTTCTAACGAGAAGATAAATTTCCCTATTCTGTTTACAAGATAGTTTTATCCCTTTAGCAAGCCATGCCGTTTTAGATGGTTTCTTACAACTACGTTTCACTGTTTTCTTAGTAATACTGTTTTCAAATATAGTCACAAAAGTATCATACAATAGTTTAAATTTTAAATTAGAATCAAGTTTCCTGTATATCTCATCCCAGTCTAACTGCTGCAAGGTTTCCCTAAAATTTGCAATTGTTAAAGCATTAATTGAATGCACTATTTTGAAGGATTGTTTTGCATTACTGTAGGGCCCTATATCATATATTATAATTGGCTGTGCATCATGTTCAGAAAGACCATTCTTAACAGGAAAAGATTTTGTCTGATTGAACTTAACTTGGTCTATAAAAACAATATCTATCAGTGTTATGCTTTCCTGTACTACCCGAGCAGGAAAATCAATAGTTGATGTCGAACTGAAAGAACCAAGTAATACTCATATCTCAAAGTCATGCTTTCTATCAGATTCTGTCATAAAATCTGCGTTTTAATCCTCTCAAACGACAATTTTCTTCCTTCTGTCCGACAGGTAGCACAACAAAGAATCCAAGTTTCTTAGAAATAGTTGAAAATATGCCAGGAGAGCTATACACAGCTACAGTTATAAAAGTACAATTATTCAGTTTAAGCTCACAGGCACATGCTTCTATATGTTGGTCTACACAAAATTTTTAGTTTCTAAATTTTTGATACTACGATAAATCTTAACGTATGTGACAGTTCATCCTCTCTCCATAGTGTGTCTACTTACATGGTCGGCCGAAGTGGCCATGCGGTTCTAGGCACTGCAGTCTGATACCGCGAGGCCGCTACGGTCGCAGGTTCGAATCCTGCCTCGGGCATGGATGTGTGTGATGTCCTTAGGTTAGTTAGGTTTAACGAGTTCTAAGTTCTAGGGGACTAATGACCTCAGAAGTTGAGTCCCATAGTGCTCAGAGCCATTCTACTTACATGTGCTGAAAGCTTATATCCACCTAAATTTATGTTTTCCATATCTGTGACTATATGACGTGCAGAGAGGCATACGAAGGGCGTTCAATAAGTAAAGCAACCCATTTCTTTGTAGAAGAAAGTTGGTTCTCTTTAGGATCCCAATACACCATATTATTTCCCACCGTTTTGGCTACAAAACTATATTTTTCTACATAACCTCCTTTCAATGCGACAGCCTTATGACAACTTACTGGAAGCGGCTGTATGCCTGCATAGTACCACTCTATTGGTCGACGTCGGGGCCAAAGTCTTGCTGCATCGATAACCTACCCATAATCCACGTATTGCTCTCCACCGAATGTATCATTCATTAGGCTAAACAGATGGTCCTTCATTGTTCTTTATGGTCCTCTGTTAGGCAGCAAGGAACCCAGTGGGCACACAATTTTTAGTACACCAAATGGTGCACGAATGTGCCACTACTACCAGCAGAGTAGTTCAATTGAGCAGCGAGGTGTTTGATTGTGATCCAACGATCACGTCAAAGGAGAGTGTCTGCACGTTCCAACATTGTCGGAGTCACAGCTGTGTGCGGCTAGCCGGCACGCAGGAGACAGGGCAGACTTGCGCGATCCTGTCGCGATGGACGCCTCGCACAACGACTTATCCTGATTTTGTTCACTGACAGGTCCAGACAATCTACTAGCACCTGTGAATATCTGCAATGCTCCATATTTCCGCCAAAAGAAGCTCAAAGACAGCTCTCTGCTTGGAACACACCTCCGTTACAGACGCCATTTTGAAGGCTACATATATCGCCGCCAGCTACCTGAACTTCTTGATGCTACGAGGGTTGAAGCAGGAATATTCCATAATGTTCCACAACAAATGCCGAATATTTTTAACCGAAACTGGCCGGAAAAGAAAATTATTGCATTGCTAACTGAACGACCCTCGTATAACATAGAATGATTACTTCAGTTTTACTAAAGGGAGTCCTAACACCCGAGCTCCAGTAGTGATTCACTGCGAACATTTGCGGAGTGTACAGTTTAAGAGTAATCCCCTGTCTAATGTCCTAAACTTTTCTCAACCATTACTCGTAAAATACGTCGGATGATTGGACATGTTTACAATCAGTAAAATCTCCTTTCCCCGAAATTTTGTTGTCGTTACCGAAGCGTATGCAAGATTAACGCACGAGACTTCATCAGTCACATCAAGGCGAATAAGAAATCAATGCATAGCCCGAAGGCCGAACATCTTTTTTGATCAAGAACTGCTGTAATAGAGTGTGAGGTACTGCACACCTGTTAATGGTAAGTTGTCCCACAGTTTAGCTAGTGTTGTCCAATAAAGCTCTCTTAAAATGCAGGTAAATGAAAGGCACTTTTTGTAGATATCTCGTGCTTATTCTAAGTATTAAATGCGGGAAATCTGAAGAAGGAAGGTTAAGAAAGCCAAAGTTCAGAAAGGGCAAACTTCATGAAGCCTGGTTAACAGGAGCTGAGATGGTTACGGAGAAAATTAGAATGGCTAGACGGAGATTGCAACCTGTTCCCGCCAGTGCCAGTTCACACGTTGAATTCAAAGTGTTTTCTTCCAATGATTTATCGTATAGCATGAGATTTTTTCGGCTGCTATGTTGCGTCACTCAGTACCGTATAAGCTGACTCAGCTCCTAAGATACAGGTAGACATAGGTATGTTCACCTACTTATTTGCGTTTCATGGAACATCTTTATCTCGATCAGTAACTGACGGCATTGGCAGCGAATGACTGCCACAAGAAAATTTTGCCACATTCTGTAAATATTTTCTAGCTGCGCCACATTTAAGAATGTCGTCCACTAGTGTCAGAAAACTACGAGTGGTATAGGTTACAAAATAGGTGGAGTAGGGCTCACATACAGTGAGTCGTGTTGACTAAGGAAATGACAAAGCTTGAAAACAGGACCTCGAATCCTAATACTTACATGGTGTATCAAGAGAATTCTCAGGAAGAAGTAATGTACAAGGAAAAGGAACACTCAAGTACAAAGGAATGATCACGTGCATGTGAATTTCTCCGAGAACGAACATGCAGAAGGATATACGAAAACGTTCACTTAAAAAACGGAGTAGATCAAAATAAGTACGTAGAAATAAAATCAACTCGAAGTGCAAGGAAGCTTCCTTCAAAACGCTGCAGAAAATATGTGAAGGTATCGAATAACTAATGTTCGTCAGGACATATTCATCATACGCGCAGAAAAGTGAAATAAGCTTTCAAAGAATTTAAAAGCAAAGTCGTCAACATCAAAACAACAAAAGAAATTCCGGATTCGCTGAGCAGAGAGCGGATGGTTGGAAATAGTACATTCAGAGCCTCTATAATGGAAATTAGTTAACATCGAACATAGATTTGAGTGTTAGGTAGTCCTATCTGAAAGTATCTGTATGGAGTGGATCCATGTACGGAAGTGAAACATGGACGATAAGCAGTTTGAACAAAAATAGAATAGAAGCTTTTAAATTGTATTACCATAGATGTCAAAGATTATATGGGTAGATCACGTAACTAATTAGGAGGTACTGAACAGAATTGCGGAGAAAAGAAATTCGGGAAAAACCTGTCTAAAAGGAGGAATCGGTTGATATGAGGGACTTGTAGGGGTTAAAAATCATAGGGGGAGACAAAGAGATGAATACAGTAAGCAGACTCAGTAGGATGTAAGTTGCAGTAGTTATTCGGAGATAAAGAGGTTTGCACAGGATAGAGTAGCATGGAGAGCTGCATCAAACCAGGCTTCGGTCTGACCACCACAACAACAAGAAGAGCTTAATGGCGAGGAACTGTCTGCTAACGTGGCACAAGAAATAGTTTCGATTTGGACGACATGGGGATCCAGATTTTGACAGAGCTTTGGAAATCTTACTATCAAAGGCGGCGTGAATAGATAATGTACGTAATACAGATTTCTAAAATCAATGAGGGAAGTGGCAACAACTTAGTGAGATTGGAGATTGATACAGGCGTTTCGCTGCCTTCACCGTATGAAAAATATCTCCTTGCATTCATAATGTTGTTTGACTATCTTTGCCGTTTTAAATGTGTATCAGCCCATATTGTTGTCATGGACCTTCTTTTAACTTCTTAAAAATGCAACTAACACGTTCCGCTATCAGATGACGTAGTTGGAATTAAGCTCTTACATTAAGGCTAAGAATGTTCGAAGTTAGCTCAAATGGCTCAGAGCACTATGAGACTTAACATCTGAGGTCATCAGTCCCCTAGAACTTTGAACTACTTAAACCTTAGTAACCTAAGAACAACACACACATCCATGCCCGAGGCAGGATTCGAACCTGCGACCGGAACGGTCGCGCGGTTCCAGACTGAAGCGCCTAGAACCGCTCGGCCGCACCGGCTGGCTGTTCGAAGTTGAATAGTTATTTCTATCTCAAAATGAATAAATGCTATTGTCAGTCATTTTAGAATTAAAGTTAGAAACTAGGCAACATAATTCAAAATGCCATTGTAACTTAGAAAAATAAATAAAAAATAATAAAATTCATTTTCCGAACGTAATGTTGAAATTACACGAAGTACGATTATTTTTTTTTTGTCTGACATTATGTTTATATCACTCACCATAGGTATACAAGATGTCTAACGTAATGTGTGTGACCCTAGAATTTCATAAATTATTTACGATATCGTTATAAACTTTTGACTAGCGAAAGCAAATGATTGAGTCCCTTACTGTATTGATAACGTCTGCATGTACAAATGCGTAGAGAATTTTCAATTTTTTGTAAAATTAATGACATAATTTTAGAATATTCATTGGGAATCCACGCTAACCGAGGCAGCTGTGTGTCGTATTTGCCAAAGTAGGTCATTTTTATCGGAAAGCCTTTTCCTTCTGAGTTCTACAATTTGCTAAAGGGAAAACGAATCACAGTCGCTCATCAAACGACATCGCCTTTCAGAGAATACGTAATTTAGCCGAATACAGCTCCCCAGACGATTCTGCAAGCAAAATGTGCCGCATGGCCGGCTAAGCGTATTTGATCTCTGCATCTGCCTCTCCTGTTCCTCCGCTCGCTCTACAGCCGGCTATTGACTTCCTGGAAGCAATTTCACGGCCGCGATTTGCATACCACTCTCTGTCGCATGTGGACGTCACGAAATGGATACCCCCCCCGGACCGTCTCTTGCGTGGAGATACCCGTGCTTACAAAAGAGCGCTGACGGGCCAATATTTCACAGTATCTTAGTCTTTTGATCGAAATCAAGTAGACGCTGACACAGTGTTTGTGAAATATGCTAACGCCCACGAGGTAGCTCTTATAGCTGTTTATTGTTTAATAATAATAATAATAATAAAATGAGTTACATAGCCAAGATTTTTGAAAGAATTTTACTAAATCGAATAAGTGAAAAGATAGAAAAGGAGCTGAGTGAAGAACAGCATGGGGTTAGGAAAGGAAGAAGCACGATCTACCTGATATTTTCTATCCATCAAGTGATGGAAAAAAGCTGGGAGTATAACACATGAGTGATAATGGTTTTTATAGACATAGAAAAGGCATATGACAGGGAAAAACACTGGGAAGAAATGAAGAAGATAGATAGATATAGAAGATGGATACATAAATGTTATAAAGACAATTGTAGAATTAGAACACCATTGGGGAACTCTGAATACTTGGAAATAAGACAAGAACTTAAGCAAGGAAGTATTCTATCTCCTGCACTTTTTAATGTTGTGATGAAGGGAATGAATAGGGCAGTTAAAGGTATAGTAAAAGAAAAAGATAAAAGGATGATTTTTGCAAATGATATGGTAATATGGGGCGATAAAGAGGTAGATGCACAGTTACATCTTGATGCGTGGATGGAAATACTGAAAAGGTATGGATTAAAAATAAATAAAGATAAGATTGAAGTAATGGTATTTGGAAGAGAGAAAGGGATCAACGGAAATATTACCTTGAATGGAGAACCCCTCAAAGTGGTAGAAAATTTCACTTATTTAGGGAGTGAAATATCTAGGGATGGAAGAATAACTAACGAAATTAATAGGAGGTTGCAGAAGGGAGCAAATTTCTACCAAACAATAAAACACCTGATTTGGAATAATGAAGTTTCAGAAAGAGCAAAACTCCTTATGTATAAGAATTATTACATCGCCTTACATCCCTATTGTCACCTTTGGTGGAGAAACATGGACAATGACAGAAAGGGCTGGAGCAGACTGTAAGCAGGGGAAATGAAATTTCTCAGAGCAGTTAAGGGAAAAACAAGAATGGGCAGAGTAAGGAATGTAGAGATTACAAAGGACCTTAAACAAGAAAGTATGAGAGAAGAAATTGAAAGAAAGAGTTTAAGATGGTATGGGCATGTTAAGAGGATGCATGGGCAGAGACACCCAAACATTAAGGAAGAACTAAAAATGGATGAGCAAAGACCCAGAGGGCGCCCAAGAACACGGTGGAAAATGGGAGTGAGAATATCTGTAGAAAGGAGAGGTGTGACCTGGCAGCAAGTGGAGGAAGAAAAGTGGTGGGAGGACCGAGCCAAATGGAGAGGACTCGTCAGCACCCAGACCCGGCAGTAGCTGGAGCGGGATTCGGACATAGATAGAATAATAATAATACACTCCTGGAAATGGAAAAAAGAACACATTGACACCGGTGTGTCAGACCCACCATACTTGCTCCGGACACTGCGAGAGGGCTGTACAAGCAATGATCACACGCACGGCACAGCGGACACACCAGGAACCGCGGTGTTGGCCGTCGAATGGCGCTATCTGCGCAGCATTTGTGCACCGCCGCCGTCAGTGTCAGCCAGTTTGCCGTGGCATACGGAGCTCCATCACAGTTTTTAACACTGGTAGGATGCCGCGACAGCGTGGACGTGAACCGTATGTGCAGTTGACGGACTTTGAGCGAGGGCGTATAGTGGGCATGCGGGAGGCTGGGTGGACGTACCGCCGAATTGCTCAACACGTGGGGCGTGAGGTCTCCACAGTACATCGATGTTGACGCCAGTGGTCGGCGGAAGGTGCACGTGCACGTCGACCTGGGACCGGACCGCAGCGACGCACAGATGCACGCCAAGACCGTAGGATCCAACGCAGTGCCGTAGGGGACCGCACCGCCACTTCCCAGCAAATTAGGGACACTGTTGCTCCTGGGGTATAGGCGAAGACCATTCGCAACCGTCTCCATGAAGCTGGGCTACGGTCCCGCACACCGTTAGGCCGTCTTCCGCTCACGCCCCAACATCGTGCAGCCCGCCTCCAGTGGTGTCGCGACAGGCGTGAATGGAGGGACGAATGGAGACGTGTCGTCTTCAGCGATGAGAGTCGCTTCTGCCTTGGTGCCAATGATGGTCGTATGCGTGTTTGGCGCCGTGCAGGTGAGCGCCACAATCAGGACTGCATACGACCGAGGCACACAGGGCCAACACCCGGCATCATGGTGTGGGGAGCGATCTCCTACACTGGCCGTACACCACTGGTGATCGTCGAGGGGACACAAATAGTGCACGGTACATCCAAACCGTCATCGAACCCATCGTTCTACCATTCCTAGAACGGCAAGGGAACTTGCTGTTCCAACAGGACAATGCACGTCCGCATGTATCCCGTGCCACCCAACGTGCTCTAGAAGGTGTAAGTCAACTACCCTGGCCAGCAAGATCTCCGGATCTGTCCCCCATTGAGCATGTTTGGGACTGGATGAAGCGTCGTCTCACGCGGTCTGCACGTCCAGCACGAACGCTGGTCCAACTGAGGCGCCAGGTGGAAATGGCATGGCAAGCCGTTCCACAGGACTACATCCAGCATCTCTACGATCGTCTCCATGGGAGAATAGCAGCCTGCATTGCTGCGAAAGGTGGATATGCACTGTACTAGTGCCGACATTGTGCATGCTCTGTTGCCTGTGTCTATGTGCCTGTGGTTCTGTCAGTGTGATCATGTGATGTATCTGACCCCAGGAATGTGTCAATAAAGTTTCCCCTTCCTGGGCAATGAATTCACGGTGTTCTTATTTCAATTTCCAGGAGTGTATAATAAGTGCATGCAGTAATGAAAGAATATCCGTTATTCTGCATAGTAGCCGTAATAATATCTATTATCCTGCATACTAGCCGTGTCTTCAGCCTGCTGGTCATCTTTTTCGACTGCTCAGCATTCATTCGAAATGTTTCTTTTTGCTACAAGCCGCCGGTTCCGAGGAAAATTCTATTCTTACGGATCGAAAAATTTTTTCTTCAGCGTTGAAATCAGAGAATATCTTATAACCCAAAGATAATGCGTTGTAAACAATATTTAGGAGCTGTATTTGCATAAAACTGGCTGCATAATCGTCCAGTGTGACAGACAGTATTGAACATATTCTCTACTCCGGATACGAAATTTTATGGTACATAAAGGCGGAGTGCCTGGCTGTAATTCCATCCCAGAACTTTGTATTCAGCTGAAAATCACCTTCCAAATTGGGACAACGGAGAATGCTTTATAGCTGAACGTTTAGTTGAATCCGTCTGTACTTACATGTTCAGGCTCTCGTTCAGTACAGCTCTATTGTGCAAGAAAGTTTAACGTTAATTTACTCTTGAGTGATCATTTTATTGCTGTTAAGCAACAGTTGGTTATTCGAAATGAAATCTTACCACTGGATCGCTGCCATGATTTAGCGTCGAACGACACTAATTCTAAATGGAAATAAGCAGCACTGTACACTGAAATAAACTGTACGAAGAATTGCGTGCAAGACTACGAGATTGTATTTTTACTGGAGCCGAACTATTGACTGCTACCGCACAAGTCGCACATGGCTATTTGTTATTCCTCATACATATTGTTCCATATGTTGTTAAACATTTTTCTTTCATCGTGAAATACGAAATTAATTTACTCTCAGTCATCATATCATTTTACGACAAAGAGGAGCTGCCTTTGCGCACTGATTTAAATCAATGGGGAAATCTGGAAATTCGCGCCACATCAGCCTCCCATTACTGGGCTGACGCTCTGACCACTGCACCATCCAGACACAGAGATGACCACATCTCAATTGCTCGGACCACCCTAGCATGTCTCCCGTTAGACTCAAATTCATAACTTATCCACTCACTACTGATTTAGCGCCCCTTCCCCATTATCCTCACTATTCGCGTCATTTCGCTGGCTCCCGTAAGAGATCGAACGGGATGTGCATCCTCACTGAAGTGACCAATGGCTCGTTAATTATATATGTGGTGTCTGTTCTTTCTGTGCCACATTAGCTGAGATGTAGTAACGTAGCTTAGCCTATGAAAGAGAACACTGTCCTTCATGGACATATATTAAGTACGCTTCATGTGTTACTATTATATATTTGTGGAACTTACTGTGCTCATCCAAGTACTAGACTTGTAGTCATTATCTTCACCCGCTGGAACATGCTAGGAAGTTGTATGAAGGTATGACTAGATGCACTGTCCAGTCACATTAACGTGACCAGCTGCCAAAAGTCTGAACAACCACCTTTTGCTGTGCGAACCGCTGCGGGACGTGGAGGAAGAGAATCAGTCGGATTCTGGAAGGTACCAACAAGGACATGGAGCAATACCGATTGCAGTGCGGTTGGCAGCTGTGCTAGGGTTTTTGATCGAGGACTCGTAGCACGAACAGTCCGATCGATTCTCGACTGAGATTAAATCCAGCAGCGTGGTGGACTGGGGTGCACGGTAAGCTCATTCTGGTACTCTTCGGACAATTCACGTGCATTGAGATCTGTGTGACACGGTGGATTCTCCTGCTAGTGGATGCCATTGTGCCGAGGGAAAACAAATTGCATTTAGGAGTGGACGTCGTCCCCAAGGGTAGGTAGGTACATACTTGTGTTGAAACAGTGAGCCTTTCAGAATGACAAGATTCCAAGATTACCCGCAGACTGCCACGAAAACATTCTCCCGATCATAACGACTGCTCTTTGTTTGCTTTCAGACGTCTCATGCCTTACATTAAAAAGGCCGCCTGGAGCATAAAAACATGACTCCTCTGAAAAGGCTACCTGTCGCTTCAGTGGACACCCAATTGCTGTACTGGCGCCAGCGTTCGTCGCGGATGAACAGCAGTCAGCATTGGTGCCTGATCCAGCCTCCTGCTGCGGAGGTCCATATGCAGCAAAGTTCGCTGAACAGTCGTTGAGTAGACAATGTTGATAGCCTCTTTGTTCATCTTGGAGCTCAGACTCTATGCCCGTACACACCGCCAGAGACGCAGTTCAACACTATCGCCTATGGTCTGTGGTGCACTACAGTGGCCTCGGCGCTGGTTTTGGATGGCGCAATTTTGTCATGAACATTATACTTTAACCATGGCGGCACGCGCATAGTTTACAAAACTAGCCGTTTCGGAAATGCTTCCACCCTTGGCTGGAAATCCAATGATCAAGCCCTTTTCGAAGTCAGATAAATCGCTCCGTTTCCGCATTACGGCAACGACTGCGCTGTTTTCCGCGTCCCCCCACGCATTGTATATACACTCTACCGTTGGTACTGCCACCTGCCGTCTGTGAGTGGCTCTTGCACCGGAGTGTGCGCTGTTATGAAACTTCCTGGCAGATTAAAACTGTGTGCCGGACCGAAACTCGGGACCTTTGCCTTTCTCCGGCAAGTGCTCTGTGAAGTTTGGAAGGCAGAATTGAAGCTGTGAGGATGGGTCGTCAGTCGTATTTGGGTAGTTCAGATGGCACAGCACTTCCCCGCGAAAGGCAGAGGTCCCGAGTTCGAGTCTCGGTCCGGCACACAGTTTTAATCTGCAAGGAAGTTTCCACACGATAGTCCTCTCACTTTAATTCTGGGGCAACTTATGTGGATGCAATGGAAAACGTCTGGGACGCTGTGGTTGCCAGGTTCTCGGCCACCAATACAGGCCTGAAAATCCCGAGTATTTCGTGACCTGTGCTTAGACGTCTGGTGCTACAGCATCCAGACACCTGCCAAGGATCTGAAGAATCTATGTCACTTAGTTCCACAGCTGGGCCAACACGATTTTAAGCAGGTTGTCATAATACTTGGATCAACAGTGTATGTTCTTTGATTCTTGGGTCATTAATGGTTGAGGTACTTGGCCGTGAAGTTCCCTCTGGTAGCAGTTTGCGTAGCGTGGTGTGCAGCCAGTTCTATTGTACTCGGAGTTCGTAAGGGTCTACAACAGCTCAATAGCAGAGCGTAGTGATGGATTAACCGGCATTGTTCAGAAACGTGGTTCACTATACTCATTTTGTTGTTTCCAAACTGATTAACCCCATGTTAAACTATGTGCGACGAACGGTGTGATCCTAAACACTTGTGCATGCACCAGCATTGTATTCCATCGTTTGATCTGCCACAGGTCACCGTATGTCCTACTTTATAGAACGGCCAAGTCTCCGACCACGTTCTGTAATGAGGAATGGACGTCGAACTTCGTACCTCCCACCGTCCTAAGACCAGTTTCTATAGTTCCCCACCACAATAGCACGCGAACAGCCCAGCAGCTACGCTGAGATTACCGTACTCTGTCCTTGGGCCGTAATGATTTGCCCTTCTTCAAAGCCATTTATGTCAGTGGTGTTAATTCATCAGGTTGTAATCCGTGCATGATGAAGCACGTCAGCGTGTGTGAAAGGAGGGCAGATGATGTATACTCCTTTCAAAGAATGACAGTGTTTTTAATAGATGAAGACAGTGTTACATACGCAGCGAAGAACCAAAGCGCACTTCTTTCAGAGAATTACCATGTTTTTAATGGAGGTGGACAGTGTAACATACACAGTAGAGAACCAAAGTGCTCTTTAGTCCGAGGATGCTTTCCAAGTTTTAGAGCGGCTTCTTGCCTCGCATGAAGTAGTGCCAGGAGCAGACAGAAGTTATTAGGTTTTAGAAAGAGATGCTGAAAACGAGTTTTCTTCTTGAACTACGAATTAGATTCAAATGGTTCAAATAGGTCTGAGTACTATGGGACTTAACATCTGAGGTCATCAGTCCCCTAGAACTTAGAACTATTTAAACCTAACTAACCTAAGGACATCACACACATCCATGCCCGAGGCAGGATTCGAACGTGCGACCGTAGCGATCGCACAGTTCCAGACTGAAGCGCCTAGAACCACTCGGCAACATCAGCCAGCGAACTACGAATTAGGGATTGCAATTTGGGACTCATTTACTGTCACAAGCTGACATGGCTTGCACACCTAAGAAATCTGAAAACGTGCTCATTCAATCTGGCAACGGCCTTGTCGCAGTGGATACACCGGTTCCCATGAGATTACCGAAGTTAAGCGCTGTCAGGTGTGGCCGGCACTTGGATGAGTGACCATCCAGGCCGTCATGCGCTGTTGCCATTTTTCGGGGTGCACTCAGCCTCGTGATGCCAATTGAGGAGCTACTAGAGCGAATAGTAGCGGCTCCGATCACAGAAACCCATCATCACGACTTCGAGAGCGGTGTACTGACCACACGCCCCTCCTATCTGCATCCTCATCTGAGGATGACACGGCGGTCGGATGGTTCCGATGGGCCACTTGTGGCCTGAAGGCGGAGTGCTT
Organism: Schistocerca cancellata; assembly: GCF_023864275.1. Classification (NCBI taxonomy): domain Eukaryota; kingdom Metazoa; phylum Arthropoda; class Insecta; order Orthoptera; family Acrididae; genus Schistocerca; species Schistocerca cancellata. Next base: position 441,006,711 of record NC_064627.1, read on the forward strand.
TTGGTCATTCAGTCTACTAGGTAACTTAAAATGCTCTGTACATATAATGTGGTGAAATGACGCGGACTGTCTCCTGTGGTCATTGTACAGTTCCGGTAGGTGACATAAGCATATAAGACGAGTGCTTCGAAATTTTGACACAACGTTGCATTTGAATACATGCGTGTTTTAGATACACTCATTTGTAATATACGTAAGACATAAATAAATACGTAATATATAAAGAACAAACGTTATTACCAAAAACCTCGAAAAATTCTTGACCATATATATATTAGGAGTCGAGAGAGGGCAGGAGAAGATGGAGAGAGAGGGGAAAAGATGGACAGCGAGATGGGGGACGAGATGATAGGCAGAGAGAGGAAGGATGAGGTAGAGATAGGGGAGGCAAGGAAATTAGGATTATATCCTATTCTCACACGTATTAGAAACATTCCTTTGTTTTCCATTTAACCACACTGAACCACAGCAAAGCATCCTGGGTAGCAGAAAGTAAGAAATAAATTTTATACTATAAATATATGTAACACAGTGTACCGTCACAATCTATAGATTACTCTCCACCCAAGATAACGTACTGCATTCCAACTCTTAAAAAATTTTAATTTCAATCGGAAACCTCACAATTCGGACATAATCTATTATTGCACCCAAGAATTTTACAGCACACGGAGCACAAAATTCTCAACTACTGCTTGTATCAGCTCCTCTCCTGATTCATCCGTTTCTGCAGACAGACCCACAAGCCCCATATCCACAGAAGCCACGAAACATTACAGCGTACTAAAAAAATGAGGGAGCTGACTTTATACCGTTTGTCTAAAGGTGGGTGCAATTCCTCAGCAATCAAGTGACCGCTCTAGGAGAGTTTTGTGGTGGCCGATATGTGACCAGGTTAATTAAATGTATGCATTTTGACAATGACAGAGAAATTAATAAACAGATGAATTACACAGGCATTAAATTTTTCCTTCCCCTGATTCAGATATTTTAGTATCTCAGTTACCTAAAGGGGTTTTATATTTCTCCGAAACAACTGGAGTACGATAACGTATCGGCTCAGTACTGAGAGCGAATGATTCTCTGAAAACTCCCTTCTTCTCGGGATATGCAGATATCCTACCCGTTTCCACTAATGTGAATTTTCATCGACGTTTGTCAAATGAATAGGATTTACATAGACGCCATCGAGCTTACCTATTAAGGTGACTTCCTAGAATATAATTTAGCTTTATTTCAAATATACATTTTTCTCTCACAATGTTTAGGCTATTGTTGTTGAAAAGTTACCATAATAATGCATTTATTGCCTAACAGAGCAGATATTTACGAGGGGCATTCAAAAAGCAGGACACATATTTCTTTATGAAAACAGGTTCGTTTACTTCTGGATTCCAATACACCAAATTATTTCTACTCTTTTGAGTACTAGAGCCTATTTTTCAGCACAATCTCCGTTCAATGCGACGACCCTACGCCACCTTACAGGAGGACTTGTATGCTCCACATGGTATCGCTCTACTGCATCAATAACCTCCCCAACACCCATGTATTGCTTCACATGGAGTGCATCTTACATCGAGCCAAACAGATAGAAGTTGGAGAGTGCGAGATCTAGGCTGTTGGGTGGAAGATGAAGAACAGTACAATGAAGTTTTGTGAGTTCCTCTCGGATGCACAGACTTGGGTGAAGACTTGCATTGTCATGGAGAACTAAAGGTTCATTTGCATTTTATGGCGACAAACAAGCTGAAGTCATTTCTTCAGTTCCCTGAGGTAGCACAGTACAATCAGAGTTTATCACTATACCATGATGGAGGACATCAGACAGAATAACGCCTTCAGCGTCCCAGAAGACTGTAACCATGAGTTTACTTGCTGAGAGTATGGCTTTGTGTCTTTTCTTCCAAGGAGAGGTGGTGTGGAGTACCTCCATGGATTCCTGGTTTGCTTACAGTTGGGAGTGATAAACTAATGTTTCATCGACTGTGATGATGTTCGACAGAAAATTGCCACAACCAGTCTCATAAGGCGCAAGCAGTTCCGCACAGATGGTCCTTCGTTGCTCTTTACGGCCTTCTGTTAGATGGCGTGAAATTCACCGGGCGCACACCTTTCAGTACCCCAACTGGTGGACGAGTGTGTCAGTCCTACCGTTAGTGACGTCCAGTTGCACAGCGAGGTGTTTGATTTTGGTCCGTCGAACACCTCGAATGAGAGTGTACGCACGTTCTAACATTGCAGGAGTAAACAGGTGTGTGCCGGCGGTCGGCACACGGTAGATAGGACAAATTTGCACGTCCTTGTTTCGAGGATTGCAGACGCCTCACCGGCCGCAGTGGCCATGCGGTTCTAGGCGCTTCAGTCTTGAACCGCGCGGCCGCTACGGTCGCAGGTTCGAATCCTGCCTCGGGCATGGATGTGTGTGATGTCCTTAGGTTAGTTAGGTTTAATTAGTTCTAAGTTCTAGGGGACTGATGGCCTCAGATGTTAAGTCCCATAGTGCTCAGAGCCATTTGACAGACGCCTCGCCCAAAGACTCACAGTGCTTTTGTTTACTCCCTGGTCTCCGCAGGCTCTCTACGACCAGCTATGAACATCTACGATGCTCTGGTTCTCCGCCAAAGGAAACTCAGCGACAGCTTGGAACGCACCTCTGTTACTGACGCCAATTTGAAGGCTACGTATAGCGCCGCCACCAATCGAAACTTCATGAAACTAAACCGGCTGAAGCAGGAATATTGCACGATGTCCCAGAACAAATTCCGCAGTTTTTCAACCGAAAAAGGCAGAGAAATAAATGTGTAATATTACTTACTGAAAGCGCCTCGTATAACCGAATGTTTTCATTGAGTGTGAGATCTGGAGAACTTGCTGGCCATAGCAACAGTCGAACTCTCCCTGCATCGAGATAGACGGGACACAACAAGCAAAATATAGTCTTGCGTGTTCTTGTTGTAGTCAGGGAGATCTCGAAGACAGGCAGCAGCCACCTGCCTTCAGGGATCAGAAATGTAACGGCTGCTGTCCAAATTAAAGCTGTGCAAGCGAGATGTTGTCATGTTGTGAAACTACAGCTACCCCATACAAACAGTCGGGTGCTGGTGCCGTATGATCATGACGATTGCGATGTTGGCACAGTGCCTATGAACAAAATAAAAAGGGCGTAATTCCAACCAGATTTTATGGTTTCAAACGCTGTATACACAGTGCAGTCACATTAATGTGGCCACCGCCCATATGAGACGTCGAGGTTCAAGAATCTCTCACAGACGACAGGTGGCAGCACAAGCAGTGGTGTATATGTAAATCGTGTCGGGGGACGTGGAAAACCGTGCAGTCGTTGTCGTAATGCGGAAAAGAAGCGATCTATCTGACAGCCAAAAGGACATGATCATTGACTTTCAGACCAAGGTTGGAAGTATTTCCGAAACGGCTGAGTTTGTAAAATGTTCCCGTGCCACTGCAGTAAAAGTATACCATGTAGTGTAGAATGGCGACACCCAAAACTCGCGCCGAGGAAACTGTGGTGCATCAAGGACTACAGATGAGAGAGATGAACGACGGTTACAAACAGATCCGCAACTGTTGAGCAACTAACCGCACAGATGAAGCAAGGGGCTGCTAACATTGTGCGCTCAACGACAATTCAGCGAACTTTGGGCTTATGGGCCTCAACAGTAGACGTTGTATTCGTACACCCACGCTGACTGCTGTTCACCGACAAGGGAGGCTCACAACTCGATGTCCACAGAGTGGCGACAGGTGGCGTTCTCAGATGAATCAAGTTTTATGCTCCGTCAGAGAGATGAACGTTGGTGTGTACGGTGTGAAACGTCTGAAAGCAAACATCATGCAACAATCGACGGAAGAGTTATGGTCTAGGGTATCTTTTCGTGGTATTCCGTGGGTGATCTCGCTACTCTGAAAGGCACTAGGAATCAACGCTAATTTGCATCTACCCTTGGAGGCCACGTCCACCCCTACATACAGTTTATTTTTCCTCGGCACAATGACATCTACTAGTAGGACAATGGAAGGTGTAACGCAGCTCACAATCTACATGCGTGGATCGAAGAGCACCAGATTGGTTTACCGCATTTCCTTGGCCACCAAAATCTCCGGATTTAAGCTGAATAGAGAATCTGCGGGACCTCCTCGACCGGGCTGTTAGTGCCATGGGTCATCAACCGAGAAACATTGTGCAACTTGTGACGGCACTGGGATCGGCATGGCTCCACATCCCCGCCGGTACCTTCCAGAATCTCAGTTACTATTCCTGCACGTCTCGCAACGGCCCGTTCTGCAAAAGGCGGTTACTCAGGCTTCAGGCACATTAACGTGACTGGACTGTCTACATAAATTACTAACGTAAAATTGTGCATATTAAGATGATGATGTTTGATTTGTGGGGCGTTCAACTGCGCGGTCATCAGTTCCCTACAAAGTCCCAATTGGTACACAGTCCAATTTTTCCACAGTCCACTCTAGCCACTGTCACAAAAAATGATGATGAAATGATGAGGACAACACAAACACCCAGTCTTTGTGCAGAGAGTGTGCATATTAAGATTTTGTAGCCAACTCTGACTGAAATCAGACTACTATGTAAGTAATTCTGCTTCTTACTGCAGAATGCAGTCTTGATTTGATGCAGTTTCCATTTGTCCTGGAAAATATTCATTGGAAAGTATATCTTATGTTCTCTTTTTTTATATTAAGGACATGTCCACAACTCCATGCCGATATCTGACACCAGTATAATCTTCATGGAAAAAGGAACATTCATCATCTGCACCAGCATGCCTCTTATGGTTCCCCTATCGTCGCTATTCTAGTTGATGCCATATTAATACGCATATTCTACGGACTGTGATGTTCAGACGGTCACTAATCTCCATTCTATTAATCTACGTTTTTTATCTTTGCTCTAATTACTTTTAACATGAAATTCTGCTATTCAGATGCGTTGTTTTTAAATTTCCCCTATTTAACTTGTAACGACAACTGTACATATAATAATTTTTTTCTTTATGAATTTAGATAAATTAATGTAAGCAATGTTTTGAATTTCTTTTTCTTTTCGTGTCATGTTAAAGAAACTGTAAGCAACTTTTGAAAATGAATGTTATTATTTATGTTAGATTTCAAGCAATGTGATAATCAAAGGGAAGTGTATTTAATGTTAAAACTATTGTAAGATGTGAAAATTGTAATTTATACACTTGGTCCATACGTAGGTAATGCATTAGGATATGTGTAGTAGAAAACCTGTGGTGAATACCCTACCTGTAGGGGAGCGGGAAAAGGTGGAGATAGGCGAGTGCGGGAAAACGCACACTGGCGCGGTTCGCCACAACGGGCTCAGTAGAACAGTCGGAGTTGGGCATCGGTCAGAGGAACATGTACTGTACCGAGGAGGCTATCCAGGAAAAGTGGTTTCCATTGAGACTCGGATGTGCCGATTCCGACGACTACTTGGCATGGCTATATTCTTAGGCACAAAATTGGAAAGATTACGACGCTAAGAAGAAGAAAAGTGCCGAGGCAGTGAGAGTCTTAGCCGTGCTTGCATGTGTGCTGTGCTTCTCGCTATCTCGCTGCCCGCCATCCGCCGCACCGACGTGCACAGGTCAAACATTTATTTCATCTTTAGAATTGTATCTGTGTGGACCAGTGTCGAAACTGTTCTAACTGTTCAATAATAACGTGACTTTTACCAGAATTGCCTTAGCCATTACTCATCCTTATCACTGACCTAGACAGGGTCCTTACCACATATTGTGCAACCCTAGTATCCCGAACTGAAAGTTTAAAGATAGTATTAACGAGAATTATCAGTAGACAAAGCTATGATATAAAGAAGTTTAAATTTATGTGTGTTATTGTAAATGTTGATACAGAACAAAAGTATAACTATATTGAAAGAGAGTTTTTTTGAAATGAGTTAGCGATGTTATTTAATTAATTTGAGACAGAAATAATGACAGTCAAATAATTCAGAAATAAGAGAAAAGAGTAGTTATCCATAGATTGATAATTCTGAGTGTTAATTTACCTTCGGGACTTAATAGGTTCTGTATAACGACCATAACAGTTTCAGGCCCCCCCCCTTCTCTTGTCCCTTCTTTCATATCTTGAAGTGTACTGATCAGATTTGAACAGTAAAGTTAATTTCTATATCAAACCTAAGTGTATTAGTGTTTTTTTCAATTTTAATAGTGACATTGTATGTGTGCTTTCAAAATTGCTAATTCTAGGGTAATCTATGCCCGATTTCAGTCTGATCAATATAAGAAATGCAGTTAGTAGTAATCATTGCTGTGTGGTGTTGTGTATTTATAGCTCGTCCAAATTAGTATAAAAGGAGAAAACTTTAGTTTAGTGGATTTTTCCGTTTCCAAACTTTGCCATATAACACAACATTACTACGTGTTGTCATGCTTGTACTTGCGCCCACTTGTACAAGAAAAAACTCACTCAATGCCTAATTAGGGTGGCGACCGAATTATTAATCATTGGTAATATCTACTGTGTGTACTTCTTGTCCGTGCGAACGCGTAATTATACTTTACATTTGCTTGACGCATCACTGTAGTTACTGACTGAGTATAGGTCCGATCTTGCTTCCATTAGGTACACGCGGTCAACTTTTGTACTAAAATCCTTGTTTACAAGGTGAAGCCCGTGAACTTATTACAGTTCAGGCTTTAAAGAGCTAACGTACGTCCGACAGGGCGGTAGCGTTACAAACTGTAATGGATGTTGTCGTGATCTGTCCGCCCTGAGTAAGCTGTGAAGGCCGTCTAGCGTTAATAGAGAGAATGAAGCTGCGCTCCGTAGGCTGCCTGCAGCCCCGCACCTACCACTGGCGCCGTCCTACACATGTGCGGCGTCAACAGCGGCTAGCTTTTCTGCGAACGCCTCGACAGTTAGATGCTGATGCCTAAGACACATCCCTCTAACAAGGTAAACTCCCCATCACACTCCCTTCAGATTTAGTGGTAAGATAGCCCAGTGGATAGCCCGTCAAAAATTGAACACAGGTTAAGCATGACACCAGAATGAGCCGGCGCGGTAGCTCAGCGTGTTCGGTCACTCGGTCAGAGGGTTAGCTGCCCTCTGTAATAAATAAAAAAAAAAAACAAAAAAAAAAAACAACTGAGTTAATCGATCGACAACGAACTTAACCGGATGTCTTACGACGTCCGCCCCGAGCAGGTGCAACGAACGAAAGCGAACAAAACTGCCTCGTGTCATTCTTTTTTTTCCCACAACATTATGAACTGCCCGTCCTGTCATTGAAATGCTTGTTCTTTCTCTATAGTCTTAGCATTTATCGTACTACAGATTCGTTACAGATTGTGAGTCATGTGGTAAGAATACGTTACCGTCGCAAGTAAACGTGATGAATAGTGAGAGCAGGCGAGATACCACAGAAATGAAAACAACAAATAAACGGCTGTGAACTATATTACAACGAATTCAAGAGTCAAAATCTCCAAAACGGAACGCAACTTCAAAAACGTTACAAACATATGTTTTGACAGAAACTGTTGCGTTCATTTGTTGCAGCTTATGCGACGAACTATTATGTTTTCGTCATTTCCTTGCGAATGGTCACATTCACATTCACTTACCGGGATTACAAATAGGTGCGCCGGTAAGAGATTCCCGTTATATGACACTCGTACTATCACTTATGCCGTGTAACGACACACCAGACATATTTTCCGGTGGAGGATTCGGTTGACTTGTCGCCGAATCGTCAAACGTTTGCGGTTCCCATTCGAAATCCACTTCATTTCGGCTGCTAAAAGAGTAGTCGTGCAGAATCAACTGCCAATATAGGTCCCTTCCTTAGACCTCTCTGTTGCAAGCGGACGTTATACCACAACACAAATACAACTCTCAATGCAGTGAACAGCGAAAAAGGAAAAAAAACTGACACAACGGAGGTTTGGGCACAGCTCGCCCGCTTGACAGTCCAACACCGTTACCAATGAACCACGACGCCATTGCTGTTACGGGACGCTCTTATTGCACTTCTCCTTGGACCGTTCACAGTTTCTATTTTGCTTGTTTCTTCGTAGCTCACTACACCTTCTTCCTGTTTTCGTGCTTGATTTGTGTTTGGCTTTTGACGAGCTATCCACTCGGCCCTCTTACCACTAAATCTGAGAGGGGTGCGATGGGGAGTTTTGTAAGCAATGTTAACCAGAAACTGCTGCATTACACTACGAGCCACGTCGCCATAGACCTTTTGTATTGAGGAAGTAGTTCAGAAAGTGATGGATCTGCTGTCATGCACTAGGTTTCGTTTAGGTAGTCAGTAACAATCAGAATGTAACCACCACCGCGAAAAATCTTTTCATCTGCTTATGCAATATCCCACACTTTCTCGCAACATCTACATCTACATTATACTCCACAAGCTGCCTAATGGTATGTGGCGGAGGGTAATTTCCGTATCACTATCTGATCCCTCCAACCCTGTCCCACTCGCGAATAGTGCATGGGAAGAATGATTGTCCTCTGTACAGGCTCTAATTTCTCGAATTTTTTCCTCGTGGTCAGTACGCGAGATGTATTTGGGAGAAGTAATATGTTGTCCGACTCCTCCTGAAAAGTGCAGTGCCGAAATTTCAATAGTAAATCTCTCTGTCGTGCACAACGCCTGCCTTGTAACGGTTGCCAGTGGAATTTATTTAGCAACTCCGTAACGTTCTCTCGCTAGCTAAACCATCCAGTGACGAAACGGGCCCCTCTTCGTTGGATCTTCTCTATCTCGTCTATCAGTCCCACCTGAAATGGATCCCAGATAGACGAACATTACTCAAGTATTGGGCGAAAAAGCGTCTTATTAGTCACTCCTTTCGTGGATGAGTTACATTTCCTTAACATTGTTCCGATGAATCTGAGTCTGGTGTCTGCTTTTCCGTTTCATATAGTCATTACACTGTAGGTCGCTCTCGATAGTTATATCTAGACATTTTACAGCAGACGCCGTCTCCAGCTGTTTGTCTTCATTAGTGTAGCTGTACAGTGGTGGATATTTTTTCCTATGTATGCGCAATATGTTACATTTGTTTACATATTGTGTGTTCTTCTTTAAAATCGGTTTTGTCAGTGTGTCTTCCTCTGAAAGAGCGTGTTTTCACAGAGTTGTAGAGAACGGTGTGTGACACATACGTTGGACTGTTAGGCAGCACATCGTGAAGGAGAAAGTTCCCTCAGTTCTGGGAGGGGGGCGAAAGGGGGGATGAGGGGAAAAGATGGGGCTGATGGAGACATGGTTAATGGTAGCTACTAAATCACGTTACAACAGTCTTTAATTAACTTTCGCCCGCATCTCGTGGTCGTGCGGTAGCGTTCTCGCTTCCCACGCCCGGGTTCCCGGGTTCGATTCCCGGCGGGGTCAGGGATTTTCTCTGCCTCGTGATGGCTGGGTGTTGTGTGCTGTCCTTAGGTTAGTTAGGTTTAAGTAGTTCTAAGTTCTAGGGGACTGATGACCATAGATGTTAAGTCCCATAGTGCTCAGAGCCATTTGAACCATTTTTTTGAATTAACTTTCCTTCCTTGTAAGTTAATTAAGCGGGAATTCGTGGTCTAAGGGGACAGTTCCCTCCGGCGGTCGTAGCGGTCCTTGACGCGGTGTTTACTCGCGTGCGCTGCAGCTACTCGTACTGTTTACAAGCCAGGTGCTATTGATTGCGTCTCGCGTAGCGTCCACTACACAGCTGCGTTACGCGGAAATTGATAGTCTTTACACTTTCCTAGGTCTGCGGAAAAGCATGAAGTACAGACAACGATGGTAATTGAAGGGTCTCTATGCGAGTCTCTTCATGATTTTGCAGTAAAAATGACTTTATTTATATACCTCTGGTAGCTAAATTCTCAGTGCAGTTAGACAGATACCTCCAACATAAAAAAGGCTGAGAGGCTGACTGTGTTCATATCGGCCACGATTTACATATTTTCCGTATATCATATTATATTATTATATTCGTCCCCTAATCGTCCGATCCAGATGAACTAGTGAGAAGTTCATTATGTTACTGCAGATTCTCGGAAGCCCACACATACGTTAAAGATATTTCTGTACTTTATCCCACTGTACCTGTTCTTTTCTCATTTTACGTGAATAACTGAACGTATGCTCACGATGCAGATAGTCGTGTGTATTGTGTGTATTGAACCGGGGACCTAGAAACGATGGAGAGGCTTCGTCCCCGCGTAGCCCTCAATGGTCCACCCACCCCACCGCCGCCCTACACCGAACCCAGGATTACTTTGCTGTTCGGCCCCCAGTGGACCCTCACGGGAACGTCTCACACCAGACGAGTGTAACCCCGAATGTTTTCATGATAGAGTAATTATGGTGTGCGCGTACGTGAAGACAGTGTTTGCGCAGCAATCGTCGACATAGTGTAACTGAGGCGGGATTATGGGAACTAGCCCACATTCGCCGGAACAGACGGAAAACCGCCTTAAAAACCAACCGCAGGCTGGCCGCCACACCATACCTCGACACTAACCCGCCAGGGATCGGCACGCTTCCCACTCGGGAGGCAGCGCGGGCCAGATAGCCGTACTGTAGGTACAATCACAACGGAGGAGTATCGGTTGAGAGGGCAAACAAACGTGTTGTTCCTGAAAAGGGGCATCAGCTTTCCCAGTTGCTGCCGGGGCAGCAACTGTATGACTGGCAGATCTCACCTTGTAATATCAATCAAAACGGCCTTGCTGTGCTGGTACAGCGAACGACTGAAAGCAAGGGGAAACTATAGCCGTATTTTTTCACGAGGTCCTGCAGCTCTACTGTATGGTTAAATGATGATAGCGTCCTCTTGGGTAAAATATTCCGGAGGTAAAATAGTCTCCCATTCGGATCTCCGAATGGAGACTACTCACGAGGATGTCGTCATCAGGAGAAACAAAACTGGCATTCTACGGATCAGAACGTGGAATGTTATAAGCCTTAATCGGACAGGTAGATTAGAAAATTTAAAAAGGAAAATGGATAGTTTGAAGTTAGATATAGTGCGAGTTAATGAAGGTCGGTGGCAGAAGGAACACGACTTTCGTCACGTGAATACAGGGTTATAAATACAAAATCAGACAAGGGTAATGTAGGAATAGGTTTAATAAACAATAGAGAAATATCAATGTGGGTGAGCTACTATGAACAGCATAGTAAACGCATCAACGTAACCAAGATAGGCAATAAGCCCACGCCTACCACAGTAGTACAATTTTACATTTCAACTAGCTCCACAGATGATGTGGAGATCGAAGAAATGTATGACGAGATAAAAGAAATTAGTTGAATAGCTAAAGGAGACGTAAATTTAATCGTGATAGGGGACTGAAATTCGATAGTAGGGAAAGGAAGAAAAGGAAAAATAGTAGGGGATTACGGACTAGGGGAAAGAAATGAAAGAGGAAGTCGCCTTGTAGAATTTTGCACAGAGAGTAATTTAATCAGTGCTAACACTTGATTTAAGAATCATGAAAGCAGGTAGTGTATGTGGAACAGACCAGAAGCACTGGAAGGTTTCGGATTGATTATATAATGGCTACACAGAGATTTATGTAAAAGATTTTAAATTGTAAGACATTTCTAGGAGCAGATGTGGCCTCTGACAACAATTTATTAGTTATAAAGTGTAGATTAAAACTGAAGAAATTGGAAAAATGTAAGACATTAAGGAGATGGTGAGCCGTGGTAATATTTGCAGTTTTGAAGAGCGCGCCGCAGCGCGTAGTGTAAAGCAGTTGCCTTCCGTTTCTGGCGGTGGCGCCGCTGTGGCGAACGCAGCTTTGGTGTCTCCCTCTGGTGTGAAAGGGGAAAGGTTGCCTGTTCACGTGCATTTAAGGGGCGCTATGAGCTCGTCAGGGTCCCCCTCCCGGACGATGCCCTCTCTCCCTCCATTTATCCTTCCTATCAACTCTGATCCTCACTCCCCCTCCTTTCCTCTGACCTTTCCCTGGGCTCCCACTTCCCCCCCCCCTTCCATCCTGTTTTTCCCCACTAAACCTCTCCCTACCTCCCTTCTCCCCCTCCCCCCAAGTCCTTTTGTATTCCCCTCCTCTGCCTACCCCACTCCCCGTCGCGTCTGCGCCCCACCCCTCTTATGGGTCCTCATCCTCCATCAGGTCCTTTCCCGGTTCCCCCCTTCGCTTTTACTCTCCTTTCCCCCCTTTTTTTGTTTTCCCATCTTCTGTCCAGTTTCCCCCCACCTGCTCTCGACTGTGGTACGTCACATTTGCCAACTTTTTAGTGCAGTGTTCCAGTGAATATTCAGTGTTGTTCGTCTTTCTCGTGTTGCGAACAGAAACCATGCTGTTGCTAGGTGTGAATTTTATGTCTTTTGCGAACAGAATCCAGACTGTCGCCGTGTTTTTTAATTGTCTGTCTATTGTTTTACCTGTCTGCTTCGTATGTATTTTATTAGAATCATCATCCCTCTGTTCTTTGTTTTAAGTTCCACGATTTCTTTTCGCCATGTTACTCTTTAAGTCTCCGATTTTATCGCCTGTTTTTTATTATTTATTCTCTTGATATTTCTCACAAAGTCTGTAGGCTGAAGAGCGGCATACTAAGCTGCTGCCAGCCCGCCCCCTTCGGGGGGAATTGAAATTCAATAAAGAAAAAAAAAAACTCGTCAAGGGGTCAGTCAGTCGGAGGCAGTTGGTCAGCCAGGACAGTCTGTCAGTCTGGGCGAGTCTGGTCAGTTGGTCAGCCATGTTAGTCTGGGTCTGTCTGTCGTCCGCATTGGTGAGGCGGTTAGTGTCTGTCGGTCGTCCGGAGTGCTAGTATCTTTTAGGTCGCCAGTCTGCTCGAGTTTGCTCAGGCAATGGGCATTGGCGGTTGGATCGATCGGTTGGTCGGTTGCTCACTGGGACACAAGTTGACTTGTCCGCCTGGAGCGTCGGCGCATGTGAGGTCGCCACGTCAGTCCAGTGGGCCGCGCCGCATAGCGAGGCATAGTGGCTTCGCGGCCGACAGGAGTCAACCCACGACGTTGGTCTGGCCAGTGCGAACTGCGACGCTGTGAGACGAGAGGTCGGCGCGCCTTCCTGCGTGCGTTGAAGCGGCTGACAGCGGACGGTTCCGGAGAGCGTTTTAGGGGTGCTGCGCCTGGTCTTCGCCAGACATCGCAGTTTTAGAAGTTAAGTGATTTGTGATGTATAATTGCGTAGGCTTCCGCGGCCAGAGTCAGTCGACATAAAAGTTTTCTGGGTTTGGTACCGCGTCATAATGTAAAAAACTACTGCTGCTATAGAAAAGCCAACGTTTCGGCCACGATTGCAGCGGCCTTCTTCTGGGTCTAATGGTGCGTTCTGGCTATGCAGTGTCCTTTATATTTTGTTGTTAGTGTTCACTGCACATGCCATTACGTCATAATTTTAAAAAGGTAGTTGGTTTATTGGTCACTTAAGGAAGAAGGAGAGGGAACTTTATTTTAATAGGTTATTGCGGTGGAGGGAGAACGTGACCTCTGTTGTCCATTGGCTCATGTGTTATGTGCCGTGATTGGTGGCCACCGTCGAATGAGAAGTTTTCTGTGTGTTTACCAGCTGCTGGACGTCGGCCGCGCGGCGGCAGTTACTCGCCGGTAGTGCTCGTGCCTCGTTTTGACAGTGCGGTCTGTTGGGCTCTGATTGCTGGCAGCCAAGATGGGACAAGCCTGAGTCCATCCTCCCTGTTCATGTTGTTAGGGTGTTTGAGAATTTCGATGGCCTCTCTGATTTTGCGTTTCGTCTTGGTTGGCTGCTTGGCCAACACACAGGCTTCGCTGAATTTAATTTCTTTTCCGCAGTCAAGGTGATGTTCTGCCACTGCGGATTTATTGTGTTGCCCTAGACGAATGTAACGCTCGTGCTCCCGAATGCGCGTTGCTATTGGGCTACCTGTCTCGCCGATGTATGCCTCTCCACATTCGCATTCCACCTTGTAAACACCTGCAGTGTGTAATGCATCCACCTTGTCCTTGGTGGAGCCTAGCACGTCCTGGATCCTACGGCCACTATAGAAGACAGGCTGCACTCCAGCGCCGCGAAGGTGTTTGCCTATTCGGTCAGTGACGTTTTTCACATACGGTAAGCGTACTGTTGGCTGCAGTTTGTCTATTTCCTGCTTATCTTTCTTGCTTGTGTTGGTCGACAAGGCTGTGTTTATCGACTTATGGCTGTAGCCATTGGCTAAAAACGTTGTGCGTAACCTTTTGAGCTCAGGTGTGATGTTTTGAGCATCACTTAGGCGCTGACCACGGATAGCCAAAGAGCGGATGACAGAGTTCTTCTGCGCTGGGTGGTGGTTGGATTGGGCGTGCAGATACCTGTCAGTATGTGTAGGCTTACGATATACTCTGTGCCCCAGTGTGCCCTCCGTTCTCCTGTACACTTCGACGTCTAGAAACGGGATAGTACCATTCAGAGAGGCCATCGAAATTCTCAAACACCCTAACAACATGAACAGGGAGGATGGACTCAGGCTTGCCCCATCTTGGCTGCCAGCAATCAGAGCCCAACAGACCGCACTGTCAAAACGAGGCACGAGCACTACCGGCGAGTAACTGCCGCCGCGCGGCCGACGTCCAGCAGCTGGTAAACACACAGCAAACTTCTCATTCGACGGTGGCCACCAATCACGGCACATAACACATGAGCCAATGGACAACAGAGGTCATGTTCTCCCTCCACCGCAATAACCTGTTAAAATAAAGTTCCCTCTCCTTCTTCCTTAAGTGACCAATAAACCAACTACCTTTTTAAAATTATGACGTAATGGCATGCGCAGTGAACACTAACAACAAAATATAAAGGACACTGCATAGCCAGAACGCACCATTAGACCCAGAAGAAGGCCGCTGCAATCGCGGCCGAAACGTTGGCTTTTCTATAGCAGCAGTAGTTTTTTACATTATGACGCGGTACCAAACCCAGAAAACTTTTATGTTGATTTGTGATGTGTTGTTTCATTTACTTGTTAAATTCTGCTTTTTTCTTGGTCAGTCTCTCGTCCCCAGCTTGCTCGTCTGTCTCTCGTCCGCATTTGTTGGGCAGATAGTCTGTTTGTCTGTCTGTCTGTCGGTCGGTCTGCCATACGTTAATAGCTGCCTTTGTCATGTTTGTCGGATTCGGTGTTAACGAATGTATAGAATTAAGGTAAAGGCCGAATTCCTGAAATATGTTTTTATCTTGCCTATCATCTTGCGAGGCGGTATATGTGTAATGTAGAGCATGTTGTACATTTTATGTGAGTCTGAATTTCATGGGATTTATTTAAATAGTCATTTTTATAAAGTTGCCACCCTTCCACCGTAAGATCCCGTTTAAAAACAAATTGCACTTTTGGTGGCAAATAATTTCTTTGTGTGAGTGTTTGTACCATTTCCATCCCTCTTACTGGGTGCATAGTTAAGGTGTTTGTGTGAGTTGTTAAAATTTTAAGTTTAAAGTAATCTGGTGTGTTGCAGATTTGCACCAGTGCAGTTTTTCAGAGGTCGTTGTGAGCGATCGTGACTACGGCCGTGTTGAAAGGGAGCGGAGGCTTCTCAGCCCGAAGGCTCCTACTGTAAAAAAAAATTGTTATTCTGCTCTCTGAATAATTGTAACTTGACTTAGGGTGCTTTCTGATTGTAATTTTAAATCTGTTTTTGGAAAGGCTTTTAGGAATAAAATTCACATTTGTTAAAAGTAATTTTATTTTCCATCAGTTACTTCCTGGCAACTACTTCCACGATCACCTAGTGTGATTAAATGTGTTAATGTTGTTGGTGAATCACTAGTAAGTAAAGTAAATTATTTAAGAAAATATTTTGAAAGTCTAAAATTTACGGTTCAGATGGGATCTGTGTAAGTCGAAAGAACAAGAGGTTGCCGAGAGATGTAGAGGGAGCATTATACAATGGTTGACTAGAATAGGAGAAAGGAACATAATGGAAGACAAGTAGTTAGCTTTAAAAAAAGGAAGAGTGGATGGAGCAGAGGATCAAAAAGATAGAAAGACAAGACATAGTAGGACTCCTCGGATAACATAGGACATATTGAATTTAATTGATGAAAGGAGAAATTTTTAAAATGCAGCAAATGAAGCAGGCGAAAGGGAATACAAAGTTTAAAAAATGAGATTGACAGGAAGCACAAAACTGCTGAGTAGAAATGGCTAGAGAACAGATGCGTCGATACTCTGCAAGTCAAATTTAAGTGCCTGGCAGAGGGTTTATTGAACCACCTTCACAGTTCTCTATTACTCCAATCTCGTATAGCGCGCGGAAAGAACGAACACCTATATCTTTCCGTACGAGCTCTGATTTCCCTTATTTTGTCGTGGTGATCGTTTCTCCCTATGTAAGTCGATGTCAACAAAATATTTTCGCATTCGGAGGAGAAAGTTGGTGATTGGAATTTCATGAGAAGATTCCGAAGCAAAAAAAAAAAAAACGGTTTTCTTTTAATGATGTCCAGCACAAATCCTGTATCATTTCAGTGACACTCTCTCCCATATTTCGCGATAATACAAAACGTGCTGCCCTTCTTTGAACTTTTTCGATGTACTCCGTCAGTCCTATCTGGTAAGGATCCCACACCGCGCAGCAGTATTCTAAAAGAGGACGGACAAGCGTAGTGTAGGCAGTCTCCTTATTAGATCTGTTACATTTTCTAAATATCCTGCCAATAAGACGCAGTCTTTTGTTAGCCTTCCCCACAACATTTTCTGTGTGTTTAATCCACTTTAAGTTGTTCATACGCTTAATTCCTACGGCCTTAAGATTTGACTGATTTATCGTATAACCGAAGTTTAAAGAATTCCTTTTAGCACTCATTTGGAACACCTCCCACTTTTCGTTATTTAGGGTCAACTTCTGATTTTCGCACCATTCAGATATCTTTTCTAAATCGTTTTGCAGTATGTTTTGATCTTCTGGCAGCTTGTTTTCGAAATCGTTTATATAGATAAGGAACAGCAAAGGGACTATAACACTACCTTGGAGAACATATTTCACTAAGGGAAAGACAGATACTGCCCACAGGAAAATTAAAGAAGTCTTTGGGGATAAGAGAAGCAGCTGTAGGAGTATGATGAGCTCAGATGGTAAACCAGTTCTCAGCAAAGAAGGGAAAGTCGAAAGATGGAAGTGCAATATAGAAGGTCTATACAAGGGAGAAATTGAGAGCAATATTACATAAAGAGAAGTGGACGTAGAAGATGATATGGGAGATATAGCACTAGGAGAATAATTTGACACAGCACTGAAAGATTTAAGACGGAGTTAGTCACTGAGAGTGGACGACATTCCGTCAGAATTAGTGATAGCCTCTGGAGAGCCAGACGTGACAAAACTCTCATTTGGTGTGCAAGATGTATGAGACAGGCGAAATACCCTAAGACGTCAAGAAGAATGTAGCTGTTCCAGTTACAAAGAAAGCAACTGCTGACAGGTGTGAAAATTACCGAACAATCAGTGTAATGTCATGGTTGCAAAATATTAACAAGAATTCTTTAGAGAAGAATGGAAAAACAGGTGGAATCAGACCTCGGGGAAGATGAGTTTGGATTCCGGAGAATTGTAGGAATTCGCGAAGCAGTACTGACCCTACGACCTATCTTAGAAGATAAAGATTTGTGGATTAGAGAATGCTTTGACAACGTTAACTGAAATACTCTCTTTGAAATTCGGAAGGTATCGGGGTAAAATACAGCGAGCGCAACGCTATTTAAAACTTATACAGAAACCAGTGGGCAGTTATAAGAGTCGAGGGGCATGAAAGGAAAGCAGTGGTGGAGAAAGAAGTGAAACAAGGTTGCAGCCTACTCCGATCTTATTCAATATGTACACTGAACGAGCAGTAAAGGAAACAAAAAATAATAATTAGGAGTAGGAATTAAAGTTCTGGGAGGAGAAATAAGAATTTGAGGTGTGCCGATGACATTGCAATTCTGGCAGAGAAAGCAAAGAACTTGGAAGAGCAGTTGAAGGGAAAGGACAGTGTGTTGAAAGGAGGATATAAAATGAACATCAACAAAAGCAAAAGAAGTGTAATGGAACGTAGGCGAATTAAATCGGGTGATTCTAAGAGAATTACATTAGGAAACGACACACTGAAAGTAGTAGACGAGTTTTGCTATTTGGGCAGCAAAAATAACTGATGACGGCCGAGATAGAGAGGTTATAAAATGTAGACTGGCAATGGCAAAAAAATGATTTCTGAAATAGAGAAATTTGTTGATATCGTAAATACATTTAAGTGTCAGAAATTTTCCGGAGGTATTCATCTGGAATGTAAACATGTATGAAAGTGAAACTTGGAGGATAAACAGTTTAGGTGAAAAGAAAGCGGAAGGTTTCGAAATGTGGTGCTACAGAAGAATGCTGAAGATTAGAATACCTTTATAACGTATCAAAGGGACGTGTGTGATTTCCTTAGGTTAATTAGGTTTAAGTAGTTCTAAGTCTAGGGGCCTGATGACCTCAGATGTTAAGTCCCATAGTGCTCAGAGCCATTTGAACCATTATTTTGTACTTTAAATATCAACCAAAGTCAAACCGACTTGTCTCTCCCGATTCTGATAGGCAGCTGAAATAGATATAACTACTGTAGGAAGTTGAAAGTAACAGTCTACATGAAATTGGAGGATACAACGTAACCTTCAACACATCTGAAAATGCTGGTGCGGTGATATTAACAGAAGACGGCATTCGCGTGGCAAAATCTCGAGGTCTACAAAGCGGTAGAAGGATATTAGCACAAACACAAGATAAGTCTTCGCAAATGTGCACCCTCCGTCTGGAAGCAATCGTAGAGAGGGGAAGACCGAGTTTTTTAAATAGGAAATTATGTCTATTTTGCCAAGAACATGGATCAAAGACGTAATTGTCGGTGATTTTTCACTCTGTTAGTAACAAAACGTACCAAAATCAAAATTTCAACAATTGCATATAATACATGTTAGAAATTTCAATATTATTGACACGTTGGAGACAACAAAACAGACTCATTAATGTACAGCTTCGTCACTAGTCATTAGTGAGCAGAATAGACCGGGTTTACACCTCACAAGAACCGGCCTGTAAATTTTTCCGATCATTGTGCGTATATCACCATAATCAATGTACAGAAGCAAACAACTTTCCGTGGGAAAGGATACTGTAAATAGATTACTACCTTGCTCAGAGACGAGTAATTAATAATTATGCTTCTGGAAGCATGGGACGCCTACATCGCTGACATTAGAGAATAACCCAGAAGATTACATTGGTGAATGAGGCGTACAAAACCCAGATTACGGAAATTGCAACGACAACATAGTTACAACAAAAGTGGGTGGGAGAAAAGTTAGAGGTACTTTATTTCATCTGTCTCCGACAATTGTACCATCATACGTGATACATAACCAATAAAAGTTCAAAGATAAAGAAGATTAAAGCATAGATAAAGGCAATGCAAAGAAGAAGACAAGAGGATCTAAAAGTGTGGTCGAGAGTATTATCCATGGGAAGAATCCTTCACTCAGCCACCTAATACGAGCGTCAAAAAGAACAAAATACAAAATAATCGAGTAACTCAAGATAGGAAACAAGACAATACAACAGAAGGCTCATATCAAAAGCGAAGTGCAGCAACATTTCAGTGAGTTGTACGCTGCACTAGATGTAGACGAGAACCTCGAATCAGTTTTTCTGAATGATGTCAACGAAGTGAAGCCTTCTCTCAGTGAAGAATTTACATACGAGGATATGTAATATGAAGCGCTATTGAGAAGGCCGAAAGAAAAGTCACCAGATTGAGATGAAATACAGGCTGAATTTATTTCACTTAGTGTGAACTGTAGACTAAAACTGAATAAATTGCTAAAAGGTTGGAGTTTAGGGAGATCAGACCTGGGTAAACTGAAAGAACCAGAGACTGTAGAGAATTTCAGAGAGCGCGTTAGGGAACGATTGACAAGAACTGGGGAAAGAAATACAGTAGAAGAAGAATGGGTAGCTTTGACAGACGAAGTATCGAAGGCAGCAGAGGAGTAAAAAGACAAGGGCTAGTAGAAATCCTTGGGTAGCACAAGAGATACTGAATTTAATTGATGAAAGGAGACAATATAAAAATGCGGTAAATGAAGCAGGCGAAAAGGAATACAAACGTCTCAAAAATTAGATCACCAGGAAGAGCAAAATGGCTAAGTATAGATGGCTAGAGGACAAATGTAAGGATGTAGAGGCATATATTACTAGGGGTAAGATAAATACTGCCTACAGGAAAATTGAAGAGACCTTTGGAGAAAAGAGCACCGCTTGTAGGAATATCAAGAGTACAGATGGAAAACCAGTTCTAATCAAAGAACGGAAAGCAGAAAGGTAGAAAGAGTATATTGAGTGTCTCTACAAGGCGATGTATTGGACAGAAATATTATGGAGATGGAAGAGGAAGGAGATGAAGATGAAATGGGAGATATGATACTGCATGAAGAGTTTGACAGAACACTGAAAGACCTAAGTCGAAACAAGGCCACGGGAGTAGACAACATTCCATTAGAACTACTGATAGCCTTGGGAGAGCCATTCCTGAGAAAACTCTGCCATCTGATGAGCAACAAGTATGAGACAGGCGAAATACCCTCAGACATAATAATTCCAATTCCAAAGAAAAGCAGGTGTTGACAGGTGTGAAAATTACCGAACTATCGGTTTAATAAGTCACGGCTGCAAAATACTAACACGAATTCTTTACAGACGAATGGAAAAACTGGTAGAAATCGACCTTGGGGAAGATAAATGTTGGAACACGTGAGGCAATACTGACCCTACGGCTTATCTTAGAAGATAGAGTAAGGAACGGCAAATCTACGTTTCTAGCATTTGTAGACTTAGAGAAAGCTTTTGACAATGTTGACTCGTATATTCTCTTTCAGATTCTGAAGCAAAAGCAAAACTAGGATAGTGGAATGTAATCGGATTAAATCAGGTGATGCCGAGGGTATTATATTAGGAAATAAGGCACTTGAAGTAGTAGATGAGTTTTGCTATTTGGGGAGCAAAATAACTGATGATGGTCGAAGTAGAGGATATAAAATGTAGACTGGCAATGTCAAGGGAAGCGTTTCTGAACAAGAGAAATTTGTTAACATCGAGTATAGATGTAAGTGCCAGGTAGTCTTTTCTGAAAGTATTTGTATGGAGTGTAGCCATGTATGGAAGTGAAACATGGATGATAAATACTTCAGACAAGAAGAGAATAGAGCCTTTCGAAATGTGGTGCTACAGAATAATGCTGAACATTAGATGGATAGATCACGTAACTATTGTATAGGTACTGAATAGAATTGGAGAGAAGAAGAATTTGTGGTTCACGTGGCTTTAAGCAGTATGGGACTTAACATCTGAGGTCACCAGTCCCCCAGACTTCGAACTACTTAAACCTACCTAACCTAAGGACATCACACACATCTATGCCCTAGGCAGAATTAGAACCTGCGACCTTAGCAGCAGCGCGGTTCCGGAGTGAAGATCCTAGAACCGCTCGGCCACAGCAGCCGGGGAAGAATTTTGTGGCACAACTTGATTAGAAGAAAGGATCGGTTGCTAGGAGGCATCAAGGGACCACTAAATTAGTATTGGAGGGTAACGTGGAGGGTAAAAATTGTAGAGAGAGACCAAGAGATGAATACACTAAGCAGATTCAGAAGGATGTAGGTTGCAGTAGGTACTTGGAGATGAAGAAGTTTGCACAGGGCAGGGTAGTATGGAGAGCTGCATCAATCCAGTCTCTGGACTGAAGATCACAACAACAACAGTGTGCTATATTGAAAGAAGAGCTAATTAACGTTTTGAATGGTGCATGGAATTTCCAACAGCTCCTTAGAAGCTTCCAGGAGCGGCTCATCGCATTGGTACCCAAGAAATACCCGACAACAAACATCGAATCCCTTACGCCGATTACTGTCATGAACGCTGACTACAACCTAGCTCGAGCTGTGGAACGCAAGCTTAAGGGACGTAATGAACGACATGGGAAATTATGAGACATGTGCAGTCCCTGGCCGTAGTTTAACCGACAACCTGAGTGATTACCGTGACAAAATACGCATCTTCGATATGTATATAACATCAGGGACTATGTAATAGTTTACTATTTGCAGTGTCTTAGTTTTACGGTGTACTGTACTGCTACGATCTACAGCTGTGTCAAGTGGAATATGTATTCTGAATTGCCAATACGATTAGACTTTCAAACGAAAATTTGTGCTGGATAGGGATTCAAACCAGGATTTTCCGCTTTAAGCAGGCGGTCGCCTTAACTACTTCGGCGATCCGAAAACACCTCCGGGACCGACCCAGACTTCCATATGTCACTGAGTCAACGGTGTGCACTCCCTTGATCTAATGCCTCGCCTTGGAGAGTATTATTATTGTCGCGGCCTGTGTAAGCATGTAATACTGTTTTCATTGTTTGTGTTTTGCGGTGTACCATGCAATGTCCTTCAGACATGTATTCAGTCGACAAGAACAATAAAATCCGCCCCTGTGCGGGAATCAAAGCAGTTGAGCGAATGCAGGACGTGAACGCTCAGTCGCATATGGAGATTTCAAAATCTCTAAGCTGTAGGCACTGCAGTAATGAATAGAACAGTAGTCAGTCCACACAGTAGCAGTTAAACTGAAGTGGAGGAGACGTCTCTAAAAGGTCAATCATAGATGTAAGAAAGACAGATATAGGTACTAGAAAAACAGCTGAGAAGAAAGTATAAACATTTTCAGGGAAAGAGAAGAATACAATCAAAAAATTCGTTTAGGAATCAAATAAACACTAAGTGTAGAAAAGAGGAAATAACTGCAGAAAAAATGCGGAGGTATGGAAACAGAAATGGTCAGCGTTAGGAGTGATTTAGCATATAGAAAAATCAAAACGACCTCCAGTGAAATTAAAAGTAAGAGCGTCAACATTAAAAGTGCAATGGCAATTTCACTGTTAAATTCAGGGGGGAAAAGGAGAGAGAGAGAGAGAGAGAGAGAGAGAGAGAGAGAGAGAGAGAGATAGCGAGAGAGAGAGAAAGAGCGCAGATAGGTAGAAATGCTACACTAAAGGCCTCTACACAGGGGTTGGTGGGGTTAAGGGAACTGTCTAATACTGAGTTGTATTAGCAGACATAGGAGATCCAGTATCAGGGTATAACATAGCTTTGGGAGATTTGCGATTAAATAAGTCAGAAGCGTTAAGTAATATATCTACGGGATTTCAAAAATTACTGGGGAAGCGGCAATTAAAGTTGGTTTCGTAGAATTTCAGTTTGGAGACGTATCAAAATATTTCCGGAAAATATCATCCATAGAATCCGACAGATAGCAAAGGCGAATAAGTGCGAAAATTATCGCACAATCAGCTTAACATCTCAGGCATCAAAATAGTTGAAAGAATAATACACAAAAGAAAATTGAGAATCTGTTAGATGACAAACAGGAGTTTGCACCAAGAGATTGCGCTTGATATTAGAAGCTACGATTAAGAAACATCAAGACTGGTTCATAGGATTTGTCGACCTAGAAAAAGAATTCGATAGTGTACAATGATGCAAAATTCTCGACATCCTAGGAAAATCAATGTAATCGGCACGGAAAAACGCAAAATATACAATACTAGCGACCCAGGAAATGCATCGAAATTGCTAATTGTGTATGGAAATTCGATGTAGGTCCTAAGCTGGTCCTCCCCCCTCTCTCTGTCCATCTCCTTCCTCTTTCTGTCTCCTTCTCCCCCCCCCCCCCCCTCTGATCGATCATGAACATTGTTTATTGCTACTGCAAACGAAACGTTGATTGGGAGTTGAAGTCGCTCGAAGTGGACAGATGAATAGGTTGGGAACGACGGCATACGGACGATTCTGATTCCGTAGTAGTATTTCATTCAGTAACCGCTATCCATAAATACAACTTTACTGTCTTATGGTAAAAAAGACTGCGAGGAAGGAAACAAAACAGCCCATTGTAGTGTATACAACTTTGCATTTGTAGGAGAAAGAATATATTAGATGGGAGAAACTGCTTGTCTAATGGTTTGAATGCTTGCTATCGTAGTTAACTACAGCGAGAAAGGAAACGAAAACGCGCATTTTTACAGCGAAGTACAGCGTTTTCTTCCTCGCAGTTGGTTTTAACGAAACACTTATACACAGTTGTTTAAAAAAATGTACAGCCTATGTCCGTCTGATTGTTTATCGGAGAATCATGTAAAAATCTGAAAAATCGGCCAAGAACATTTCTGTGATCAATGTCCGTCAGAACAGCAGCATGTAAAAACTGTAGTAAAGTGATCGACAACTTTTCGAGATTTTTGGAAACAGTACCGACGTCGCGTCTTTATACACTATTATAGATGTACAAACAACCAGAGGTAAATATAAGAATGGAAGGTCGAGAACAAAGTGCTAGGATTAAAAATGATATTAAATCATGGATGTATTCTTTCGTCCTTCCTTGTTCAAGCAATACGTCGAAGAAACAATAGCAGAAATAAATGTATAAGATTTGGATTAAAGTTCATGATGAAAGGGTGTCAGTAATATGGTTCGCAAATGACATAGCTACCCGCGGTAGATACGAAAAACAGTCACAGGGCCTGTTGAATGGAATGAACAATCTGATGACTACAGAATATGGGTTGAGAGCAAACTGAAGAAAGACGAAACTAATGAGGAATAGCAGGAATGAGATATTGGGATTAACACCAACATAGGTGACTTAGAAGTAGGCGAAGTTACGGAATTCTACAGTGCTGGAAGCAAGATAACAATGATGCATGAAGTAAGGAAGACAAAGAAAGCAGATTAGCACTGGTAAAGAGGGCATTCCAGCCCAAGAGAAGTCTGCTAGTATCAAACATCGGTCTGAATTTGAGGAAGAAACTACTGAAAATGCACTATCATGCTTAAAAGTATCCGAACGACCTAACTTAAGTTCCGCCTGATTTGTATGTTAACCACGTAACTTTCTTGCAGGTCCCCTAATTTGCTTTCAGCACAGTCGTTTGACAAAACAGTTAGTACTGGGACTAGAAAACACGTCCCTGTATGGTTATCAATCTAGAAGCAAATTAATACCATGGTAATGCAAATATCAGGAAACTCGCCACAAAAGATGAGTCTTTAACACTTGTAAACTGTAACTTATTACAGAAATGACATATCAAAAAGAAAGTTCAGCTTATAGTTACGTGACGACAATTTTTGGAGGGGAGCAGGATACGGGACTCCTAATCAACAACTATTGTGCGTGTTAACAAACAACAGAAGATCGGAGATACAGTTTCAGTCAGAAGTTACAAAGTGTGTGCATGCTTATACTTGAACCGACGCAACTTAAAATTTGGATGGGCATCCGAACCCATCACATATTAAGATTGTTAACTAACTACAACAGAATGTTAAATATCGAAATTTTTCTCCATTAGCGAAATATCTGAAACTGTAATGACAGACGAAAAGGTTTTGCCTTTCTGGGATTCGAATCCATCACCTACCGCCATCGTTTGCAAGCCTCTAATGTACGTTAAACATCGGTTTTTCTTTTTTTCTTGCCAGTAGCGAAATGAGTTCATGTCTCAACTTAATGAAACGTTCTGTGCTGACTGGGACCCGAATCCCGTACGTATCATCGTCGTTGACCGCATACTAGGAGGAGTTAACTACTGAATTCATTTTCACCTGGAGCTAGGAGTAGCATGTTTGAACCTAAAAGCACGTGATGGAAAGCTATGTGTTCGATCAGAAGGTGTGCGTCGAACACGCACTATTTGTTGTTGACGTGGCGTGAACTGACGTTAAAAATCATAATTGTTTTTCTGCCTGGAGTTTGGCGTGCACATGCTACTGCTTGAATTGCAATGACGAAAATGTATGTGCTGGGCCAGGATTCAAACCCAGGCAAGCGCCTTTAGTGGAGACCTTGAAGCTTTTGGAATCTTGGAGAAGCAACGAAATTATGGAAGTGTATCGGACCAAATGGGTCAAATCCCGACACTGGGTCGTTCTAATACAATAATAAACAAGTACTATGTGCCCTAACGATTGGTTCGTTGATGAAATAAAATAACTGGTCTAAGAAAGCTTACTGGTGACCGAGTTATTATTTGCCGTGAGTTTCGCCCCGTTCATGACCCAACATACACCGGCTCTCCTCAAGTCGGTAGCGGAAGGATAGCATATTTAATTTGGAATTGGAAGCACGTTGTCAGTTCGTGTTACGAAATCCAACTGAAAACCGAACTGCACGTAATGCTGTCTCATGATTTTATTATAAAATCGGTATTTCCGTAATGGATGACAGTTTTGACTCGCTGGAGTTGGATTACAGCCTTTGCAAAACATGTGTATTCTTGTTCTGCCACATCACCGTTCATTATACTCCTCGGCTAATCAATGCGTAATTCTGCTCTCACTGACTCAAAATGACACAATGGCCATCTACACGACCTGGTAACATAAAGCAGTACGACGAAGTTCCTACACGAACAACTGCTTTCCACATGGGCTGCAGTGGCGCCGTATGAATTAGTGGTGTAGTGGCAAATGTGGCAGAATGTAAACTCAAAGGCGAAATATGAAGCTCTTTCACCACTTCAACTTGTAAACCGCATTAAACAACGTAATCTACTACAACAGGAAAAATTTTCCTGAAAAAAGATTGATCCACTTCGATCCTGGAGATTTGGTCTGGCATGTCGTCACGCAATTTCTTATAAGTATATTTATAAGTCGTCACGTTTTATTTGAGGTTCTAAAATCGTTCTTGCGATGACTTACTAGATGTGGCAAAATTGAGGGTTATGAGGAACATCGTTTATGAGTTATAAACTGGAGCGTGAGACGGGAAAAAAGCATAACATTTGTGACATTTTCTTCTCTTTAGATTTCATAGAAGGTTACGGATAATAGAGACAGCTGGAAACATTTGTGGAGTGTTAGGGGTGTTGCGGCGAAGAAATTGTGGGATCCTCCCCACTCGTCTCTTACGGGGTGACTAAAGGATGCTGCGTTCTCGGAATGCTATACAACAATTCAAGTAAAATCACATTCACAGTTTTTATCACAAATAAGAAGAATGACAATACTTAACTGGCATTTACAACAAGTGTCGCAGGCGATGGGCGACATTCAAACAGTAATGTTCTTTGCTATATACATTGTCCAAACAAGCAATGGATATGGATCACTAATAACTGTACTGCGAGTGCCGGTCTTCAACTGCGTGAACACTGTCCGCATACTGAGCGCCCGAGGCTGGCAGGAGCGGCGCTTATATTCTCTTCTCGTAGAGGCCGCTCCTGTCATGATGCGGTCCTAATCAGCGCACCATTGGCCGACGTCTTCTCACCGCCTTCTCTTTACTTGCGTTCTTCATCTTCGTTCTGGCGCTTGTGGTTGCGCCAGAACATTCCTCTCCCCCCCCTCCTCCCCCCCTCCACCACCACCCCAAAGCGACGGACCGTCGTCGTGCACGGAGTGGGACCACGGCGGGGGAGACAGGAATGTGGGCGCATCGCCAGGCCGGAAGCTGTGGCTACAGGGGGCGTCAAGCTTCAGGCCGTACCCCCGCCTGCGCTCTGGCAGAAAAGTAACCCGGAAAACGACCAGAAGGGTACGCGTCCACCTCCTGATGCCGTGAACTAGATGCAGAAGTCGGCGACTGCTGGGGTTGGGCGGGTCCAGCTCCATCGGTAGGACGAGAGGTGAAGGCGAACGCTCGGTCTCCATGGGGTCATCCAGCGGTATCGTGAGGACACCCTCTGGCGGCTGCTGTGGCTCTGGATCCGTGAATCCGGGGAAGAGAGACTGAAAGATCATTGTGTACACGACAGAGGCAAAGCTGAATTTGATGGAGGCGCTGCAAGCCATCTGGACCTGAAAGAAGATGCACGCAAGCGCCAAGTCGAAGGACGATCTCGCCTCGCTCCCACCGTCTGCTGCCGCTAAAAAACCCTATAAAAGATAATATCACACGGTGCGAAGCCATTCACCTGGAAGCATAACATCCGTGATGTGAAAGGGAGAGCAATTGGACGCCTCCGCGCCCTCTGTCCGCTGCTAAACCCGCAGTCGTCATTGCCTCCGCAACACGGCATCACGCTTTACCTAACATTGGTTCGCCCACTGTTAGAGTATGCGGCCGTGGTCTGGGGAAAAGCCGCAGATGCTCACATTGTGACTCTGCAACGGATACAGAACCGCGCCCTGAAGACTGCTATGCATCTTCCGAGGCGCTTCTCGACGCGCCAACTCCACGAGGACACCGGGTTCCTGCTTCTCCGAGACAGGTTCCGCGCCACCGCCAGGAAGTTCTACGAGAAGACGGGACGCTCCCGCAACCGGCTCATCCGTGGACTGGGCCAACAGCCTCATCACAGGCCAACCACGCGTTGGCTAATCAATGCGTAATTCTGCTCTCACTGACTCAAAATGACACAATGGCCATCTACACGACCTGGTAACATAAAGCAGTACGACGAAGTTCCTACACGAACAACTGCTTTCCACATGGGCTGCAGTGGTGCCGTATGAATTAGTGGTGTAGTGGCAAATGTGGCGTAATGTGAGGGATTAAGTTTTACTAATCCCTCAACAGAATGTGTCTTTCTCTTTTTCAGGTTAAACCAGACAAGACCAATCGACAAGAGTGGTAATATATACACTCCTGGAAAGTGAAATAAGAACACCGTGAATTCATTGTCCCAGGAAGGGGAAACTTTATTGACACATTCCTGGGGTCAGATACATGACATGATTACACTGACAGAACCACAGGCACATAGACACAGGCAACAGAGCATGCACAATGTCGGCACTAGTACAGTGTATATCCACCTTTCGCAGCAATGCAGGCTGCTATTCTCCCATGCAGACGATCGTAGAGATGCTGGATGTAGTCCTTTGGAACGGCTTGCCATGCCATTTCCACCTGGCGCCTCAGTTGGACCAGCGTTCGTGCTGGACGT
The DNA here is from genome assembly GCF_023864275.1 of Schistocerca cancellata. Taxonomy (NCBI): domain Eukaryota; kingdom Metazoa; phylum Arthropoda; class Insecta; order Orthoptera; family Acrididae; genus Schistocerca; species Schistocerca cancellata. The sequence continues at coordinate 441,035,700 of NC_064627.1, forward strand.
GCAGACCGCGTGAGACGACGCTTCATCCAGTCCCAAACATGCTCAATGGGGGACAGATCCGGAGATCTTGCTGGCCAGGGTAGTTGACTTACACCTTCTAGAGCACGTTGGGTGGCACGGGATACATGCGGACGTGCATTGTCCTGTTGGAACAGCAAGTTCCCTTGCCGGTCTAGGAATGGTAGAGCGATGGGTTCGATGACGGTTTGGATGTACCGTGCACTATTCAGTGTCCCCTCGACGATCACCAGTGGTGTACGGCCAGTGTAGGAGATCGCTCCCCACACCATGATGCCGGGTGTTGGCCCTGTGTGCCTCGGTCGTATGCAGTCCTGATTGTGGCGCTCACCTGCACGGCGCCAAACACGCATACGACCATCATTGGCACCAAGGCAGAAGCGACTCTCATCGCTGAAGACGACACGTCTCCATTCGTCCCTCCATTCACGCCTGTCGCGACACCACTGGAGGCGGGCTGCACGATGTTGGGGCGTGAGCGGAAGACGGCCTAACGGTGTGCGGGACCGTAGCCCAGCTTCATGGAGACGGTTGCGAATGGTCCTCGCCGATCCCCAGGAGCAACAGTGTCCCTAATTTGCTGGGAAGTGGCGGTGCGGTCCCCTGCGGCACTGCGTAGGATCATACGGTCTTGTCGTGCATCCGTGCGTCGCTGCGGTCCGGTCCCTGGCCGACGGGTACGTGCACCTTCCGCCGACCACTGGCGACAACATCGATGTACTGTGGAGACCTCACGCCCCACGTGTTGAGCAATTCGGCGGTACGTCCACCCGGCCTCCCGCATGCCCACTATACGCCCTCGCTCAAAGTCCGTCAACTGCACATACGGTTCACGTCCACGCTGTCGCGGCATGCTACCAGTGTTAAAGACTGCGATGGAGCTCCGTATGCCACGGCAAACTGGCTGCCACTGACGGCGGCGGTGCACAAATGCTGCGCAGCTAGCGCCATTCGACGGCCAACACCGCGGTTCCTGGTGTGTCCGCTGTGCCGTGCGTGTGATCATTGCTTGTACAGGCATCTCGCAGTGTCCGGAGCAAGTATGGTGGGTCTGACACACCGGTGTCGATGTGTTCTTTTTTCCATTTCCAGGAGTGTATTTCTCTGTCTTACAGGAACCGCAGGAATGACAAATTTTGTCTAAACTGCACCACCACGAGCCAAGGACAGGCTCGTCATTTCAGCGTCAGCGTCTGCGAAGCCATACTTGCAGCCTTCCTTCGGCGCAGGATGCTCGGGAGGGTGAAGCAGTGTCCGATGGCGGCGGCCGTGAAACGATGGTCCATTTCGTGGATGCGAACAATGAGGCGAGAAACAGTTGCAGTGCTTGATCCCTGGTGTGTGCGTAGCGAAGTTGGCCACCTGCTGCTTGAATGTTCTGACAAAACGTTCCGCTTTGCCGTTCACTGTGGATGGAACAGTGCACGAGTTAGATGTTGTATGTCACTGCGTTCACAGAATGTTTCCTATTCATTTCACGTGAACTGAGGTCAGTTCTCTGACACTATTACTTCAGGTAAACCTTCGAGGCAAAACACCTGAATTGTGTTACGTGACATTGAGTTCATCGACACGACAAAAGGAAATTTGCTATAGTAGTCAACCAAAATCAACCAACGAGTGTTCCAAAATGGTCCCGCAAAGTCTATGTGCACACGTTGCCATGGCGATGAGACTTAGGCCAAGCAGAGGACCAGCCGCGGTGGCCGAGCAGTTCTAGGCGCTTCAGCCCGGAACCGCGTGACTGCTATGGTCGCAGGTTCGAATACTGCCTCAGGCACGGATGTGCGTGGTGTCCTTAGGGTAGTTAGGTTTAAGTAGTTCGAAGTTCTAGGGGACTGATGACCTCAGATGTTAAGTCCCATAGTGCTCAGAGTCAATTGAACCAAGCGGAGAATTTTGTGGCGGAGCGGACCGATTTTTCGCAGATGCGTTACACTGTGACTTCATCTTTTCTATTTGGGTGTCCGTACCCTGCCAAGTACAGTGTCGACGCGCTAACTGTTTCGTACGACCACTCCCCAGTGTCCTTGGTAAAGTAACTACAACACTTCTTTTTGCAAAGCCTTAGGGATCAACACACTGTCATATTGAACAAGAATTACACTTTTCTGTACAGCGAGGCTATGCCAACGTGTCAAGTATCAGCGCATGACAGAGTTCTTTATGCTATTCAATGAGTGATGCCAAGATGTGCGAATGTATGTTAGCAAAACGTTCAAATCTGGATCAGCATCCGTAGCCTGTGCAACTTTCTTATAATTCAGCGGACAAGACTGAAGTAATTCAGAATCCTGATCATCGATGTAACAACACCATGCAGCAGAAGAGTCAAAGTCTGTGTCAGGACCAATATGAAGATGTGAAAACGCTTCCGCATTACCACGTTGAGCTGTCGAACGATAAAAAATCTCATACTGGTATTGAGACAAGAACAAAGCACGTCTTTGCAATTTTTGGGCAGTTCGTACAGAAACCGGATTCGTCAGATGATTCAAGGACTTCAGAGGTTTGTGATCCGTTACTATGTAGAATTTTCTGTCATACAAATACTGATGAAATTTGGTGACAGCATGCACAATAGCCACAGCCTCTTTCTCGATTTGTGAATAATTACACTGAGCTTTGGACAACATTTTTGATGCGAAAGCAATAGGTCTGTCGTTATCACCAATTCTGTGCGAAAGCGTCATCTTGGAATACCACTGGTTAGTTAGGACCAAAGTCAACTATACATCGATCACAGAGCAATGCATCTGTAATGTATGAATGCAGAGTCTCGCGGCGATAACATTGAACAAAATGTTCTCGGGTTTCCAATCCCATCAATTGCTTAAAACTACACGAGCTTTAGACCAAGCACTCCTTGGCCATTGTCAAGTGGTATGACCGCCAGTGGGCTGTTGGTGCGCCCTTATATACGCTAGCTGCCGGCTGTGACGTCACTGGTGCCCGTGACATTGCCATATATGGGCATGTTTTGAGTCGGCGTTCGATGTGACCGCTTCAACCGCACGATCGCTGGATCCCACACAGCGCTGAGCTGCAAGCCATCGTCTCTATTCAGGGTGTTTGTGGTAATTTTTATTTCAATAGCTTCCTTTATTAACCTATCCCAGAAGCCGTTACTGCGAGCCATGACAGAAGTATCTTCAAATTTTATGTGGTGAAGTTTTCTAACGCATGCTCAGCTAACGCAGATTTCTCTGGATAGCGTAGGCGATAATACCTCTTATGTTCTTTCCTGCATTGTTCCACAGTGCGCACTGTTTGTCCGATGTACTTCTGGCCACACTCACAAGGTATTTCGTAGACTCCAGGTATTCTGAGACCTACTGCGTCTTTAACTGGTCTCTGTAATTATCTTGCCCGACACAGAGCCACAGAATGGCAGCAAAGCAAGTTTCTTTTCCTGCTCTACGTCGGTGGTCTTATTCTGATATTGCACAACTGGCATAGCACGGATAAGAGGGCTTTGAGCCCAGACGTGTCAACACGAACTGATGCAAGCTAGTTTATTAGCAGTGGGACTACCGGCACGTACACCTCTAGCCTACGCACACCACAGCATCGAGGTGTACAGCTCGGATGGAATGCAGCACTGTGGACTTCAGCGATAAAAGCAGGTTCTGGCTGCACTCAAGTGAGGTCGTTTGCTCGTAACACATACTGTAGACCTGGTGAGCGTTGTCTCGTACAGTGCATCCGTCCAAGGCACACTGGCCTCAACCCAGGCTTTGGGGTGTGCGGTTCGATAAGACACAAACCTCTTTCACCTTTGGTATTTCTGGAGGGAACGCTAACTAGCGCTCGGCACGTGCAGAATGCTTCTAGAGTGGTTCTTTTGCTGTTCTTGCTCGTAAAATTCAACGTGCTCTTCAAGACGTGCAGGAACTTCCCCGGTCAGCACCATCTCCGGATTTGCCTCCAATCAAGTACATCGAGGCTATGATGGGATGAAAAGTGACTCGTGCGGCTCGTCAGCCAACAATTCTTATAGAACTGCGTGAACAGGTCGCAGAGGTCTGGGTGCCAGAGTCACCGCCTACCCGTGGACGCTAAACCATTTACTAATGTGGGCGTGTTAGCATGGGTCGATAGCTGTTACCTCAGAATCGCTTGTGCTATTGGTCTGTAAGAGTAATCGTTTCGTGTACTCCAAATTCACTACTATAACAACAAATCTTGAGTGAATTGGAAACCTCCAAAAGGGTGTACTAATTATTTTAGGCAGTGTATTTGCGACAGCCATTTCGCCATGGCTTCCCTAAGTTTTTTATTTATTTCAATGCTAAGTGATTTATATTGCTTTATTCCTGTCTTTCCCTCGACATTTCTGTACTTTCTCCTTTCGTCAACCAGTTGAAGTATTTATTCCCTTCCCCAAGGTTTCTTCGTAACTATCTCCCTAGTATCTGTGTTTGCTTTTTCAGCACCTGTGATTTCACTGAGACGACCACTCCTGTTCAGCTGAATTTCTATTGCGGTATTCCTTATCATAGTGTCAACATCTTTAGCGAACTTCAGACGCTTCTCAGTACTGATCAGTACTTCCGTATCCTACTGCCTTCCCATTGACACGTAGTACGATTCTCTCGAATTTCATTCTACTCTTCATCACTACTTAATTGTGATCTGAATCTATATCTGCTTCTGGGCACTCCTTACAACACAATATCTGATTTCGGAAATCTACAAGTCTTATTGTATGTGTATACTGTTGTGACTTGGCAAGACAACCAAGCCACTCTGAGGAAGCCGAAAGGCACGCGTTTAAGCTCACGCAGGCTGGCGTGAGGTCTGGAACAGTTAAAGGGATTGAGACTGGCAAATAAAGTACGTAGCTGATGCAATGCGTAATTTTAATCCATAATTGGTAAACATCGGTCTGACGGTACATGCATCACAAGATAAATAGCAAATGATAATTGCGCCTTGCTAGGTCGTAGCAAATGACGTAGCTGAAGGCTATGCTAACTATCGTCTCGGCAAATGAGAGCGTAATTTGTCAGTGAACCATCTCTAGCAAAGTCGGCTGTACAACTGGGGCGAGTGCTAGGAAGTGTCTCTAGACCTGCCGTGTAGCGGCGCTCGGTCTGCAATCACTGACAGTGGCGACACGCGGGTCCGACGTATACTAGCGGACCGCGGCCGATTTAAAGGCTACCACCTAGCAAGTGTGGTGTCTGGCGGTGACACCACATTCCTCCCCCGCAAATCGGCGAACGGTTGTGTTATAAGGCTTCCGCCCGCCGTGGGGAGGACCCCATGTTGACGTATGCGACGAGGTGGGGAGCCTAACAACAGGCGAGGCTGTGCCACCCGCACCCTGCCATTCGGTCCGAGGGGAGCTAGGAAACACCTGAAAACCTAGTCCAGGGTGCACGCCAACATGCGGTGTACGCGCCCGTAGAGAGACAGGAGGGGCCGAAGGGTCGACCTCCATCGGGTCGGGGCACCCGACGGGCGAAGACGCCATGTGGTCCGGAGCGGGCAAGAAGTCCATGGCGGAGGACAACGGGTCACGGGAAGCGATCGGCGGCGCGTGACCCAGGGAGGCGCCCGGCGGTTGCAGCGACGCGTCCACTGCGGGCGTCGCCAGCGGTAGAACAGGCGGCGGCGGCGGCGGCGGCGGCGGCGGCGGCGGCGGCGCGGGGCAAAATGGAAGGAATCGTCGGTAACACCTGGGGCTGAGGCGAGCCAGTAGATGGGTCCCCAGGGCGCTGACCGGACGGCACCATCGCTGAAAGCAGACGGGGAGCAGCAGATCCAGTGCGACGACAGAGGCGCAGCTGATTGAGATGCCGACGCACCTCACCAGAGGCCCCCAAAACCAAATACATCGCGCGGCCGAGGCAGCGAAGAATGCACCCTTCGAGCCAACGCCGTAAACCTCGACAGTTGCGATAGGATACAACGTCGCCTGGGGCAAAAGCAAGTGTCTGCCGCTGGACAGGAACCTGATGCGGCGGATGTAGCAAAGACATCAAGATGCGATGAGGGCGACCATGAAGCAACTCAGCCGGCGAGCGACCATCTCGGGGCTGAGAGCGATACGAGGACAAAAAGAGCAATAACGCGTCCTCTCGAGAATGCGACTCTTTCAACTTCAACATCTGTGACTTGAAAGTTCTGACCAAACGTTCGGCGGCACCGTTTGACTGTGGCGAAAACTGCGCGGACGTCAGATGTTGACTACCATTGGCCTTGCAGAATGACTGAGATTCTGCGGACATGAATTGCGGACCACTGTCGGAAACAATAGTCTGTGGAAGACCTTCAATGCAAAAGATAGCGGACAACGCTTGGATGGTGGCAGAAGACGTCGTGGAAGACATCCGGGCAACAAAAGGAAATTTACTGAATCAATCTACCACAACCAACCATCGAGCATTCCAGAATGGACCAGCAAAATCGATGTGTAAGCGTTGCCAAGTGGAAGTGGCTTTTGGCCATGCAAAGAATTTCCGCGGTGGTTCTGATTGTTGTTGGGCACACACCATGCAAGAAGAGCACATATTCGTAATCGCGGCATCGATTCCGAACCAAGTACAGTGCTGACGAGCAAGTTGTTTCGGTCTCACTATACCCCAATGTCCTTGGTGGAGAAGCCGCAAGACAGAGGACTGTAACGAACGTGGGACCACGACCCTGGACTGATCATTATCAGAAAGCAACAGTAAAACACCACGTCGTACAAAAAGTCTCTCCTTGTGAGCAAAAAATCTGCGAACCAACGGATCCCCGATCCGTGACTTTGACGAGGGCCATTGCGTAGCAACAAAACGCAGAACGGTAGCAAGGACAGGGTCGGCAGCTGTGGCTGTAGCTACACGACGAAAATCAATCGGAAACGATTCGACCACGTCATCGGTTTCCGAATCAATGAACATGCAAGCAAGTTCGGAAGAATCGAATGCTCTATCCTCAGCAACGGGCAAACGGGACAACGCATCGGCGTTTCCGTGCGTAGCAGTGGACCGATACAAGATATCGTAGCGGTACTGCGAGAGGAAAATAGACCAGCGAATGAATTTCTGCGCTGTACGTAGAGGTACAGGCTTGGTCGGATGAAAAAGCGATGTCAAAGGTTTGTGGTCGGTGATGATGGTAAAGTGACGACCATACAAGAAATCATGAAACTTATTGACACCAAATACGAGAGCCAATGCTTCTTTCTCGATCTGTGAATAATTTCGTTGCGCAGACGAGAGCAATTTGGACGCAAAGGCAATAGGGCGATCGTGCGAACCATCTTTGTGCGCAAGCACAGCACCGATCCCGAAATCCGATGCATCCACCATCAACAAAAGGGGCTTCCGGGGATCGAATGGCGTAAGGCAAGTATCGGAAAGCAACGCTGATTTCAACTGGCGAAAGGCGCGTTCGCATTCTGTCGTCCAGACGAACGGAACACCCTTGACGACGTAAGCGATGAAGCGGAGCTGAAATGGAAGAGGTGTGGCGCACATAGCGATGATAGTAATTTATTTTTCCCAGCACACTCTGTAGCTGCTTCAAATTCTGCGGCGAAGGCTAGTCTTGTATGGCACGGAGGTGCTCTGGACTGGGATGTATGCCTTGGGCATTGAGTACATGTCCCAGATATGGTAAATCACGAGCAAAAAACACACATTTGTCCTTCCGCAAGCGAAGACCATTTTATCGCAAGACCTGAAATAGTGTTCTGAGATTGGCTAAATGTTCTTCTTCCGTCTTTCCGGAGATCACAATATCGTCCAGATAGTTTGCTGCAGTAGGGACCGACGCACAAACAGTTTGTAGATATTGCTGAAACAATGCAGGGGCGGATGCACACCCGAATGACAGTCGTTTGAATCGATACAAACCAAGATGCGTGTTAACCACCAAAACGCGCTGGGATTCTTCGTCCACCGGTATTTGCAAGTACGCATCTGCTAGGTCCAACTTCGAAAAATATGTACCCGGGCACAGTTTGTCAAAAAGATCTTCCGGGCGGGGTAAAGGAAAAGTTGCAGTCACTAGTTGTGGATTCACCGTTGCCTTGAAGTCCACGCAAAGTCTCAATTTTCCGGAAGGTTTTTGCAGAATTACTAAGGGTGATGCCCAGAGGGAAGCCTGCAGACGTTCAATTACACCTTGTGATACCAAATCGTGTAACGTTTTTGCGACCTCATCACGCAATGCGTGGGGAACATTGCGCGCTCTGAAAAATTTCGGTTGCGCGTTGATTTTCAGTTCCAAACGTGCTTCATAGTTCTTAGCGCAACCGAGGCCCGGTGCAAAAATGTCTGCAAATTCTTCACAGAGACGAGAAACACTGTCGGAAGGCACAGTCTGGTTCACTGATAGGACCTGATTGACTATAGACAAGTTAAGCAACTGAAATAAATCGAAACCAAACAAGTTCACTGCAGCAGAAGAACGAAGGACGTAAAATGACACAAGTTTTGTTTGTCCCTTGTATGTTGCAAGAAGGCTACACTGTCCTAACACAGGGATTGCTTGTCCGGATTAACTAGTTAGCTTAACATTTGCGGCACGCAACGGAGGTGTGCCCAGCTGCTTGTACGTGTCGTGATTGAGGAGTGAAACTGCAGCTCCGGTATCAAGCTGGAACGGTATCACTTTGTCGTTAATGTCCACATCAACAAAGAGTTTATTGTCCTGCTGACGACAAGAGCGACTGTCTCGTGCAACGTGAACTGACACTGGTACAGATTCACTTGCGATTTGACGGGATTTCCGGCGATGTCGATGCACACTATTTGTGGGACGAACACAGTCACTTTTAGAGAGAGTGGCACTGGGCGGAGTGGAATGAACTACATGAATTTCCATGGGCGAAGGTTCACGAGCCCGAGCATTCTTGGGTCGATTCCGGCGCGAAGCAAAGGGCCTGGGATGGTTGTGAGTATCCGATCTGAGCTTTTTCTGGCAAACACTTTGAACATGTCCTTTTTTATTACAGAAAAAGCAAATAGCCTGGCGTGATGGGCAATTCTCACGCGAATGTCTAGTAGCACACCGCGGGCATCATTTCACTGCATTTGCATGCTGGCGCAGGACACGTGGCTGAGAGCCAGACGGCTTTGGCGCGCCCGGGCGCGAGGACTGTTTACTGTTCCATGCAGCTCGCCCGGCGGGCCAGTTAACGTGACACACAGGTGGCGAAGTTTCAAATGCTTCCTGAGCAAAGTCAAGTGTGTCCTGCCGATCCAATATGTCCATCACCTGTTGAAGGGAGGGATTGACTAGTTTCAAAATCTGTTCTCGTATACGAACATCAGAAACGTTCTGTGCTATTGCATCACGCACCATAGTATGTGAATAAGGGAATCCACATTCACACTCAAAAGCACAATCCCTAGTAAGGCCTTGCAAGGTTGCAACCCACTCCCGATTAGTCTGACCGGCTGTACGTTTTGTACGAAAGAAGGTATACCTTTTCGCAACTACATTGACTGATTCTTTGAAATATGCATCTAATGCAGACAAAATTTCTTCGTAGGACAGAGTTGCTATGTCGCATCGGGGAAATAATTTGACTAACACACGGTACGTGGACACGCTGACGCACGATGATAAGAAAGGCTGCTGCTCGTTACCTTGAATTTGCGGTGAGATGAAATCCAAATTAGCGTGACCACTCCATCCAGCTTTCCAGTGCCGCATCAAAAGGACGAAAAGATGGTGCAACTGCGTGTTGTGGCTGCGTGAGCGGTGGAGCGGCGGCTGCCGCATCGTTTTGCAGTGCACGTTGACCCTGGAAGAGCTGTCCAAGGGCATCCAATAAGGCCTGCGTCTGCTGATTCTGCAAGCGATAAAATTCGGACAGTACATCTGGAGATTGTGGCGAAGCCATGACACAAGTAAATCAGGAAAATCAATACGAACGCAAAATTCTAGTCGCCAAACTGTTGTGACTTGTCAAGACAACCAAGCCACTCTGAGGAAGCTGAAAGACACGCGTTTAACCTCACGCAGGCTGGCGTGAGGTCTGGAACAGTTAAAGGGTTTGAGACTGGCAAATAAAGTACATAGCTGATGGAATTCTTAACTTTAATCCATAATTGGTGAACATTGGTCTGACGGTACATGCATCACAAGATAAATAGCAAATGATAATGGCGCCTTGCTAGGTCGTAGCAAATGACATAGCTGAAGGCTATGCTAACTATCGTCTCGGCAAATGAGAGCGTAATTTGTCAGTGAACCATCTCTAGCAAAGTCGGCTGTACAACTGGGGCGAGTGCTAGGAAGTGTCTCTAGACCTGCCGTGTGGCGGCGCTCGGTCTGCTATCACTGACAGTGGCGACACGCGGGTCCGACTTATACTAGCGGACCGCGGCCGATTTAAAGGCTACCACCTAGCAAGTGTGGTGTCTGGCGGTGACACCACATATACCATGTTCCTTTTTAATCGAACAAAGTTCTAAGTGGCTAATCATTTTTGTTCATCCCCTACTGCGTATCACTTGTCAAGCGGAGGTTCTGTAAACCATGCCCATATATTAGAAAGTGGTTGGTTCCAATGGCTCTGAGCACTATGGGACTTAACAGCAGAGGTCATCGGTCCCCTAGAACTTAGAACTACTTAAACCTAACTAACCTAAGGACATCACACACATCCATGCCCGAAACAGGATTCGAACCTGCGACCGTAGCGGTCGCGCGGTTCCACACTGACGTGCCTAGAACCGCTCCGCCACACCGGCCGGCCCCATATATTACATCAGTATAAATTATTTCAGGTACTTGCAGCAGGAAGCACACACTACACTACAGTTGGTGGAACGCGACCAACACCATCTGGTCCTTCCACAACTCGTGAGTGAGTTTCTATGCAACCGGACAACTGAGGAAACAACTTCAAAACACTTCCACTTCCCGAGGTTACTAAATAGTATTTACCTCCAGTCTCATACACAAGACGGTTTCTTGGAACATGTGACATCTGTGTACCCACACAACTTCTCGTCTCAGCTGTTCAAGGAGGAAAACAGATATCACCACAACCGCTGGAGGGGGCCCATACTGCTAGCTACTTCCTTTACACTGCGCATCACGAGAGGAAAAGATGGCGTCTCCGACTGCTTTAAATCTCACATCGCGAAAATAGCCGCTAAGAAGCGCCACTTCGGGAGAGAGAAAAAGACAGAGAGCTTTTATGGATATGGTGTCTGTTCTTTAGGACATGACACCATATCCATATAAGTATATAGTTCTGGCGATACCGGCCATGAACTTCTTTTTCTGTACAGATGCACTCATATTCTCCGAACTCTTACGGGACTTGGAAGAATGTCTTCCACGAGTAATGAGTGTGTTGGGATGGGACACTACGAATGTAGTGTGTGGACATACAAGGTGAGAATGTGAGTCTTGCGGGAGGCGTGCGCAAGATAGTCCCTGCAGTCATATTATCATCTGTACCCTCGGTGGCTCAGATGGACAGAGCGTCTGCCATGTAAGCAGGAGATCCCGGGTTCGAGTCCCGGTCGGGGCACACATTTTCACCTGTCCCCGTTGACCTATACCATCGTCCGTGCACATATGACGGTATTAATGTATTTCTAATATATATATATATATATATATAGAGAGAGAGAGAGAGAGAGAGAGAGAGAGAGAGCTGTGCACTGTAGGCACGGGATATTGAAAATGTTCTAAGGCCAGGACCATTTGCCTCTGTCTTCTGCCCCACTGTAGCAAAAGTCGAGGTGCCTGGATTCCGTACAAAAACAACGTCAAACGTATTCACTATTCTCTGCCCAATATCATCTCTCATGTCAACCAGCTTGCATTTGACATTCTCAACAATTTCTCACGTTTTTTGCAAAGGCTTCGCAATAGATACTAATTCTTAAACATCTCTGGCGAGGAAGAAGATATTGCTACGGAGGTACCCAGAGCATTTTCGATTTTCGGTGTAGAGAAATCACATTGTGCCTGTCGTGCTGAAATTGAAAATTCTCGCAGCCTGGAAATGTTCTTTATAAAAACGGGCAGCTTCAGTCCGTGTGTCCCATTCTTGTCAAGAAAGGCTCTGGCGGCAACGCTGTGTTAGGAAACTGTTCTCTGTAGCGCAACAAACGATGCGGGCTTTGAAAAACACTTCCTTAGTGCATCAAACTTTTGTTTACCTGTCAGTAGTTATGTCGCACGTCTTCGGAGATGCATTGCATGAACCAGCCAACTGAAGTGGATTAAATGCGGTATAATACGAGTAGGGGAGTTTCTGTCCTCAACATGTAGCTCCCAGCATCCAAATACGAAACAAGATTATTTTTTTCTGGAATTCCCTCTAAACGCATCACTGTAGTACCGTCATCCACAAAACTAGGTAAGTTTGACTCAGTTGTACGTACCAACATTTTTCAGTAAATCAGTAATTACTTTCAGGGTACTCCTCCTTTGAGTTTGTTGACAATGAGCTTGCCAATAACACGTACGCATACCATCTTAATTTCGTCGACTGCTGTCCATATATGGATACTTACATAGCGTCATACACTTCTTAGCGTCTCCTGATAACAAAAATCTAAGGAATTTTAACTCAAAATGTGATTCATCAGGAATATTTTGCTCACAGTACCTGAGTAGAAGCGCCCGATTTTCAGGCACTCACGAGAAAGAAGACGTGTGTGCAGTTTGGAGTCTTTCGCATCTGCGTCAGCAATATTTACTTTGGTCTCTGTGTGTGCATCACTCATGTTATTCAGGTCGGGACTTCACACAGCACCCGATCTCCTTATCACACGTCGAAACAGAACAGTGTGCCCTTGAGCAGCTAAAGCGTCATCCATCGTAAAACGAAATCTTGGTAGTAGAAGGAGCTGTCGAGGGTAAAAAATGTAGAGGGAAACAGATTGCAATACATCCAGCAAATAATTGAGGACGTAGGTTGCAAGCGCTACTGCGAGATGAAGAGGTTGGCGCAGGAGAGGAATTCGTGGCAGAAGATTGATGACATTATCAAAAAAAATTGATGATTTTGGTGCAATAGGAGACATGGGCTCTTGAGAAGTACTATTTGGCAAACTTTTCTTGGCGCACGCGCCCCGCGGCGGTAGACATCTCCAGTAGCAGGAAAATTTCTGACCGCTAGTATGTTATCTTCTCCAATGCAAATCTCGACAGTGCACAGTAATGGTTACTACTACTATTATCGTTATTGTATATCCTGCACTTTTCAGAACTGAAATTCTGAATCTTATAAAATTAAACCAAAGCACGTCCTTCAAAAACCAACTCAAATGCAGTTACACGCATCTGTTGCAGTACAACCTGTATTTTAGATGATTTACATCATGTCTTCAACTCTTACATTAGCCCGGATTCGGATATCCTTGTAAGAAAGCTAATGACTGAGGGGGTGAAGGGTTAAGGAAGTTTAAAAATGGCAGTAATACGTATTTTTGTGCATCAAAGCTAAAATGTATAAAAGCATGTAGTTATAATGAAATATGTAGAAACGTGTAACCATATAACGAAATATATCTACGGTGGCAACATAATTTGTGAACATTTACACCTTCATGTCCGTAGGACCGAAGGAAAATAAAAAAAATACATAAAATTTCGGGCCCTACTAATAAGCCGGCAACGGAAACGGAAACGTCTTATTCACTTCTACAATCAATGTGTCAAGTAGCCGCGGACTCTTTAGGTTACGAATGCGTGCTGAAAAGTACTGCGTCTCAAGTTCTTATTCTGTTCTCGATATCGATTGAGGTATTATTACATGTCACGCATATTAGTCTGTCGACTTTCGAACTTTGCTGACGCTAATCGCAACCCGCTGCCGATAGAGAGCTCCGAATTCTAGCGTGTAACACGGCGGTGTATAAGCTACATATGTCGGTGCGTGAGAAACACGGAATGCACAGATTCGAAGAGTTCTTCCTGACATGGTGCATGACAATGCCAAACCGCAAACGAGCCTTGCGACGTGTGCAGCAATCGGATGACTTTGGTTCACTGTCATCTATCATCCTCCATATAGTCCCTACTTGGCCGCATCCGATTTTCATCTCTTTCCAAAACTTTTAGGACTTCATTTTGATAAATATGAAGACGTGCAAGCAGAAGTGAAGTTGTGGTTCCGTCAATGAATATTCTGCAGTGCTGGTATCAGCACCGCCCTGTGTTTTTATAGCTTTGACAAGGGGCATTTTCCTGCTGGAATATTTTATCCGCGGTATCGCACGTACCCATCGCTACCAAATATCGGCAATTTTTTAGGCAATCCAGTCTCTCTAAATGGCGTCACGCCACTATTACGAAATTTTGTATTTCTTCTGTAGGCCAATCGGAAGACGCCTCAATACAGGCGAAAGGCGTCATTGGGACATAGGAGGATGGTCCACAAAGTACAGTTTCTATTTCTATCCGCGGCAGCGCTACGATCGCAGTTCCGAGCATGAGCGGCTGTTACTCTGACTCAAGGAGAAGACATGTACGCCATTTTCAGATCTCTGCTGCCGACGTGTGCTTTGTAGTGCTTCTTTATAATGTCAGCCGTAATTGAAAATGCCGCCGCGTGTGAAATCAGATCTGTGTTTCGTTTTATAAATGCTAAGAAAGTTAAAACAAAGGAAATTCATCTGCGAATCTGCGAGGTTTACGGATTAAATGCTATGAGTGTTTCAATTATTAGAAGATGGGTCAGACTGTTCAATGAAGGGCGTGATCAAGTGCACGATGAGGAACGAAATGGACGACCGTCTGTGGTTACTGATGAACTGGTTCACACAGTTGAAGAGAAGATTAAGCACAACTGTAAGTTTACACTTAGTGCCCTTGCTATGGAAGTTCCACAAATCTCACGATAGCTAATTCATGAAATTGTTACTGAAAAACTGAAATTTCGAAAACTTTTCTCACGTTGTGTACCCAAAATTCTTGCTGAACAACACAAAAAACAACGGATGGGCAGTGCACTTCAGTTTTTGACACGCTACAATAAAGAAGGCGATGGTTTTCTTTCTCGGATAGTCACGGGGGATGAAACTTGGGTATCGTACGACACCCCTGAAACAAAACGGCAATCAGTGGAATGGAGGCACACTTCATCCCCAACGAAAGTTAAGCCTAAGCAAATATTGACACCTCGAAAAGTCATGTGCACTGTTTTTTGGGACAGATAAGGCACTTTGCTGATTGATTCCTTACCTTGAGGCCAAACAATCATTGCACATCGTTACTGCGAGGCCATTAAGAAATTGCGCCGCTCAGTACAGAACAATCGCCGAGGATTACTGTCAAAATGTGTTGTTTTTTTTTTACGATAATGCCCGACCTCACAATGCGAATGGGATCAAACAACTCTTACGGGAATTTCACTGGGACACGTTTGATCATTCTGCATACAGCGCGGATCTCGCTCCTAGCGACTTTCATCTTTTCTTACACCTAAAATCTGTCTTTGGTGGTCGACACTTCAACGATGATGACGAGCTGAAAGAACATGTTACCACATGGTTGAATACACAGGCGGCAACCTTCTATGAAGAAGGCATACAAAAACTTGTGCCACGCTATGACAAGTGCCTACAAAATTTTGTAAGCTATCTAGAAAAGTAGTTTAACAGTTGAAGATTCTTGTACAATAAATATTTTAATCTGTATCTGTACACGTTTGTTTTATATAATCAAACGGAGCTTACTTTGTGGACGACTCTCGTAATACAAAAAATTTTAACACTGCAATCAAGACTACTTGTTCCTTGATATTTTAATATTTTTTTCCTAGCAACGAGTCTATGAGTTCGTACGAGAGGCTGCATTACTAATGCGTTTGACTCTTTTCTAGGAGGTCCACAGTTATGACAATATTAATAAAATTGTGGAAAGAATGTACGATTACTCCGTTCATCAATGTTAATTTCAATTCTTCTTTTAATATTAAATTACATAACTCCCTCATCTTTAAAGTGTTATAAAAACAAGTGGACTCTTCACTCTCTTAAGTGCTTCCCCTGACAGTAATCGGTATCTTGACAATGAGTTTAGTGCAAAACATGTATTCTATCCACTGTCCCTGTTGCATCGACAACGAGGAAGGAATCTTCTCGTCCGATTCGATTCCCTCAATTACCCATCCCCTCAGCACTTAAGCAAATGCATCCGGCACACAAAATGGCCCAGAATATCCATCATTTCTATCTCATGTTATAGATGTGGTGCGGGGATTTGGCATTGTACTCTTGCACAGGGATTTTACCCTCGCGATTGGGCCGAGCAAATTGCTGAGTGGTGAAACTTTTTTTGAAAAAGAGGCAGATTTTAACTGGGTATCAACTCTGCTGGAGAGACGAGTATGAGAAGCGTGTTAATGTTAAACGTTTTTCCTAGCTTTGCGGTGAGGATTCTTAACGTGTTGCAAAGAGGCTGACTTTTGCATTCCTAGTGAAGTAGTAAATAATCGTCTTTGTCTGTTGTATCAGGTGTAGAGGCTGAGTATTGTCCTCTTTTAAATAAATACTCTTTACCCCCTACACATAAACACTGTATCGCACTGGAAAGAAGGTTTTTGTCTTCCACACTGACTCAAAAACGCAATATGCAAACACCGAAATATAATCTTCAAACGTAATCAGACACAAGCGCAGCTATACTATTTCATGCAGTGATTGATCACTAACAGTCTGGTGTTCCGTACTGACACGGTCGCGAATAGTAATTTTTGTCATTTAGACAAACTGGCAACGTGATGCAGATATCGGCCATTCGGCATTATCAGCAAACTTTATTGGGGAATAAAGTTTATAAAAATTATTAGGACTGTTTGTGGATGTAGACCTAGCGAAATGATCTCCATTTTTTTTTTTTTGCCTTTTAGTGTAAACTTTGGAGAATTAGGTAAAGTGCAAACGCTAATATTCTGATCTACGAAGCAGTTGGAAATAGCGCCATTAATTCTCTGCACTTAAACAACATTACGAGCAGTTGCTGTAGAAACTTAGAGGCTCCATCCATTCGCCGGACCTCAGGTAATAAGCCTAATAACCGTTATTACTATTAATCTCCCTCTAATTCTCCACTACATAGCACGAAACTGTCGCTCCCAACCACTGTAGTTATAATGGCTTTAATCCAGTAGCTCTCATTGGTTCGACGTACTGCAAAATGTCAACAGAGATATCTAACATACCCCACAAACCTAAGCGTATGCCTCTGTTAGATATTTTATTTTCCGAAACTTACGTCCTGGAACTAGTGGAAAGCTTTTCTTTTTTTTATTTGTTTACATGTTTGTACATATACATGCACAGGCTCACAAGCGCGATTATTAAATAATATTCTAGGTAACGACTATATTAATAGCCTACTGCGTTGTTTTAGGTATAACTCGGTTGTAGAAGAAATCAGAGAAGAACTTACACTGGTCAAATGTAGCAGCCCACTGAAAATGTGGGCACACTCTTGTCTATCGTGGCAGCATCTACATCTACATGTACATTTATACTCCGCAAGCCACCCAACGGTGTGTGGCGGAGGGCACTTTACGTGCCACTGTCATTACCTCCCTTTCCTGTTCCAGTCGCGTATGGTTCGCGGGAAGAACGACTGTCTGAAAGCCTCTGTGCGCGCTCTAATCTCTCTAATTTTACATTCGTGATCTCCTCGGGAGGTATAAGTACGGGGAAGCAATATATTCGATACCTCATCCAGAAACGCACCCTCTCGAAACCTGGCGAGCAAGCTACACCGCGATGCAGAGCGCCTCTCTTGCAGAGTCTGCCACTTGAGTTTGTTAAACATCTCCGTAACGCTATCAC
Organism: Schistocerca cancellata; assembly: GCF_023864275.1. Taxonomy (NCBI): domain Eukaryota; kingdom Metazoa; phylum Arthropoda; class Insecta; order Orthoptera; family Acrididae; genus Schistocerca; species Schistocerca cancellata. The sequence goes on from NC_064627.1 coordinate 441,053,486, forward strand.
GGTTACCAAATAACCCTGTGACGAAACGCGCCGCTCTTCTTTGGATCTTCTCTATCTCCTCCGTCAACCCGATCTGGTGCGGATCCCACACTGATGAGCAATACTCAAGTATACTACTGCAGCATAATGGGGACACGGCTGACAGTAAGCCAATTCGCTGTAGATGGTGGCTCTACTGGAAGTGTGTGAAGGTGTGGCCCATTGTGGGGGTTCTTTAATCCCCTTGAGTACTGAAGCACTGACGGGAAAAAAATCGCAGCACGAAGAAGGAATTGTGCTACATAAAAGGAAGTTGATAGTTCGTCAACATCTGAAAGATGGTGTCTGTTGAAATTTCGCGCCTGTCGGATAAAAGTGGCGCCAATAGCGTCATATGAGAATGCAAATCAGTTTTGCTTTAAACACCCAGTGTAACGGTCATGAGCGTTATTTACGTCTGAGGTTGGACGAGCTGTGTTATGATTGCCAACAATGCCTTTAAGTCATCAAAGACGCCATTATCAACACCTCACTGAGCTTGAACGAGATCATGTAATAGGACTACGAGAAGCTGGATGTTCCTTCTGCGATATTGCAGAATGACTTGGCAGGAATGTAGCCCCTGTATATAACTGCTGGCGGCAGTTTCGATTTAATAAAATTCTTCCGTTTATTGTAAAAAAAACTTGTTTTCAAGTGTAACTGCATGAACAGAAATAAAATAATAATGTGTTCATTAACATGTAACTAACTAACTACACACATCAAAAAAACTTTTGCATCACCCCGCTTCCCAGAACTCCTGAAGACAGACGTTGACTGTGATATTGTATCACAGACTCGGTCCCTTTGACCGTTTAGAGATGTCACTCAAACCGCCCAAAGATGTAAACAACCAAGCTTGAGCAGAGCCTATTAGACGAAGAGGGTCCGACAGCCGATCAGTTCCAGTCATTCCACCAAGAAGGAGGTACACGGCTCGTGTTGTCTGCAGTTCAACCATACCTAGACGGTCAATCCCGCGGTTCGATCGCGTCCGCATTGTTACTTTGTGAGAGGAAAGGCTCTCAACAAGGGAAGTGTCCAGGCGTCTCGGACGGAACAAAAGCGATGTTCTTCGGACATGGAGAAGATACAGAGAGACAGGAACTGTCGAAGACATGCCTCTCTCAGGCCGCCCAAGGGTTACTACTGCAGTGGATGACCGCTACCTACGCTTTATGGTTCGGAGAACCCTGACAGCAACGCCACCACGTTGAATAATGCTTTGCGTGCAGCCACAGCACGTCGTGTTACGACTCAAACTGTGCGCAAAATGCTGCATGATGGGCAACTTCACTCCCGACTTCCACGACGAGATCCTTCTTTGCAACCACGACACACGCAGCGGGGTACAGATGGACCCAGCAACTTGCCGACTAGGCCGCTCAGGACTGGCATCACGTTCTCTTCACCGTTGAGTGTCGCATATGCATTCAACCAGAAAATGGTCGGGGACGTGTTTGCAGGCAACCTGGTCAGGCTGAACATCTTAGACACATTGTCCAGCAAGTGGAGCCAGGTGGAAGTTCCCTGCTGTTTTCGGGTGGCATTATGTGAGGCCGACGTATGCCGCTGGTGGACAAGGAAGGCGCCGTAACGGCTGTACGATACGTGAAAGCCATATTCTGACAAATAGAACAACCATATCGGCAGCATATTGGCGAGGCATTCGTCTTCATGGACGACAATTCGCGCCACCATCTTGCACATCTTGTGACTGACTTCCTTCAAGATAACGACATCGCTCGACTAGAGTCGCCAGCATGTTATCCAAACATGAACCCTATCGAACATGCCTGGGATGGATTTAAAAGAGTTGCTTATGGAAGACGTGACCCACCAACCACTCTGAGGGATCTACGCCAAATCGCCGTTGAGGAGTGGGACAATCTGGACCAACGGTGCCTTGATGAACTTGTGGATAGTATGCAACAACGAAGAACGGCTTGCATCAATGCAAGAGGACGTGCTACTGGGTATTAGAGGTACCACTGTGTACAGCAATCCGGACCACCATCTCTGAAGGTCTTGCCGTATCTTGGTACAACATGCAATGTGTGGCTTTCATGAGCATAAAAAAGGGCGGAATTGATGTTTGTGTTGATCTCTATTCCAATTTACTGCACAGGTTACGGAACTCTCGGAACCTAGGTGATGCAAAACTTTTTTGATGTCTGTGCTAACAAGAAAAGAGGATGTGATTTACATGAGCGATTGTATCGGTACTCTACTCACATCCTGGAGAATTGCAAATGTTAATTCGATATAAATGAAATGGGAAGGAAGCATGGTTCAATCGCAAACGGGTGATGGTTACGTCGTAAAACGGTTCAACTGAGCCCTTTTGAACCACAGTATTGAAATGACTTGGCGTTGTAACATTGCGTAATAGCTAATTCTCTGTTGTTTATATTTATTCCGGATCTCTTGCCAATGACGTAGTGCAAGATGAATCTGAGGACAAATACAGCACGTCCAGTATATTCCTTTAACGAACTTTCTGATCCATCAGTAAAAACTGGTCACTTTTCTGTAACGTGGGAGTGAAAATTGAATTTATGAAATCTATTATCCCAAGTGATCCGTTTAAAACAATATACTGGTACATGAAAGCTGAATACATGTAGATCATATTGAAACATTGCTAATAGATTGGAAAATTTAATGTCTGAGGTGAAAGTGTGTCAAGTGTTGAAACTAGAGAAGAAGGCTGCATTAGTAATACTTCTGTTAAGATGCGTCCTAATATGTTGAATGCTGTCTTTATTTTTATAGATTGAGCTGTCCTTAAATACCATGTCTTGAATATAAAATTTACGAGTAAGCATTTGTCATCGAATGTTAAGGAGCGTCTATCTTGGCTCCATTAAAACGCATTTGTAGGTGTCGATAGTACAGTCCCAAGGTAGGTGCGAATGGCTCTTAATTGTAGAGTGTCAAATTTAGCAAGGAGTACCTGTGCAGAAGTGTGATATAGTATATAGTCATAATAGATGTGAGATTTAATAACGCGTCGACACGTATTGAGAAGAGACTCTGGTGTGCTCCACACCAAACACGGGTGAATAAGCGAATTACATCCGAAACTTCTTCACATCTAATAATAAGGGCTCGAATATGAGCGTCCCAGCTCAGCCTAGAGTCAAAAATGATACCCAGGAACCTAGCCTCAGATTTACTCTTGAAGTTGCAGCTTCCAAACAAATCTTGATCATCTGCCTTAAAATTAGTCAATTTAGAAAACGGGACGCTCACCGATTTCTCCACCAAGGCGTTGAGAACATTAGCAGACAACCATTTACCTACGAAAGCACAGACGTGGACAGATTCTATTTGGTTTGAATATATGAGCCTGCTGTGGAATATACACGTATATCATCCGCTTATTGTAAATTTCTGGATGGCAGAGAAACTGAATCTTCTAAATCGTACACATAAGGGGAGTTAAAATTGCTCCTTGTGTCTGATTCGTGTTACAGCAGTTTTCTTCGTTCTCATTGGTAGCTAGAAGTTTTAGAGTAAGTATTATAAAGTAGTTAGTAAATCTAGTTTAATATAAAGAACCGTTTTATTTTGATGTAGAAAAATAATTACGAGAAAAGAAAGGTAATTACTCTTTGGAATTTACAAATACTCTGAGAGCTTGAACTGCAATGCACACAAATCAGCTCATAGGACCAAGTCTTAATATTTAGATAAAATAAACCGTTGCGCTTGTACAGGTGCGATGGGTTGTGAAACGGAAACCACAGTGAAGAACAAAAACATTTTATTTGTAGCTTTTCCCTACACCTCCCAGCTATTTCTCCACACGTCCATTTGTCGTAGTGTGGTACCAACTTCGCAACATCCTAGTCAAAGAAGGCAGCCGGCTGTGTTTCCACCAGTTCTCTACTGTGGCCGGCAGCTCGTATTCTATGCCAAAATGCTGTGCCGTTTTGTATATGTAAACGAACGATGAAAATCAGAGGGAGCCAAGCCCGGGCTGTATGGTGGGTGATCAAACACTTTCCATTGAAAACGCTGTAGGAGTATGTTTGCTGCAGCTACAGAGTGCGGCCGAGCATTGTCATCATCATTAAAAAAATTTAAAAAAAGGTTCAAATGGCTCTGAGCACTATGGGACTTAACATCTGCGGTCATCAGCCCCTAGAACTTAGAACTACTTAAACCTAACTAACCTAAGGACATCACACGCATCCATGCCCGAAGCAGGATTCGAACCTGCGACCGTAGCAGTCGCGCTGTCCCGGACTGAAGCGCCTAGAACCGCTCGGCCACCGCGGCCGACTCATCATCATCGTCATCAGCCTGCTGCCCATAGGCAGGCGGGCATGGTAGCTCTCCATGCCCTCCTGACTTCTGCCATCCTCTTTAGGTGTGTGTAATTTCCGCTTCCCTTGTTGTCGTCCATCATTTTGGATCTTCTCCTTCCTATCGTCTCCCACAAAACACACTTTCCAAAGCTTACGTTAGCAAGCACTCGCGTCTCAATGAATGTTTTATCATGATCACAACATTCCTCTTCGCTTGTACTGAATTGTCCTTCACACACGATTCTCTCGATTCACCTGATCCACTCGCTGATCAAGATAATCGGTTGACACTCGCTACCTTCCGTGACCGTCTGCGTCCTTAATGTCTGTACATCCCCCTTTAAAGTTCCTGCACCATTGCCGCACTTTGCTATCAAGCATGACAGTTACGTCATGTGGGCGACATCTGATTAGACAGAAACACTCAGCATGAAGAAATCCAAAGCCAGCACGCACGTCACATTTGGCGGCTATTGTGCTGGTCTTGGCGTCTTTATGTTTTCACTATGAGCTTAGAACTGAAACGTACGACGTGGTGCGATCGACACATATGCTAGACGCACCACGCAACGCACCTGCACAAGAGTTCATCGCATTTTCACTGTGGTTTTGCACTGAAGCGCCAAAGAAACTGATATAGGCACACATATTAAAATACAGAGATATGTGAACAGGTAGAATACAGTGCTGCGGTCGGCAAGCCTATACAAGAAAACAGGTATCTCTCGTAGTTGTTAGATCGGTTACTGCTGCTACAAGGCAGGTTATCAAGATTTAAATGAGTTTGAATGTGGTGTTATAGTCGACACACGACCGATGGAACACAGCATCTCAAATGTAGTGATGAAGTGGGGATTTTCCCATACAACTATTTCACGAGTATACCGTGAATATCAGGAATCATGTAAAACATCACATCTCCGACATGGCTGCGGCCGGAAGAAAATCCTGCAAGAACAGGACCAACGACGACTGAAGAGAATCATTCAGCCTGACAGAACTGCAGTACTTCCGCAAATTGCTGCAGATTTCAGTGCTGGGCCATCGACAAGTGTCAGCGCGCGAACCATTCAACGAAACCTCATTGATATGGGCTTTCGGAGCCGAAGGGCCACTCATGTATGCTTGATGACTGCACGACACAAAGCCTTATGTCTCGCGTGGGCTCGTCAACCGTGACTTCGGACTGTTGATAACTGAAAACATGTTGCCCTGTCGGACGAGTCTCCTTTCAAATTGTATCGAGCGGTTATGAAGAGAAGCTCATAAATCTATGGACCCTGCATGTCAGAAGGGCCTGTTCATGCTGGTGGAGGCTCTTTCATGGTGTGGGGCGTGTGCAGTTGGAGTGATATGGGAATCCCTGGTTCGTCTAGATACGACTCTGACAGATGAAACGTACGTAAGCATTCTGTCTCATCATCTGCATCCATTCATGTCCATTGCGTATCCCGACGGACTTCGGCAATTCCAGCACGACAATTCGATATCCCACACGTCTTCTAAGTTTAAATACTTCCGCTGGCCACTAAACTCCCCACACCTGAACATTCTTGAGCATATCTGGGATGCACTGCAACGTGCTGTTCAGAAGAGATCTCCACCCCCTCATACTCTTACGGATTAATGGACAACCTTGCAGGATTCATTGTGTCAGTTTCTTCCAGGACTATACGATATTAGGCAGGTGTATCAGTTTCATTGGCTCTTCAGTGTAATTTCGTGGCCCATCGGACCTTGAAAAACACAGTCCTTTTTTTAGATCCCTTTTTCGGATGGTCTTGCTTGGACCGGAATTTGACAATCTTTAAGTATACAGGATGGGAAGAGGTTCAGGAGTGTGAGCAGTAAGCAGTTTTGAAAAAATTCGTAATCATCTCCCGAAAAAAGGAACGCCGCAATATTCAAGAGATACATGGCAGAATTTCCGTCTCCCAAATAGGATTTAGTTTTACAGAGTCATATTAAACCTGTTAATCGAATGCCGTGATAGTTCTCTTGAAATGTACAATGCTAACTTTATTCAGTCGCCTTTTCTATTCTAAACGTGTTTCGCCTCTAATGAGACGTTGAAAGTAAACATTGATCTACACTTTGTATACGATTCTCTGACTTGGCTTCAAGCCCCCAGGTTCTGCAATCAGAGACTCTAAATTTTGTTACGTGGAATCAAAGACGGATAAGATCCTGGGAAAAATCTCTCTACGTGGTACGTGCTTCCACGAAGTATGAACACTGGTCCCTGGAGGACCAGCGATTCATAGACATTCAGGATGAGAAACGTGGCAGATGAAGTCTTACACATTACCGGGACCTGCAGCTGGGCATTACCCACTGAAATATGGTGTCTTCAGATGTCTCGAAGAGGAGCAGTACTATAGGCTCCAAAAGTTTCCTGATGTATCCGTCACCCTCAATTAAAATTGTATGTTGTCTCTGAGGGCACCCAAAAGCGCCAGTGTGCAATAACAGTAAACTATAAAGTCTGCTCCATCGCGGTAATCGCTGAAGCATTTAATTTACAAGCAACAGCGGCTGTAGAAAAAGATGCAGCTGTACCTGTCCAGAAACACTACATAATGACGCTCATCACGATAGTGACTGTGTTCTCGTGCCTATTCCAATTGGACAATGACATGTGAGCCACCTGATCACACCTCATCCCAATAAATAGATATACTATATGCACTATCGTCGATCCAACACTGTGAACAAAGTTGTATGGGCCATTACGAGCATGCGATCAAGAAGATAGCGATCCCATGAATGGTTTATCATCTGCTTGCTGTTGTGTAGGACCTTCTTACACTGAGGTGACAAAAGTCATGGGATACCTCCTAATATCGTGTCGGCCCTCCTTCTGCTCGGTTTTGTGCAGCAACTCGACGTGGCATGGACTCAAAAAGTCAACGAAATCTCCTGCAGAAATACTGAGCCATGATGTCTCTATAGCCTCCCACAATTGCGAAAGTGGTGCCGGTGCAGGATTTTGTGCACGAACTGAACCGTCGATTATCTCTCATAAACGTTTGATGGGATTCATTTTGGACCCTCTTGGTGGCCATACTATCCGCTCAATTTTTCCAGAAAGTATATCAAACCAGTCAGAAACAATCGTGGCCCTGTGACATGGCGCATTGTCATCCGTAAATATTCAATCGTTTTCTGGGAACATGAAGTCCATGAATGGCTGCAGATGGTTTGCAGGTAGCCGATCAAAGCATTTCTAATCAACGAGCGGTTCAATTGGACCAGAGGACCTGGCCTATTCTATGTAAACTCAGCCCAAACCATTATGCAGCCACCATCAGCCTGCACAAGGCCTTGTTGACAACCAGGGTCCATAGCTTTGAGGGGTCTGCGCCACACTCGAACCCTGCCATCAGCTCTTACCAACTGAAATCGGGACTCGCCTGACGGGGCCAGGTTTTTGCAGTCGTCTAGTGTCCAACTGAAATGGTCGAGTGCCCAGGAGAGGCGCTGTAGGCGATGCCGCGCTGTTAGCAAAGGCGGTAGCCTCGGTCGTCTGCTGCCACAGCCCATTAACACCAAATTTCTTCGTTCTATCCTAACAGATACGCTCGTCGTACGTCCCACATTGATTTCTGCAATTATTTCATGCAGAGTTGCTTGTTGTTAGCACTGACCACTCTATGCAACCGGCGCTACTCTCGAGCGTTTGCGCTGTCCGTGGTGAGAGATGAAGCCTGAAATTTAGTGTTATCGGCACAATCCCTAATGATTCCCGAAATGAAATGTCCCATGCATCGAGCTCCAACTACCACTCCGCGTTCAGAGTCTGTTAATTCGCGTCGTGCGGCCACAATCACGTCTGAAATTTTTCACGTGGGTACAAATGACAGCTGCGCCAATGCACTGCCCATTTATGTGTACGCGATACTACCGCCATCCGTATATGTGCACATCGCTATCCGATTACTTTTGTCACTTCAGTGCATATCTACTAGTTCAACATACACAGCATTGCCGTAACAGCGTGTCCTGGTAGAGACAAAATGTTACCGTATGACTGCGTGCTTATACCGCTACATCGACGTTAACGAGTCAATCCGATACAAGCTATCACGCTTCCACTTCGTTTGATTGTCCTTCACTGTATGAGCTTGTCACGATACGATCTTCCACGTTCAAATAGTTAAAAAAAAAGTGTGTGAATTCTTATGGTACTTAACCGCTAAGGTCATCAGTCCCTAATCTCACACACTAATTATCCTAAATGATCCTAACGACCAACACACACACCCATGCCCGAGGAAGGACTCTAACCTCCGCCGGGACCAGCCGCACAGTCCATGACTATAGCGCCCTAGGCCGCTCGGCTAATCCCACGCGGCTTTCAAATGGTTGAAATGGCTCTGAGCACTATGGGACTTAACATCTGAGGTCATCAGTCCCCTAGGCTTAGAACTACTTAAACCTAACTAACCTAAGGACAGCACACACACCCATGGCCGAGGCAGGAGTCGAATCTGCGACCATACCAGCACCGCGGTTCTGGACTAAAGAGCCTAGAACCCCTCGGCCACAATGGCCGATCTTCTGGGTGACATAGTTGAGAACATTCCTGGAGTTATGCATACGCCATGTCTTTTCATTCTTCGGTTTCCACCATTTCCGAGTCTGGATTCATTTGGCCCATTATTGCTGAGTTTTGGATTTTCATGGCGTTCTCTTATTTCGAAGGCCCTTGCCATTATTTTGTTTCATTTCTCGGTGCAATCAACTTAATCTGTAGCTGGTGTCATTTTATGTTTCCTTCTTCCAACAAATGTGGAGACTTTAATTTTTTTCATTTGCAAGAATGTCACAATGAATTTTTACCTAATCTAAAATTGAACTGTATCATCTCCCTCTAACAAAGGGCATAAGCTTGCAATCCGCATTAGTCCTCAATAGCATATCGATCGATAAAGAGATACTTCAAAAAGAAAATTGTCATCGGTTTCAAGGAAATGACATTTAAATGTGCTCTTTATTTTACTGTAAGTCTGAATCACTAGGATGGTGTTTATTTTCTTCGTCTCTGTTGTGCTTTCCTCTCCACGATACATCCATTTGAGCCCGCTTATTGTATTCAAGCCTTGGACTTCCTCTATAATTTTTACTTCCTACACATTTCTCTAAGGAAATGGACAGGTCCTTGATGCTTCAGTATGAGTCCTTTCAATCCATTCTTTCTTTTAGTAAAACTGTGCCATAAATTTCTTTCTCCTCAATTCAGTTTAGTACGCCCTCTGTCGTTATCCAACACATCCATTTAATTTTCAGTACTGTTATGTACCACAACACAAGATTGTATTCTTTTCTTGTCTGAACTGTTCACCGTTCACTTTTCGGTTTCGTACAATGCTACTCTCCAGATAAATAACTCCAAAAAAGACTTTCCAGCACTTAAATTAATATTCCATATTCATAAATTCTTTTTCTGAATCGCATTACTTACTGAAGCCAGTCTGCATTTTATATCCTTTCTGCTTCTTCCGTAGTCCATTATTTTGGCCGAAGTGGCAATATTCATTTATTACTCTTAGTGCCCAATTTCCTAATTTAATTTCCTCAGCGTCGCATGATTTTTGGAAAGATCGGCAGTTTATTCGACAGGAGACGCACAGTGACTGATTGTTTTGAAAATAACTGTTTGTCTGGAACAGTCATGCTAATGCCAAACGAAATGACTGGTTGCACCCAACAAGGGCCCTCCTCAGTTCATAAACATGCGTGTTTCAGTCCCACCAACGTGGAAACCGCATTGTCGCATGATGTCATTCGATTACGTTTCATTACCCTCTTTTTACTTTCGTTGACATCTCTCTTATAACTTACTTTTAGGATGCTATCAATTCAACTAGTGTTTTTCTGTCAGTCATTTCAAACCTTACATTTTTTTTTTATTTGATCTCCAGCAGTCTTTACTGTATAGGAAATTTAAATTATTCGAGCTATAGTCTATCTATGTTCAACACTTGCTAACTATTCATGATTAACAGAAAAGTTTGTCTGAATTTCAGAATAGACTAAATAATAAGTGAGTCTTCTTTCAAAAATGGTTCAAATGGCTCTGAGCACTATGGGACTCAACATCTTCGGTCATAAGTCCCCTAGAACTTAGAACTACTTAAACCTAACTAACCTAAGGACATCACACACACCCATGCCCGAAGCAGGATTCGAACCAGCGACCGTAGCAGTCCCGCGGTTCCGGACTGCAGCGCCAGAACCGCTAGACCACCGCGGCCGGCGGAGTCTTCTTTAATTTCCTCCTAGTCCTGCGGCTTTGTGGGACGACCTAGTTCCCACAGTGATGGTTGGAATGCCATGTCACGTAGCTTCATTAAGTGCTGTCCGCACTTGGCTAGAGAATGAGAAATTCCAGACTGCCCATTTGTATTCCGTACAGCACTGGACGCCAGGAGGTGCAGTATTTACTTTTACGGACACTTTCAGTTGACGTCGTGTTAGTCATTGAATGTTAAGCACGTTGTAGAGTGCGCAAAACTATCACATTCTAAGATACTTAAAAAGACTTGTACTCAAAACAAAAGACTTCGAGATCGAGGATTCCTTTTTCTTCTGACAAGAACCAAGGTATCAGTGTTCGATGGTGGAAGGGAAAACAATGCAGCAAAGAGATACTGCGTCAGGATGTAATAACCAAAGGGAGCAACAAAAATTTAAGAGCTTTTGTAATTGTTTACAGCTTTCAAAAACATACGGTGCTATCATTGAAATTGGAACTCTTTTTTTATTGGCCCGTCAGCGTAAAACAATACGGGGTTGTGGATCTGCCTTGATGCAAACACCTTTTCATAAATAAACAGAAAGTGTTTGTATGAAGTTGGATCTAGAAACACACGCTGTGTATTTATACTAGTTCACTAATGAGACGATAATTGTCTGTGGGTCTCACCAAATTGAATGAAGCTAAAATTAAATGCCAGAAGCTGAACGTTGTACGGTAACATCCGATATCGTAACACCCCTGAAGCTAAATAAAGTAAAAGTCGGCCCACTCTTCTATATTAATCACTTTCTTACTAACAATGAAGCGGTAAATGAGTAGTAAGTGAGTTACAGACACCAATGTGGTGACGTAGTTCAGTTCTCATTGTTCAAACGAAACTACCACTATTTGGCTTAGGTATTCATCTCACCAGCTCGTAAATTAGAAACAGGAGAGATCAGGAATTATCGAAGAAGCGGATGAATATTAAAATATAATTACAGTGGGATACTAAAAAAGGAAATACTTTTACCTGGCAGATATTAGAAATGGCACTTAATTCCGTTGTTAAGCCCTATATCTCTTCGGTATTTACGTAGGTCTCGTAACGGGGGGAAGAGAAATATATCAGCTTGACTAAAGTCATCAACAAAAGTTGCATCACCCGCGGGTATGTCGCGCAGGTGTTTTATTTTTGTAAATGTTCCTGTATCGATCGGAAGGAAGCTACTGACGTTGTTTATAAAGATACATGCAATTACCATAAATGATAGCTATGGGTAGAACGCCACACTCGAACGGACTGCAGCATTTCAGTTAAAGTAAAGCACCAATGGGGCGCATTCTAGACGGGTGTGAAACAGTAAAGTGAAAATCCATTATGCCAACAAGACAATCGTGACAATGGTCGGGTGCGCATCATCACGCTACGTGCAGAAGGCTTGTCGATTAGAGAAGTTGCTCGACCTGATCTCTGGAATCAAAGTGATGTGAAGCGGACATTGATAAGTCAGTCCTAACTGAGAAGTAATGTTGAAGGCTTGCACTGCACGTGCCGTCCACGTGCTACGGATGAACAGAATGATGTATATCTACGGCTTTTGAGTCAGAGGAACAGTGAGATGAGCGCTCTAGAACTGATGTCGCAGTTTGAAGAGGCTAAAGAACGTCATGTATCGCATCAAATAGTTAGAAGGTTTCATGATGCGACTTTCCATTCCAGATGACCATGGCGAGGACCACGCGTACACAGTCACACAAATAACTCCGTTACAAACGGGCAAGAAATCATGTAAAATTGACGCCCCAGGATTGGCACTGGGTGTTGTTTACGGACGATACTCGGATCTGTTTGTACTGTGATAATCTCATACAACGCTTTTGAGGGCAACCCGGTAGTACGGAACCGCTCTAACCTTGTATCTGACAGGTGAAACTGGTGGTGGTAGAGTGATGTTATGGGATGGCATTACATGCGGCCACTGTACAACTCTCGTAGCTGTTGAGGACAATTTCACTGTCCTACGGTAAGGCGACGAGATTCTGCAACAAATAGTGGAACCGTATCACCAACATTTTGGAGACAATTTCAGATTGATGGATGATAAGTTTCGTGCTCCTCGTGCTGTGCTTATAAACATGTTCCTTCATCATGCTAGGATCACCAGAATGGCGTAGACTGCCTATTTCCGGGACATGAACGCAAGCATGTATGCGATCGATTGAAACGAGCTGTTCTGGACGTCGACAACGGCCATGTACTCTGCGCAACTTATACAGAATCGCCGTTGCAAAGTGGGACAATTTCGACCATCGAAGGTGTGTCACCAGGGGCGATACTCGGATCTGTTTGTACTGTGATAATCTCATACAACGTTTTTGAGGGCAACCCGGTAGTACGGAACCGCTCTAACCTTGTATCTGACAGGTGTCCAAGGAACATAAAAGCAACTGGAATCACTCAACAGAGGAAAGTCAACTGGACCTGACGGGATACCAATTCGATTCTACACAGAGTACGCGAAAGAACTTGCCCCCCTTCTAACAGCCGTGTACCGCAAGTCTCTAGAGGAACGGAAGGTTCCAAATGATTGGAAAAGAGCACAGGTAGTCCCAGTCTTCAAGAAGGGTCGTCGAGCAGATGCGCAACTATAGACCTATATCTCTGACGTCGATCTGTTGTAGAATTTTAGAACATGTTTTTTGCTCGAGTATCATGTCGTTTTTGGAAACTCAGAATCTACTATGTAGGAATCAACATGGATTCCGGAAACAGTGATCGTGTGAGACCCAACTCGCTTTATTTGTTCATGAGACCCAGAAAATATTAGATACAGGCTCCCAGGTAGATGCTATTTTTCTTGACTTCCGGAAGGCGTTCGATACAGTTCCGCACTGTCACCTGATAAACAAAGTAAGAGCCTACGGAATATCAGACCAGCTGTGTGGCTGGATTGAAGAGTTTTTAGCAAACAGAACACAGCATCTTGTTATCAATGGAGAGACGTCTACAGACGTTAAAGTAACCTCTGGCGTGCCACAGGGGAGTGTTATGGGACCATTGCTTTTCACAATATATATAAATGACCTAGTAGATAGTGTCGGAAGTTCCATGCGGCTTTTCGCGGATTATGCTGTAATATACAGAGAAGTTGCAGCATTAGAAAATTGTAGCGAAATGCAGGAAGATCTGCAGCGGATAGGCACTTGGTGCAGGGAGTGGCAACTGACGCTTAACATAGACAAATGTAATGTATTGCGAATACATAGAAAGAAGGATCCTTTATTGTATGATTATATGATAGCGGAACAAACACTGGTAGCAGTTACTTCTGTATAATATCTGGGAGTATGCGTGCGGAACGATTTGAAGTGGAATGATCATATAAAATTAATTGTTGGTAAGGCGGGTACCAGGTTGAGATTCATTGGGAGAGTCCTTAGAAAATGTAGTCCATCAACAAAGGAGGTGGCTTACAAAACACTCGTTCGACCTATACTTGAGTATTGCTCATCAGTGTGGGATCCGTACCAGATCGGGTTGACGGAGGAGATAGAGAAGATCCAAAGAAGAGCGGCGCGTTTCGTCACAGGGTTATTTGGTAACCGTGATAGCGTTACGGAGATGTTTAACGAACTCAAGTGGCAGACTCTGCAAGAGAGGCACTCTGCATCGCGGTGTAGCTTGCTCGCCAGGTTTCGAGAGGGTGCGTTTCTGAATGAGATATCGAATATATTGCTTCCCCCTACTTATACCTCCCGAGGAGATCACGAATGTAAAATTAGAGAGATTAGAGCGCGCACGGAGGCTTTCAGACAGTCGTTCTTCCCGCGAACCACGCGCGACTGTAACAGGAAAGGAAGGTAATGACAGTGGCACGTAAAGTGCCCTCCGCCACACACCGCTGGGTGGCTTGCGGAGTATAAACGTAGAAATGTAGATGTAGATTCAACCCTGCATCCGAGCAAAGGGACGCTGCAACACTTATTGGCGTTGCTCAGCAGTTCTGTGAAAAATTCCTCGCGGGGAACAGACGATTCTGTTCTCACACAATTCTTTTTTTCTTGTGATCTCAACACATTAAAAATGAATATATACGCATGCCTCAGAGACAATGTTTGTTTTCTGTGACACGAAATTCGCAAAATTTTTATTGATGTGTGTACGTACTGCGAGACAAAGTTCTATGTATTGTTTATCAATTACGGTCACATACAAACTACTTATCTTCCGCAAAGCAAGATATCCCTATCATTTACATTTTCTGGTCAACGTCAAACTTTTCTACCAAATAGCCGCGGAAAAATTCATTAACAGTTCATAAACTAATTTTCTAAACTACTTAATAGACTTGACATAATACGTATGTCCAGGTATAGACTAGAATTACAAGCAACTTAAGATAGAGCAGATATTTAAATTGAGAAAATAAATGAGTGACTTGAAGATGAATATTAATAATTTGTGTAGTTAAAGCTGTGAAATACATATGGAAAAGCATTTTTATTTGCTATCAGCTATATACGTAGTCCTGACTAGTTTCGGTTATTACAACCATCATGAACTGGATTAAGAAGTTATCGGCTGCTTGAAAAACGCATATTTCTCATAGAAAACACCTTCGTATACCAAGTTTAACAACGACAAAACGTGGAATACAAAACAATAAGATTTTTGCAGAATCTTGAAAAACTTAGAAAAGTTGCTCATACACTCCTTATATTTAACAGGCGACTCAAACTAGTAACTGTGATGAGCTTTTCAAGATATTATGAAAATCTTATTGTGTTGCATTCCTCGTTGTGGCGTTTGATGTACGAAAATGTCTTCCATGACAGATATGCATTTTTAAACCAACAGATGTTAGAATATCATCTTCCAGTTGATGATGGTTGAAATAACCAAAACCAGTCAAGAGTAAATATATTACTCGTGTATGCAGCCCGGTGGCATAGAAAATACTTTTTTGTAGATAAAAAGTTGAAAATGGGATCCACTGGACATGCACAGTGGTTATGAGCAATAGCTAAGCTTATGTTGTCAACAGAGGAGGAATAGATTATACAAAAAAGGAATCCAGGACCGGAGAAGTTCTTGTGGAAATAATAAGACTTATAGATTTATTTATTATTGTCTAAAAATAAAGACACCTCAAACAGAACATACTTAACATTAATTTCTCTGCATAAGATCTACTGAACTTGAAACCACATTGTCGTCATTTACTATATACCGCAAGTGACTACTCTTCTTCAGGAAAGTACAGTGAATAAAAATCTTGTAACTGAACTAACAGTTTACACGGAGTGGTACTTTGACTAAAGAACCAGTCACGGAATGGTATTTGTAGCGAATGTTTCCGGTATCGTAGGACTGAACAATGAGAATAGTTGCTAGCGTGGCGTACAGTAAATTTGATGCAGACTGTCCAGACACCTTCTACTATCATTCTTCTACCCTTTTGTATGACACTACAGCATAGCTTCCTGCTGTTACAGTAACGTACTGACCCGTTTCTTGCACATCGATATAGAATCGCAATTTTATGAAACTGGTAACACGACTGCACATTCTGGGTTACAAGAAAGCAAATCCCTTCCCCAGTTTTTACTTTCCATTTTATTTTGAATCCAAGAGTCGCCTATCGAGATAAGACGTCTCGCAGAAAGTGTTCGACATTTACTTGCATTTTCAAAACTGCACATCGAGGCGGACGTGCACACACATACGTGAAACCATCAAAAGTATAACTCAAGTTACATTATTATATTTTTGCAACCATCGATCTTAAATAAAAATGGTGAACGACACAGCAATGAAGCAAACAGCAAGGAACGGTCACCACGAATAAAGTTGTGAAATTTTACCCTTAGAGTCCTTAACTAGTGCGAATAAAACAAAAGTTTAAAGCACTGTAGCTAATATACTGTGTAATATACAATTACTAAACACGAAATATTTTACGGAATAAAACCAAAATATGCATTTTACTTACTCCCACTACTCGCCAAAATACGACACTAAAGTAGTATTAAAACATAGAAAAACATTTAACAACTCACCTGGCTTAATTGAAAGCAGATACACTCGAGACACAACATTTAGCATATGTTAATTTTTTCGTAGTGTATTCCATTTTCGATGTGCAGATTACATTGAAATTCATATACAGATATTGTCTACACAATACTGTGCTCCAGACAATACGACGATTTTATTGACCTATGAATGAAAGGAATAGACAATCAGAAGAATACCTGATACAACAAAAACCTATGTACACATAATTTTCAAATTTCCGTAGCTACTTTTCCGAAGGAAACCACACATTGACGATGTTAGTTCAGAATATGGTGCGACATCTTCAGCTACAAACAAACATTTTATTCTTACCAGAAAGCGAATATTACATGTAGATCTTTTTTATCACTGATCACGAAAGTGCTAAAAATCCGTGGTTAAACCCCACTGCTAAGGAAATCAGGTTGTCCTCTGATTTAATTCCATTACATTCTATGAACCTCGTTTTACTTTGGTTGATATTCATGTCATAACTCTTAGGTGCTATCCATTCAGTTCAACTAATATTTCTTTTGATGTTATTTACGGTAGACTTACGAAATTGTTACACTGAGTCGTATAAGTCAACAGACATTATGTGTAAAATTCAGTGGTAACGAGTGCACACCTTCAGCCAGTCACAGTCACTCACTTCTCCTCGCAATATTACAATTTAACACACTTTTATCGGAAATGCTACAATGCGTTCTTCAAAACTTACCACTACCTTGCAGTTGACTGAAATTACTATTATGACAAACTACATAGAACCCACCTATTCACACAAAACAGGTTGTATAAAGATACCACTACTTTCTGGCATATTGAAAACATGAGTCTTTGGTGTAAGGCTCTAGGGCGTTATAGACGGGAATAACAGTTTAACTCAGAAGTATGGCAGGGCACTAGAACAGTTTCTGCAGGTGGGGAGCTCTCACCCCTGTAACACGTAGACTGTCCTCAGTAAACTAACAGTAAACTAGGACAACCTACGGCACTACGTTTTTACTGCTCGCTCGTTGGCTGAAAGGCTTCGTTTACGACGCACTAATATGGAGCTGCCCGTACTCACGGGAGCCGCTTAACACACCGGACTCGTGGTGTGACGAAGAAGGTTTCCAGAGTCGGTCTGGTCATCCGGCCATCCAGATCAAAGTTATCCGTGCCTTCCCTTAACTGATTAAGGCGTATGTCGAGATATCTCTCCCCAATGCCCTTCCCCAACTTATACATCATTTTGGACGCAAGTATCTACATCTACGTCTTCATGGATACTCTGCAAATCACATTTAAGTGCCTGGCAGAGGGTCATCGAACCACCTTCACAATTCTCCATTATTCGAATCTCGTATAGCGCGCGGAAAGAACGAACACCTACATCTTTCCGTACAAGCTCTGATTTCCCTTATTTTATCGTGGTGATCGTTTCTCCCTATGTAGGTCGGTGTCAACAAAATATTTTCGCATTCAAAGGAGAAAGTTGGTGACTGGAATTTCGTGAGAAGGATCCGTCGCAATAAAAATCGCCTTTCTTTTAATGATGTCCAGCCCAAATCCTGCATCATTTCTGTGACACTCTCTGCCATATTTCTCGATAATACAAAACGTGCTGCCCTTCTTTGAACTTTCTCGATGTACTCCGTCAGTCCTATCTGGCAAGGATCCCACACCGCGCAGCAGTATTCTAAAAGAGGACGGACATGCGTAGTGTAGGCAGTCTCTTTAGTAAATCTGCTACATTTCCCAAGTGACCTGCCAATAAAACTCAGTCCTTAGTTAGCCTTCCCCACAACATTTTCTATCCGTGCCTTCCAATTTAAGTTGTTCGTACTCTTAATTCCTAGGGCCTGAAGATTTGACTGATTTATCGTGTAACCAAAGTTTAACGAATTCCTTTTAGCACTCATTTGGAACACCTCACACTTTTCGTAATTTACAGTCAACTGCCACTTTTCGCACCATTCAGGTATCTTTTCTAAATCTTTTTGCAATTTGTTTTGATCTTCTGATGACTTTATTAGTCGATAAACGACAGCGTCATCTGCAAACAACCGAAGACGGCTCCTCAGATTGTCTCCCAAATCGTTTATACAGATAAGGAACAGCAAAGGGCCTATAACACTAACTTGGGGAATGCCAGAAATCACTTCTGTTTTACTCGATCACATTCCGTCAATTACTATGAACTGACCTCTCTGGCAGGAAATCACAAATCCAGTCACATAACTGTGATGATATTCCATAACCACGCGATTTCACCACAAGCCGCGTGTGTGATACAGTGTCAAAAGCCTTCCGGAAATCCAGAAATACGGAATCAGTCTGAAATCCATTGTCAATAGCACTCTTCATGTGAATAAAGAGCTAGTTGTGTTTCACAGGAACGATGTTTTCTAAACCCATGTTGACATTTTTCTTCGAGATAATTCATAATGTTTGAACCCAATATATGTTCTAAAATCCTGCTACATGTCGACGTTAACGATATGGGCCTGTAATTTAGTGGATTACTCCTACTACCTTTCCTGAATATTGGTGTGACCTGTGCAACTTTCCAGTCTTTGGGTACGGATCTTTCATCGAGAGAACGGTTGTATATGATTATTAAGTATGGAGCTAATGAATCTCCATAAACCGAAAGGAGCCTAACTGGTATACAGTCTGGACCAGAAGACCTGCTTTTATTAAATGATTTAAGCTTTTTCACTACTCCGAGGATATTTACTTCTACGTTACTCATGTTGGCAGCTGTTCTCGGTTCGAATTCTGGAATATTTACTTCGTCTTCTGTTGTGAAGTCATTTCGGAAGGCTGTGTTTAGTAATTTTGCTTTGGCAGCACTGTCTTCGATAGTATCTCCATTGCTATCGCGCAGAGAAGGCATT
Organism: Schistocerca cancellata; assembly: GCF_023864275.1. Lineage (NCBI taxonomy): Eukaryota > Metazoa > Arthropoda > Insecta > Orthoptera > Acrididae > Schistocerca > Schistocerca cancellata. The sequence goes on from NC_064627.1 coordinate 441,073,010, forward strand.
GATTGTTTCTCGCCGCTAACATACTTTGCATACGACCAGAATCTCTTTGCATTTTCTGCCAGGTTTCGAGACAAAGTTTCGTTGTGGAAAGCATCCCGCATTGCAGTCCGCGCTAAATTTCGAGTTTCTGTAAAAGATCGCCAGTATTGGGGATTTTGCGTCTGTTTAAATTTGGCATGTTTGTTTCGTTGTTTCTGCAACAGTGTTCTAACCCGTTTTCTGTACTGAGGAGGATCAGCTCCGTCGTTTGTTAGTTTGTTGCCGGTACTATTTCTTTGAATTCAAGCCACATCTGGTCTACACTACGTTATTAATTTGGAATGAGTGGAGATTGTCTCTCAGGAAGGCGTCAAGTGAATTTTTATCTGCTTTTTTTGAATAGGTATATTTTTCACTTATTTTTGGAGGATTTGGAGATTACAATATTCAGTCTCGCTACGACAACCGTGTATTCGCTAATCCCTGTATCGGTTTTGATGCTCGTTATTAACTCAGAATTATTTGTTGTTAAGAGGTCAAGTGTATTTTCACAACCGTTTACTATTCGCGTGGGCTCATGAACTAACTGCTGGAAATAATTTTCAGAGAATGCGTTTAGCACAATTTCGGATGATATTTTATGCATACCTCCGGAATTAAACATGTGTTTATGCCAACATATCAAGGGTAAATTAAAGTCACCACCAACTATTATCGTATGAGTCGGGTATGTGTTTGAAATCAAACTCAAGTTTTCTTTGAACCATCCAGCAATTGCATCATCTGAATTGTGAAGTCGCAAAAAGGATTCTATTATTATTTTATTCCGGTTGCCAACAAAGACCTCTGCCCATACTAACTCACAGGAACTATATACTTCAATTTCGCGACAAGTTAAACTACTTCTAACATTTTAAAGAACATAGTTCTCATATAGGAAAACAGCAATCTGTAATTATTATAAATAAATTGGAGGCAGTCTTGATCGCATAACTTTTTTAATGTGGTGACCGGTTTCGATCTTTTACAATATCATCTTCAGACCATGAATGTCTGCCGGAGGCGGTGGCGCATGGCAACCCTCTTGCTTGTGGCTGCAGTACACCGTTAGGTTCTTCGAAAAAATTTCGGCTAAGCTCATATCCGGCTTTAGCCAGCTTTCAGTGCCTATAACGATTTGAGCATCAGTGCTTTCTATTACGCTTGGAGCTCTGGTACTTTCCCAACACAGCTACGACAATTTGCAACCATTGGTTCCTGTATCTACATTCTTCCTTTGTTCGGCCTGCACCGTTTGTAACTGAGGCCCTTCTTGTGTTTGCCGATGACACTCTAGCCCGAAAAACCGCCCAGTCCACGTCACACAGCCCCTGGTACCCGTGTAGCCGCCTCTTGCGTGTAGTGGACACCTGACCTACTCAGCGGAACCTGAAACCCAACCACCCTTTGGCGCAAGTCGAGGAATCTGCAGCCTACACGGTCACAGAGCCGTCCGAGCCTCTGATTCACACCCTCCACTCGGCTCTGTACCAGAGATCCTCAATCGGTCCTGTCAACTATGCTGCAAATGGTCAGCTCTCCTTTCATCTTGCAAGCAAGACTGGCAGCCTTTACCACTTCTGTTAGCCGCTCGAAACCAGAGACAATCTCTTCCGATCCAAAGTGACACACATCATTGGTGCCAATGTGAGCAACCACCTGCAGTTGGCTGGACCCTGTGGTCTTCATGGCATCCGGGAGGACCCTTTCCAAATCTGGAATGACTCTACCCGGTATGTTCACGGAGTGCACATTGGTTTTCTTTCCCTTCTTGTCAGCCAAGTCCCTAAGAGGTCCCATAACACGCACAACGTTGGAGCTCCCAACTACGAATAATCCCACCCTCTATGATTGACCGAATCTTGCAGGCTGAGTGGTTTCCTTTGAAACAGGACAGGCGACAGCATCTGGCTCAGCGACAGTGTCAGCCACAGACAGCACCTGGAACCTGTTTGTCAGATAAACAAGGGAGGTCTTATGTGCGGCCGCCAGGGGAAGTCTTTCGCCGCCCGCTTCGCCCCGGGGCGACCTCCCACTCGACGACAGATGAGGGGTCAGCCTCAGTGCGAGCTGTAATTGGGTTGCCCACCGGTGAGAACCGATCGGAGGACTCGGACGTGCTGGACGTCCGTTAGATCCCCACGGCCGGCCCACAACAGTGGTGCCCATCCACTGCAGTCTCAAACTGTGTATCCGAAGTCATCACAGCCTGAAGCTGACAGCGAAGTGTCACCTCCTTGGCTAGCATCCGCACACAACAATCGCAGTCCCTGTCCATGCTAAAAAGACTGTGGAAAACTAAACTATGCAGATAGGCGGACTATCGGCACGTGCTGCGCAACTGTACAGTTGACCCTGACGAAAGCGCAGGAACTGTGCATAATAATACGTAGATATTCAAAAACCTAACTAGCGAAGCACTCAGGTGAAACTAAATAATTCGCCCCTGATTAGGCACTTGTAATATAATAACCTCGAGAACTGTGACTATCAGATATTAAATTTACGCACAGAAAGTCAAGAAACTAAACTATTAAAGAACACAGATGACATAATAAAATTCGCTCCTGGTTAGGAACTTGTAGATATCACAAAACCGGTTACTTCCCTGTTTCTGCGTCTGTCTCGGTCGGCTGCTACTACCTGACTGAGTGCCTGACTAACGCCAACAAGCAGTCACTAGGTTTCAAAACAAGCAAACAAACGACTATGGACTCGTGCTGCGGAAATCTACGGTAGACCCTGACGAAAACGCAGGAACTGTGTCTAATAATACGCAGATATTCAAAAACCTAACTACCGAAGCACTCAGGTGAAAGTAAATAATTGAAATAAAAAACTGTTGTCGCAAAAGAAGAGTGCCGAAGGCGATCACGTTCTGAAAAAGCCGTAATTCACCATCAAGAAATTTCTTTAGTGTACATACAACTTCGCTCAACAGAACATTGTCAGGGATCAATAAGTAACTAAGCAGTTCATAACTTGCGGTATTCAAGTCATGGAAGTTATAAGAGACGTTGGAAGTGATCCCCTTGAACTTGAAGATACAGTTGCACATGTTTCTGCACATTCTTGAAGATATTCTGCAGAATATCGGGAGCGATGTTCCGAATGTGACGTGCCGGTGCAGCTTGGAGTTCTTGTATTGTGTGCAGACTGCCTTCATAGGTTTTCCTTTCAACGTACCCCATAGAAAGTAATCCTGTGGAGCCAAGTCGGGTGAAGGTGGAGGCCAAAGACCTCGAGAGATAATGCGGTCACAGAAGGCGTCCTTTAAAAAGTTCTTCTCCTTGTGGGTTGTATGTGCAGTCGCCCCATCCTGTTGGAACCAGGCATTGCCAATTTCGTCCTCATGCAGTTCACTGGAGCTGCAGTACCGTTCTGCATTTATGGTGACCTGAAAGAAGATCGGCCCAATGACGCGTTTACGTACCAACCTTTTGATCATGCAGTGGGGACACCTTAAATTCATGCGGATTCTTCTTAGTCCACACACGATTACTATGACTATTCACGTAACCGGAGATCTGAAACCATGCCTCATCCATGGAAAACGTTGTGTGCAAAATCCCCTCACCACTGTCCTGCAACAATGACAGAAACCAGTTGCAAAAGTTCACACGCGGCAGGCGATCGGTGTTCCTCAGTTCATGCACGACCGACATTTTGTACCGATACATGGACAGTGACATCCAGAGAATCTTGTGAGCGGAACCCACGGACACGTGGGCCTGCTGAGCTAGTCGTCTAACCGATTTCTTTGGGCTTTGCAGCATTATGCCTTGCACTTCCGCCTGCTTCTCTTCGGATGTGGATGTGGATGGCCTGGCTTATTTTGGAGCATTATGAACGCTACCGGGCTTTCTAAATTTGGTGATGAGGTTCTGTACAGCATTGCGGTTAGGCATCTTCACTTCTAGGAACTTTGCTGCAAATGCAGCTTCTATTGCTGAGGTAAACTTGCCTCTATTGCGGAACACAAGCTCCACAAGAAACACTCTTTGTTCTATCGTCAGCGTGATGACCTGGATCACAATGACGTCACACAAGACGTTGGTCTTCAGTCTATCGGACCTGCGAACAAATACAAATACCTGGTCAAATATGGTTCAAATATGTTAAACAATGGAAAATGTTGTATTAAGAACTGACAATCATATCAGTCATTACTTAGCACACCACAACATGGAACTGCATAGTTACTTTCTGAGCACCCAGTATATACCCATCGAAAGAACACATAGAAATCATTACAAATTCAACTGTTAATATAATACCAAATGGCGCAAAATTTTTATGAAAAACTCGCATAAAAATGTCACATATTCACATAAAAAATATGCACCGCGATATAAAACGAGCAGTGTCAAAAATATGAAATCCATGAGTCGTCGATGGAAATGAAAGTGCGACGCATAAGATAATGAAAGAAACTGTTTCAATACCTATCACGAAACGATTACGTAAACTGCAATTATGTATCGTTACCTGTTTTCAAATAGTACTATTTTTTGCTGTCAACTGTAAAAATGGCAGAAGAAGTAAATTTATATATAATATGAAACTACAATACTTGTAAATTCTAATTCCGTAATAGAAATAATAAGATAGTGAATCTATAACATGCAGGTTGACAGCATTTAGCGATAGAGTTACATTCAGGTATGTTATTAATGGTAAAATCCGCATCCAGCAGAAATTACTATACTAAGTTATAGCTCAAACGCATCACATACACATTGATAGGATAAGATCTGCGTACAGTGTACAATTAAAGTGAGTTGACAGAATTTTTAACATTTGAGCAGATACGCTCACTAATTAAACCATAGATACGTACACTGTACACCTAACGTGACTTGCCTCAGTACGTTACCATATAACAGATGCAAAAAAAAAAAAAAAAAACTCATATAAACTGATGGCTAGAGCCACATCTCACACAGCTGATTAGAACATTAATTGCCTCTATAGTCAACCATTTGTCTACAGCCTGTACTCGTACATCCATTATGTATATTCCTGTGCAGAGGAGGCGTTTTACTTGATAATCGCTTGTCCTGCGTCAGCGGATAAATGCGATATTGCATTGTCTGTGTTAATGTGAATTACGATGTAATGTTCCTTCGGACATGCACCTATGTCCGAATGAACCGGCACTGCGGCGACTACAGCCTTCATGAAATGTATTCGCAGTTGCGAATATGGATAACCATCCGCTGTATAACGGAATGACGACAGTGAAACTTTGTGCCGGACCCGGTCTCGAACCCAGATTTGCCGGTTACAGCGAGCGGTCGCCTTACCATTATTTTTTCTTTTTGTTCGTCATTGTCGACGTCTTATGATCTGGGCGGACGTCACCCTTGAAGTTCATCGTTGAATACTTCAGCTTATTTTTTAATTTTATTTATTTATTTTTTAATTACAGACGGCAGCCAGCCCTCTAACCGAACACGCTGAGCTTACGCGACGGCAATATTAGGCTATCCGAGCACGACTCACGGAGAAACCCAAACTTCTGTATGTCGTTAGGCATGTGTCTACAACTTTAATTCTACATCAGTTATGTACAGTATATTCCCCTACAGGGAAGCAGTTTTATTTGAAAGTCGCATAATCGGTGTCAACGGGTAAATACGACATTGCAGTGTCTGTGTTATTCCGAATTAAGAGGCAATAATGTTTCGGACACGCGTTCATGCATTTCTTCGCGTTTTTCATGTAGCCATTTCGCACTAGCTTCCCTGCACTTTCTATTTACTTCATTCGTATGAGACATTATCGTACTTCCTTCTTCGTCGATAAAGTGAAGTACAAGGTGTCCTCGCTAGAGGTATACACAAACAAATACTTAAAACGAAAGAACTCAATTTTTATTTTGTTGTTGTTGGATAAATGCACAATCGATAGGACAGCCTCCAAGATATAATCCTCACACCCTATTTCATGAACAGCGCTGAGTCGCATGGTGCATGCGGGCCAGTGACAGGGCACAGCTACTTCGACATTTTAGCGAACGGTCCCAAAGATGCCTCCCAACATCATTTTGAGACATTTTCTGAACGTTGGCTCGGAAGGAAGGGGTGATGGAGGAGGGAAAGGGGGGGGGGGAGGGTCCTGCCGACTCCGCTGGATTTCATTGCATGGGGGTTTCGAGGACATTGTTCACAGAAAAAAGATTCGAGATCTTGTAGATTTGAGACAACGGATTCACCCCGCAGTAGAGGTCATAACACCTATCAAGCGAGAAGTGAAGAACCGTTTCGATATCTATCAAGCTACAAACGGTGCCCTCAATGGAACTGTACTTACATGCCTAAAAATGTTTGAGACACTGTGTAAAATGTTCGACAATTAGACTTATAATACATACTAAAATACAAACAAACATTTTTGTATACCTCTAGTTTAGACACCCTGTATTTCTTTCGGTACCCATCGTTTCTTCGCAGTTATCTTCCTTGTATCTGTGTATTTCTTTCCAGTTCTTTCGTTGCCCTTTTCATAGATGTCCATTCGCTTCAACTGACCAGGCTATTGAAGTATTAGTTATCGCAATATCCGTAGCTTCAGAAAACCTCACGTAAATTTATTCATTCCTTAGTACTTCAGTATCCCTCTTCTTTGAGCACTGATTTATCCTGAATGGTACGCATGGGATGTAGTCTTCTGTCCCTACTATTAAATCTGTACATAGAAGAAGTACTGACGGAAATAAAAGAAAGATTTAAGAGTGAGATTAAAATTCAAGGATATCAGTAATAAGATTTGGTGATGACATTGCGAAGAAGAATAACAGGATTTGCTGAATGAAATGAACAGTCTAATGAGCAAAGAGTGGGCCGCGCGGGATTAGCCGAGCGGTAGCCGTCACGGTAGCTCAGCGTGTTCGGTCAGAGGGCTAGCTGCCCTCTGTAATAAAAAAAAACTGAGTTAATGGATCAACGACGAAATGAAACGGGTGTCTTGCTACGTTCGCCCTGAGCAGATGCAGCGAACTAAAACGAACAAAATTAGATTAAAAAAAAAAAAGCGGTCTAAGGCGCTATAGTCATGGACTGTGCGGCTGGTCCCGGCGGAGGTTCGAGTCCTCCCTCGGGCATGGGTGTGTGTGTTTGTCCTTAGGATAATTCAGGTTAAGTAGTGTGTAAGCTTAGGGACTGATGACCTTAGCAGTGAACTCTCATAAGATTTCACACACATTTGAACATTTTTTTTCTTTGAGTAAAGAGTAAGGATTGTGAATTAATTCAAGGAAGACGACAGTATTGAGAAGTAGCAGAAATGCGAACAGCGAGAAACTTAACATCGGAATGGCGGAACACAGAGTAGACGAAGTTAAGGGATTTTGCTACCTAAGAAGCAAAATAGCCCGTGATGGACAGAGCAAGGAGGGCGTAAAAAGCAGGCTATTACTGGCAAAGAGGGAATTCCTGGCTAACAGAAGTCTACTACTATCAAACATAGACCATAAATTGAGGAAGAAATACCTGAGAATACACGTTTGGATCACAGCATTATATGTCAGTATGACATTGAGCATTTAGATGTGATGCTACAAAAGAGCATTGAAAATTAGGTGGACTGATGATATAAGAAATTATGAAGTTCTCCGCAGAAACTGTTAAGACATTAATGTACTAGAGGTGTTAAGTTGCAAGTGCTACTCTGAAAAGAAAACATTGGCACAGGAGAGAAAACGCGTCTGTACCACTTCATTATCGTATCCTCATGGACAGCTTCCTCTGCAGTCTCCACAGCATTTACAACATCATTACTGTTTTCAGGTCCACTCTAGACGACACAGAAAACCATCGTCACATGTACTTAACCTGTACAGGCTCCAAGGCCCACTAAACAAACCCATTATCACTCAGTGGAGTATATACTACTGAATTTTCCACAACGTCGTTATCCACACAAGTATTTAATTCAGTACAGCACACGCTTACTTTGCCTGTAATTACAGCCACTCCATGTTCCACATTTCCACCAGAGTTTGGAACTGTTACTTCACATTACTCTTCTTAACATCTACAACGTTATGCTTTCTACATCCTCTACACTTACGCCTCCTCCTCCTTTCTTTCTGCTTATGTGCAAGAATTACGCTTTTTCCTTTTTTCAAGCCCCTCAATGATCCCCATTTTCCTTTCTGCTGGAAATCCGTTTTTAACTGACTGCTTGTCAAATTCTTTCTGCCAATTCTCCGCATACTATGGAGTAACTCTTCTGCACGAAGCTATATTCCGTTCCTCAGTCTTCATTTTCTCAAATAAACATGCATTTTCGGCTTGGAACTGAGGTAATTTGGCTGTCAAACTTCGCAACGTTTCGTCCAGGGTAGCCCCATCTCGTACTGCAGACGGCGTGGTTGACCCTCTACCAATTACATGGTGCCAGTTATTCAAAAATATGAAAAAAACGTAAGTTAGTTACAAACTACGGTGTAAACACACTTTATTCAACATGTAAACGTCACCACTGGTATTTGGATTCATTGGCGATGATGTGGCGCGGACGAATAGCGAAATTCTGAACGACCAGCTGAAGTTTCCTGGATGGCTGTTTTCAGCTCAGCAATGGTTTTGGGTTTATTGCTGTACACCTTGCCCCACAAAAATGAGTTGCATGTGTCCAGATCCGGAGAATACAGCTGCCAATCGAGGCCCTTGACTGTGGCCTCTGGGTACCCCTGAGTCAGAGTGCAGTCCCCGATGTGCTCCTCCAGCACGAAACCACTCTCCGACTTCCATTAACCACATCTTGTCGAAATCAGGGCCACTTTGGGTAATAAGGATGAAATCATCTTCTATAAACCTTCACGTACCGTTCGGTGGTCACCCTTCCATCAAGGAATATCACACCGATTATTCCGCGACTGGACATTGCACACCACTCAGGCACTCGTTGAGTGCGAAGAGTCTTCTCAATCACGATATGCTGATTTTTCATTCTCCTAAATGCGCCAGTTTTGCTTATTGACGAACCAGTCCAAAAGAAAGTGGGCTTCGTCGCTAAACCAAACCATATTTACGTCAAAGTCTTGTTCGTCAATTCTGTGGACAATAGTGTTGGCGAAACGCAACCACTGTTCCATGGCCCTGCGGCTTAACGGCTGATGGTTTTGAGTTTTGAATGATAATAGGTGCAGGTCTTCAACAACAATTGGTCGCTGCGTCTTCCGGTTGATTCCCACCTGTTATGCTGCTCGTCTGATCGGTTTGCTGGGGCTCTTTTGAAACACAGTCCATTTCTTCTCAATGTTTTCAGGCTTTTTCACTCTTTTAGGACTACCGACATTGCCAACAATGTCATCAAGAACACTACCCGTTCTCTCGAACTTGGGAACTATAAGATCCCCCCTCTCGAACTTGCGAATCAAATTCTTGATTGTTAGCACATTTGGACCGGTTGTATTCAACTTGAACTCGGTCACAAACTTCCTTTGAGCCTCAGTTGGGCTGTTATTTCTCGAAAAGAAGGCCTTCACAAGCGCCATACGCTCAGGCACGCTGTACCGTGATATTTTCGAGTGCAAATGATCGACAAAAACAAGACGCGTGCTAATTTCCATCATGCCCTACGGCCAGCCGTGCATTTGTACGTCCTAACGCAAACAGTTCAGAAGTTATGGCGATTTTATTTCGTATAGTTCAATATTTGTCACCCAGTACATAAAACTCAATAAATGACGAGAACAAAAAAAGAAAGGACCCTAACACTCAACTTCTCCGACTGAGTGACTGTTCATAGTCACTACCGTGCATGATTAAATTTAATGAGCCATCTACTTAAAACAAAATATATTGTTTCATCCAAACAATGTAAGCTACCGCACATACTTCCAGTTCTCAGACTCTGACATTGTAAAACCTCTATTCAATGAACAGAACAAAATATCAACAAGAGGAAAAATGAAATCAAACGACAAGAACGACTCTTAATTCTAACACTGTCAAAATACTTATTAACAAAACTTGGGTGCAAGTCCTGAATCGCTACATAAGGTTACGTCTCATAGACTTCTACACCATGAGCGTCACCTCTTGCCCATGATATGACATATTCCCCACATTAGCCAGATGAAAAAAAAACTCGTATTTACATATCCACATTACACTGTCTGAATTTTCTTTTTCGTACTATGCGTGTTAAAATTATAAAAATGGTTCAAATGGCTCTGAGCGCTATGGGACTTAACATCTGTGGTCATCAGTCCCCTAGAACGTAGAATTACTTAAACCTAACTAACCTAAGGACATAACACACATCCACGCCCGAGGCAGAATTCGAACCTGCGACCGTTGCGGTCACGCGGTTCCAGACTGAAGTGCATAGAACCGCACGGCCTAAAATTATATGCCTGGTAAAACCCAATTGTTCTCTATGAGCATTTCAGTCAAACAAAAACACAAAAAAATCACTGCACTTATCCCACTTCATGTTGACGCAGAGACCTGACGATGTTCCGCGTCCAGGTGTGGATGTTGTTTGTGGAGAAATTGTTTCTCAGGGGTGTACTTCGCGCGATTATTGACTGAGTATTTATACAAGGTTTTATCAGAAATATACTGATTGAGTTGGTGTCTGATTATTTCGTCTCAGAAGAACTCCTTTTACTTCGAAACTGTTGTATTACAATAATAAAAAATGTTTATATGTAATTAGAATGGAAAATATTAGAGGACAGTATAATTGTATTATTAGTAAATGCTCTGCGTGTACGAAATTGTGCTATTCTTCATTCACTTTACCTTGCGTTGCTTCCTTTCTTTCTGTGCGTGTGTCCATCACTATATACATTTCAATTATATTTGTCGTTTTCTGAAATCTATTATAGTTCTGTTAATATTACGAAATAGGAGCACGGATTTCCTCCCCTACAGTGCAATTATAGATGCAGGCAGCCGACTCTAAGAACACCAGGGCCCCTCAAAATGAAGGAAATCCTCCCAACTTAGCTCCACTTCACTTCAATAAAAATGCTTAATACTGTTGTAACTCTTCACATACTGTTAATACTGTTGTTAAGTCTTCTCTTACTTAGAATCACATATAATACAAAACACTCGTAGCACGTTATACTTCAAGCAATACATCTTAACTATCCTCCACACGAAAGAGAGAAAAACAAAAATCATGTACAAAGAAAAATGAATGTTGTGTTCTGTTCATTTTTTGCGCTTTACCGCGCATTTATAATTAATCTCTTTGCCCAACGGTTACGGTCGTTCTTTTCTTCTGTCATTACCGCTGTTTGATATTTTTTAAATAAATGTTAACTTTACCGTTTCCGGGGGTTCCTTGACCATGTACATACACAATTGCTCCCCCACCGTACGTTGACCTGTTGAACAACGTGGAAGGTTATTGACAATTTGCATGAAAGGAGTTACGTATTTTACCGATCGGGTGTGTTTGTGAGTCGTCTATATCCTAATCAACCGTTTAAATTCTTTGAAGACTCGTTCTGCTGGACTTGCGTCTGGGTGAAAAAAGCTTAGTAATACATGTCTTGTGCCCTGTGAGGTCATAAATTGTTTCCACTTTTGCCCAACGGAATATGAAGCATTTTCAGTTAGTAGTAACTTTGGTTTTTTTTCTCATATGCTTTTCCTCAATTCCTTCTCTGATATTTGTGGCTGTTGCATTTTTAACACATTTTTAACACATGTTTCGGTAAAACATCGTATAGTGCTACTACATATCTTACTCCCCCTTTACTTCTTGGATATAGACCAGCTATGTACAGGGATACTCTATATAGAGGGTTTTTTCTGAGTATTGGGTGTAGCTCAATATATTTTGACACCTTGGTCTGTTTTGATTTTTGACATATTGCACACTTTATTAATACCTGTAGGACTCGCCTTCTCAGATTTGGAAAATAACAAAGTGCTGCAATTTTTTTCAGTACATTTGCCTACTCCATAATTTCCCCACACTTCATGTGTGTGTCTTAAAAGTTCTTCGATGTAATCTTCAAGAAAACACATACACCACTGATCAGACTTTTCATGTTTCCTATGAAACAAATGGCCCCTGTACTCCTGGTACCATTTACTTACCTTTCCATCTTAATCTTGCTTAAGGTTTTGATTGACCTTACTCCATCTGCGATCTTGCTGTTGTATAATTTTCACTTGTTTACAGTACTTATGGTAACCAGTCTGTTGTGTTGCACCTTACATTAATAACGTTTTGATTTTTGAATCTTGCTTTGTTAATTCACTAGCCGGCCGCGGTGGCCGTGCGGTTCTAGGCGCTCCAGTCCGGAGCCGCGCTGTTGCTACGGTCGCAGGTTCGAATCCTGCCTCGGGCATGGGTGTATGTGATGTCCTTAGGTTAGTTAGGTTTAAGTAGTTCTAAGTTCTAGGGGACTGATGACCACAGCAATTGAGTCCCATAGTGCTCAGAGCCATTTTTTGTTAATTCACTAAATTCCTCTAAGTCTTGAGGTAACCTAGACAAGGCATCTGCAATAACATTCTGACTTCCTTTAATATAAATGATCTCGAAATTGAATTGTTGTAGATATATACACCACCTAGCTAATTTACGGTGCAATAGTTTACGTGTTAAAAGAAATGACAGTGACTGCTGGTCACAGTAAACTTTGGTTTTTCACCCCACAAAAGTATTCAAAATTTTTAAATGCCCATATTACAGCTAAACTTTCCAATTCTGACACAGAGTAAGATCTTTCTGCTTCTGATAATGTTCAACTAGCAAAACTGATGACCTTGAGTACTTATTTACCTTCTTCTTCTCGCATCTGGAACAAGCATGCCCCCAGCCCCTGAGATGAGGCATCTGTGCATAGGCAAAAACTCTTGGACGTGTCAGGATGGCTAAGAATGTTTGCATTGACTAATACCTGCATAATGTCATTAAAGTGTCCCTGACACTTATCATCCCATAACCAAGGCCTATTTTTTCGTAACAAGTTGAGTAATGCATCACTGTTCAAAGTTGTTTTTTATTTCGTGGAGCTGGACAATAGCGTATGGCATCTTTTTCTGTCGTATTTATGATGTTATTGTAGTTACCTGTAACTCCGGTTGGTAATTGCTCAGTTGTTGGAGTATTGGTATGTTTACATTTTGCACTCTACAACAGTGACTAGTACCTGCTGTAGGAGTCGTAACAATTTGTGGATAAATACAGGTTGTGGTTTGCTCACTGTAGCCTTTGTATTACTTACATGCATATTTCGAGATCCGGTAATATTTTCTTCTAAAATATTATGGATCCTACCTTCCGCAGCTCGTAGGTTGACGTATACCTCGTTCACTATTTCATTTTTTTATGAGTAGCTTTTTCCACTACTACATCTGTGTATAACTTGCAATCGGTTACTAACTTCTCCGCAGTGGTATTACTCTTATGCAACTTATCTGCTTCAGCATGGCTAATGATATCATTTAGATTTTCATTGATCTTCTCTCTCTCTCCTTCTTAGCACACACTGAGTCAACTTCTAATGTTGCTACCCTTAAAGTAAGCTCTATTACAGCTAGAGGTACACCTTCATAGTCCTTGTTTAATTTGTTAACGACAGTGGTTATCTTTTTTTGCTGTCGAACACAACCGGCTTTGTGCGGCTTTAATATTCGTGTTCGCGTCTGTGATTTTCTTTATCTGTTGCTCTACTAGATCATGATGGTCTTTAAAAGAATGTACCTTCCGTTTTAACTCTGTAATGTTACTGTTAACTTTAGAAAGTACTTCATCCTTTACCTGCTTTTTCATGTCATTCAATTTTTCATCGATTTCAGTGCGAAAATTTTTGGCTCATTTATTGAACTTCTGTGAGATCGTGTCTTGAAAATCCTTGAATACTTGTTTTTGTTCTTGTTTCATTGTATTTAGATCTTGTGTAAGTGTTTTGTTGCTGTTTTTCCGTTTTCATATCTTGTGTGAAATTATAAATTTTGGTTTTCATATCTTGTTTCATAACACGGAAATTGGTGTTCATATTTTCTAATTTCGCGTTTATGTTAGATAATAACTGCCATAGCAGTGCGTCAATGGTACTACTGCGGTTGCTGTTAGCTGTACTTTCCAAGTTATTGTTTGTGTTGTGAACCAGTGGTGTTTGTAACGTGTTGTCAAGATTCATATTTGTATCGCTCTCCAATGTTTCAGTCATGAGCGGTATGTCGCTCTGGGAGATGCGTAACAGTGTCTCGTAAATTGTAAACATTGTGTCGTCAAGGTTGTTCCCTTGTGGAGCGTCGTTATCATTTGTCACACCTGCGACACTCATCTCTGACCTACTTAAACTTTCTGCGGTAGGCTTCCAAGGCGCTTGAACTTCAGTTCTTCGATCATGCTATTCTGCGCCATCTTGAATGATTGCGTTTTCGCTATTGCTATCAACAATGAACATATATTTTTCTGCCACGTTGTATGAATATGCAAAAATAAAAATTTCCAAAAAAATTGTAAAATTTTTATGCTGATTATTACACTTGATAATTGTAATTTACGCTATATCAAAGCCTGTGTTACGTCTATTATGATACGCAAAATATTGTGTCTGAATTCTTTATGTTTTACTGACAATGGGTATCACACTGAAAAATTCATGTAAATTTTCCACTATAAAATCGAAAGAAGGGAGCAATGAGGAAAAGTTTCCATCTACATCAAAAGAGGCGCTACCAAACGTAATCATGCGTGCAACTTGTGTAGCCGTCCTACCTTTACTGCGCCGAACAAAACGGCTTACCATGGAAAATTTTACGTAATCTGGGTCCAAATTTTATTTCTTTCGTAAATTTTCCTGTCGCTTTTTCTTTTCTTTTTGCTTTACTTGCTCCCCATTGTATGTCATGTAAACAGAAAATACAGACAGTTAGTTTTATGATTAATAACAATGTCTTAGAAATTTCTTACTATAGCAATAGTTAACAAACCCCACTTACAACCGGTGTCCTGAAGTCATGGAACTTAGGTCGCCAATTGCATTATAGTAATAGAAAATGATGATTTATAATTAAAGTGGAAAAAATTAAAGGATATTACACCTGCATTATTAGTAAATGTTCTGCGTGTACGAAATTGTGCTATTCTTCATTCACTTAACCTTGCTTTGCTTCTTTTTTTTCTGTGCGTGTGTCCATCACTATACACATTTTAATTATTGTTGTGGTTTTCTGAAAGCTTTTATACTTCTGTTAATATTACGAAATAGGAGCACGGATTTCCTCTCACACATTGCAATTGTAGATGCAGGCAGTCCACTTTAAGGACACCAGTGCCTCTCAAGATGATGGAAATCCTCCCAATTTGGCTCCACTTCACATCAATAAAAATGCTTAATACTGTTGTTAAGTCTTTTCTTATTTAGAATCACATATAATACAAAACACTCGTAGCACGTCATACTTCGAGCTATACATCTTAACCATCCATCTACATACGAGAGAGAGTGGAACAAAACTCATGTACAAAGATAATTGAATGATGTTTCTTGTTCATTTGTCTGCGCCTTACCGCGCATTAATAATTAATGTATTTGCCAACGCTTACGGTCGTTCTTTTCTTCTGCGATTATGGCTGTTTCATTTTTTTCTAATAAATTTTAACTTTACCGTGTCCGGAGGCTCCTTCACCATGTACCTACACACTGTGCGGATGTGGAGAATGTGATTCACACTAGTCACAAAATCATGTAAATAGCCAATCGTGGCCCTAGCAGTGAATATTTTGGTGGGGAATACGCATTTTAAGGTTAAAAAATCTATATATGCAAAGAAGAGTGTCCGTTTGTTTGTTTCTAACTCATACATATCTACAGTTTTATTCCGATGTGTTGAAATTTTGCACACTTTAACTTCAAGACAAGAGGAAGATCACTGTCTACACAAGATTACGTAATCTGACTTGACATATATGTGGATGTTACCAAAACTCTCTAAAAGTTCTTGGTCGATGTACTTCAAATTTCTACATTCAGATGAAACAATAAAGAAAATTAATGAAAAATTAAATTCCTAAGAAGCGAAGAACGGTGTGGACTATAAAGCCTTACCGTAAGAGTTTCATTTTACAGTTTTATTCGATCTTGGAAAAATTATGTCGTTGCTGATTGTAAGTACACTTTCATTAAGCTTTCGTGAAACGAAAGCTTCGCAGCTTACGGTGAAGAAGCCAATGAATGACCTTCCCTCCAATTCTTCTGCGGGTCGAAATCGTTTATCCCAGAAATTGTGAGGAGTTTATTCTCAGAGCCTCTCGGCTTGTGTGGTGCTGACAGAACTTTAGGAGCGGTGTGTGTGCGCGACGCCATTTCGGCGGTTCGCTCGGAGTTGAGCGGCCATTTCCTGGAATCATTATTGGAAAGCCCCACAGCTTGTGGCGCCAAGCCAAGCCCTTTTATTCACGACATGAGGGTTTCGCTGAAAAGCAGCTTTTTTCTGTCGTGACGATTGCCAGAGTTCACTGCCCGTGCTCTGAATCCCGAGATGAAGGAGGGTGGTAGCGGCCGCAGGTAAGCACAAAGGCTGAACGCCCACGTTCTCCCTGGTCAGCAGTAACTGTTTTGTTGGCCGGAAGCCCCCACCCTCACAGGAGCTTGCCGACATCTATTACGTGTTCAATTTTGTGCAATTGAAACTTTAATTCCAACTGATGAAGTACCCCAGAAAATTATTCCTTAAGACATTACTGAGCAAAATATGTCAGGAGACTGATACGTTCCTTTCCAAGATTAGCAACTGTACGATTAGCAAAAGTAGGTGAACTCAACTGTTTGAGAAACTCAGTAATATACTTCTTACTGTTCAAGTTTTTATCAATATGAATACTCAAAAATTTGGAGTGTACTACCATATTTACTGACTCCTGCTCATGCGCTACGTCAGTTGTTCGCAAGACTCTTTGTTGTACAGAACTGAATGTAGTGTGTTTTTTAGAAATATAGGTATTCGCTAGTTACCTTCGTCACAAATAATCCTTCGCTGAAAGAATAGTGACATACATACCTACAACACTAGAATAAAAAATGAGCGTTATTACTCAATGTTAGAGCTGTTAGTGCCCCAGAAAGAGTTCAACATGCAACAACAAAAGCCTTTGGTCATCTGCCCAGTAATATTAAATGTGTGACAAGTAGCAAAGCAAGTTTTATATCTAAATTAAAATCATGCCTTCTGGACAACTCTTTCCATTCCATTGACGAATTTCTACTTCAAAACTGATAACAGGTCTAAAAATAATAATGTGTTCATTATGTTAACACCAATCATGTACACATATCCTGAAAACTGACTCGTTACACATCATTTCGATAAAAGAATTATTCAAATGATCAGCGGAATATGTTGCTGACTGACAGAGTTTCCAACATCCTCTTCTAGTATTCCTAGTGGATGAATAATAACGTTTTACTACTTGATAAGTACTTATTACTCTTGTGTTAAGTTTCGTGACATTAAGAAACTAGATGTGTTTGTGCTACATGAACTTTATTAACAACTTGTTTAATACTGAGTTGTTGCTTTGGTGAGAGGTCCCAAAACGAGCGGAATAATTTTCTTTACCATCTAGAGTATTATTTTTATGTATAATTAGCTACAATTATAGTTAAATTTGAAAGATGGCTGTTATTTAAGTACTAGATTTTGGTTCAGTAGTATGTGACGTCACAGATACCATTGAACGGCGAGCATAAAACATACCTTCCCTCCTGAGAAAACCCGCATATTTGACCTTTCTTTCTTTGCTACTCGTCGGTAAGAAATACCTACTGAAAATGACACTTACGTCATATTTTCGGCTCTATCGTCAATCATCCTTCCACTTTTTGTGACAGTTGTGAGAATGGAATCTACATCGAATTGAACTATTATCATCTTATTTGTTACGTGGTCGATAACTATATACAGAGCTTGGAACACTTTCTCACACGCCGGTATGCGGACGCATGTGACTTCCACTGCGTGTAAACTCTCCTGCAACTCGGAATGTGATTTCCAGAGATTTTCATCCAGCTACCTCAAGACGTATCAAAAGACGCAGTAGATTCACCTGTCACCCTATACGTAGAACAACGCTCTATCTTGTCCAGGTGAGGGCCAGTTTCAAACGCCAGTCGACCAAGGAAAGGTTTGGCCAGATCTGTTGTCAACCATTGAAAGGACTAAGAGCTCAAGTATAAGCTTCGTGACACCACTCTGTTCTGAGACGATTAGACCAATTCATTAACGCTACAGTCCAAAGTTACCAAGCACGTAAATAGATACGACGTGTCGTCCTCCAAAGAGCAGTGAACCACGAACGATGAGAATTCGAATGAGAAGCCGATACACACGTCTGAATATTTTCATTCTACTTCTCATCCCCCCACCCTACCTCAACAGACGTCATTTGGTAGGATTGTAAACTATCTGAGGAGAAAGTTGTATAGAGGAAAACATAAATGTAATAACGACTACCAATTCTGGTCAAGTCACGACTCTACTCTCTACCTGAGATGAGCGGCGGGGAAATAAAATACTTTAAATGTCCTAACTCAGTACACAGGAGGTCTCACTGCTCATAATTTTAATGATAATTCATTGATGTGCCTGTTCGGTACACGTTGGCATTTAGTAATCGGTTCATTCAATCTAGAGACTTAGAAGAATTTCCGCACATGTTGCTTCTGTAATAGCGTAAGTATTATGTGGCTTCTCCTGAGACTGACAACCCATCTGCAACCTGCAGAAAACATGAGTTGTGTTCCACACATCTTCAAATACACTGTCTGGCACTAAAATTACATTACCACTAAGAAGGAATGCAAGAAACGTCAAATTGCCACAAGATGTACTGCAGGCATGTAAGAGACGCATTCAGTAATTAAAAAGACAAACTGACGAAGGAAAGCCGGCCGCTGTGGCCGAGCGGTTCTAGGCGCTTCAGTCCGGAACCGCGCTGCTGCTACGGTCGCAGCTTCGAATCCTGCCTCTAGCATGCATTTGTGTGATGTCCTTAGGTTAGTTAGGTTTAAGTAGTTCTAAGCCTAGGGGCTGATGACCTCAGATGTTAAGTCCCATAGTGCTTAGAGCCATTTGAACCATTTGATGAAGGAAAGAAAACTGTAACACAAAGAGACTTTTACTACTTTTCAACATAATCCCACCAATATTAAAGCACTTTTCTCAAACGATGAATTCGTTTTTGTATTTGATACAAAGAAGTCTGTGTCTTGTCGTTTGACACATTTTCCCACAAAGCCCATAAGCCTCCTCGTTGTTGCTGAAGTTATTTCAACGTAGTGCCTCTCTGAATGGACCAAACAAATGAAAATATGAGTGAGCCAAATCCGCACTGCAGGGAGGATGAGATCGTATCTTCCAATGTTTTCTTCAGTTAGCTGGGCGGCATGAGAGGCCGAGCATTGTCATTTAGCAATATCGTGCCTTTTCTTTGAGATCTGTGACGTTTTTCTCTTATTGGTGTCTTTCTTTTTTTTCCATCAGCATATCTGAATAGTGGGCTCTGTTTATTGCAGGCTTATCTTGTAAATCATCACGAAAGTCGATATCTTTGGCATCCCAAAAAACGCTCAACATGACTTATCCCGCTGATGCTTGCATTCTGAGTTTCTTTCATACTGGTGAACTGGTATGCATCCGTTATATGATTTATCTTTGAGATTCTGATTTCAAATGGCGAACCCTAGTTTAAATACACGTTAAAATTTTTTTTAGGAAAAGGCCACCTTCCCTTTCGTAGCATTCTTTCAAGGCTGTAGAAATTTTGGGTCCTGTTTGCTTGTGTTGTTGGGTTAACTCCGTCGGGACCCACCTTGCACTTATTTTGCTATATATGAGCATGTTACCGATAACTTTATGAACTGTGCCAACACTTATTGCTACTGTTTTAGCTATATGTTCAACTGAAACACGTCGTTCTTCAAGAATAATGTCAATGAGGGTTTCAAGCGAAGGGATTGACACTTCAACTGGCCAGGCAGGAAGCTGCTTGTTAGTCACTGATGTTCGACGGTTTTGGAACTGTTGTACCCACTTATAAAAATTTACGCGTTTCACGCAACTTTTACGATAGAGAAAAAACTTTCCAGAAAAGATTTTAGCCGGTTTTTCCCCTTCAGGAAGTAAGAAAGGGATGTCCAATTTTTTCTTGGTGAAGCAGTTTTCATTGTCAAGTATTTGAATTGATAGATCGTAAAGTACGAGCTGCACCAACATAAGTTTATTCCTCTACCGGTTTTGGTTCACAGAACTGAAGGGAAAGTTGGACATTGATGACTTACAGATACATATCAGTACAATGGCAATGTTTTGGTGAGATGCCACTGTACCGATATGTTTGTTAAATCACCTGTGTCCAGGTTTCCCTCCAGTGATGAAGGTTTTGTGAACCGAAACCGGTAGAGGAATAAAATTGTGTAGGTACAGGTGATGGTTTACAGTACCTTATTTCAAGGATCATTGAACGTTATTCAATTAATGTGGAAACTTCAAGCAGACACACCATCGTTAAATGCAATATTTAGGTTACAAACAAAACTATTTCTATCTGCCAGCTGTTCTCAGTTATTTCCAGTGATGCCAACCTAAAACCGCGAAAGTACAAAACTTCTCCTACAAACTGTTTCATTTCTACATCAATTTATCTTCTAGTTATTGAATGTTCCCCTTATATTCCAGTGATTGGTATTTTAAGGCGACTGAAAAAAATAAGGAAGAGTACCACTAGCTATATTCTGTATATAAGGAAACATTAAGCAGCGAATTCCTCATTCATAAATAGTATTTAGATGTTGTTTGTTTGTGAGAGTATCGTGTTATACCTCATGTAAGAAGGAGAGCCGGCCGCTGTGGCCAAGCGGTTCTAGGCGCTTCAGGCCGGCACCGCGCTGCTGCTACGGTCATAGGTTCGAATCTTGCCTCGGGTGTGGATGTGTGTGATGTCCTTATGTTAGTTAGGCTTAAGTAGTTCTAAGTCTAGGGGACTGATGACCTCAGATGTTAAGTAAGCCCCATAGTGCTTCGAGCCATTTGAACCATTTGAAGGAGAAAGTTTGTATGCATGACTTGAAATTTAACAGCGGCAGCCCCGTGCCTTGCCAAGACTGTAGTTCACCGTTCTGCGCTTTTGTTGCTCGAGTTAATCGGTATACTGTTATGCGAATACTGAATCGTTGGATTCAGGAGTGCCATACTCAACGCCATGCTGGGTCTCAGCGGCCCCACAGCACTAGATGGGGAGAGGACTGTTATATTGTTGGGTCCGCCGTGCAGGATCATACAGCCGCGTCACGTGATAGAGCCAGGCCATAGGCTTGTTGGCAGCAAGACTAGTTTCCACACAGACAGTGAGTCTGCAGCACCACAATCTGTCAGTACGGCGACCATAGTCGCGACTTACCTTTTACGTAGCGGCTGTGAGAGGCGAGTGGACAGCGGTCCGTCCAACGACAACACTGGTCACGTGCTTTTCTGGTGAGTCCCAGTCTTGCATACAGCACCAACTTGGGAGCATCCGTTTTTAGAGGCTCCAACGACAGTGGACGTTGTCAGATTTCATTCTGCTTTGTCATATGGGACCGGCACCTGACGTCATGAAGTGGGGAGACACTAGATACAAACACATAGCAATTACATTTCTGAAGTGTTAAAGGTGGTGGTGCATCGGTCGTCTAGCGGTAGCGTCGTTGATTAGTAATTACAACGTGCTCGGTCGTCGGTTCGGAACCCACCACCGCCTAACTTTTGATTAATAATCAACACTGGCGGCCGAAGACTTCCTGCGTAAGAAGTCACCCTCATCCCGCCAACGGCCTTGTCAAAGAGTGCGGAGGATCAGACAGGGGTTCAGGGCACTCTCTTGTCCTTGGAGCGGGAAACTGCCCTTAACGGGGAAGAACCAGCCATGATCAACGGCATGAGGATGCAGAAGGCAATGAAAACCACTGCATTAAAGACACATAATGTATATCCGCAGGACATGTGGCCTGTAATTGAATAAGTGTCGTGATGGTCTCTCCATTGACAAAAGATTCCGGAATAGTCCACCAATCGGGTCTCTGGGAGGGGGCTGCCAAAGGGGAGATGACCATGAGAAAAAGATTGAATAACTGACGACAGAAAAACGTTCTACAAGTTGGGGAGTGTAATGTCAGAAGCTTGAACGTGGTAGGTGAACTAGAAAATCTGAAAACGGAAATGTTAAGGTTCAGTCTAGATATAGTAGGGGGCAATGAAGTGAAATGGAAAGAAGACAAGGATTTATGATCGAACGGGTATGATTTAATACCAACAGCAGCAGAAAATGTTATAACCGGAGTAGGATTCGTATGAATAGGAAGATAGGACACAGAAACTGTTAGTGTGAACAGTTCAGTGACAGGGTTGTTCTTATCAGAATCGAAAGCAAACCAACACCGATTACAGTTGCTGAGGTATACATTCCGACATCGCAAGCTGAGTATGAAGAGGTAGAAAAAGTATATAAGGATACTGAAAGTGGGTAATAAAGTGCATAACAGGCGTCATTAATAGCCATGGGGGACTGGAACGCAGTTGCATGGGAGAGAATAGAAGAAAACCTTAGAGAGGAATATGGGCTTGGGACAAGGAATGAGAGTATAAAAAGACTAATTGAGTTCTGTGGTAAATTTCAGCAACTAATAGCAAATAGTTTGTTCAAGAATCACAAGAGGAGGAAGTATACGTGGAAAAGGCCGGGTGATACGGGGAGATTTCCTTTAGATTACATCAGGGATTCCCAAAAAAATTTTCTCGAGGACCCCCTCATCGAGAATGATTGTTACCTTGTTATATCACAGTATCATGTAGCTAAAAAAAGCAAAATTAAGAGTCTTATTATACGTTTTCTACTTTTGGTACTTAGAAAAAACATTTATATATTCATTATTGAAAAAGTATTGAGCTTAAAACTTTTTGAATTTAGCCATTACTGTTATTGTTAAATTTTTGATTATCGCTCAAAATCTTTGTTTTCAAATCTGGGTGTTAAGTATAACAAATCCCTTAAAAAAATAAAAATTGAGTATGAACTGAAAATGACAGGAAGACGCTAGACGCAAAAGTTAACCTTCGCTAAAGCCTTGCTCATGCAGGAAGCGGCCAAAACAAAAAATCTGTTATCACACGAAATATATTTAATATATTTTTTATTCTAATAGCATCTTGCGGACGCGTCTGGCATAGCTCGCGGACCCCTGGGGGCCCGCGGACCACTTGTTGGGAACCACTGGATTACATTATGATCAGCCAGAGATTCCAAAATCAGATACTGGATTGTACCCAGGATATAGACTCAGATCACAATGTAGTAGTGATGAAGAGTGGGCTGACGTTTAAGAGATTAGTCAGGAATGACCAATACGCAAAAAGGTGGGATACGGAAGTACTAAGGAATGAGGGGATACGCTTGAAGTTCTCTAAGATACAGCAATAAAGAGTATCTCAGTAGACAGTCCAGTTGAAGAGGGTTGGACATCTCTAAGAAGGGGAATCACAGAAGTTGGAAAGAAAAACATAGGTGCAAATAAGGTAACTACGAAGAAACCGTGGGGAACAGACGAAATACTTCATTTGATCGATTAGAGAAGAAAGTATAAAATGTTCAGGGAAATTCAGAAATACAGGAATTCAAGTCGCTGAGGAATGAAACAAATAAAAAGTGCAGGGAAGCTAAGACAACACGGATGCTTGAAAAATGCGAGGAAATAGGCAAAGAAATGACTGTCAGAAGGACTGAATCAACATGTAGGAAAGTCAAAATTACGTTCGGTGAAATTAATAGCAAGGATGCTAACACTAAGAGTTCACTGTTAAATGCACTGTTAAATGCAGTGGAGAGAGCGGATAGGTGCAAAGAGTACACTGAAGGCATCTGCGAGGTGGAGCATCTGTCCGATGGCGTGATAGAAGAAGAAACAGAAGTCGATAGGTAACAGATACGGTATCCAGTATTAGAACCTGAATATAAAAGAGCTTTAGAAGACTTCAAATCAAACAAGGCAGAAGGAATAGATAATGTTATATCGGAATTTCTGAAATCATTGGGGGAAGTGGTAGCAAAGAGATTATTCACGTTGGTGTCTAGAATGTATGAGACTGGCGATATACCATTAGACTTTCAGAAAAAAACATCATCCACATCATACCCAAGACTACAAGAGCCGACAAGTGAGACAATTATTGCACTATCGTCTAAACAGCCCTTACATCCAAGTTTCTGACAATAATAATATACAGAGGGCTGGAAGATAAATTTGTGGACCTGTTACATGACGATAGTGTGGCCTTAGGAAAGGTAACGGCAGCATATCGCACCTCTGACGTTGGGATTGATTACGGAAGCAAGACTAAAGAAAAATCAAGACATGTTCATGGGATTTGTAGAGCTGCTAAAAGCGTTCGACAATGCAAAATGGTGCAAGATGTTCGAAATTCTGAGAAAAATAGGGATATGTTAAAAGGAGAGACGGGTAATATACAATATGTACAAGAGCCAACAGGAAATAATAAGAGTGGACGACCAAGAACGAAATGCTCTGATTGAAAAGAGTGTAAGAAAGGGATGTAGTCTTTCGCCCCCTCTGTTCAATCTGCACATCGAAGCCATGATGGAAACAAAAGAAAGGTTCAAGAGTAGAATTAAAACTCAAGGTGAAAAATTATCGATGATTCAATTTGCTGATGATATTGCTATCCTGAGTGAACGTGAATAAGAATTACAAAATCTGCTGAATGGAATGAACGATCAATGAGTACAGAATGTTGACTGAGATTAAATCGAAGAAAGACGAGAGTAATGAGTAGTAGCAGAATTGAGAACAGCGAGAAACTCAACATCAGGATTGATGGTCACAAATTAGATGAAGTTAAGGAATTCTACCACCTAGGCAGCCAAATAACCAATGACGGACGGAACAAGGAGGACATCAAAAGCAGTCCAGCACTGGTAAAAAGGCCATTCCTGGCCAAGAGAAGTATACTTGTATCAAATATATGCCTTAATTTGAAGAAGAAATGTCTGAGAATGCATGTTTGGAGCACAGCATTGTATAGTAGTAGAACATGGCCTGTGAAGAGAATGGAAGCATTCGAGAAGTGAAGCTACGGACAGATGTTGAAAATTAGGTGGACCGGTGAGCTAAGGAATGAGGAGATTCTGCACAGAATCAGAGAGGAAAGTAGTATTTGGAAAACACTGAGAAGGATAAGGGACAGGATGATAGGACATCTGAGTATGACTTCTATGGTACAAGATGGAGCTGTAGAGGGCAAAAACTGTAGAGGAAGACAGAGGTTCGAATAGATCAGCAAATAACTGAGGACGTAGGTTACAAGTGTTTCTCTGAGATGATGAGGTTGGCACAGGAGACGAATTCGTGGCGGACTGCATCAAAACTGTCACAAGACTAATAACTAAAAAAAAAAAAAAAAAAAAAAAAAAAAAAAGCCTGTGGCTATAACGGCTGTAAACTATTTTTGACATGTCTGTGGCGTTATTTCACAACAAAATAACGAAACAGCATGCTGCCCGCACTGTCATGGCTTACCTCGATTCAGTAGTGTGTCCGGATGTTGCCTGGCTAGCACTTTGTCCATATCCCTCACCGAAGTAAAATACCTGATCAAGAGTATGTGAGAGACTGGTACATCACCAATCGCACACTATGAAGACATGAC
The DNA here is from genome assembly GCF_023864275.1 of Schistocerca cancellata. Classification (NCBI taxonomy): domain Eukaryota; kingdom Metazoa; phylum Arthropoda; class Insecta; order Orthoptera; family Acrididae; genus Schistocerca; species Schistocerca cancellata. Next base: position 441,098,719 of record NC_064627.1, read on the forward strand.
AACTGGCATAGAGTTGAAGAAGCGTGCAATGACGTACGGATGTCTGTAGTTCAGTGTCAGCTCTACTCGATGTCCGGCTGGATTAGACTGATAGAGATGGCAGCTCTGTTTACTAAATTTCATATAATCCCTTGCCCCAGATCACCTACAGATTTAATCATGTATTCATCCTACTATACGGCCTACTATATTTTAATGAACAGTAATTGAAATTTCTTTTATTTTTAGGAATCTTTCTCGATATTGCAATGTTGGTATCGAACAGTGTACTGTGAAAGTGCATTCCGCTGAACCAGCAACATTGACTACCAACTCACGACAGCACCGTCACAAAATTCAGGTATTGTAAACATTACCAACACCTGAATGCTGAAGTGCAGACCAAGCCCAGTGGCGTGCTGCGCAGCTTAGAGCCGCCGGGCACTGGACACTGAGCAGCGAGCAGTGATGTCACAGAAATCCCGCGCCGCTGCTTGTCGGCCTCCTGAATGGCCGTTGGAGCCCCTCGTAGGTTAAGCAGCTTACGGGATTTGGCCTGTCTGCTAAGACACTGACAAACGACCATCGCAGTTTCCACGCATCAAGCTGCACGTCTATTATGGCAGCGGGTTCCGCATCGCAGTGTTCGCAATGAATGGCCAGGGTCTACGGTTCTGTATGATTGTAAGCCGACGTCTCTATTGCAGGCGTAACTGAATCGCATATAGATTAGAACTGTCAACACACGTATAAAAGTGAGTAGTGATGATTGTGCAATAAAATTGTGTAATAATTTGTATCAGAAACCTAGTTTCATTTACCAAAATAGGCTTATCTCCTCTGACCAATGATCAACTCCAAAATTATTGTATTTTATGTTGCATTTTTTAGAAACAGCTACAACTGTTATTGTTTTGGTCGAGATTGTAGTCCTAACCGACATAGCACCAAGCAAATATTTGTGAAAGAACTTTTAGGGGGGGGGGGGGGGAGGGAGGGGCACAGGCCCATGAAAAAAATATCGCTTTTAGTTTTGTAGCACGTCTACTGATTTTTATTGTCAAGTACATCAGTCGTTACGTATACTGTTTGACAAAAAATGTAAAGCATACAGATGACATAGACGGATGTCACTATAACTTCTTACACGTACAAAATCGACATGTATATAAATCATTAGACTTGAAATTGTCTAGGATGGGTAGAATGGCTAGTGAAGTTAATTAACGTTCTTCGTGTTTAATGTTCCTACCTGACCTGGTAGGGTATATATGGGGCGTGAACAGCGCCAGAGGCTGTGCGAGCACTGTGTAGGATATTCAGCTGCTGCTAAGTGTGAGACAGCGTAATCGGCACTTGTCAGTGTTTGGAAGGTGTTTGTGTGTCTCCATTTGGCCAGCTGGTCGAACGGTGTAATATCCAGATCTGGGGCTAATTAAGATGCGACAGTGGCCCGATGTTGGGCTGCATGGAGATGTTAGGGCAGGCATACTCGTCATCGAGCTTCTAACAAACCACGTCTGATCACCACAAGTGGGGACCGCACCACAGCGACGATGAGGCGCAGCACCGAGCCCACAACTACTGGAGTGCCAGATGAAGACTCACTGGAGCTAGTTTCCTTCGGTGGCACCAGCTAGAGATCCAGGACTGTCAATCTAGTGCCGGCCGCTGTGGCCGAGCGCTTCCAGGCGCTTCTGTCCGGAACCGCGTTGCTGCTACGGTCGCAGGTTCGAATCCTGCCTCGGGCATGGATCTGTGTGATGTTCTTACGTTAATAGGTTTATGTAGTTCTAAGTCTAGGGGACTGATAACCTCAGATGTTAAGTCCCATAGTGCTCAGAGCCATTTGAACCATTTTTCAATCTAGTGGTGGCTTATAGACCAGCCGCTAGGCTGATGCTGTTGGGTGGAGTTATAGAAGCTTCGCTCACATGGAACTGTTGGCTGGTGTGGAGATTGTTACAGCATTGCCTTTGTTGTAAAGTTCCGGAAACAGTCATATCACGAATACCAGTGCTGATAAACGAGTACTTACAGTCGCTCTGCGCAGCTATGTTGTGACAGGATTCCAGCCCCAGCTAGGTTGGTGGCAACGGAAACGCGTTGTAGTGCCACAGAATGTGGAAATCAGGCACTCCACCACAGCAGACTTGTTATATTGTAGGGTATCGTGCCAGCAGTATTGTGGCGCCTGGAAGTTGGATTACGCAGCCAGCTTGACTGTATGCCTCTCAACAGCTTGTTCAGTCTGAACTGCAGTTGTTACCGCAACAGCAGATTTATGACACGCTTCCCAGCGAAACTATTGCATGCTTCCGTGCCAGAGGAAGTGCAAAGCCATACTGATAACTGGGTGCATCTTGCCAAGTTGGTTTTAAATCTGACTCGATATTGTAATCACTGAGTAATATCGTCTAATCCTACGAAGTTTAATTTCGTTTCCCTGTCCCCTTCTGGGTATTTCAGTCCCAATCAATCATCACTAATTCTAGCCATTACCCTCATCTACTAGCCAGTTCCTTCTGTGCATATGCTACAGGAATCTATTTACACCAATAAACAATGTCTGCACTGTAATGACGTTACCTCTGAGTATAAGCACTGCCATACACACGTAAGGGATCACTTTTCGAAACTTCGTAATTGTCTCCCATTGTGATGCAAGTTTGGCTCGAATGTCCTTACATAATTCCTCTGTAAGGATGCAAAAGCGTGACAGCCTCTGACTCGGCGACGCTTGAAACAGCGAGGTGTCGACACATGCGAGGAAACTGTCAGATCTCAGACGTTCACGTCAGGTGTAAGGTGAATTAATGATGTCACATCTGCATCGCATTTTACCCTAATTCTGTCCAACATCACCGTGCACGTGCCATTCGATGGGAGCGTAATCATATCCCCTGTAACCCACATTTCACCCCTTTTTGGCGTCTCTGCGATGAAGATCAGAACCGCGATGCCCAGCGTTGATATCGACACGAAAAGGCCCCAGGGAGTGGCATAAAGTATAACAATGAAACTACATCTTTCCTTGCGGCGTTGATTCTCACATATTTCGCAGTCGTAAACAACAGTTGTCAATGCGATTAGCAATAGCATGACGTTCTTGACAACGTTTGCCACTGCTTGATTCGGCATCGCCGGCCGGGGTGGTCGAACGGTTCTAGGCGCTACAGTGTGGAACCACGCGACCGCTACGATCGCAGGTTCGAATCCTGCCTCGGGCATGGATGTGTGTGATGTCCTTTGGTTAGTTAGGTTTAAGTAGTTCTAGGGGACTGATGAACTCAGAAGTTAAGTCCCATAGTGCTCAGAGCCATTTGAACCAATTTTTTTTGATTCGGCATCATTAATATATTATTCTTGACTCTGCCGTCTACCACCTCAGTCCAGTATGCAAATAAGAATAAGTGGCGAAACAATTCATAAGACTCACAATTCCTTCAAATGGTCACTTCCCTTGTTGAGAACCCTTCCTGGCACAAAGTACAATGCGGACGCCATCGAACCGCGGTATTGTCCGTCTAGGCAGGGTTTAGGTACAGACAACACGAGCCGTGTACCTTCTTCCTGTCGGACCCCCACCGGCTAATAGACGCTGCACATGCATGGTTGTCTACATTTTTGGGCGATTTCAGTGATACCTCCGATTAGTCAAAGGGACTGTGTCTGTGATACAATATACACAGTCAACGTCTATCTTCAGGAGTTCTGGGAACCGGGGTGATGCGAAACTTTTTTTGATGTGTGTATAATTGATAAGATGGCTGCTGTCCTGTGACTAAGATTGGTTGTCGAAATTCATAATAAACATGACATTTATGTAAACTGAAAAGTAGCTTCTTGTATCATGTTAATATGATTCGTTAGATCAGTTTCCCTTTGTCATGCTCTGTTATAAGATACAGCAACATCTGAACTCTGTTCCTCATTAACAGCGAATTGTGCACCAGTCTTCTGAATTTCTTCCCGAATCTCTGGCATCTCTTTCTCTGAACTGACCTTGCGTTCTCCAAGTGTATTTTATAAACTCTGTAAAAACGCAGTATTATTTGAAATTTTCTGTTGAAGTTGGGTAACAACTTCCTCCACGCCCGGGTTCCCGGGTTCTTCGATTCCCGGCGGGGTCAGGGATTTTCTCTGCCTCGTGATGGCTGGGTGTTGTGTGATGTCCTTAGGTTAGTTAGGTTTACGTAGTTCTAAGTTCTAGGGGACTGATGACCTAAGATGTTAAGTCCCATAGTGCTCAGAGCCATTTGAACCATTTTTTGAACAACTTCCTGGCTGTTTATAGCCTCTCACCTCTCTGACAAATCTGTCGTATTCTCTACGCAGGCTTCTCTTAAAATCTGGCTGATGCTGTTTACTTCACAACATCCTGTAATTTAACCTGACATTACTCTACAGCAGCAATTTTATTTCCAACACAAGAAAATCGCTCATCAAAATCATAATAAAATTCATCACTTAACTGTGCAGTAAGTACTTGAAATGTCTCTCAAACAAAGATGAGTAGACTTGGAAAAGACAGTGTGATACGGGACGATTTCCTTTAGATTACATCAAAATCAGACACACACTCTGACATCAGATACTGGACTGTACCCAGGAGTAGATATAGACTCAGATCACAATGTAGAAGTGATGAAGAGTGGGCTGAAGTTAAAGAAATTAGTCAGAAAGAATCAATAAGCAAACCGGTGGCGTGGGGGGTACGGAGAGATATGCTTGAAGTTCGCTGAGGCTATAGGTACAGCAATAAGGAATATCTCAGTAGACACTCCGGTTGAAGAGTCATGCACATCTCTAAAAGGGGCAATCACAGAAGCTGGAAAGAGCAATATACGTACAAAGAAGGTAAATGCGATGAAATCGTGGTTAACAGAAGAAATTCTTCAGTTGATTGATTACACTGAACAACAAATTTGAAGTGAAAGTGTGTAAATTGCATGATTTTGAGTTAGTAATGTTTATTTCAGTATAAAATGATACAAAATCATCCTCTTCATAAATATTTAGCTCTGTTTTTTTAAGTAATCTACATTTTTGTATAAATAACTCACTAACTAAATATGCCTTCATGTTCCAAGATTCAGCATAACAGATTTTAAGTGAGTAATTACTTGAATTATGTTATGTGTTATGTATTGATAAATTTCAGTGCCATTCTGGAAGTACAAAAGTAAAATATTAAGAAAAAATGAAGATAATATTATATGAGTGAAAATACTGGGCTCCACTTTTCGGCATACCTTTTCTCAAATGTGTCAATTTCTTGATGAAATCGCTCCCCATGTTCATCACTTACTGCACCACAATCTTTGGGAATGAAGTCATGATGACTATGTAAGAAATGCGTTTTCAATGACATGTTACAACCAAATTTCTCATAAGATGACAGCATGTTATCTACAGTCTCCTTGTAATTTATTGCTCACTTGTTTCCTAAAAACTGTAAACAGACTATCTTAAAACATTCCCATGCATACTTCTCATCACCTTGTAAGATTCCATCAAAAGTATGGTCTCTAAAACGCTCTCGAATCTGTGGGCCTACAAAGATGCCCTCCTTTACTTTGGCATCACTCAAGTAAGGGAATTTTTTGTCTTTAGTCACATCACAATATAGTAGTGATGAAGAGTAGGCTGAAGTTCAAGACATTAGTCAGGAAGAATCAATACGCAAAGAAGTGGGATACGGAAATACTAAGGAATGACGAGATACGTTTGAAGTTCTCTAACGCTATAGATACAGCAATAAGGAATAGCGCAGTAGGTAGTACAGTTGAAGAGGAATGGACATCTCTAAAAAGGGCCATCACAGAAGTTGGGAAGGAAAACATAGGTACAAAGCTGCGAAGAAACCATGGGTAACAGAAGAAATACTTCAGTTGATTGATGAAAGGAGGAAGTACAAACATGTTCCGGGAAAATCAGGAATACACAAATACAAGTCGCTGAGGAATGAAATAAATAGGAAGTGCAGGGAAGCTAAGACGAAATGGCTGCAGGAAAAATGTGAAGACATCGAAAAAGATATGATTGTCGAAAGGACAGACTCAGCATACAGGAAAGTCAAAACAACCTTTGGTGACATTAAAAGCAACGGTGGAAACACTAAGAGTGCAATGGGAATTTCACTGTTAAATGCAGAGGAGAGAGCAGATAGGTGGAAAGAATACATTGAAAGCCTCTATGAGGGTGAAGATTTGTCTGATGTGATAGAAGAAGAAACAGGAGTCGATTTAGAAGAGATAGGGGATCCAGTATTAGAATCGGAATTTAAAAGAGCTTTGGGGGACTTACGGTCAAATAAGGCAGAAGGGATAGATAACATTCCATCAGAATTTCTAAAATCATTGGGGGAAGTGGCAACAAAACGACTATTCACGTTGGTGTGTAGAATATATGAGTCTGGCGATATACCATCTGACTTTCGGAAAAGCATCATCCACACAATTCCGAAGACGGCAAGAGCTGAAAAGTGCGAGAATTATCACACAATCAGCTTAACAGCTCATGCATCGAAGCTGCTTACAAGAGTAATATACAGAAGAATGGAAAAGAAAATTGAGAATGCGCTAGGTGACGATCAGTTTGGCTTTAGGAAGAGTAAAGGGACAAGAGAGGCAATTCTGACGTTACGGCTAATAATGGAAGCAAGGCTAAAGAAAAATCAAGACACTTTCAGAGGATTTGTCGACCTGGAAAAAGCGTTCGACAATATAAAATGGTGCAAGCCGTTCGAGATTCTGAAAAAAGTAGGGGTAAGCTATAGGGAGAGACGGGTCATATACAATATGTACAACAACCAAGAGGGAATAATAAGAGTGGACGATCAAGAACGAAGTGCTCGTATTAAGAAGGGTGTAAGACAAGGCTGTAACCTTTCGCCCCTACTCTTCAATCTGTACATCGAGGAAGCAATGATGGAAATAAAAGAAAGGTTCAGGAGTGGAATGAAAATACAAGGTGAAAGGATATCAATGATACGATTCGCTGATGACATTGCTATCCTGAGTGAAAGTGAATACGAATTAAATGATCTGCTGAACGGAATGAACAGCCTAATGAGTACACAATATAGTTTGAGAGTAAATCGGAGAAAGACGAAGGTAATGAGAAGTAGTAGAAATGAGAACAGCGAGAAACTTAACATCAGGATTGATGGTCACGAAGTCAATGAAGTTAAGGAATTCTGCTACCTAGGCAGTAAAATAACCAATGACGGACGGAGCAAGGAGAACATCAAAAGCAGACTCGCTATGGCAAAAAAGGCATTTCTGGCCAAGAGAAGTCTACTAATATCAAATACCGGCCTTAATTTGAGGAAGAAATTTCTGAAGATGTACGTCTGGAGTACAGCATTGTATGGTAGTGAAACATGGACTGTGGGAAAACCGGAACAGAAGAGAATCGAAGCATTTGAGATGTGGTGCTATAGACGAATGTTGAAAATTAGGTGGACTGATAAGGTAAGGAATGAGGAGGTTCTACGCAGAATGGCAGAGGAAAGGAATATGTGGAAAACACTGATAAGGAGAAGGGACAGGATGATAGGACATCTGCTAAGACATGAGGGAATGACTTCCATGGTACTAGAGGGAGCTGTAGAGAGCAAAAACTGTAGAGGAAGACAGAGATTGGAATACGTCAAGCAAATAATTGAGGACGTAGTTGCAAGTGCTACTCTGAGATGAATAGGTTAGCACAGGAAAGGAATTCGTGGCGGGTCGCATCAAACCAGTCAGTAGACTGATGACTAAAAAAAAAAAAAAAGTACTTAAATGCGGCACCATCTTTGTTCATTCCCTTAACAAAGTTTTTCATGAGACCCAACTTGATGTGCAAGGGTGGGAGTAGAATCCTTTTAGGGTCTACTAGAGGTTTACTTTTGGTTCACTCTTAATGTTCTTTATACCTGGTTGAAAAGTTTTTTTGGTGGGCCATTCATGTTTACCGTAATGAGATGCACGAGCTTTGCTATCCCATTCATAGAGAAAGCAACAATATTTAGTATACCCTAACTGCATACCTAATAGCAGTGCAAACACTTTCAAGTCACCACAAATCTGCCATTGATAGTCATTATACTTGATGGCTTCTAGTAAAATTTTCATGTTTTGGTATGACTCTTTCATATGCACACTAATCCCAACTGGAATAGAAGGGCGCTCAGTACCAATATGTAAAAGCACTGCTTTTAAGCTCAACTTTGACGAATCAATAAAGAGTTTCCACTCATCAGGGTTGTAATTAATTCTGAGAACTTTCATTAGACCATCTATGTCCACACATGCCACAAGACAATCTTGTATGTTAAAAAAGAGAATGAACTGTTGCTCTCTTCTGCAATAGAATGAAACATTTACATTGCTTTCCAAAAAATAGCGCTGCTGCGATCTTGATGCTAAAATCTCAGACTTAGCTTTAGAGAGCTCCAAATCTCTAATGTGATCACTTAACTGATTTTGAGACAATTTCGTTGGATCATCAGTTGATGATATATTTGGATGAAACTCTGAATCCTGTGATGTACATGCTTCAGGACATTCAGAATCCCCATCAGAAGAAATTTCGTACTCTGTCAGTGGTTCAGGCATTGGCAATCCTTCCCATGTAGAACTGGATGTATGGCAGATGAAATTTTAGTATAGATCACTGTCCGCTTCTTCTTCTTAGATATTCCCTTCCTGATAGGAGGAACCATACAAAAGTAGAAGTCACTGACATAGTTAGTTGGCTGACCCCACATCATGAGCACTGCAAATGACATTGAACGTCCTTTCCCATGCATCCAATTACTGAAGTTGCTGGCACAAGTGTTACAGTCACATGTGGAGCCCAGGGTTTATCCTGACCACAGATTTTGCACCCAAAATAACAAATGTAAACTTTTTTAATCAATGGAGTTATTTGCTGTTTTTGTGAAGCAAATGTCACTTCTCCACACACATAGAAAAATGTGTCAGTGCTGTTAACACAAACTCGTGACATTTTTGTTCACTTCAACAGCTGTCAACTTGAACAACTGGTAGTTAATCTGGAAACAAATGTGCCAAAATTATTACATGGATTAATAAAGTCACTGAAGTTGAAGAGGAGGGAGACAAAACGATCACTAAAATTGGTATAAAAATGTTTGTATCCAAAATAATACACACAAGTAAGACCAGGGACAATAATATAATCCATTGTTACTAGTTATTATGACTTTGACAAACCATTATAGTATTTGATTTTAAACTTAACATAAAAATCTTATATAAATACCTCACCGTAATAAAACAGCGTAAAATGAAAACTGGAGCTAATTTTGAATTGTCTTTGTGATATTCCCGATCACCACTTTAGAATTGATAGGAATTGACTATTTTCATTCGATTTACTTTTTCATTGTTGCACAGTGTTAGAGAAGGAAGTACAAAACTGATCACGGAAATTTAGGAGTACTGAAATACAAGTCGCTGAGGAATGAAAAAAATAGGAATTGCAGGGAGGACAAAATGGCGGCAGAAAAAATTTGAAGAAATCGAAAAAGAAATGACTGTCAGAAGGACTGACTCAGCATTTAGGAAAGTCAAAATAGTATTCGGTGAAATTAAAAGCATGGATGGTAACATTAAGAGTGCAACGGGAATTCCACCGTTAAATACAGAGGAGAGAGTGGGTAGGTGGAAAGAGAACACTGAAGGCATCTGGAAGGGGAAGTATATGTCTGATGACGTGATAGAAGAAGAAACGGAAGTCGATAGGGAGGAAATAGGGGATCCAGTACTAGAACCTGATTTTGAAAGAGCTTTAGAAGAGTTAAAATCAAACAACGCATAAGTCATTGGAGGAAGTTATAGCAAAGCGATTATTCACATTGGTGTTAGAATGCGCGAGAAAGACAATATATCATGAGACTTTCAGAAAAGCATCATCCACACAATTCTTAAGACTGCAAGAACCGAAAAGTGGGAGAATTATCGCACAATCGTCTAAACAGCTCTTGCGTCCAAGTTGCTGACGATAATAATGTACAGAAGAACGGAAAATAAAATTGAGGATCTCTTAGATGACGATCAATGTGGTTTTAGGAAAGGTACAAGCAGGAGACCGGTAACTCTGACCTTATGGTTGATAAGTGAAGCAAGAGTAAAGAAAATTCAAAACACCTTCATAGTTTTTGTAGACCTGTAAAAAGCGTTCGACAACGCAAAATGGTGCAATATGCTCGAAATTCTGAGAAAAATAGGGGTAAGCTAAAGGGAGAACGGGTAATGTAGAATACGTTCAAGAGCCGAGAGGGAATAATAAGAGTGGGCAACGAATAACGAAGTGCTCGGATTAAAAATGGTGTAAGACAGGGATGTAGTCTTTCACCCCTACTGCCCAAGCTGTACATCGAAGAGGCAATACTGGAAAAAAGGAAAGATTTACGAGTGTAATTGAAATTCAGCGTAAAAGAATATCAATGATATCCTCAGCATATGGGAAAGTCAAAATAACCTTCGGTGAAAATAAAAGCAAGGATGGTAACATTAAGCGTGTAGCTGTAAACCCACTGTTAAGTGCAAAGGGCAGAGGGGATAGGTGGAAAGAGTGCGCCAAGATCTCTATGAGAGGGAAGATTTGTCTGATGTAATAGAAGAAGAAACAGGAGTCGATTCAGAAGACATAGGGGATCCAGTATTAGAATCAGAATTTAAGAAAGCTGTGGAGGGCTTGAGAACAAATAATGCAGAAGGAATAAATAACATTCTATTAAAATATCTAAAATCGTTGAGGAAGTGGCAACAAAACGACAATTGACGTTGGTATGTATAATGTGTGAGTCTGGAGGTATGCCATCCGACTTTTGGAAAAATTTCGTCCACACAATTCGGAAGACTGCAGAAACTGACAAGTGCGAAAAATATCGCACAGTCAGGTTAACAGTACATTTATCCAAGCTGCTGACAAGAATAATACACATAAGAATGGAAAAGAAAGTTGAGGATGTGTTTTGATGACTATCAGTTTGGCTTCAGGGTGGGTAAAGGCACCAGATTGGCAATTCTGACCTTTCGGTTGATAACGTAGGCAAGACTAATTAAAAGTTGAGAAGTTGTTGACCTGGAAAAAGCGTTAGACAGGATAAATTGATCGAAATTCTGAGAAAAATAGCAATAAGGTGTAGGGAAAGACGGATAGTATACAATATGTACAAGAGCCAAGAGGGAATAATAAGAGTAGGCGAGCGAGAACGAAGTTCTTGGATCAAAGAGGGGGTAAGGCAGGGATGTAGTCTTTCACCCCCACTGTTCAGTCTGTACATCGAAGAAGCAATGATGGAAATAAAAGTTTTGGATAGGGATTAAAATTCAAGGTGAAAGGATATTAATGATACGATTCGCTGATGACATTGCTATCCTGAGCAAATGTGAAGAATTACATGATCTGCTGAATGGAATGAACAATGTAATGAGTACAGACTATACATTGAGGGTAAATCGTAGAAAAACAAAAGTAATGAGAAGTACAGAAATGATAACAGCGAGAAACTTAACGTCGGGATTGATGGTCACGAAGTAGATGAAGTTAGGGAATTCTACTACCTAGGCAGTAAAATAACCAATGGCGGACCAATGGAGGACATTAAAAGTAGGCTAGCACTGGGAGAAAAGGCATTCCTGGCCAAGAGAAGTCTACTAGTATCCAACATAGGCCTTAATTTCAGGAAGAAGGTTCTGACAATGTACGTCTGAAGCACAGCATTGCATGGCAGTGAAACAAGGGCTGTGCGAAAACTGGAACAGAAGAGAATCGAAGTATTTGAGATGTGGTGCTACAGATGAATGTTGAAAATTAGGTGGACTGAAAAGGTAAGAAATGAGATTCTGCGCAGAATCGGAGAGGAAAGGAATATTTGGAAAACACAAAGAAGGAGAAGGGACAGAATGATAGGACATACGTTAAGACATCGGGGAATGACTTGCTTAATACTAGACACAGCTGTAAAGGACAATAACTGTACACGGAGATTAGAATACTTCCGGCAAATAATTCATTATATAGGTTGCAAGTGCTACTCTGACATAAAGAGGTTGGCACAGAAGAGGAATTTGTGTTCCTGTACTTTCCTATTACTAGCCTTTAAAGTCTCCCTTAATGCCTTTTTAATAACTCTGTTACTAGCCTCAAAACTTCCACGTACAAAACCATCAATACATAGAGAAAATCGTGTTCAAAAGTATTTATTGGAACTGAAATCATATTCTGCTGTCGAATTTGAACATGACATGCTGCTGCAGGAGCAGCAGCATCAGCAGACCAAAATACTATTAGTCTTAAGTGGCTGAACTATTCCAGATGTATTTACTCCGTCGTTCATGGCCATGACACTGACTTCTTAATTACAACATCAAAACCACTGGTTCCCATACTCTCTCCTTTACTAACTGACATACCAATTAAATCACTATAGGACAAACCTTCATCACGTTGAGTAGTATCAGTGGACAAACGCTAAAATCGGGTTATTCCGTCGCCCTGGGCATGTCACCTCTCTCTTGACTCCTTCCAAACTGGATACTTTTCGTCTCTCTTTGACTAGCTGTAAGTGTCTCCATAATACTCGTACACTTCGTAACAGAACCACCAATGAATGAACAACGACATCAAAATAATAAGTCCGATAAAATTTTCAACTCCATTATTTAGGAAAAAATGAAAAAAACTTCCACGAAATCTCCAGAAAAAAGCTTCCATAGAACAAATAACTTCAGACAGCAGAAAATTTACCCACAAACTTCATTATTCACATAAGGCTGACAACACATCCCTTACTATTATTTAAATTGTCCACTGTTCTAGATTGTTAGACTCCCATAAAGTACTCATGTATATTTCAACTTTCAATTAACTGACCTAGATACTTCAACATTAATTCTAGGGTTTCCCCTTCCATTTGTTCTCTTAACATTGCTGTATGTTGCTTCAGAAACAGCACACAAATTCTATTAAATCCGAAAAAATTGCAGAAGAAAAAGCATGGAAATAAACCAACAGAATTTGATCTTCCTCTAATATTACATTACATTGTCTGTGTCTTAAACAAACGTGAAACAGAAAGAAGATAACTATACAACAGCTGACGAGCACTACAGAAAACTGAATCATTTCGCATACAAAACTGAAACCAATTATTGAAGCAATCGTTAAACAATAGTTCCATATCACATGAGGGTCTTTCAAATGTAATTTGGGAAGACACTTATGTGACATAACATTAAATACAATGATTTGTAATAACAGACATTCAGAAGACTTAAAAAAATCTGCTTTGGGAGATATAAGTGGTGTGTTGTACTATAAGAGTGACATACTGTTAGGAGTAATTAAGTGAAGTCCAGATTTACTAAGATGTGCTGCATTATACGAATGTTTACTCCCCTGTGTACAAATGAAAATGCCATCCAGTCAGGAATGATTGACGAATAGTCACAGATGCACACACTTACTTAATGTAAGAGCAATGGTAATGTATGTATAACTGTACATTCTAACACCCAACAATAGGTAAGCACCCAGCAAAAAAATTAACCAAACGTTATACAATGTGTACACTTTCAGCTTGTGGCCAAACGCTGTGCAACGATGTTGTTCCCTGATATCTGTAGCCATTGAATTCAGACTCGAAGAGAATAATTAGTCAAATGCTTCATGAAACCAATGAAAATATAATGTAATTTAGAACAACATTTCCACATACTTTTGGAAACAGGTAGCAACTTAAATCTCATGTTCTATAAAATAACTCATTAACAGGAAAAAACGCAATCCATACTTTTCCAGCTTCATGAGTATTCTAGAACAGTGTCCATTTCTCACAGTTATGTTACACGGAAAAAGATTTTTTTTTAATTATTAGGAATGTTGAGCAATAAGTGGCCAAGAAGCGAAAAGTGGACGCCTTAGTTGCTGTCGTTAACTGCGGCAGGGATGAGCGAGCGACTCAAGCAACAACTAAGAATTTCGTCATTATTGGAGAGGGAGCGAGGAGCTTCCAAATAGCATGTTTTTCAAAGCAACTGAGTAGTGCGTATAATTATTCAGTTTAATACTGACGATGGGGGGAGGGTGGAGACTAATCTATTGTAATTATCTTTCTGAACCACGTAAAGGTTAAATGCATTGAAGAAACAGGAGGCAGAAACACCGACCAATGGGACCGTGCCTCAGTGCCGGAAGGCTTGGAGGAAGCGACGATACGGTCGTCGCTAATGACAGAACCGCTGGGGACGCACAGGTGGACTGTTGACAGTGATATTTGCACTAGAGATGGGCAAAACTGTTCTTTTCAGAGATTGGATCAGAACTGTTCACTCCCTGAAATGAATTAGCTCTTTTTCATGACTCACCACTCATTTACAATAGAAAATAAATGGAAGGCACATTGCCCTTTAAACTTCGTTTATTCCAGTACTATACCTGTATTTTGATCTTATTTGATCCTATTTTGAAGTAACACAGATAATGAGTAAGAATTTTGTATTGTTTATTGAAATTTCCACGATATGACAAAGTTTTTGATTATTGATTTATTTTGCACTATCGTGGTTTTTTGAGTGATCGGAAAATGTTGTAACTTGAGATTTACATTAACAATATATTTGGCTATAATGTATTAAAATTTCATTAACCTCATACAAATACATCGCAAGCCATATATTTTTAAAGTGAACGTTTCCTTTCGAAGACGCCTAAAATCGCAAAATCCGTACCAGAATAAGAAAAAAAATATAAATTTGACTGTAAAACGAAAGTGCTGCATATAGCCTTACGCAGAATAAAACAAGGAAAATATTGGTGTATCACATTTTGTGATACGTTTATCGGTTCGCTCGTAATTAAAGCGTAAATTCGAGTGTCCATAATAAAAATCCTATAGTAAGAGGAGTCATCAGGAAACTAATCTAATCAGTTTAAACAAATAAAAATAAAATAAAAACAATTGATGTATACATAACATAATAATGTAATATACATAGCGGTATTACTACGAAGAACAATATCCAGTGGGGACGAACTCCGATGCAGAGGCGCTGAGTCGAGCAGGTCGAGCCGCGAGCTGTATTACTGCGTGAGCTGAGACCGCAGAGACCAGAGTGACACCTGAGTCGCTTTGCTCGACGCTCTGGCTAGAGT
The DNA here is from genome assembly GCF_023864275.1 of Schistocerca cancellata. NCBI lineage: Eukaryota > Metazoa > Arthropoda > Insecta > Orthoptera > Acrididae > Schistocerca > Schistocerca cancellata. Next base: position 441,113,875 of record NC_064627.1, read on the forward strand.
CGTGACGGGGGGGGGGGGGGGGGGGAGCGTTGAGCGGGTGAGTTCCGAGGGTGGAGGGGAGCGGTGAACTCACCCGCTCCGAGACAAATCGGTCGTTGCCTTGCGAGCAGGTTTTTGCAAGTAGTTCCTATGTTATCCGCTAGGTGGCTCTCTGTCCTGTTGCTCGCATCAACTGCCCAGAGGGCAGGACGTGCGACTGAAACGATCGCCGACAGAGTGCGATGCGAAGTTAAGCTGCGCCAGACACTGCACAGTGCACACGGCAGACGACGCACAGAGACAGCACGGCATATGTGAAACACAAAATCCAATGGGGCACTGCACAATGCAGGCAGCCAAGGTAGAAGCAGGGCAGAGGCCGGCGCTGGCTGTGTTGTGTGGCGTGCACTGTGCTCTGACCAGCAGAGGCGCTGCTGATATGCTCCGTCTCTCTCTCTCTCTCTCTCTCTCTCTGCCGTGGGAAACGTTTGGAGCTACCGTTCTTTTTTTCTGAATCACTGATTGTTCACTCCTTTGAAAGATTGAACTCTATGAATTAGTTCAAGAGCGGATCCCCCATCTCTAATTTGCACGTTACAAGGCAAGATACATGGGGAGGAGGCGGACACTTCCGATAACTGCCAACAATCATCTGAGCATCCGACAACTTTGTCCTCCCCGCCATCATTAGCCATCATCTTCGGCGTAACGTCAGTTGTCAGGTTGGATTACTCTGACCAGAAGGACGAGAGAAATCTGCTCGTGGAATACAGGCTATACAGGGAAGAATCCCATCCATAAAGTTGTCAGCAGTTTATTTTAACATTACTTCCTGACAATGTGAAAAGGACAGTAATTTCAGAGGCATGCTGCGACATTATCTAAGAGCGGCCACTAACTGTTCAACTCCTTGGTCCAGAAGCGTATTGTCAGTTATTGGGGAATATAGTAATCGGCATTGTTTTCTCGAACCTATGACATTTATTGCAGTGAAATGTTAAAGATTCCTGACCCTGAACTGGATACTTTCTTGTGGAACTTTGCTTGGGCTACAAGACAGAACACAGCCTGACATTGAACGAGAGCTGCATCCCCAAGCTGACAAAATGGGAGCAGACATCAAAATTAGGCAGTTAGTGTTATTTGACTTGGAATTTCCGTTTCTCATTTGGCTTGTTGCTGGAGCCGTAATTACACTCATTAGTCTTTATCTTAACATTAATTGTAGTTTAAAAGCCAGTAGAAGCATTTGTAGTTTCGATTCTTAGTTCACAAATTGAGTTTGACTTCATCTGTGGAGTCGAGATTGGTATTTCGATGTAGCAGTCCTGCAAATTCCACACAGAATTATTGTTGAGAATGAGAAGTGGTTATTTCGTATCTAAGAAGTTACTTGTCAGAGGTTATCAGCGGCAGGGGCAATTTGTTTTACGCCGTAAGAAAGTGACATTGATCTGGCTTATCGACTGTGGGTGCACCATGGCGTAGCTGTTTCTCCTTTTTCCTCTTTTTTTAAGCGTTTTACGGCCTTTAGAGGACGGGCAAGACACTCTCTCAGCCGCGGTTTGTGCAGACCGTTGTTGAGTGTCGCAGTATAGGTGAAAAACGCGCCAAGGTCAGAAAAATGTAAGCAGTTGAAAATGTACCGAAAATTTAGGAGTAAAGAAGCAAATCAGTCAGGGAAGCTGATAGGATTCTCGTTGGTACATAACCGAGTCTTTAACACGAGTCAAATGAAAAACATAGGAAGTTTCTGTGGGTAGAGCTGTGGAGCCCTAGCTTAGCCAACAGAATAACACCGTCCGATGGCAACAAAGGGAAGGGACTGCAATAGTAGCGTAGAACTGAATCTTTTAAATATTTGTACCATGACTGTTCATTGACATGAAGAAGCCTGTTGCAACAGATGATTGCGAACAGATGTACTGAACTATTTTAAGTACAATAATAAATGAGTGACGGATTGAGCGAAATACCTCAGCTTAATATTATTATATTATATTGAGGAATGTTATAATATTGTTCTCAGAACAATTCAAAAATCACAAAGTCCACGTGGGCGCTTACTCTATGCAACATTAAGTGAAATTCAAGAGAAAGCCAAGAAATTAAATGTTTACAGGAATAAAATGAACCATTTATGATCCATGAGAAGATGATAAATTTGAATCTATAATGGAACATATTGAAAAGGTTACTTATCCTTATAAATCAGGTCCCATTTTATGAAATATGAGCAGTCTGTAAATCTCTGTATCCGTACTCACAGGGTTACCACTTCACGCTACGATTCACTGAAAGCTCATGTATGAAAAGGCCTCACGCAGAATCGCAGTTTTTGTGGTGGTGGGGGGAGGGAAGTGATCTTGGTGCTCGGTTCCTATTTGAGCTAGGAACGTGGAGTAAAATGTTTTTGCTTTAGCCCGGACCAGCGTCCATTTGTATAACCATTCCAACATCTGTCTTACTGTAGCTATGTTACAGCATATCCAGACAAATTGTGCAAATCGCTTAATTTCTTCTGCAAAAGTTTTTCATTGAGCTGAAATTAATCCTCAACTAATGGCACCATTTGTATGTGCACCGTTCTGAGTTTACGTATAAGCAATATCACCCTCGTTCGGATTTTAAGAGTAAAAGAACTTGCTTCGTTAGGATTTTACGTGCAAAAACACGTTTTTCTGGAATGTTATTGAAGCGCACCACTTGTATGCATTAAACTTGTATCACTTGGTTCAAACTTCGCACCAAGAGGTCAAAATGAAACTTCTTCTCCGGTAATCTATACCCGTTGTCGAAATACGATGGTTTAATGTCGAGCTAAGGGTAGCACGTAAAATTCGTTCTTACGTGAAATGAATGCGAGGAAACGATTTAAAGCTTATCCAGTAAATAATAATGCTTTATTACGATAAAATTAAAAACTCACTTTCAAAAATCCAGCTGTATTCGGATTTTATGTGCAAAAACATGTTTTCGGCGAATTTTTTTACGCGTGACGCTTCCATGCTTCAAACTTGTGCGAATAGGCTCAAATTTTGCAACATAGTAGACAAATTATTGGACAGCTTGTTGTTTGTTATAGTTCTGTCCGTTGCCACGATATAATCAACATGGTTCAAAGGACAATAAAAAAACCTATACCGGATCAGTTGTCGCCCCAGTCAACAAAAATCTACGTAGGTTGCCAAGGTATGATGGTCTAATGTCAAAATCATGGTAGAATAAAATTTTTCGACACAGAATAAAAAAAATGCCCCTATCATGGTGAGAGGCACCCACATGCCTTGCTCATATTGTGGCATCAAGCAGTCAGGCCTGCAAGATGAGTGATCTGCCAAGCGAGTGGACTCGTTCTTATTTATCGAGTAACATGAACTCTAGTACTCACAATTAAGTTACAAGTTATACTCCTGTTTGAATATTATGCAACGGGTACGGAAACGCACATCTGACTATTAGTAATTTACACAACTCTGACTGTTCACTACGCACTGGCAATACCACATTTTCTTTCTTATTTAACGGCTTTGATCAACACGTCGCCATCGCACTGAATATGAATGGCGCACACATTATAAATTCTGGGTATCGTGACAACATACTATTCGAAGGAAAAGGCCACCAATCATTTTCTTTTCACTATCTTATTTATTCCGATAAATTCTATAACCTAAACACACATTTCTATAACCTACAACAATAACACATGAGAAATTCCGCCCAGTGGGCATGGCTTTATATTGGTGATTCTCTGTCTTATGGTCTCGTAATTATTTAACGCTACAGCGCACTTTCTGGATAGGATGGTGGATCTTTATCTATATCTCACACTTCGACTCTCACACCCATCATTGCGAAAATTTCCTCCAGACCGAGCGGTACAAAAAGCAACATGCTACACGTGGTTTCACTGTGATCGTTGGTCACTTCCGAAGATTACTACGATCCCCTTAATATTACCTGCCTGACATTTAATTCTCCCCACAAAAGTTCCTGAAATAGAGAAATTATTATTCCAAACTACTCTTAAGTATTTCACATGCATACCATGTCTCCACTCCTTTGTCTTTACGGAGCACACCTAAGACAGGTCTTACCAATAATAAATCCAGCGCCAGAGTGCTGAAACATGGCCGTTCTTCAGGTCACCTCGCACCTCTTTCATGTTGGGGGAAGACCATGCTACCGTATTGGTCAGCCACATTTCAGGCGCTCAAAGCTCCAGTAAGTTTCATCTCTTTGGTTCCACCAAAGGTGACCAAAGAATCGTCTCAAAGATGATCATATATTCACATTCACTATCTGCAGTTAGCAGACGACCATACATTCATTCATTTCACAGATCTCACCAAACTGGATGCAGGGATTTATTTTGTGGGAGTGCACATGTGATCAATGAAATAAATAAATTGTCATTCTTTCCCACACTGGTATCCGGCTTCGCTGTATTAATTAAAATTGAGTTATTATTAGAAAAAATATGTTGCACTGACAAGAATAACGAAGAATGTTGCACCTATTTTCAATGTCGGGTGGTACTGTACCCTTTCAATGGCACGAAAAAGGCGAATATGTCCTGGGCAGAGTTAGAGATGTAAAACAATGTAACTAGCCTTTCGACTTATCAGGCACCTGTAACGATATATTGACATATTTGCGCCCTTTTATTATCGAGATAACCCTACTTCCCCAGCGCAGTGATCACTTTTACATGCAAGGTGGTGGCTAATCTGCATCTTCCAGTTTATGGTCTAAATCTATAGTAGGAAGTACCCCAGAGTAGGGGAATATCTATAGTAGGAAGCAGTCCAGAGTGAGGATAGATCCATACTAAACTTTCATGACACATTGCGACATACCACACGACATGACAAATGCCATGTTGGATGACTTGATGGCATGTCATGTTATATGACATGAAATTATACACTGAAGAGACAAAGAAACTGGTACAACTGCCTAATATCGTGTACGGCCACCTCGAGCACGCAGAAGTAACGCAAAACGGCGTGGCATAAACACGACTAATGTCTGAAGTAACGCTGGAGAGAACTGGTAAATGAATCCTACACGGCTGTCCATAAATTCGTAATAACAGAAATTCTTCTGAACAGCACGTTGCAGTGCATCCCAGATATGCTCATAACGTTCATGTCTGGGGAGTTTGGTGGCCAGCGGAAGTATTTAAACTCCGAAGAGTCTTCCTGGAACCACTCCGTAGCAACTCTGGAAATATGGGGTGTCATATTGTCCTGCTCGAATTGCCCAAGTGCGTTGGAATGAGCTGTCCGCGGTGCCGAGCGGTTCTAGGCACTTCAGACCGGAACCGCGCGACTGCTACGATCGCAGGTACGATTCCTGCCTCGGGCGTGGATGTGTGTGATGTCCTTAGGTTAGTTAGGTTTAAGTAGTTCTAAGTTCTAGGTGACTGATGATCTCAGATCTTAAGTCCCATGGTGCTCAGAGCCATTTGAACCACTTTGAACCGTCGGAATACACAGTGGAAATGAACAGATGCAGGGGTTCTGACAGGATGCTTACGTACGTTTCACTTCTCAGAGTGTTATCTAGACGCAACAGAGCTCCCATGTCACTCCCACACCATTACAGAGCCTCCACCTGCTTGAACAGTTCCCTGCTGACATGCAGAGTCCATGGATTCATGAGCTTCACTCCATACTCGTACACGTCCACCCACTCTATACAATTTGAAAGGTTACTCGCCCGACCAGACAAAATGTTTCGAGTCATCAACAGTCCAGTGTCGGTGTTGACGGGCCCTGGCGAGGCGAAAAACTTTGTGTCGTGTAATGATCAAAGGTATGCGAGTGGGCCTTCGACACCGAAAGCCCATATCGATGATATTTCGTTGAACAGTTCGCACGCTAACATTCTTGATGGCCCAGCACTGAAATCTGCAGCAATTCTGTCACAGTGAACGATTCTTTTCAGTCGTCGTTGGTCCCGTTCTTGCAGGATCTTTCTCCGCCAGCAGCGATGTCGGAGACTGTGAAACGTCCCGTTTGAACAATTATACACGACTGTGCTTAGCAGAGTAACACAAAGTCAAATTCAGTAACACTAGTGTCAGTTTAAGCACAGTCATGTACAATTGTTCAAAGGGGACGTTTCAACTGGATGTTTTACCGGATTCCTGATATTCACGGCACACTGGAAAAATGGGAAAATCCCCGCTTCATCGCTACCTCGTAGATACTGTGTCCCATCGCTCGAGCGCCGACTATAACACCCCGCTAAAACTCACTTAAATCTTGTAGCAGCAGTAACCCATTTAACAACTGCGCCAGACAATTGTTGTCTTATGTAGGCGTTGCTGGCCGCAGCGTCGTATTCTGCTTGTTTCCATACCTCTGCATTTGAATACGCATGCCTTTACCAGTTACTTTGGCGCTTCAGTATATGTCGTGTTACTTTACTTGGCATGATTCATTATGTTACATGACACGGGTACCAACACTAACAAATAAAAAAGCACAAATATGTCTGGTTATTTTGATTTAAATGTCTTTAAATCTGGGTGAATAGTCGAAAGGCTAGATCTCTTTATTTGCATCTTTAATTCTGCCCAGGACGTATTCACCTTTTTTCTGTTGTGAGAGGAGCGTATTTCAATTTGGTACGTGAAATGGTTGCAAAATACAATGAAAATTTTTAGAACACATGACTGAAATAGCCTACACATCGCCTATTAACCATAGTGGCAAATAATTATAAAGATCTCACCCAATATCTTCTTAATTGCATGTCGTTCACATTCATCATTCCGACTCAAGGTCAGAAAGCATGCAAGGAGGCCGAAGGCGGCGAACGGAACTTAGAACTGACGGGAGCAGATAACAAAAAAGCACCTGCCCATTCGAACTAATACGGCCTCTTGGTTTAATACTATGAAACTTTCCCCTTGGGCTGGAAACCCTAGTGGCACTCCAATGATATACTCATGGTTTGGTAGTACCATAAAGAGATAGCTCAAACACATGACCCGACTAATCGAACCTGACCGTAGAATGATCGAAAAGAACATTACAAAGATAAAGTCGCCATTTTAGAAAGAAAAAATATATTTTTGGCAAAGTGAAAGTGTAAATTGAACAAGCATCTTTCAACTTTCTCACGTCGATTCAATTTTCACGTTGGAAAGGCCAAGGCAACGAGTACATCCCATCCAAATAAAGAAAAAGGCTTTTATAAGCCCACACCAATAAAGTCAGATCACAGATTCTGACAGATGATGAAATTAGAAATCTATGACCACAATCACAGGTCTATTAAATTTATATCAAGCATGTACATAAACTTAATATGCAAATATCTTCGAGAAAATCAGTTATATGTGAGGTTCTGAAACTACTAATACGTTGTGGAGGGGCTGGACTTCCATAAGTGATATCCGAACCAGTGGTGTGTGCATTCAATGGCCATGAGGTTAGCACTGCTTACCCAGTATAAACCGGAAACAACGCCCTACAAAACGTTTAATAATGCACAGAAATGTTTGCTTATTTCATCAAAATATTAGAGGTTCGAGTAGTAAGGTAGAAGAGCTTCTTGTCTGTTTGGAAAATTTGGGGGTGTTCTGAAAAGATAGACATCTTGTGCATGTCTGAGCAGCACATAACCACAGGGTTAGATACATTACATATAAAAGATTACACTATTGCAGCTTATTTATGCAGAAATAACATATGACAAGGCGTACATTAAGACAGAATACAAGCTCAAAAACATTGAGACAAGTAGATTTTGTAGTGATCAGCACGTAGAAGTGTGTGCTTGTGAATTAATGCTGAAAAATGTTTCACTTTTAATTGTAGCTGTATATAGATCCCCACTGGCAGATTTAAAACGATTTATGAGCAATCTGGATTTCTTACTGTACAATCCGTCAGACAGCAGCAAGCAGTTAATAGTTATTGGTGACTTCAAATTAGATTTTACAACGGATTCTGACAGGAAAAATGACTTGAAAACCTTGTTTGGATTCTACAATTTAGTTTCAGTAATTAAATTTCCAACACTGGCGGATAAAGGAAGTAGGACCCTAACTGATAATGTTTACCTTGATGAATCTCAAAGTAAGTAAATAACTATTCACCCAGTAACAAATCCTCTCTCTGATCATGACGCAAAGTTAGTTAGGATAAATAACATAGCACCTTACAGTATGGATAATCCTCAGTGGAAATCAGTGAGATAATTAATGACAACAGCAAAAATGTGGCATATATTTTTAAGAATAGCTTCAAGGAGACGACAAGGCATGTAATTTATCATGAACCAAATGCTAACATAAAAATTAATCTATTTCGTGGTAAATTCATATCACTGTTGAAAAGAGCATTCAGCATAAGCCAATCGGAAAGGTCACCAAACAGCCAGGTACAAAACTGTGGCTCACTAGAGGAGTTACAGTATCTTATGAAAGGAAAAAGGAAATTTATCTTTTGGCAAAAACAAGTAGGGATCTTGCAGAAACTGCATACTACAGAAAATACACAGAATTACTAAGAAAGGTTGTTAAAAAATCAAAGAACAAGCACTTTATGTCAGAAATCATTACTTCTGACAACAGACTTCGGGCTCTATGAAATGTAGTGAAACATGGGCAGGACATCCAGACACAGGTAGCAAACGTATTTAATAATCCTTTCTTAAATGTAGTAGAAAGGATAGGGACAAGCAATTCAAGAGCAAAATCACAGCAGTATGTTGAAAAGTTTACTTTCATAAAATTCAGTCATATGAATGCATCACCAGATTCTCCTTCCAAAATTATGAAAATTATACATTCTCTCAAAAATAAATTTCATCTGGTTTTGATGGTGTTTTCAATAGAGCACTAAAAATTTGTTCCCATGTTATAAGCCCAGTCTTATCTCAAATACTAAATGCATCACTAACTCAAGGCATTTTTCCAGAGTGATTGAAATAAGACATTGCTAAATCCCTCTGTAAGAGAGGTGATAAGAGAGATGTCAGTAACTACCCACCTGTTTCACTGCTGACATCACTAGACCAACATTTTTGAGAAGGTGATGTATTCTACAACAGAATCTTATCTTAGAACTATAGTATCTTTAGCAAATCACAGGTTCAGTTTCTGAAGGATTGATCTGCTGAGAATGCTTTTTACACGTTCACTCACCAGATTCTACAAGCATTAAATAATAGCATAATACTAGTTCGTATTTCCTGGGAAAACTCTAAGGCATTTGACTGTGTAAACCATAATTTTCTCCTAGATAAACTGACGTTTTATGGGACTGATTATACAGCCATTCAGTGAACAACATCACATCTAAACAAAAGAATACAGAAAACTGTGCTTAGTAATTCAAGCAATATAGTCCGTGGACGTAATTCTGACTAAGGAGAAATCACGGACGAGGTTCCCAGGGTTCAGTCTTAGGTCCACTATCGCTCCACATATATGTAAATGATCGTCCATCTAGTACACAACAAGCAAAATTAGTTCTTTTTCCAGATGACGCTAGTATCGTAATCAATCCAAGCATATGTACAGAGACAGAAGGAATGGTAAACAAAGCTCTTAAAACTATCATTGTCTGGTTTCCTGTTAATGGTCTCACCCTCAATTTTAAAGACACAACATGTTTAGTTCTGTACATCTAGAGATACTACACCAATGATAAGCGTAATACATGGTGAGGAATTAAGAAATAGGGTGGAAATTTTAAAATTCTTAGGGGTCCATATTGGTAAGAATTTAAATTGAAAACACATTTAGTAATTCCTAAAACAACTTAGTTCAGCCACATTTGTGCTAAGAACCATTACAAATCTTGGGGAGAGACAAATGAGTAAGTTGACACATTTGCATATTTTCATTCAATTACGTCATATGGAATAATCTTAGGCGGTAACTCATCTTTAAAACAGAAAGTCTTCATTGCACATGAACTTGCTATAATAATAATATGTGGTGCTCACCCACGATCATCTTGTAGACATCTGTTTAAGGAGTTGGGCATTCTGACTGCTGATTCACAATATATTTATTCCGTCATGAAGTTTGTTGTAAACAATCCACTACTGTTCAAAAGAAACAATGAGAAACCTAACTACAATCCCAGAATGAAAAATGACGTTCATTATTCGATTTTAAGGTTGTCTTTGTCACCAAAAAGAGGCGTACAATGTGTAACAAAAATTTTTGATCACTTACCTTGTGATACAAAGTCTCTGACAGACTGCAAAGAAAAATTTGATAACAAAATGAGAAAGTTTCTACTTGACTACTCCTTCTGTTCCGTAGAAGAACTTCTGTTATTGTAATGCGTAAAAGGTAGAGGGTAGGAATTACTAATTCATATCTGTACGTCATTTTCCTTTCTGTGAAAAAAACTGAAATTCTCAGAATGTAACTCCATGTCCAAATTAATTTGCAATGTGAATGTAAAATGACACATTCCACATCATTACGATCTAACGTGCAACATGATCCATGGAACATATAACTAAAGATCTAACTAACTAATGGAAATAATATAATTTAAAAGCATTCCTCACTCGGGCTGAAAAATTTGATATAATGCAATATTTTTGCATTAGTGCTCTCGCTATGCTTTAACAACTTAGTGAGGACTAATGTTTTCTGTGCAGTCTGTACAAGCGGCCGCTGAAGCTCCGGGAAGCTTGGGTGGTTAGCTGTTATCCCCAGCCATCATCAGAGACCTCACTCAGCTGACTGTGGGCCTTGCTATGAAGTTATAAGGACTGAAAAATGTATTTTCCTTTTTGTTAATTTTGAAAATGGTTACGTTAATCAACTTCGTGAGGGAATAAACGTAAGTGGTACATAGTTTTACGTTATCTCGACAATATAAAGAGCCCTAACAGTTGATAATAACCACTGTATAGCTGGCGGGACTGTATGCATGCGTACTCGTTTGATATCGTAGCGCTGAGGAGAGAAAGCATGCAAACTGATGCAGAACAGAGGTTGTGCTGTCTGTGGGATTTTGCTTCACAATTATGTCTTCCGCAGTTTCCAAGACAACAGGAAAATAATACAGTATGGTAGACCTTCATCTGAATTGTGTGTCACGGCTAGTACGTTTTCTTGCGTACAGTGGTTACGAGTTGCTAACAGGCTGCCCTAATATGCAAAAGCTGTATTGTTTGCCATGTCATTTGTTTGTTAATGATAAATCTATTTGGAATAGTGTTGGCTATTGTGGCGTTCCAAACTTCCACAAAGCCACTGGAAAGCACAGGACTTCTTCACGACCGTTTCTTCTCCATAATCAGCCAAAATAAGATGGGAAGACCCAAATTCATTGCATGTTGTCTGAGCAGCAAACAATCTCGTACAAAAGAACAGGAAATAATAACATCCTTAACTGGTGTAGTTTATTTCCTGTCACCGGAAGAGATGGTGCCTGAGTAAAGACAAGTACGTTGAACTTGTGCATTTCCTCAGTGAATTTGACGAAAGCTGCAGCGTCAGTTAAATTATTATCTTGTGTTTACAGGAGTGTAAAATCCCATGCAAACTGATTTGATTGCTTCTGATTCAAACTCTCTCATGAATAAAATAAGAAAGGATACAAGTAAACACAATTTATTCTCAATTGTTCTATATGACGCAATAGCCCCTCAAAGGTCTCCACAGTATTTCGCTACATCACAGCTGAGGGTCAAGTCCATGAAATAGTTGTAAAAGTACATCGTCATCTCTGATGACAGAAAAACTTAAGTAATATGTCGTACAACTCATTCACAATGAGTGTAACGAGAAAAACGATTTGAAGAACTTATCGCTCTGAGTAATGATAGGGCTGTGGTTTTCTCTCGTAATTTGAGTGGATCGCAGCCTAGAGTATAAAATATGTCTTCTATTGAAATGTCCATTCATTGTTTCTCTCAAAGACTGAAATTAGAGCAAACACAAGCTATTTCAAAGATCCAAATACACAGAATCTTTTTCCTCTCTTTGAATACCCCTACCAATTTTCCTCCCAAGTCAACCAAAAGAATCAGTGTTCTAGCTCAGGACGTAATGAAACGGTTGCCTAAAGATTCTACCACGAGGAGAAATTTTGTGTCTAGTCTGTTAAAAACGTTTATGAATATCACAGAAAACTGGCTTCACTTTTTGAGAAGAAAATAGATCGAGATGAGATGTGTGACTTAGATGCTTATACTGCTGCTCGTGGATTTGAAATTACGATGTAGGATGTCAGTTTCGTTTCCCTTTTACATAATTTTGCAGAGATTTTTCCCTCTCACTGGCGCGTCATTTGATACACTGGAAGCCAGTCCTTACGATATTGACTACTTTGTAACAGTAACTAGTAATGTCCTGAGTATGATACTGCATTCAGTTTGGAAACAAACTTCAGAATAACCTACTGCGGATTCTTGGACATAGTGATGGGACGGTTACAAGATAAGCTCAGAAACTAGGAGACTCTTGGAACTTTTAAATGTACGTAATTTTGATCAATATCTTATAATTTCTTGAATTTGCTTACAATCACTAAAATACTGCTATGTGTCTTGTTTTCCTGGATAAGATGTTCTGCACGGTATTCGCGTCATCCTTGGCAACATGTGGGCCCTCTCACATGTTGTTTCGAGTAGACTGCAGAAGTTTCGCCGGGAAGCCCTTATCTCTAATCCCGCCACGTGAAACTAACCTTCATAACACGAAAATAAATTAAGTGAATCTCACTCATTCCTTGCGCACTGCAGACTCTACTCAATGCCAAGAAAAAAAAGAGCTCCTTTTCAACATCTGAAGCACAGCACAGAGTACTTCTTCGTCTGTACCATATCAGGTCTGGACAAGGAATGACCATAAGTTGCGGCTACCTGTTTGAAACAAGCAGCGACGCATGATTCACGGTCGCAAACGGTTACCCTTAGTCGAGAGCAAAACCGACTCGCCTAAGATTTAAGTTACTTACAGGGAGCTGCAGAGAGATTGCTGAAGAGTTAGTATAGGTATGTTGAAACTGTCAAGATCTCACAGATTAGAACAAACATAAGAATCACTGTATACAAAAAGACAAAATACTGTGAGGAAATAAAAGTGATGACTAACAGTTGATTTGCTGAGTTTTTTAGCTCAAATGGACTCCAGACAGCACACTGTACAATTGTAAAAGTCTTAGAATTTATTTTCTCTATTCCTGCAATCATTGCAATAATTGAGAGAAGCTTTTCAGTCCTAAAAAGGATGAAGATGTTCGTAATTCACAGATTCAGGAATGGCTTAGAAATTTAGCTCTCCTGCGGCAACTGAGCTCTGAATCCAAATTCAACGAATTGCCCAAAAACGAGAGAACGATCCAATTTAGTTACAAATAAGGATACCTACACATACAAAAATGGAAATTTACTCTTTTGTAAATGCTAAGCTTAACAGAAAGTTGAGTACACGGTGCTGATCAGGGTCGTTACGTGATTACCAAAAAGCGCATCTATTAAGACATCCTAATACTGCAGTGGCCGTTTACGTACAAATTTTGTGTTGCCTACACGTTCGCAAGGAAGATGTTTATGTCCGTGTCTTCACATTGGTGCCACGTGTAGGGGACAAACTTAGACTTAAAAGAATTCATCGCCCTGTCTTAAAGACATGACAGGGATAGGTGACTCCAGTTACTCTGTATTGTATTTTGGGTCAGTTGTCCGAAGTCATCTGACCGATTAAGTCAATTCCATTATGTCACTGTGATCACCAGTTACAGCGCAGCCTTAAGTGAAGCCGCCTCACTTTAATATTCTGTTTGTAATTTTCTTGTTCGCATCCGTGCTGATCATAAGCTGCCTTATTTAATATCACCTCTACCGGAGGATACAGTCTGCAGCAACGGGGCGTGGTGTGGATGTCTGGGTGGGATAGTATGTCCCAGACTAAAATTTTGAAAGCTAGTTGCTGTCTTATTCTGTGCACCATGTCAGAAGCGAATGCGTTGCAAGAGACATTTCATCTTCGGTGCCATATTAACTTCTGGTCGCAATGGCAACAACAGCAATTTAGGTTATCTACTCAGAATTGTTTAGGTAACTTAATTTGATCGCTAAACGGTGACCAAATTTCATTAGTATATGCGAAGTATATCTTTTGATACTATGAACATGGATGCTTTTTTTTATATAGCGCCCTCACATTACATCCCACATGATTATATCCATGGTATCCAGCAAGTTAGGAAATATGACTATAGAATATTGATAAAAACCAATTTAATCGTGTGTCAATAATGTTGACGTGACACTGGAAATCATGAATATGAAACGGATAAAAATCACAACTATTGTGAAAACTCTGTTGGATATCAATAAGAAGAACTAGCAAATTCCCTAGTAAATACTGCTCAAAGTTGAGAAACACAAAATTAACTTTACAAGACGTTTATTCGCTTTTTCGTCTGCAAACCTTTTTATTGATTACTTGGCCTCGGCCTTTTAAGTTTTGAAAATCTTAAATTAGGTACCTAAAATAGGTTCTATCACTCACAAAAATACTCGTAGATTATAAAAATCGGGTTATATGTGAGCAAAATCTGATATTTTATTGTCTAGAAAGATAAATAGATTGTCAAAAATTCAAATTATATTATTGTTCATGTCCATCATTACAGTCACAGTAAATAACTAACACTTTCTCCAGATTTTCCGTTGACAAACTCCATCTCTTGTCTTTAATAGCATCTTATATGCCGAGAATGAGGGTTCCACGTCAACAGATGTCACCGGAGCATATTCAAATGAGGGTATTAGGCTCAATGGGACCGCACACTCATGTTGTGTTGATTTACCCAATAAGATATGAGCCACTGTGCAGAGGGTGGTCAGCTGATTTTTTCTGTCTCCTCTTCCATGAATCGCAGTTGCGTGTAGACTTGTTCCCCTGAACACTCTGGAGATTTAATAACAGGAACCAGAAATGGATAATGAGATTTTATGTATGCTATATCGTTGGAAATTGTCGGGTCATTTAGAAGATCTTTAGCTCAAGTAATGCTCACTGCATCCTCTCGCAATTTAAGAACAATGTTCTTAATGTCTTCCAAATGCTCGCTGTAATATTCCACGGCCTCTAGCCACGTTCCCCAGCGAGTAAGTATGGGTTCTGGTGGAAGTGGTACGTTGGCAAGTTGCTCTCGCAATGACTCGATTCTTGTAGGTGCTTTAATAAAAACCTTTTTGATCGCTGAAACTAGCTTATTTACACGTGGAAATTCGAGACGTGTCGTCTCAGCTACACGGTGCATGGCATAGGCAAGACATGTGATATGTAGCAGGGCTGGGTAAAATACTTTCAACAATTTAACAGCAGCAATCATGTTCAAATGGTTCAAATGGCTCTGAGCACTATGGGACTTAACTTCTAAGGTCATCAGTCCCCTAGAACTTAGAACTACTTAAACCTAACTAACCTAAGGACATCACACACATCCATGCCCGAGGCAGGATTCGAACCTGCGACCGTAGCGGTCACGCGGTTCCAGACTGTAGCGCCTAGAACCGCACGGCCACCCTGCCGGCAGCAATCATGTATGTAGCTGCGTCAGTGCACATTACAAGTACTTTATTTTCATTTAGATTGTTGGGGAAAAGTAATTTGAGGGCTTTAATGGATATTCTCAGTTTGTTAACTGAGCAATTGTTTCCTGGTTAGTCTTTTTTAGCTCCTCGCTGCAGATCAGATGAGGTACCGAGCGAGTGTCAGGATCTAACTTTCCAACAATCAAATTAGCCACATATTGGCCTTGTCTATCAGTTGTCTCATCGACAGAGATCCACATGTATGAATGCCTATATCCTCCCTGATACTGCTCAATGTATTATCATATAAAGTATCTAAATAGTCCTTTCTCAGTGTGGATTCTGATGGAATGCTGCGGTGATAGTATTTCTCTAGAAAACTTTTGAACTGGCTATTTTCAACTGCATTGAATGGTATGTTTGCTGCAACTATGGCTCTACACAAGTCAAGATGAAATTAGTTTTTGTTTGTTGCATTTTTTTTAGTTACAAACGTTTGTTTCAAGTTTGATTTATCTTTTAAAAATTTGCCTGGTGTTTAAGCCCTGCAACATGCTGACTTAAATGCGATCTCTGTTGATAACGTACCTAAAAACAAAATGAAATGAGCAATACTTTGTGGAAGAATTTACATACGAGATCTACTTAGCAAACTCAGTCCTACATTAAGGGCTTAGAAACAATATTTTAGCATTCGCATGCGTCTGGTCCAAGTTAACTCGGGAAAAACAGTGGCATCACTGTCCTCTGAGTAGGCGTAGCTGATAAAAGGTTAACATTGCAGTGAATAACTCTTCCGTCTGCAGAGAAATAGGGAAATTCTTGTAACCACTGACGAATCAGAGATGATTTGGAGCTGGCTACTTTCGGCATGCTTGACTTTCCACAAACACACTGTCGCTGTGAAATATTTCACTACATCCAAGCAGCACGCTGACCGACTGTTCCGACAGGGCGCGGAGGCGCCAGAGGCAGATTAGAAGGCTCCTCCGTGCCCTGCCGGCACATTTGACGGTTCACAGCGAAAGGCAACGCTCCGCTGAGCAGCGCGGGCTGGAACAGCCTGGCGTGTGCTGTCGTCTTCTCACTGACGATTGGCGTTCACACATGCAAACAAACTCAGTTATCATTCAATTACTGTTTTCTAAGTAGCCGGGAACACCAGAACAGTAGTTTCAGTCATACAAATTTTATTTGACTGGATTTTTAAAAATTAGATACAGTCAGGTTCTAACATGAAGTGTAAGGTAGTTTTGGGATTTTTAAAAATGTGGTATAATCAGGTTCTAACGTGAAATCAGGTATTTTAGGTGTTATAAAAAAACAATTTTCGATAGAGTATTTGAGTAATTCTTAGCTGAGAAGACCACGAGAGAGTGTTAGTCTTAAAAATTTTTACTTAATTGGATTTTTAAAATTTAGGTAGCATCAGATACTGAACTGAATTTAGGTATTTTTAGGTGCTGTAAAACTAGCGTTTTCGACCATAAATTGGCGTAATTCGTGTACGTACAGCTTCTATTGTCTTTATTTAATGAGGAACAAATTAGGTTTTTACCTAAAATCCGAGGTCTAATGGTCAGCTCAATGGTTTTATTGCGTTATTCTCATATCTTATCTCCTATTTTTCATTGTTGATTGGCGTAATTGAAGTCATACAAAATATCTTTTCAGAGATAAATTTCATTGTTTGTTTGGGTAAAGTGTAACTCACGGCGAGTTTGAAAACTTGTTGCATCCCACAGAGTTTGAGAAGGGCCAAATTACTGAAAATGACAACTTTTCGACCGTGGCATTTCTTTCTAGCACAGGAAGTCGTATTTTCTCTTTCCGACTATTACATGCCGTGTTCTTCACTCTATTGCAATAGCTCTGCAGTGTAAAACTGAATGGCGAGTCGGCGAGGCTCAGTGTGTTCCCTGTCCACACACAAACTGTAAAAAACTTTGACACTGCGTTGTTTCTGGAAATTGGTAAAAGATGGCGGGCGGGAATTCTGCAGCCACGTTTATGTTGCACTGGAAACCGGCACGGCGGTCCTCACTTCGGGTTACTGGACCAGCCTCTCTTTCTGCAGCTCGATAAGGGCTGCTCGAGGAAACCACGTAGAAGAGACCGGGGGCGAAATGTCTGCTCTTTTCGACAAAGGTGCAGGACGACGCCGAAGCCACTGCTGCACCCAGGAAACAACGAAGTTTGACATGGACCGCGTAACATTCAAACAACGGTGAGTCACAGTCTGACATGAACAGTCTCTTCGCTCACTGCTGTGAAAATTGTTACCGTCTCAGAGCTGGAACGACACTTGCGCCGCTAGAGACAAGAAAGCATGTAAGTAGGCTGTTTATGTTTTCTTATTGGCAACGTTACGTAGCGCTCTGTATGAAAATCACTGGCTGTGCTGTGTGCAGTCTGTGTCCAGTTTGCATTGTTGTCAGCCATTGTAGTGTTGAGCAGCTGGATGTGAACAGCGCGTAGCGTTGCGCAGTTGGAGGTGAGCCGCCAGCAGTGATGGATGTGGGGAGAGAGATGGCGGAGTTTGGAAATTTGTAAAAATGGATGTCATGAACATGTATATTATGGTTTTTTCAACACTATTAAGGTAAATACATTGTTTGTTCTCTATTAAAATCTTTCATTTGCTAACTATGCCTATCAGTAGTTAGTGCCTTTAATAGTTTGAATCTTTTATTTAGCTGGCAGTAGTGGCGCTCGCTGTATTGCAGTAGCTTGAGTAACGAAGATTTTTGTGAGGTAAGTGATTTGTGAAAGGTACAGGTTAATATTAGTCAGGGTCATTCCTTTGTAGGGATATCTGAAAGTCAGACCGCGTTGCGCTAAAAAAATATTGTGTCAGTTTAAGCACAGTCTTGAATAATTGTTGAAAGGGAAAGTTTCAAGCAGCCTTAAGATTAACGTTTCTTATAACGATTTTTCTGCTTAATTGACGAAAGAGTTATCATATTTTTGCTATCCATGCATCAGTGCATTAACAAGAGAAATGAAGTATCGTGATATCAATGTAAAACAGCTGAAACTCACTGATTCATTGACATAAGCTACAACTTGTTCATGAAGAAAAACTTTCGAATTCGTGTAGAATTGCAGCTTATACCACTGAATCCAAGAGAATACAGTCACATATTTCATGCATGAGGAGCATATATTTCTGTCTGATCTAGCTGTGACTAGCTCCTTCCTTGACTTAACAATTTTGTATTAGTCTAATGATTCGCACATTCTCACACTTCACTCGACTTTCTAATTGAATATTTTTAAAAATGCAACTATTTTTGCTACGAAAACGAATCTGTTGAAGATTTTTGCCGTTTGTGGCTCAGATGAAGCAACAATATTGGAATTGGTTTCTTCACTGCTGGGCAACAGTTTTACTACTTTTAACGTTTCATTATCACATCTGAGTGGTTCTCCCTTCGGCTACAGCTTTGATGGCTTATTTGGTACGCTAAGTAACTCAAGTATGCATTCCATACAGGTTTCCTACGTTCCATGGTCACTGATTTGGCTTGAAGTGTAGTGAATAAAGCTTCGCGTTGTTGAGTGGATATACGACGTCCTTCTGCAAAAAGTCGGGTTCTCTGCTGTTTACTAACCACTTTTTATTCTTAAAAGAAAACGACATTTTTCAATAAACATATGTAGGTGACAAGAGAGTAGTAAATAAACCGCTCTGTAATGTACCATTTCATACCTTCCAGAAAACTAAAGGAAGACAAATGTGGTCTCATTTTTTAGTTATTGTCGACTTTAAAGCACTACATACGCTCTCCATTGTAAAACCGTAGGTTAAAAATCAGTATAAAAGACACTATCCACACTCATCGGAAATCGTATTCAGAAATGTAGCTTGCGGGCCGCTTGAGGCGCTACTGTCGTGGAGTAACAAAAGTCAGCGGGAATGTCTGGACTGTATGTGGTAGACTGTGACTGTTGCTTGGTGATCGATAAGGCTACAGCATTTCTCGTTGTGCTCGGTAACGTTAAATCGGCATTTTAGTAGAATGCAGCCAATCATTGCTAGAAATCCGTGGAAAATCTGTGCTGAGTACGAAACCTGTACCCACATTCGAAGAGAGGGCAAGTGCGCCAGCCCCATTAGAGGCAGTCAGCTTAACGCATTGAACTCGCTCGTTATCCGAGGCCTTGGCAGGTGCTCTGAAGTGGGGCAGAGAGAAAATCGTGGCCCGAGTAAAAGGCCTCGTGAGCAAGACGACCCTCTCATACTCGTACGGGAAAGGAAACCAGCGGTCTGATGATAGATGACCCGCAATGGAAACTACCCACATGATAAGTACACTTTTAATGTATGCATTATTTCTACTTCTTGACTTTTCTTCCCTTCCTGCTTAGAAAAATAGTATTATCAAAATGTGGACACACTTATCGTACACTGAACATGTGCCTAGACACAAGATGTTTGTCCACTTTAATCATTCTCAAGTTATGTACCTATTTCATGAGTATTCAGTGAAAGATATTATAATGTTTAAGATGTGACATACGAGCAGTAATCCCCATCACTCTCATTTGCACTGAACGTACCTCACAGGACTACAAGCATTTCTTTCAGTCACTATCTGAAATTTCAAATACTCGTTCCGTCGAAAACAACTCTGTCTTGTTTTCTTACCACTTAAAAATAATGAAGTATTTTTTTCGAAATTATAGGGCAAGGAAAAAGTGAAGGCGAAAATGTTATGCTGATTATTCCCATAATAATCTTAAACTGAAATTTGGGTAGTTCCTTCCATAAATAAGAAATATTACAAAATTTTCTACGAAGCCTGAGGAAATCTCTTTCAAAAATCTGTTATTAAAATTTATTTACATTTCAGCTTCCGTTATCACTACTTTTTAACGCAACATCTTGCGATATTAGCGAACGTTCGCCTGTAATTGACCTACATAGCTTTATATACAACCCAGATAGTTCAGACTAAATACGACGTTGAGCGAAAAACGTACATCAGCACGCCACTGTTCATAAACTCTGGAGACAAATTTTGGCACTCTTGTGTGCCTGTAAGAGTGAACAAGGAAATCTTAAGAAAAATCTGATAACATTCATGTGCGCATCTCGTTCATCTAGTTTTAAATGACGCAGATTCCTAATAAAATTAAATAACTATTGGCTTGAAACTATTCCAGGTAGAACTAACTCGGGTCCGGTTCTATCCTCTACAATGCAGATATCGTTCTTTAACTTTCGTAGAACGTTCTCCTACTTTGACATAGCACTGCGACAAACGGCACTCTATTCTCAATGATATGGTCAGCGGGTTCTGTGAGCTTCGCTGTGTCACATAAAAGAAAGGTTGCGTGGCTCTCCCTTCGGGTACTCCGATTGCCTGATGCGACTCTTTTAGTTGACGCCACTTCGGCGAATTGTTAGTCGATGAGTTGACGTTTCAGCTATGGAGGTGGACACTACTATGGCCGACTCTATGCCCCCCGTCCTCGTAGTCGCCTATGGTTTGCACAGTGCCTGTTATTATCATAAGCTAGTATTACATCATCTTGATGACCTCATAAGAAGATCTATCGTTACTTTGAGTAACAGTAATTATTATTTCTAACCGACGCTTATTCCACTGAGTCTCGGGATTCAACTCAAGAGTGTCGTCCGGTAATCAGGAGCTGTACGCTGCCAACTCTCCTCCAAAGCCGAATTCGATAAAATATCTTTTCGTCAAAATCATTTGAAATGAGATCCTACGATACGAACAAAACTGCATGAGAGTGGATTACCCATCTTGGCCAGGGACATTGGTGGTGTAAGGCATAAAAGAAAATTACTTTCAAAAAAGGCCACGTTGCCACCTCATTCCAAGTAGCTGTAAAACTTTCAAAAGGTAGGGACATCAGTCACACATTTTATGTTTCATAAATATTACGTTTCAAGCTGTTTCATTAATACGTAAAAACCTAAGTAACAGGTCAGATGAGAAGACATAAAAAGTAACGTATATTACGTCACATCACATCAGTTCCTCCCATGGATCACACGGAGAGTCTTCTGTCGGAAGTCGAAAGACATTCAGAAGCTGTATCTTATTACGCTACAAGTTTTCTCAGATGCTTCTCCATGTTGGTGAGCCTTGATCTGTGCAAACCTTGAGAAACATTTTTGGGGCTTTTGGACATTAAGGCCTCTGAAGCCATCTCGAGCATTTGTTTTTCCTCGCCACGTACTAGATACACTATGCGATCAAAAGTATCCCTACACCCCCAAAAACATACGTTTTTCATATTAGGTGCATTGTGCTACCACACACTGCCTCAATAGTCATTAGACATCGTGAAAGAGCAGAATGGGGTGCTCTGCTGAACTCACGGACCTCGAACGTGGTCAGATGATTGGGTGTCACTTGTACCATACGTCTGTACGCGAGACTTCCACACTCTTTAACGGCCCTAGGTCCACTGTTTCCGATGTGATAATCAAGTGGAAACGTGAAGGGACACATACAGCACAAAAGCGTAAAGGCCGACCTCGTCTGTTGAGTGACAGAGACCGCCGACAGTTGAAGAGAGTCGTAAAGTGTAATAGGCAGACGTCTATCCAGACCATCACACAGGAATTCCAAACTGCATAAGGATCTACTGCAAGTACTATGACAGTTAGACGAGAAATGAGAAATCTTGGTTTTCATGCTCGAGCGGCTTCTCACAAACAACCCATCAAGCCGGTAAATGCCAAATGAAGCCTCACTTGCTGTAAGGAGCGTAAACATTGGATGACTGAACAGTGGTGAAACGTTGTGTGAAGTGACGAATCACATTACGCAAAGTGGCGATTCAATCTCAGGATGAAGGTATGGTGAATGCTTGGTGGACGTCATCTGCCAGCGTGTGTTGTGCTAACAGTAAAATTCGGAGGCGGTGGGGTTATGGTGTGGTCGTGCCTTTCATGGAGGGGGCTTGCATCCCTTGTTGTTCTCCGTGCAACTATCACAGCGCAGGCCTACATTGATGTTTTAAGCACCTTCTTACTTGTCACTGTTGAAGAGCAGTTTAGGGATTTAAGATTGTTATTGACTTGCCAGAATGGCTGAGAGCTGCGCCTACTCAACTTGAATAATTATCCATTAGAATGTTGCTAGGTACGGTCGAGGCTGTCGCGTGTGAAATGCAGTGAAGTGTACTGTTGTGGAGGAAATATGGGGCTCGCAAGAGCTGTAGCGCACAATACCGTAAGCTGTGATGACTGATATCTGCCACGCTCGCTGCTGACAAATAATATAACACTCGTTTTATCTGGATTGACCTTCGCCAATCAAACTCTCCCTATGCCTTGATGAAATCAAGGACTCCTATTCGCCCCTAGTCTAACTATTGGCCTGGCACACCGTTCAGATAACCAGTCCACAGAGATGCCACTCAAAAATACGCTTGCAGGCATTTAACTATAACTCTGTCCGTTCACACCACACAATAAATGTGACGGCCAACACAGTGAACAACACTTAATAGCAAGGACTCAATATAGAGTCGCACTTCAATTCACTCTCGACAGAGGTGCTCTCCCAGTGAAGTACTGAGGAGAGACTTGTTCCTCACTCTTTGAGTACACGTACGAGCGTGCACACGATCATTACATGTTCTCGCTTCAAGAGCGACATCGGAACGGCCCCTCTCCACGCCAGATGTGAAGGGGCATATTTTTTCGGTCTCTTCCATTACTCCTTCAGCTCAAGGTGTCAGAAATATCGTCTGCCAATCAGCATTACTCTTCTAAAACGAGAGAATGATGTTTCATTTAAGGCGACCAATCCGGAAATCTGTAGCATCAGCATTTGGCGTTTGCTGTCTCCCTGTGAAAATCTCTGAAACTGCTTGCTATATTTGTAAAGAATGCGTAGGTTGGGCGCTCCCACACAATGTAGTGGAATTTGCTTTTAAGCCAAACATGGGGTCTTTCCTCCTTTCCCTCTGGCAAATGCTGTCCACTCCACGGGCGGCCGCCGGCCGACGTACATAGCTCCCTGAAGGGATCGGCGTCCTGGCATGCAGTGTTTGCCTCTCCCGAGCTAAGAGCTTCTGTGACTGTCGTGTCTTGAATGTGTGTGTGTACGCCAGCCTCGAGTATTTCAACCACGGTGCGCTTACTTGTTATTTGCATATCGTTTACATGAATTCATACAGCATTAACTTTATCTTATCGAGTTTGTGTTCGAATGAAGCGTCTTGATGTGTGGAATATGATTGTGAGGGCGGAATATGTAAGCAATGAAGGTCAGGAGACGACGTCGTCTTACATACCTCCCTCCTCCTGACTAAATTTTTGTCTGGGGTTTGTCAATGCCAAGGAAAACATTAACAAAGTCATGGAAAAATTTTTCTTTTAGATTTTCCAATAAACTTTTCTCAGCCATTCTTAAATTTTTTTCTAATGATTTCTTTGTAGCTGTTGTTTCTATTTTTTTTAATTCTACAGTTTATGTTTTGTTGTTAGGCAAATATAGACTTTACAAAAGTTGTCATTCTTTGTCGTTGCCAGTAGATGTCTCTGTTTTTCTTATTCATTTCCAAAAATTTGTTTCTACAATATTAATTTTTCTAAACTCGTTAGTGTACAGTGTATCATGTTTTAGTGTGGTTATATCTTTTCTTTAGTTAAGCTTCGTGTGAATGTTTGCAAAAGCTCTGTTGTGCGACTTTGTTTTTTTTTTTTATTTAGGCATTATCTTTCTCTTTATGTCTCACTTTTTTGTATGTAAGAATGAAGAAGCGTTTCCTCTTAATTCTATACCCGGTATTAATATTATTACCCCAAAAAGGTGTTTCTGAATGTTACTTAAAGAAGAAAAATCCTCCATAAATCCTTTTCTAATTTTACATATAAAAGAAATAAATGGACTTTCCATGTGTTTGTGAGATTATATAACTATACTAATTAATTTTCCTTACATAATATTTTAAGGTCTCTGTCACATTATGGGCTTTACATATATGATAAAATAATTTACAAAAAATGAAAAAAAATATTTTTACAAATATATCATTTTCTTAACTCTACATTCGTATTTTTTCAGTTTTTTCGTTTTGTGCTGCGTCAGTTTCTGTCCTCGACGATCCCCACTGAAATACTGGAAGGCGTCGACTCATTTGTATGGGTGTCACAAATCATGAGAGAAGCACTCTAGAATGCAATGCCGGGTCTTGTTGACATTGTCATCATGGAGTGGTACTTTTAACCGTTGATGATGACTGTGGTTTACTGCATAAACAGTAATGCCTTGGTACTCCTTTGCTGTCACACCTGGGACGGTATGGCAGTTCGATGACTGTAGTTGACTACTGATGATCATCACCCAATATTGTGCTGTGACGTCTTGGTACTTCACACCTGGTTCGGTATGGCAATTTGATGATGTGGTTGGGAGAATACTGGTCATTTTGCTGAATTTATTTCTAGATAATGTTGGTTGGTACTACTTAATATTCCGTTTGCCGTTCGCTTGTATTCAAGGTTTATTTTTGGAGAGGTGGTTGTAGTAGTTGCCATGCCTCAAAGTTCATGGAAAGACGTTTGTAGCAATTTCCTTTGTAGGATAGGAGAGAAAGTTATCTTGCTGTCTTCTGCCCTTCTTCATCTTACATCCTCTGTTCTTCTCTTCTTTCTTGCATTCTTCTGTTCTTCTTGGGCTAGGAATATGTGAATTTTAGTGTAGGAGTGATATAGGATTTGTAGGATCTGACTGCCTTTCCAAATGTTACTTGATGAGTTTGTAGATCTTAGTAATTTTTTGTACCTTCATTGTCGTCTCGTCGTATTATAATTCTCCCCATGCTCTTCCGTTGTGCAGCAGTGTCGTGACATATGAAATGTCTGTGCTGCGCATTGTCGTCCTGATGTCCAACCTGGTTGCAACCTGCATTTCCAGTGTGGCGTTGGTCTTCATGCTGTTGTTATTGCCCTAAGTGCTTTCTCAACATGTCTGTACCCTCTCCGTCGCTATCTTGAAGCATCTGGTGTTAAGGGAGCTGGTGATTGGTGTTGGTGGCGATGTCCCTCTGACGCATAGAAATATATACAATTTTTGTGTTACATGTATTCGTTATTTACAAAAAAACTTTGATTTTATATAATGCAAAAATTTTCTGATAGTGGCAAAAATTATTGTATATATATGATTTATTTTCTTTATTCTAACCATGTTCTACCTCTTCTTCATTCTTTTAATTGTTGTATACCATTTATTGTTTGTGTGCATGTAGTAGTGTACTTGATACTACAAGAGATTGTTAGTGTGTATTGTGTGTTTTTTCCTTTTAATTAATGTGTTGTTCTGTTGACCTATTAATTTAACTTTTATTTCGTGGTTAGTATAAGATAGGGTGGACGTTATTTTTTGCCTAACCTCTTTAGCATTTTTCAATTCAATCTTTACGTTTTGCAGTATTTGGTGGCCTAACTTATACATCTGGTTTCTCTTTGCTGTGCTGTTCTTGTCTCAGTAATTATTCGCGCCTTGGTCTCGCCAGTTGCTGTTTCTGACATTGTGACCTCTTTCAAAGTACCCTTGACCGTTGGCATTTTGATTCCTAAACCCATATCCTCCACTGTATGAGTGTCCATTACCGTTCCTATTTCGGTACCAATTATTCTGGTTATCGTTTCTATGCCAATTGTCTCCATTGTGCCACTGTCCTAGTCTGTTAAATTGCCTGAAATTATTGATGTTAGGATTACTATTATTATTATTGGAGTATTCGTTCCTAGTCGTCTCCTTTTGCTGTTCCCTTTCCTTTCTTTTTTCTTTCATCTCGTCTTCCTTAAACATAAATTCAGGTTCCCTTAAAGCCTCTTTGAATTCTTCGGTATTTTCAATTTTTCCTGCTGTCGCCTGTTGATACTTTACCGGTAATTTCATTCTACATAGATGTATCAGCTCTCCGTTACTGTATGGTTTCTCTAGGCATTGATTCTTTTTGTCCATTGTATCAAAGAATTTTACCACGCTTTTCTCCCCTGAGTTTTCATATGGTGTCATCTGAAGTAACTCGTATTTAATTTTGTTTTGCGCCTCCTTAGACGAATATCTTTCGAGAAATGCTGTTCTGAACTGTAGGTAAGACGTACAGGTAGCCGCGACCTTTTGTATCACCTCTGCTACTGTCCCTGACATGTGTGCACAAATGAAGTCAAGTTTGTGAGCTACGCTCCAGAGGTTTGGTAAGCCTACTTGAAACTGATCGATGAATGTGCGTGCATGCAAGCTACCGCCTTCTTCCTTGAAATGTTGAAATTTTCTAACTGTAGGGAAGTGGTCTGTATCATATCTACTCATAAATCCGGTTTGTGGCTCATTCATGGACTGAAATAATCTGCCACTGCTTGTTTCGTCGTGTTTAGTCTCTGGTAATCTACTGCCTGTCTGCCTATTCTCAATTTCCTGACTCATATCCGCGTCATATCGTATCATTGGTGAACAAAAGTGTTGTTCGTGTGTTTCTACTCTCGTCGTTCGCGGTATAGTACCCGTGCTGCTATTATGTTGTCTCGTTGGATTTACTGATTCAGTTGCCTGTCTCTCGTTTCGTATCGGCTGAATGTATGTGTTCCGTTTTTCTAGATACTGTGCCTGGTCCTGTGGCATGTCATGTATTACTTTAATCGGGTTTCAGTTTCGATTTGTGCTCGAGTGTTGCGTTTAGCCTTGGTTCTACTTGAACTTTCTTAGACGCCGCGTGTTCGTGTACTGAATTAATGCTTGACGTGTCAGTTGTTTCGCTACAGGTGTAATCGGTCTCGATCTTTTCTTCGATAGTTTGTATCAACTCTGTTCGAAGCTTTTCAAACTGATCTTTGTTTTTTTAAGTTCTATTTTATTGATCCGCTGATCATATTTTTTCAGTGCAACCTCGCTTTGAATTGCTTGTTTTTCCGAAACCTGTATTGCTGTTCGAGTGGCTTTTTTCGTAAAACGTTCCACCTTTTTGTCAACGGTTACGATGTCCAGTTGGACCTTGTACATGTCAGTGCGTAATTGCTGCTGACCTTGTGTTAGTACCTAAATTCTTTCTCTAGATTCTTTCGCGTCTTTGTTTATCTGAGTGATCTGACTATCAGTTCTGGCGATCCCTTCTTCCATCTGGACTTGAACCTGTTCGATCGGTGTCTTAATAGCCTGATTATCCTGTTTCAATTGCTGATACTGTTTTGTGTGTATTCTGTTTCGTCATACTGGCGTTCATTTACTGTAACATCTCCATGATCGCGTCCTGTCCTGTAACACTACCTTCTGCTGAACTATGCATTCTCTATCTATTGTTTTCTACTCGATCAGATACGTCGTTTACTGGGCTATGCTGTGGCGTTTCTAAGTTTGATAACTGCAATATCCCGTGCTGTCTGTGTTGAGGAATAGTTGCGTTTGTCATTGAACCATTATGTGGCTCAAACAACTCCGCATTCTGTCCTCTCTGTTGTGTATGTCTTGTGTTTGCAGGTACAGTTGCGTCTGTTGCGGAACATTTTCGTGGCGCTCGTAACTCGGCAAAATTCTGCGTCTGTTGTTGGGGCGTATTTAAAATGTGTACGATAGGTTCGACGTATTCTAAATGTTCCCCCTCTTCCTCACTGTCTACTTCTCTTTGAACGTTACGTAACTGCCGTTTCATTGACTGTATTGACTCGTATTCTGTCCTTGAATATGCGGCAAACAAACGCTTTTCTGTGCTCGTTTCGCTTCTACTCTTTGCCATTTCCTACGTGGGCTGTCTATTTCTGGCTCAGAATGTGCCCTCCCTGGAATTTCATATTCTGGAAATTGGATGTTCTCGTCCCTTCGACTCCCATCTGATCTGTCTCAATTGCATCCCAGTATAACTGAGCCTGCTGATTCACCGTCTGTCCTATTCTCAGGTTCACCTTCTGTCCTATTCTCAATAAATTCGTTTACTTGCTGTCTATCTGGTTGATTCTGCCCCATCTTGTCTACTTGCTGTCTCTCACGTAACCTTTTGACTTGTGCTCTCGTTAACATGGAAATTCTTTCAACACACCACAACCCTATCTACAAAACTGTACGACCACTTACCAGTTGGTTGAACCAACAACAACAATAACGTCGTGACTTCCCAGCTAATATTATGTCTGCTCTGCTAAGTCTCCAATATCCACCTGTGCGCTTGCAAAGGGAGATAAATGTTATTTCTTAATTCTAACTTATATAATGCTGCGTCACCTTGCGTCTCTGAGTCACTCTGCGTCTGTGCCTATCACCTGGAAACCCTATGCCGTAATAGCTACACAAAAATCGTAAAAAAATTTAAATTTTCCAACACAATAACACACGCCCTTTTTCCTAAAATTCTGCTTTCTACACTAGCTGTATCTATTCTGATCCCAATCTTTGGAAATAGCTATTTAATACATGAAAGAAAGTTCTTCAAAGTGCTACTGCGGCGAACTGCCATACCTAACTATCCTGACACTTTCCTATCCTGGTAGCTTACCAGTTTACCTATCCTGGCAGGGTCGCCATTTTGTGTGGTGACGGATTAATCTGAGATGTACCCTTTACCCTGTGGCTCCTGCAAGATGCAATTTCCACCCCCACACTACTACAGAATTCAGACAGACGCTCCTAACGTTCTAAAGAGAAATGCCTGAAAAACTTTCAGCAAAACATATCTTCTGGAGTCGTCCACTGTAAGGAAATGACACGAAAATACACAAAATTTCTTACGTAACTAGTAGGATACTTGGGTACTGGAGTAGTGCTAATTAGTCTAAGAAAAACATAAAACTAACGAAAATTATTATTTATTTTGAAAAAATTCTGAGAAATCACAATGGCACTTTTAATTATGAACCAAACACGTTATTTCCGGGTTCTTTTCAGAATGTGAAGTTACCTCTTAAGGATAGGATTCGCTAATGAAATATCTATACAAAGTTTAAGATTGTTATTGACTTGGCAGAATGGCTGAGAGCCGTGCCTACTCAACTTGAATAATTATCCATTAGAATGTTGCTAGGTACGGTCGAGGCTGTCGCGTGTGAAATGCAGTGAAGTGTACTGTTGTGGAGGAAATATGGGGCTCGCATGAGCTGCAGAACACAATACCGTAAGCTGTGATGACTGCTTTCTGCGATGCTCGAAGCTGACAATTATGGTAACACTTGTTCTATCTAGATTGACCTTCGCCAATCAAACTCTCCCTACGCCTTGATGAAATCAAGGACTCCTATTCGCCCCTAGTCTAACTATTGGCATGGTACACCGTTCAGATAACCAGTCCACAGCGATGCCACTCAAAAACTTGCTCGCAGGCGTTTAACTATAACTCCATCCGTTCGCACCGCACAATAAGTGTGATGGCTAACACAGTGAACAACGCTTAATAGCAAGGACTCAATATAGAGTCGCACTTCGATTCACTCTCGACAGAGGTGCTCTCCCAGTGAAGTACTGAGGAGAGACTTGTTCCTCGCTCTTTGAGTACACGTACGAGCGTGCACACGCTCATTACGTGTTCTCGCTTCAAGAGCGACATCGGAACGGCCCCTCTCCATGCCAGATGTGAAGGGGCATATTTTTTCGGTCTCTTCCATTACTCCTTCAGCTCAAGGTGTCAGAAATATCGTCTGCCAATCAGCATTACTCTTCTAAAACGGGAGAATGATGTTTCATTTAAGGCGACCAATCCGGAAATCTGTAGCATCAGCGTTTGGCGTTTGCTGTCTCCCTGTGAAAATCTCTGAAAGTGCTTGCTATATTTGTAAAGAAAGAATACGTAGGTTGGGCGCTCCCACACAATGTAGCGGAATTTGCTTTTGAGCCAAACATGGGGTCGTTCCTCCTTTCCCTCTGGGAAATGCTGTCCACCTCACGGGCGGCCGCCGGCCGACGTAGATAGCTCCCTGTGAAAACGTCTGAAGGGACTGGCGTCCTGGCGTGCGGTGTTTGCCTCTCCTGAACTAAAAGCTTTTGTGACCATCGTGTCATGAATGTGTGTGTGTACGCCAGCCTCGAGTATTTCAAACACGGTGCGCTTACTTGTTATTTGCATATCGTTGACATGAATTAATACAACATTGACTTCATATTATCGAGTTTGGGTTCGAATGAAACGTCTTGATGTGCGGAATATGATTGTGAGGGCGGAATATGTAAGCAATGAAGGTCAGGAGACTACGACGTCTTACAACTTTCGCTCACTTTCACATCAGTAACGCAAGGCAAAGGCTGGGTATGCACATTCCGCCAGAAGGAGTAACTGGGCAGTGACAGGAAGGGCACTAGGCCAGCGTTTAAACTAACCACGCCAAATTCGAAAGTAACCACACCGATACTGCAATGATGCGTTACAAAGACGTAAGAAAAGAAGAACACTTTAAAGACTTGAGAAAAAATAGTGATCATTAAATTCCTCCCACCTCTCTCTCTGCATAAATTACAACCTTGGAATGAGGCCTCCTGATAAAAGCTGTAGGTTCGTGACTCTAAAGAATAGTTAAACTCTCGTCCCTTCAGGCCTGTGATGTATACCAGGATTAATTCATTACGACGAAAGTGTATTTGAGTAGAGCATTCGTGGTAAGTAGTTGAAATCGATTTTGGATGAGGAAGTTACTCCCTTTTGATTCACTTATCTCTTAGGCAAACTATATTAATCCTGGGGCCATCCCTCAGCCAACAGTCCAGCTGACACTCATCGTGATGGTCTTCCATGATATATGTAGATAGAATCATGAAGATGTCAACAAAGGGGAAACAGAACCACAGGAGGCTCACCAGTCTCTCAGTCTTCCAATTTAAGTATCCATAATTACAACCCTGAAAAAATTTTGGAAGTAATGGTCTGAGAACCAACAGAACGATAACTCACAGTTAACAAGTTGTACACTGCCATACAGCATGGACGAGTTCTTGAGAAGACACGGTGCGATCTACACTTGTGTTAGTTAACACAGTCATCCACTATTAGTAATATATTAATTAATTTATATATTTCATAACTAAAACTATAAACAAGGAAGCTAAACAGTAATAATGATAAACTTTTGCTTAATTTGTGTTCTACTGTGTTCATAATTTTTTGTGTTTGTTTCTTCATCCCAAAGTGTTCTATTAAACCTGACACTCCGGTACATTTTCTCAAATTCAATCTATTTGCTGTGTGTGAGTCAAACGTTTCAATGAGTAGTTTTAATCATAATAATTAAATACAGAAATTAATAAACATGCTACCCTTAGCACAACACCCTTGTCTAAGCGGGTGTTAAATTTAAAGCCCATATTTGCGTGCGTCAAGACTACAAGGGTATATTTGACAAATTAATTTAAAAACATGTATTTGGCCCTGATGGAAATTACATACGTAGCAACAAGTACAGATTAATTTTTGTGTAACACCGGTAGGTTGATGTGTTTTAATAGTGCACTTACTATTAAATTCATGACATACGTTCATCTGCATTACTATGAGTTAATAGCTTTTTCAGTTTCAAAATCAAGTAGTACATCGAGAAGCATACCGTCAGCAATGGTCGATGGCTGAAGTTGAAACTGCAGGCTAAAATATAATACTGCTCCACTGAATAATGAAAAGTAGCCGGAACACGTTGACGTTAGTAATGGTGAAATTTTCGCGTGCCGACTCTTTTATGTTGATGTAACTGTACCAGTAACAAAAATCGCCTCTAGGTAGTTTGTCTCAGTGTTACCATTTGGAGCTGTTGTGAGGCAAGTGTACTTTTATTTGAATTTTAGGAGGGTGTGTAAGTATGTCGTTACCTTCAAATAACTTCTGATCTGCGAGATCAGAAAGAGCTTTTCTGCAGCCACAGAATTTGCAGATTTTGGTGAGCTGATACTCGTATATTCCTTAGAACGAAAGTTAGGTAGAAGTGGAACTCATTTTTTTTTTTTTTACTTTTTAGAATGTGCGATGCTAATTGAGAGCAGTGACAAAAGAGGAGAAGATACGTTTAGTGTATTTTTTTCTGGAATTTCGACGAAACTAGCACTGGAGCACGGCCGTTCAGTAATTTGCAGTGAGGAAGACAGGCGTGCAGTAGTAAAGCTTGGTGCGTCATGTTCTGCAGCAAGTACACTGTTTAATTTCTCAATAGGGAAGACAACCGTTTCATGAAGCGAACATTTTATTTCAGTTTCTAAAGCGACAGTGGTTCAAAGTTATCGAATTTATCTATCTGTATGTGGCTTTCGTTGAACTGTTTATGTGAGTCAGTTTCACATAATGGATAAATATGGAGCCTCAATATTTAAAGTAACTCAGAATTTCTACGTCGCACAGAACAATACACACTCACATAATTTTAATTTTTATCTAAGTCTACGGACTACATTAACTGAGAAATAAATTAAAATTGCCCCAGTCACCCCAATGCGACCAAGGTGTCTAGGAGGTTTTCCTTGCTTATCAGGCGAATGCCAGAACTGGAAATATCTTCACACATAATTTCCAATTGAGCCGACCTTTTTCCCCATTCCCAGCGTGGTGGGACATTAAACTGAAAAATACCTGACTGTTTACAGAGCCGGATCTCAAACTGCCCACTTTGCTCATGATGCAGAGACAGATTTTTTTTTTTCAATGAGGGAGAAAGACAAAGAAAGGTCGCCTCTTGCGTTAACTCTTTTTGTGGAATTATGTATGCTCATAAAATTTAAGAAATGGAATTGTTTCACTGCCTTCAGCTAATTTACGACTCATAAATAAATTCTGCAATTCCAAGCGCAATGAAACAAAAATTTCACACAGCCGTCCAACGTTACATAGCTCATAACAGGCAGATTGAAATTTCGAAACCAGATACTCTTCACCGAGAGTAGGAAAAGTTAATGTTACCTGGTTTACCGGTGACTCAGCTATACTTTTGAAATTAATTGATTTAAACTGTCAGATAATCACATAACGAGAACAAGTGAGGCCAAATAGTAATAAATTAGTAGTTTGCGATATTCTGACCATTGCGCCAAGCCAGAAAGCAGTTCAGTGTATTTAAGAAAAGCTAAGACTCATACTCTGCCCTTTTTCTTTTATTAGCTCACCTGTGCAATAAATAACTTGACTTTACCTCCCACAAAGAGACAATGAAACTGATCATAAGAGAATATTTGTTTTTTTCGTGCGTCCATACCACAATCACATTATTTCTAGAGTCGTAATGTAGCACTACAGTGCAGTATGTCAAACTATGGTGCTGTATTTCTATATGTAATTTTCGAAACTGCTCTTGTATCACGAATGTAAATATTTTTATTGTTTCTTTGTATGTGATCAGTTTGCAATATTGGGAAGTTATTTTTGTATAACTACTGGAAACGATTTTCATAAATTTTGTAAAGCAGACACACTTACAATGTCGAGGGTTCTTGCTTCATATAAAATCAAAGAAGCGGGTTCACAGCCGCCTTACCCAGAACTGACATCAAAATGACGTGTACTTGTTGAGCGATTGCTACCGAGTTTCATGGCCTCATCGAGTTCTACAGCAGTAAGGTGTGTGTGGAGGCTTTTAAATCGCGACGTATTCGGGAATAGACAAATATTCGTTGTAAGAAAAAATATAAATATCATTGCTGGTAGTTTCACTCGCAATAAGTCAAGTTGTTCTCTTAGTTTCTGTCTAATCACACCATCGGAAATCGCAAGGAATCGGAAGAAACAGCCAAATATTGGTGACAAGCGAGAGTATAAAAGTCATTATTGCTCGTTTCACGCACAGCTATTTAATCTTTCGTTTTTTATGGAAACTGTAGTCTAGAGACAAAGTGCTCTTATTCGTAAATAACATAGTTTTTTTTACGTTAATAAGTAATTTCTAGAAAGGTGAAGACGTATAAAAAATATCCATATATAGCAGGATGCGAATGTACTTCTTCCGATTCCGTAATTAAAGGTCTCTAACCACTAGACCACAGTGAGTACATAAAATGGTTATCAACATCATTGTTCGTCAAGAATCTCCTAAAGGCTTTTACCATCGATATGCCGGTAACTGATATTTAATTCTAGAGTGACGATTTTGTGATAAATCTTCACTCCACGATTGCCGTGAACAGACAAACTGTCACACAATGCTAGTTACAATATCAAAACAACGAAATCGGACGAAATCCAGTATGGAATCTCCAAAGTTCTTCATTTCTGCAGTCCTATAAAGTTCTGAGGTCGCACCGAGTGACACGTTATTCTGACGCCACTTGCAGATAAATCGGGTGTGATAATAGCTGCTCTCTCTAACAAAAGTTGTGAATCAAAGTGGGATATTTGGTATACGAGTGAGCACGAGGACAGAGAGTAGAGATTCGGAATATAGCTGTTTAAGAGGTAGGACGCTATGAATCCATGAGGAAAAACGCGTGCAATCAAGTGTATACCTCAACACCGTAGTGGCAATGCATGTAGCAAGGCTTATTGGATATGTATCGGGTCAGGGTTTAGTGGCACTAGATATTGAGCGTCAGTGACAAAGGGGAGCAAAGGTCACTCACTATTTTCTAAGGGATGGCGGGATGAAAACGACACTTTGTGGGCGGTGGAGTGGTCTCTCTCATTGGCTCAGTGGGTGAAGTGTGAGTGAAACATTGGTGGTTCCACTAACAGTCATTTATTGAGACACAAGACTCTTTAAACAAACAGAGTGATACATTGTCTTTTAACTCGCTCAATTCCTCGCGGCTGGGGAGCGGCTGAGTCGTAGCGTGGAAATTCCGGTGCGGCGACGGCTCCTGTTGCAGCGGAGCGCCGACAGCGTGTTATTCCCTCAGTAGCCTGCCCGTGACCCTCTGCGGCGGCGGCGGCGCGGCCTCCTCCTTGTGAATTCGCTCGTTGCTTATTAACAAGCGGCTATGACGTGACGGCGAATGTTCCTTCCCAGAGTTAAACCAGTGACCCGAGGTTCAGCGTCTTCTTGTGGAGTTCATCAGCCTCTAAGTTCGCAGGTGACCCATTTGTTGCGGCCACAGTCCCTTCGTCCTCACCAGCCACCTGGTTAAGTACCGGTAAGTACCGCGCGAACTTCTTTCTGGTGACATCTGGGACGACATCTTCTGTGTTGAGCTACTGGCCCTGTACCGACATCTTCTTCTGTCGAGCAGCGTAGCGCCTACATCGTTGTAAAATGGCTCTGAGCACTATGGGACTTAACATCTATGGTCATCAGTCCCCTAGAACTTAGAACTACTTAAACCTAACTAACCTAAGACTATCACACAACACCCAGCCATCACGAGGCAGAGAAAATCCCTGACCCCGCCGGGAATCGAACCCGGGAGCCCGGGCGTGGGAAGCGATAACGCTACCGCACGACCACGAGATGCGGGCTACTACATCGTTGTAGCTAAGTATGACGTCCACTGACTAACCATCGCTCCGTCCGTCCAGGGGACGTTTCTTCGTGTCTTTTTTCTCCCACTGAAGGACCTACTCAAAGGACCCCCTTCACGCCCGTTTGTCGGAGGTATTTATTCGGTGCTTTTGCCAGTGTTGCGAAGTTTCTAGAGAGGCGACTAACTTTTCTGCCATGCTCCTCACGTTCGGCTGAAACGTGACCAATATCAATACACTTGCCGGGCTTTCCATTGCTTTGCCCCTAAGTATGTGTGGTAGAGCATTGCCCTGTCGTCCCCGTCCGCATTGCTAGATAATCACGCACGTGATTTCAGTATGCTGACAATTCCTGGAGCATTGACCACCGATGTGCGTTGGTTGTTTTTCTCTTTGGAAGCATTGTCCGTTTGCTCGGTCGTTGATCTGTCGAAGTGCTGTCTGCTGCTGTGCAAACTCCGCTGGTCATCGGCCTTCTCACGTTGGGCAGAAACGTGACCAATGTCACACACGTACCGGTATTTCTTGTTCAACTGCTGCCGCTTCCGAAGATTGCAGCTTAATGTGTCAAAGTCTCTAAAATGTTCACTTAGCCTATATAAGTCTTTCTGCTTTGAGTAACCATAAATTACACGTAAGTATTATACACCTTACAGGTACGATGTGCGTGCCATTCCGTGGGCCTGAGTACAATGTTTATTAAGGGACAGGCTACAAGTCACGCCACCAGTTTCACGTCTAGAAACAGTTCACCATTTATAACAGATCTGTAAAATTTTTGAATGCGTGGTGTCTGCCTAGCTGGCAATGGATCCACCTTCTTCAGTGCGGATGCACAAATGCATCCGACCTCCTGTGGGAATCTCAGAGTAGCGAGTGGGAGTACCATGGACAGGGACTGTGGGTAGGTGGCTCTCGGTGGAAGCGTGGATCGTCAGTGAGGCGCGACGAGATAGACCGCCCAGTGGCCATCTCTGTGTCCCGGATGGCCTCAGTGGTTAACACACCTGCCTCGTAAGAAGGAGATCCCGGGTTCGAATCGTGCTCCGGTACACATTTTCACTCATCGCCTCTGATTCCGCGTAATGTCCTGCTGCAGCTGACAGCAGTGCTTATCTTCAGATCTATAAAAGATTTGCCAATGTGGTACAACTATCCTTTGGGGAATGATCAAGTGAATAAAAAAAATTAATTCTGATCCGATGGTAATCATTTACCCAAGAAACTGTCACCACAAGCGGGGTCCATAACCTGTCATCCAATAATCACGTATCACGCCATGAGAAAGGGGAATTCTTAAAATTAAAAGACGTAAATTTGCAGTCATTAAAGCAAAATTGTTTTACATTGACGAAATCATTGTTGCTGCTTAACCAAAATTACTAACTAAATTTGTAATGCAGCAGTATTAATGACCAATTCTAAAATTAAGTTAATGAAAGATTGAAATCAGTGAATCTGTCAAACTTAAGTAAATATTATATTCTTATTCAAGCATATTATTCAATTTTATGAGTATGATAATTTTATGTATCGACCTCTTGGCTGTCGTATTTCGGCACTACCTTGGTACACAGCTTTCGTTTCTGATATCATTCATATTTAAATATTGTGTTTCTGATCATGATATTTTACAATCTGGGATGAATGGTTAGCTAAGCTCAGTGACAGCGAATGTTAGTGTGAGATCACACTATTAAATCTTCACCAAGTCACGTGAAGGTATAAGC
Source organism: Schistocerca cancellata (assembly GCF_023864275.1). Classification (NCBI taxonomy): domain Eukaryota; kingdom Metazoa; phylum Arthropoda; class Insecta; order Orthoptera; family Acrididae; genus Schistocerca; species Schistocerca cancellata. The sequence goes on from NC_064627.1 coordinate 441,151,464, forward strand.
CAAGGAGATTTGATTTTAAATAATGCTATAGTGTTGTATATAATGGTAATCTACTTCCCAAATTTTGTAATAGCTCGCATATTCAACTGAGCTACCGCATGTGTAATGGCCGTCGTCACACGTGTATGTATCACTGACTGTTATGTAGCTACAAATGCTATCCTACCCAATCAGTGTCTAAACAATTGTCCATTTTATGACTGGGGACCGTATTATTACACGTCAGAATTAAATTTTCAAGAAATTTAAGTTTCGTAATTAGTAAACACATTCAATTAACTGATCAAAATTAATCATTAATCTTTAATTGTGGATAATTGCCCCAATAGTTATTAGAGTAACATGCCATATAGCGATTATTCGCATACTTTCCAACACCATTTCGGTTTATCTACTTCATAACTGATGTCTGTCTCAATATTAAGTACATATAATCTCGGTTAATTGCACGAATACTGAATGGTGTAAGGGTGGGGGGGGGGGGGGGGTGTTACAGTGTCCTTGGAGAAAATTTATAATATGTAGATTCATTCATACGCGCCAGGTTTTTTATGTGTGAGTATAGCAGCTTTACCAGTCGTGCAGGTTAATAAGAACGTGAGCCTCACAATGTTCTGGTTGGTGTAACGTACAGCAACTTTTAAATCAAGTAAATCTGTGAAGTAGAACATATAAACAATATGCGACTGATATTCCGATTTCGTATAGAGAAATTTATCAAGATGAAACTTTTGTAAGATTTGTTACTATGATTTTTTGCATTACACTGTCATAACTATACGTATTTACAGTAGTGTGCGTATGGTGCCGAAAGCTCTTTGGGAGAAGCGTGTTAGCTTACGGTAGCAGTGAATAATAGCGCCACCAGTGAGCATTTATCACGGCACTCGGCTGCACCAGAGACAGAGTGCTGGGGAAATTTGTTTACATCATCCGTTTACTTCGCCCATAACCCTTGTAATTAGAGTTGTGCAGTTATAACTACATTTGCCACGAACATGGTTAGAGAACAAAGACGCGGAAGGCGGTGTGGCTACACCTTATGAAGGTCAAAGTGCAAGTCTTCCCAAACACATTTTATAGTTCCAAATAACGTTTACACTTCACCGAATGAAGACATAAATTTGATTCATGTTCTCCTTTGAATATAACTCCGTTTCTTCTTTCAAGGTTAATTTAAATACTTAATTGGAATTTTTACGTGGTTATACATCTGCTTGTTTACATTACTACGTTTTGAGATCTGTCACTAAATGCAAAAAACTCATGTTTCCTTTTTGGTACACTACATGAAAAAAATTATAATATAAACTCGAGATTATGACACTTTTCAAGGAGAATTAGCATTCAGTGGATAATAGTAAGTTCCTCCTCATGTGTTTCCATTAATTAACGTGTCACTAAATTGACTTTAACGTTTAAAACTGTTACATGCGAATTTGCTGTAAGTCCATCATCTTTGTTAGGTAGAAGATATGTTAGTTAGTATTAAAAGTATCTTTATGTAAGTAACATCAGAATACCATACATCGATGTACACACGTATTTGATTTTATTGTGCTAACGTCGCATCAAGTCTCTTGAGTGACTTTTAATGGTAGATATCACCATCTCTTATAATACATAACGTCTGCTTTTAGCAAGTATCTTGAAGATTTGCGGGCTAGGTCATTTGTTGTAAAATCCTTACATTACGACAAGGTATTGTTCGTGTTGAAGATAAATTTATTTTGCATGCGGTACTGACATTAAAGTTGACATCTAAAATTATATTTTAGTGCCCTTAAACCGAAGAGCAGGTAGCCAAGTGGTTAATATAGCGGATCCAAGTTCACTAGGACTGTGCGCCAAATCTGTCAGTAATAATAAAATACCTAACTAATATGCTTCATAAACAAAGATTTACTAGGTGTAATGTATCAAACAAGTCAACCCTGGCAACACCACAACAACTATAGAAACCGACCTAAGTACTTACACAGTGACACCAATATCATATGTATAATAAGATAGGAAATTTTATTTTATGCGTTCCTTTACATTCTCCCACAATGTTGATATTTTATACTTTCAAAGTTTTCGTTCTTGATAACAGCATTAGTGGCAGACCCCTAGCAAACATGTCTGTTGCTTGAACATTTTCTGAAACACATTCTGCTCTTACTGACTGCCATGCATCCTAATAACGTGTTCCAATATGTTTAGAGTGTTCATAGAATCCTGTACCTTTTATGTATTTAATGGTACTCTGATTGTCAACATACAATAATATCAGTTTCCTTCTATAAGTTGTCCAGCCACACTAATGGTTCCCATGTCTCACAACAACTAATTCGAGTTCTGTTGATGAATGTGCAGCACATCTTTGAAGTTTACTTTTCCACATTACTGGCCCATCACAATACGTCTCTAAAGCTCCACTTGTTGAACGTCTAGTCGATTTTTCACCCACGTAATCGACGTCGCTCTAAGCTTCTGTACCAGAACACGTTAATTTTCTAAACTAATTGTCATCTTAAATTGTATCTCTTAGATAGCTGAGAATTCGTTTAATCAATTTAAGGTGAGCTTCAGTAGGTGAATCACCGGCTCTTGAAGCATTGCTGGCGGCACTTGCCAGATATGGACGTGTTTCCAATGTTAAATACGTGAAACTAATAATCTCTCGGTAAGTGTGGTGGTGAGTCATCAGGTACTGACCCAGGTTAAGTCGGTAATGATATTTGATTTTCATCTGTCATACCATATCTTTCCAACACTCATTCTGCATATGCAGTGTGAGTAATCTTCACAGTTTCCAGATCTTTCAATTTGGAGGCCAACCTAGCGATCCACTTCACTTATCGCAATAGCAAATTCTTCTTGTAATTATTTTGTGCAACTATGAACCGTTTCATCGGATCCCATTATCAATCAATCATCCACAAGAAATAAAAGGATTAAATTCTCATTAAAATACATACATGTATGTGCACTACTCTCTCGTAAATTTAATTTCTTAAGGTACTCTTTCACACACATACCAAAATTTTGCTGTCCACTTTAATCCATATAAGCTTATACAACCTGCGAAGTATCTGTACACAAGACTCTTCCTACAACGTACCATTCAAAAATTTTGTTTTAACTTCAAATGGTTTAATCTTCCAATTTTGTTGAACCGTAACTCATAAAAGGGCTCTCATTGTTTCAAATCTAACGACAGGACTAAATGTTTTAGACAATATCAACTCCTGGTTTCCAACTAAAACCTTTTGAAACTGATCCAACAATGTAGCTTACAATGTCGTTATTATTATTCAGATTTGTTGCAAACATGCAGTTACTACCAACAACTTTTCTTCCGGTTGATAAATCAACTAATTTCTAGGTACAAAAATAAGTACATTTCTTCGTAAATCGCTGCTTTCTAATCTTCTGCATCTGAAGACGTCACTGCTTCACCACAGTCGTTTGGAACTTCCGTCAGTACCATCACTTTTGGCTGCTAAAGTTCATCTTGGTAACACATTGCCTTCAACACTGAGGCCACAAAAGTCATGAGATAACTCCTAATATCGTGTCTGACATCGTGTTATCTGACGTAGTGGAGGAATTTGACGTGCCATGGACTCAACAAGTCAGAAGTCCCCAGCAGGAATATTGAGCCATTTTGTCTCTATAGCCTTCCATAATTGCGATTGTGTTGTCGGCGCAGTATTTTGTGAACGAACTGATCTCTAGATTATGTCCCATAAATGTTAGATGGCTTTTACGTCGGGCGATCTGGGTGACCAAATTATTCGCTCGAATTGTAAAAAAGTCCTTCAAACAAATCGCGAACAATTGAAACTCCTTGAGAAGGAGCATTATCTTCCATATAAATCCGAACGTTGTTTACCAACATAAAGTCCACGAATGACTGCAAATAGTGTCCAAGTATTCGAGCATAACCAAAAAATGGTTTAAATGGCTCTCAGCACTATGGGACTTAACATATGAGGTCATCAGTTCCCTAGAACTTAGAATACTTAAACCTAACTAACCTAAGGGCATCACACACATCCATGCCCGAGGCAGGATTCGAACCTGCGACCGTAGCGGTCGCGTGGTTCCAGACTGAAGCGCCTAGAACCGCTCGGCCACACCGGCCGGCGAACATAACCAACGATCGGTTCAGTCAGACATGAGGAAGCAGTCCATTCCAAGTAAATACAGCTTACTCCACTATGGAGCCACCATCAACTTGTAGAGTGCCTTGCTGACAACTTGGATCCATACCTTCGTGGAGTCTGCGCCATACAACCAACTCATGGTTTTCCAGTCGTCTAGGATCCAACACATATTGTAACGAGCGCAGGAGAGATGCTGCAGACGATGTAGTGTTGTTAGCAAAGGTACTTGCGTCGGTCGTCTGCTGCCATAGGCCATTAACGCCATATTTGGGTGCACTGTACTAAGGAATAAGTTCGTCGTCGTCGTCCCACATTGATTCCTGCGATTATTTCACGCTCTCTCCCTTGTCTGTTAGCACTGACCACTCAACGCAAACGCCGCTGCAAATTTAGTATCCTCGGCCACACTCTTGACACTAACGGCATGATGAATTCCTTAATGATTTTCGAAATGTAATTTCTCATGCGTCTAGCTCCAACTACTATTCCGCGTTCAGGGTCTGTTAATTCCCGTCTTGCGGCCATGATCACGTCGGAAACCTTTCCACATGGAATGCCTGCGTACAAGCGACAGTTTCGCCAGTGCTCTTTTGTGCCTTGTGTATGCGATAGCACCGCCATCTGTATATGTGTGTATCGCTATCTGTTGACTTTTGTCACATCAGCGTAATCTTTTCTCTATTCCTCAATACTCGATGACCACATGTACTTTTCGCTCTATTTAAAGAGATGTGAACTGCATCTTCAGTCACATCAGTAGGATCATGATGGTTCAGTACTATAATACTTTCGTCTAGGGTTTCATCATCATTCAGATTATTTGCTGCTGCATGTTTAAAATCATCCACAGTCGGGACGCCAACTAACTGGATAATATCTCTCATGAGTTGTGGTTGTTATGTTTCGTCCTTGAATTTTACATCTCTGTTGAGCGTATCTGAATGCATGTCTAGAAGGTATACTTGCTAGGCACAGTCCTCATAGATAACTACACTCCTGGAAATGGAAAAAAGAACACATTGACACCGGTGTGTCAGACCCACCATAATTGCTCCGGACACTGCGAGAGGGCTGTACAAGCAATGATCACACGCACGGCACAGCGGACACACCAGGAACCGCGGTGTTGGCCGTCGAATGGCGCTAGCTGCGCAGCATTTGTGCACCGCCGCCGTCAGTGTCAGCCAGTTTGCCGTGGCATACGGAGCTCCATCGCAGTCTTTAACACTGGTAGCATGCCGCGACAGCGTGGACGTGAACCGTATGTGCAGTTGACGGACTTTGAGCGAGGGCGTATAGTGGGCATGCGGGACGCCGGGTGGACGTACCGCCGAATTGCTCAACACGTGGGGCGTGAGGTCTCCACAGTACATCGATGTTGTCGCCAGTGGTCGGCGGAAGGTGCACGTGCCCGTCGACCTGGGACCGGACCGCAGCGACGCACGGATGCACGCCAAGACCGTAGGATCCTACGCAGTGCCGTAGGGGACCGCACCGCCACTTCCCAGCAAATTAGGGACACTGTTGCTCCTGGGGTATCGGCGAGGACCATTCACAACCGTCTCCATGAAGCTGGGCTACGGTCCCGCACACCGTTAGGCCGTCTTCCGCTCACGCCCCAACATCGTGCAGCCCGCCTCCAGTGGTGTCGCGACAGGCGTGAATGGAGGGACGAATGGAGACGTGTCGTCTTCAGCGATGAGAGTCGCTTCTGCCTTGGTGCCAATGATGGTCATATGCGTGTTTGGCGCCGTGGAGGTGAGCGCCACAATCAGGACTGCATACGACCGAGGCTCACTGGGCCAACACCCGGCATCATGGTGTGGGGAGCGATCTCCTACACTGGCCGTACATCACTGGTGATCGTCGAGGGGACACTGAATAGTGCACGGTACATCCAAACCGTCATCGAACCCATCGTTCTACCATTCCTAGACCGGCAAGGGAACTTGCTGTTCCAACAGGACAATGCACGTCCGCATGTATCCCGTGCCACCCAACGTGCTCTAGAAGGTGTAAGTCAACTACCCTGGCCAGCAAGATCTCCGGATCTGTCCCCCATTGAGCATGTTTGGGACTGGATGAAGCGTCGTCTCACGCGGTCTGCACGTCCAGCACGAACGCTGGTCCAACTGAGCCGCCAGGTGGAAATGGCATGGCAAGCCGTTCCACAGGACTACATCCAGCATCTCTACGATCGTCTCCATGGGAGAATAGCAGCCTGCATTGCTGCGAAAGGTGGATATACACTGTACTAGTGCCGACATTGTGCATGCTCTGTTGCCTGTGTCTATGTGCCTGTGGTTCTGTCAGTGTGATCATGTGATGTATCTGACCCCAGGAATGTGTCAATAAAGTTTCCCCTTCCTGGGACAATGAAATCACGGTGTTCTTATTTCAATTTCCAGGAGTGTATATAACCTTTCAAAGATTTAGTATTGATCTTCATGCATTTCTGTGCTGGAATCTAGAGAAATCTTTCTGTCCCAAATATTTTCCGATGACCAAACCGACTCTCCTTGCTCAAATATAAATCAGTTGATGTTTTTCTGTTAACTCTTGTTGGCCCAATTGGGTTCAGAGTGACAGCTGCGGCAAGTGCTCATTCGCTCAACAATGCTTTCGAAATATGCCTTGCTGACTGAAGCCACGAACGTACTATCTCAATGACAATGCTGCTCTCGCATTTAGAAACTCCATTTTTGCTGTGGTGTGGCACAGTTAGAGACTGTTTCATCTCAACTGACTCAGTATTTCTTTTTTACGTCACAGTTAGCAAAGTCCTTGCCATCGCCAGTTCACAGTCTTTAATAATCAGTTGAGCTTTTGTTTCCACCATTTCAATCAATATTGTCTACTTTAGCTTAACCTCATATTTTTTCCGTAAATATATGCAATCAAGGAAATCTTCCTTACAAACAAACTGTCAATCATATAAATACTTTTCTTTTATTTGACCATATTCATCGCCAAAGACTAATTTTCCTGTTCGACTTGATTTATCGACTGAGTTACCAAAAACTAGCCCATGATGTTTACCTAGCACATAACCTTCGCAAAATGCACCCTCAACCCTTACATTGATATCATGTGCTGTTAGGAATGATTGTACATGTCGTTTATTCTGGTACCCAAATCTTTCATGCCACCTCTGAAGAGCAGTAGCCTCCTTCACAACAAAAGACTTTTCCTGATGTATCACTGTCACTGTGAAACTATAATGTTCATTCTTGCGTTCAGCTAAAGTAACAGCAATAGTTACGTTATTTCTGTAACATAACATATTTTGGCATCATTTCTGATACTTTCGTATACCTTTCCCTCTTATTTTCTAATACAAAATAAATTACAAGCTCCTTCTGGACAGTACCACACAGCGTCAAAGTATCTTCTAGTTCACCTTCCTCCATTAGAAGTTTCAACACCAATACGGCCATTTCCAAATGCTTTGATGCGCACATTGTTCTTACTGCTGTCAATTTTCTTTGGTACATCAAAAGAATTATATGAAACATACCAATCCCGAGGATTTGCTACATGGCGTGTAGCACCACTATCAGTGTACGACTCATCACACATCGATATATCTGCATTTTCAGGTAAATCTGTTTTCTGGAATATACAGTTTTCCTTTAATTACCTCTGATGACAGTTTCACAGTGAATAACATTGCAGAATCAAAAGAATTACATTTCACTGCGGAATAGTCACTGCTAGGACAGTTCCTGGAGAGATGACCTTTCCCTTTGCATTTAAAGCACGGTACACCTGTTTTGCAGTCTTTCAAAGTACGTCCATTTTTACTACAGGAAAAACACTTCATATCGTGTTTGCTTAAATTTTGTCCTTTTTGTATACTAACAATTTTAATTTTGCCTCGTTGCTGTGTTGGTATCCTTCCCTATGATTGTAAAACCTTTTTAGTTCCAACTTTTGCTTCATCTCCTCATTCTATTCCTCACTCTAAATTCAGACTTTTTTTCTCTAATTTATGCCATGTTTTCTCTTTTGTAGTAGACCAGGTCAAGTCACATAAATGTCATCAACTTCCTTTGCCATCTCTGAAGTAAACGTGCACACGAATCACCTTCATCTATTGGTTTATTTAGCACAGACATCTTTGTTTGAACTGCATCTAATCTTGTAAAATGACCTTGCATACTACCTGACAATTTCCACTCAATATTACGAAACTTACATCGCAGAAAATCAGTATTTTCTACATACTGACTATCACAGATCTTGTGCAATTTTTCCCACACATTTTTACAGTTTCACATCCAACAACTCAAAGCAATTGTTTTGTAGCTGGTACAGAAGAGATGTTTCTTTGCCTTGGAATTAGCTTTTGTTCAAGTATCTAATTTTTCACCATTACCTTCGACATTTATTTCTGGTTTGTGAAAATACCACTTACCACATCATAAACTATGTCACCTTCCAAAATAACATTCATAAGAATACTTTATGTTGCCCAGTTCTCTTCCTCAGTTAATTTTTCCATCTGTTGTTTTTATTCAATCATGAATTGTAACAGTTAGGAAATTAGGGACCAGTTGTTGCACAAAAAAGCTGGCAACTGTATTGTATCCTTAATCATCGTTTTCTCACATTTCTAAGCTTTTCTCGTTGCTTATTTAAATTTTAGAATACGTTTAAGGCAAAAGCATCCCATCTGTCTTTTTTTATGTCGACTGAGCTAGAGTTACATGCGCGTCTTGAATATGATTTTTAAATTCGGTGAGTCCTGTTGCCGACACATTCCACGGTCCGTAGCATGACACATAGGATAGTGATTGGTATCTCTAATTATCCTGGGTTTCATCGCAGTTGATGTTAAGATAATGAGTTAAGTCTTACATACATAACATGTAAATTGAAAAATAACAAGTTCATGTATCATTGTGGGTACTTCCGAGTGGAGCGTGTCTGCTACACTGGACTGGTAGTTGCGGGATTCTGCTTCCTTACTAATTACCGCCGCAGCTGTCAAAAGTATAAACTGTATTAAGGGAGCGGGTTCTGTTAACTGATGGATCGTCCGTGGCTGGAAGCTAGTATTTTATTAGAATCCAGTTAACTTCTATTTCAGTTCGCTGTAAGTTAGTTGTTGATCAATCCTTATGGTAACCCAGAAATTAACTGCAAAGTCGCACTACGCAATAATCTCTGACTCATAAAATGGTAATTTTCAATTCAATACAAATTATTATTTGCATTTTTTGCACACTATAATCACTTCTGTACAATTAATTGCAGTGCTTCTCGCTTTCAAACGACATGTTGCTACAGCCCTTCTGCAAACACCAAAATTCTCTGTATTAACTAATAGCAAGCGTAAGATTTAACGACCAGAAGTAACCATTAACTTCCAGTTTAGCAGCTTAATAATTTCGTTCTCACTGTAGTTGGAAATTGGCATCAACAAGTCTATATTTTCACAACAGGCAAGTTTTAAATAAATCTTATTTTACTTACTTGTATATAAATCATGGCACAAACACATTTACACACACTTTAAAATATCAGACGGATTTATTACACCGATTTATGTACAAGATGTGCACGCTACCCCCACGTTACGAGACTTTAATTTCATCAATATACCGCAACAGCAATCGTCGCTAGATCATAAACGGTTACAGAATTTAATTTTACATTTACGAGTATAATTTTATTTTTCTACGATATTTTCAACTGTATTTAATTTTCGTCGTCGGGGGTGGTTCGCTGCATCGGACTGTCTTCTGCGGCTGACTGTTATCGATTTGGGAACGACTGATATTCGGCGATGATTGTCGCCACTTGACACGAAGATTCGTCCATCCGCCTCCGTCACGACAAACACGAAACATATAGAGAAATGAAACATATACTTCACATGAAAATTAAAACACCTGATCAATTACGTTCTTTTCGACACTTATCGCTTCGTACCTGATCGTGTGTTGTACGGTGGAAAAGATCCCATATGACATAGTATTTATAAATAACTGTTCCATAAAAAATTACAGATAGATAAGATGCTCTTCAAAAGAATTGGAGGACGAGGGACAATATTATCAAGACTACACCATGACTAGTTTAAACATATCGCACAAAGTACTGGTGCACAAACGAAACCAAGATAGACAGCGTACCAGTATGGAGACAGAGATTATTTCTAAGTCTACCACAAAACAGTACGGACATCTAGAGTGAGCCTGATAAATAATAATTTAAATAAAACCTCAAGTCTGAAGACCATTTGTTTTTGATCTACAAGAGTAAACATTTTACTTTCCCAACTGCGCTGGGTGAATAAGCGATGGTGAATTATTACAGTAAGGACCAGTTGCATCCATGAACAACTAAAGCTGTGGTAAGAATGTCCATTGCCAGATTTTCGAGGTGTAACGTGTAGTCAAGTAAGAGGCGTGCGATCATTTTACAGACATGAAGTTTTTTATGTACAGTGCTATTATGGTCGCTGGAAAAAAATTTAGTCTCTTGATGTTCAGGAACTCAGATTTATTGATAAGTTTCCAGTAAACTCATCAACAGAATATCAGAGGGAGTAGAAAACTTCATACATCCAGAATAGAGTCATGTACAATTACCACTATCAGAGTCCAACAGATCGTTCAATGCAGCTTCCTCAACATTACATACAGCTTTATAGAAGATGTGTGCTATGAAGAAATAGCATAGCGCTTCAATTAATACATAATCTATATTAATGGCCTACGCTACATACTACACTCATGTTAAGGATAGGTCTCATAGCGTCACCAACTCGATTCATTTAGAGGAACGCCCTATAGCGACGCAGTCCCATCATCAGCACATAATAAGGTTGTTCGTTCTAGCTTCGTAACATTACAGAAAATATTTTTTAATTGCATGTATAGAGGATACGTGCCTCGCAGGATCAGTAGAACGAGAAGTAGCGCGGAAGCTAAAACACTACAACAATGGGCAACGCTGCGGACATATTCATGTTCTGGATAGAAGAACTTCAATAACTAGCAAATGAACATACCACTGAAAGTCTAGGGGAGGTAGAAACCGTTACAGAAATTCAGATACTATCAACGCTGCACGAAACATTGAAGAGTAATCGCCATATCACACAAAAACTCAAATCCCAACAAGATGCATATCAAATATAAGATATACGATAGGTCAACGAACCAAATGTAAAGACGTGCTCAAAAGTATCCGAACGACCTGAATTGCATTTCGCCTGATACGCATGCAACTCACATAACGCAGCTGTCTAGCAGGTCCTATAATCGCTCCTCGGTACAGTCGTTTGACTATTGAAAATGGTCCCAACAAGTCACCACTAGAAAACACTGCTCTGTATCGCAATAACTCAAGATGTATAGTTATACCACGATACTACAAAAACCAGGGAACACCTTATCACAGATAAGACAGTCCTTAAGTCTTGTAAGCTCACATTTATTACAATAAATGACATACCTGAAATGTTACCACTCACATTAGTACGTCAGATAGATAATGCACGTTGTAAGTTCGTCGTTTTCATGATTTCCTCTTCATAGTAACATCCCGTACTTATTATTTAACACAAAATGACATTAAAAATTTAAGTTATTAAAGAGCAGCTAGTTCAGAATATGTATGAACTTCAAATGACACGACGAACCATCTCGTTCTGCATATGGATTCAAACCCAGGTCATGCAGACTAAGCAAAGATTTCGTGACTGGCGGAAACTAAGAATCATTCTTGACTATGCATACAGAGAGTCATATACCTCCATTTTAGACAGTATCGGTTAGCAAATATCAACTTTAAATCACAAAACGTAAACATTTTTAACAGACAGGAATTCCTACCCAGCATCTATTGTCCCTGTTAACGAACTACGAGAGATGTTAAATATTGCTTCTTCACAAGTAACTTACTTGAAATGCCGTGAGGTAAAGCTTTGTGTTGGACAGGGATTCGAACCCAGAACCTAATCAGATTGTTATCGAAGCACGATCAACTGAGCATATCGGATTTGATCGGCAGTATCTAGATGCTTTAACTGAAATGACGAAACGAAACATTAATATTTTCCTTCCCAGGACTCCAACCCGACACCTATCGCTCTTATATTCTAGAGAAAACGAACGTTAAATATGAGTTTGTTACACCAGCAGCGACATCTGAGAATGTTTGAACTAGAAATAATATGATGAAGGCTTCAGTGCTGACTAGGAATCGAACCCCACACATATCGTTGTTGACTACACACAAAGAGATGTCAGATACCGAATTTTTTCCACCAGCATTCTTGAACTTACAGTTAACTCGCAAATATTTCTGTGTCTCACTGGGAGTCAAAAACGTCAGATATCGTTAGTGCTGAAAACGAATGAGAATACATTAAAAATAAAAATTATCATCCACCAGCAGATAGGTGTTCTCATGCTAGAGGTCGATAATACATAATGTAAACTTTAGTGCTGGGCCAGGATTCGAACCCATTCAAGCGCAAAATGTGGATCTGTTGCAGAATCTGCAGTTTTGAACAAACAACAAATTGTAACCGAGCTGTATTGTCACAAAGGGAACAAATTCCGCGTTAAGGGCGGTCTGAGTTGCGTTCCCAGTTCAGAACCAATTTTATCGACATACAGAAGCTCAAATAGAAGATGGACTAAGCGTCCTGTACCCTACTAGGCGTTTGTTTCGTCACTAGAAATAAATAACTGGTATAATAAAGGTTACTGGTGATAGAGTTTCTACATGTCTCCACTCCTGATTTTTTTGTATTTCAACCTAACGTCTACTTGATAGAGAAGGAGTATCATGATTAATATGAATTTCAAATCACAATGCCATTACAAATTCTTCACTTGGCGTAGCCAGAAGAGAATAGAATCTGTCTCTCCCTATCAAAAATCATCGGCATAATTACGAGAACATGTTATCAATCCAACAGACCACCAAATCCTCTGCTTATAACGCCGTTGCGCCACACTGGATCACAATTCTGACACACAGGCTCCCTGTAGTGGTTTGCAGCATGTTCAGTACATTCATTTACTTCGTTGACCGAATCGCTATGAACTAGTTGCCTCAGTTACCCAGTGCATACATACGACTCTATTTTGTAATCACTGAAATAAAATCACGTAACTGCCACCTTCACAGAACTGCCAACAGTGTAGGATGCAGAAATTTAAATAGGAAGTGTTCCTTTCCACTTGAGCTATTCTATTGCGCTATCTGTTTGTTGAAAACGTCGTGCAGTGCAAAAGAAAAGCTGTAACTGTCTGTCTCTCAGAAGTCTAGATCCGGTCATATGCATTATCTCACAACACTGTGGAATGTGGAAGTTCTGGAGGTGCTGTACACACGTGCCAGCTAGTAGCATTATGGTAAGCGTCGTGCGCTGTAGATAAGATGTCGCGTGTTAGAGTACATTCAGTGTTACATTTTTTAAAACGCAGTTCTGCTGTCTGCTGAAGTTATCAGTCTAATGGAACTTTGAACATAATTCCCTTCACTTCTCAACCCAAAATAGTCGCATGTGGATAAAGGGCCAACTTTTGAGACATTTTGTTCTTTTCAGGTTTAATAGAGGTCGGGCAGCAGATGCATCTCGAAACTTTTGTATTATGTGTGGGGAGAGCGCATCGTGCCAAAATACGTCAGAAAAGTATTTTCTACATTATCTGTCGTGTGGTAGTGGCATTTTATTCTTCTTCAAACCTTGTTTGACAGCCTTCACTCAGAACAAGTTTTCTATATGCATGTAATCAAGAAACATATATCGTTGACGATTAATTACTCTTTCATGTTTCCTATTGTTTTAACAACACTAAAATAAACCTTACGGAAATTGTGCACTGTACTATAAAAATGAAATGAAACTACCCATGATAACCTTACAACGAATGTTTGTTTTAATAAAACTGAATAATTGAACACAAATGTGACCCTATTGGCACGAATTAGTAAACCACTACTCACTTAGATTCGATTGAGTCTGTGCTTTATTGGTATGCCTTGTCATACTCAAGAGGTATGCAAATGTGGCATTTCATAAATAAAGGTATGTATTCCTAGAAACCCAAAATTTGCTTGTCAGCAGCGGAAAGAGGCGTTACCTGCAGTGCAGCATTATACGTTTTTCACTATTGTATTGTGAACCGAAAGTATTTTATTGCGATTTCCTTATCGATGTTTGATCTGACTGCTTGTAGCTCTTTCACAGAAGGGATAAAAATGTTACTGTCAGCGTGACTGGAACCACGAACCGTAACAAACGCTTCTTTACTGGTTAGTGCGCAACCACAGAGGTAGGTAAGAGGTACGTGTTTTGGGTTCCTCTTAAGTGGTCAATAGTGTCTAGAACTCGTAAACAGGTATTTAAATGACGAGATTAGTTGCGATTTCCACGTGCAACGACTTTCCTGGGCCGAAAACCGGAAATTTACAATCATTTGCTACACTTCGAGCGATAATAAGATTATTCAATGGAAATGACAGGAAAAATCAAGTCAACTTTGATACTTAATTCCGTGCACACCAGGAAGTAACTCTTCGATCTCAGAGTTGCCAAACATACCCAGCCGTGTTGCCAAATTTCAGTTACAGTACCAGCAGGAAGAAGACGAACCGATGTGAGCTTACATTGGACTGGGAAGTGACCATAGCTGGCGTCTCAAAGACACAGCTGCTGTGGCCTGGAATACGTAATGCGTGTGATTCGCATTTCTGTAACTAGGTTTAGGAACTGGAGCGTAGTTACTAATAATACTCCGAACTGACTGCAAACTAAGCATCATAAATTAGTAACTCTCATAGTTATTTTTATATTTCTTTCGTAAGTGTACTCAAATCTAAGGAACTCATTTAGTTTAGTGGTGCTCTCCCTTCCACTTCTATGTACAATATGCCTGACCCAAACGGGCCCTTTATCTTTACAGGCCCTGGGCAGTGCAGCATCATACTGACAACAGTAATGTGCTTATACTGACTGACAACTTCACTGTTCGTTTTACCTGATTTTGTAATCACTGAAATAAAATAACTTGACCTTCCAGTGGGAGACATTTTGTTGTGTTGGCAGAGGAGCCAACACAGTGTTACGAATGGAGGCCGGAATGCACGCGTTTTAGCTCACGCAGGCTGGCGTGAAGAGGGAAGAACTATACTGACGTGAGGTCTGGAACATGACAAGGAATGAAAATTCAGAAAGCGGACGTAATTAGTTTGATACTTAACTTTAATCCATTAATGATGAACGTCGCTCTTGACGGTACATGATTCACAATATTGTTTGCTCAGAATACATTCTTAGTAATTGAATATGGCGCCTTGCTAGGTCGTAGCAAATGACTTAGCTGAAGGCTATGCTAAACTGTCGTCTCTGCAAATGAGAGCGTATGTAGGCAATGAACCATCGCTAGCAAAGTCGGCTGTACATCTGGGGCGAGTGTTAGGGAGTCTCTCTAGACCAGACCTCTCGTGTGGCGGCGCTCGGTCTGCAATCACTGATAGTGGCGACACGCGGGTCCGACGTACACTAGGGGACCGCGGATGATTTAAAGGCTACCACCTAGCAAGTGTGGTGTCTGGCGGTGACACCACACATTTCGTCCCCCTTTTCCCTCTGTGAAATTTTTCAGTAAGCTTTTTTGCCTCCAACCAGCGATATTCGGCAGAGTACGGCTCGTTAACGGTTTACAAACCACGATTTAGTGCCGTTAAAACAATTTCTTTAAATATTGTCGTAGCTGAAGGAATTTAGTTTCTTCTTAAATCGTCTTATGCAGCTACGTTCACAGATATCTCAAATAGGAAAAGCTCTTTATCCATGAACGAAGGTTGTAAAACAAACTTCAAATATTTTGTGTCAAGTTGATCTTTTCGTCTGATAGCACTGCGTAAGTATTTTGTCTAAGAAGTATCACAAATAAGTGTTCCTGTAGCTGTGGGAATCAATGGGCTGGAAACGAGTTGAACGCCAATGGGTACAGTACTGCTAAATATTCAAAATGATTATCAACCTGAGTTCATCCACAAACTGAGGTGTATTTATAATACAGAAGCTAGACTGTGTATCCTTGTCTTCCTTCAGTGGGCATTGGAGGGCATTTACACACACGTATACAATAGTATGAATACTTCGAACGCTATAGTTAACGTTGCTGTCATAAACTATTTTTTTTTAATTCTTCTGGGTCTTCAGTTTGCAGTATTTGTTTTAGATACAGTCTTAGACAAAAGAATTGACCGTCGAATCGTTTACGTAATGTGGATATTACAGTCATGCTGCCCTCAGAATTCTATGTCTGACAATATGCTCAATCTGTCAACTTTGTAGACTGAAGCATTTCCCGGAGGAACCCTTCACTGCAGTCTGAGTACATCACTCTTGACTACGATTGTAGTTTTGAGGTGAAACGCGAGACAAGCTAATATGACGTTTGGCAACTAAAAGCATGCGTCGACAAAATTTTTATCTTCCCTTTCCCCTTGGTGCTGAAGCTGTGAGTGTAATTCAAGTGAATCTACAATATATTTCGCTTTCTGTCACATTGGTAATAACTGTTTGGTTCAACAACATTTTAGCGAGAGATTTCTTGGCCTCTGAACACCGCATGCGTCTGAGTTCTCTGGAACCCGTTTGCTGCCTACCAGGAGGGGCTTAGGCACTGCGCTGCCTCGCCTTCTGCTGACAACGTCTGCTCCAATCCTCGCTCTCGGCGGTGTAGAAACCTCTGTCGGAACACGCTGAGCTGCCGTGCCGGCAATCTTAAGACTACCATCATAGTCAAGAGTGATGTACTCAGACTGAAGTAAAGACTTCCTCTGGGAAATGCTGCAGTCTGAAAAAGTTGCCAGATTGAGCATATTGTCTGACATAGAATTTTGAGTGGAGCACGACTGTATTGTCTACCTTACATGAACGACTAGGCGGTCAATTTTTTTGTGTAAAATTGTATCTACAACACATATTGCACGCCGAATCCCCAGAGGCATTAAAAATACAAAATTAGTTTATGACAGCAATGTTAAGTACAGCGTTCGAAGTATTCATACTATTGTATACGTGTGTGTAAATGCCCTCCAATGCCCACTCAAGGAAGACAAGAATACACAGTCTAGCTTCACTATTATAAACACGCCTCAGTTTGTGGATGAACTCAGACTTCGGTTGGTAATCATTTTGAATATTTATCAGTACTGTGCACATTGGTGTTAAACTTGTTTTCAACCAATGATTCCCACACCTACAGGAACACTACTTGTGGTTCCTCTTAGACAGAATACTTACGCAGTGCAATCAGATGAAAAGATCAACCTGACACAAACTGTGTGAAGTTTCCAGAATGAGATTTCCACTCTGAAGCGGAGTGTGCACTGATATGGAACTTCCTGTGTGCCGGACCGAGACTCGAACTCGGGACCTTTGCCTTTTACGGGCAAGTGCTCTATCAACTTAGCTACCCAAGCATGACTGATGCCTCGTCCTCACAGCTTTACTTCCGCCAGCACCTCGTCTCCTACCTTCCCAACTTTACAGAAGCTCTCCTGAGAACCTTGCAGGACTAGCACTCCTGAAAGAAAGGATTTGTGTGAAGTTTGTTCTACAACCTTCGTTCCTGAATAAAGAGCTTTTCCTGTTTGAGATATCTGTGAACGTTGCTGCATAAGACGAATTAAGAAGAAACTAAATTCCTTCAGCTACGACAATGTTTAAAGAAATTGTCTTAACAGAAGTAAATTATGGTTTGTGAATCGTTTACAGGCCATACTCTGGCGAATTTCGCTGGTTGGAAGACAAGAAAGCTTAGTGACAAATTTCACAGAAGGAAAAGGGGGACGAAATGTCTCCCACTGGAAGGTCTTCTTGTTTTATTTAAATGATTACAAAATCAGGTAAAACGAACAGTGATGTTGTCAGAATAAGCACATTACTGTTGTCAGTATGATGTTGTGCCCAGGGCCTGTAATGATAAAGGGCCCGTTTGGGTGAGGCATATTGTTCACAGAAGTGGAAGAGAGAGTACCACGAAATTCTACAATCCGTATGCATTGCATACACACAGAAATTACTGCTACAGTGTACTTATGGAGCCCAGTGAGTGTATTGCGTATTTTCCGGTGAGAAAGAGAACTGGCAGATAGTCTTCGCTACATTTGGTTGCTTAAACTGGTATCACTCTGAGCTAGAATTTATGTTCAGCGACTAAGTATAAGGTCAGTGAGTTGGATGAGGGTTTTGCAACTGTGAAATACTTTCCTACACTATAAATGCGAATATTAAATTTGAACTAACATTGCGAAAATTTTTAACTTGGATAACATAGAATGTAAATCTTTCTGTTTATTGCAAAGGAAAACAATTGATTTTCTAAAACATGCTCTGTCATACACAACTTGAAACAGGTCATGTCGAAAAATCATATGGAAGACCTGACAGCGACGTATATCGGAAGGCAGTAAGATCCCTTGGCTTTCGGTTTGGCAGTATTCGATGGCCATTTCTAGTCGCAAGTAAATGAAGAAAGGCAGCAAGTTTTTGTTATCAAATAACGTCGTCATCAATTACTTTAGTTTCAATGTAATCTACGAGTAATTGCTGATGTTTGATATTAACATGAAAAGGATTCCGTAGACAGGGAAATAACCTGTTCTTGGGCAACTACTTCTGTAATGACCAAAAGGCTATGAATGATCTTCAAGCACATGTGTTCCAGCAGCGCTATGAAGAAAATGATAGTAATAATGACGGTACTAATCGAATTATCCGGTAACTTCACACTTCATAGTGGATTTTCTCGAACTATGAAATCCGCTCAATTACTGCAAATTTCAAAATGGCTTCATATCAAGGCTATGATGCCTAGAAGAGACATTCCATCCTGCTGACATGAGAATAGCATAATCTCCGCGTCGGAAGCTTGCTTCTACTTAACCATTTAACAGACTCGCATTTTTTCCACCGTGACTAGTATTGTAAGCTAAGCACATCATCCGCTACAGCACACTCCTTGGGGTGGGAAATGTGGCCACAATAGTCTGGTCGAATGAACTATCCCAGGTGCAATGCGTGGGTTCAGACATTTACTTTTAAGAGGCACAAACATATTTACTTTATCTCTGGGAACCTCGAGGGAAAGACGTTATAATCCAGAATCCGCATTAAACGTCATGTTCCTTCATTACCAACTGGACAGAGCCGGTTTACTTAGGGAAATGACATAGGCGAAAGTCATGGTAAACAGAAATACTGTCGCCAGTGAACTTACTTCAATCAGAAAATTTTATTTTATTTGGTGAACCGGTAGCCATTTACAGGAACAGGGCTCTTATTTTACTTGTACTTGATGGAACTAGAGTCGTTGAAAAATATGGTGCTGGACTGTGATTCGAATTCGTATCTCCTCGTTCAAGGATCTCAACCTCTCGGAACAGTATAGTTCAATCATTTCGTTCCTTTTCCCAAGACTGCAATCTTCTCTATGTCTCCTCCAAAGGTAAGTATTTGGGTCCGAATCCTGATCCAGTACAAAAATATTCATAATTTCATTTCAAGCCGTATCACGTGCCCACCTTTTCTGCTAGTGAAAATTAACGTGCATTTTTAATGTCTGTTCATGTGTTGCCAACAATCGCAACAGGTGTCGTTATTTCTGGTCAAACACGCACACATCTTACTGTTGATATTTAAACTATATTCGTGGATGGTAAAGAAGTACGGTAGGCGTGAGGTTCGATTGTCGTTTAGGCACAAAAATTTGTATCCTTACTTTAGATTCAAACACCTCGCAGCTGGTAAGAAAAATCCACAAGTAACATTTGATTTTACTTAGTTAACAATCCGATTACGTGTTGGCTTCGTATCTCTGTCACAGAACCTCACATCATGCACTTCATATTTAAATGTATGCACACCTTGTTTCTTCTGGATAGAGGTATAAAAATCAAATGGCTCTGAGTACTATGCGACTTAACTTCTGAGGTCATCACTCGCCTAGAACTAATTTAACCTAACTAATCTAAGGATATCACACACATCCATGCCCGAGGCAGGATTCGAACATGCGACCGTAGCGGTCGCTCGGTTCCCTACTGTAGCGCCTAGAACCGCACGGCCACTCCGGCTGGCAATGGAGGTATATCAGACATCTTTTGTGGTTAGTTAACAGGGACGAAAGGATCTTGATAGGAATACCAGTTTATTACAAAAACTGTCGTCCTTTATTTTCAAGTTTAGATTTGATTACTGATATTGGCGAAAATTTCGGTAATTCATTCCTCTTCATGGCTAGTTAGCAATATGATGTGATTAGATTGGATTAGATTAGAGTAGATTAATACTTGTTCCATTGATCATAAATACGACATTTTGTAATGGTGTGTAACGTGTCATTGTATTGAAAGATTTCTTTACATACCATGATTCAATTACTTAACAACAATTTTTAATCTCTCTCTCATTCTTTTTTATTTTCATCTTTTACTCTCTCTCTCTTCTGTCTCTCTCTCTCTCTCTCTCACACACACACACAAATTCTTTTTTTTATTTGTTTGTTGTGCTGTGCTCGATTATTGGTGAGGCACGAAAACGTCCGTGAATGGGTTTCTTAGTTTTGAGTACACTTACGAAAGAAATATAAAAATAACTATGAGAGTTACTAATTTATGATGCTTAGTTTGCAGTCAGTTTCGAGTATTATTTGTAACTACGCTCCAGTCGCTAAACCTAGTTGCAGAAATGCGAATCACACGCATTACGTATTCCAGGCCACAGCAGCTGCGTGTTTGAGGCGCCAGCTATGGTCACTTCCCAGCCCACTGTAAGCTAACATCGGTTCGTCTTCTTCCTGCTGGTACTGTAACTGAAATTTGGCAACACGGCAAGGTATGTTTGGCAACTCTGAGATCGAAGAGTTATTTCCTGGTGTGCACGGAATTAAGTATCAAAGTTGACTTGATTATTCCTGTCATTTCCATTGAATAATCTGAGTTATTATCGCTTGAATGTAACAAATGATTGTAAAATTACGGTTTTCGGCCCAGGAAAGTCGTTGCACGTGGGAATCGCAACTAATCTCGTCATTTAAATACCCTGGCCGTGCGGTTCTAGGCGCTGCAGTGACAGCTACGGTCGCAGGTTCGAATCCTGCCTCGGGCATGGATGTGTGTGATGTCCTTAGGTTAGTTGGGTTTAACTAGTTCTAAGTTCTAGGGGACTAATGAGCTCAGAAGTTGAGTCCCATAGTGCTCAGAGCCATTTGAACCATTTAAATACCTGTTTACGAGTTCTAGATACTGTTCACCACGTAAGAGAAACCCAAAACACGTACCTCTTACCTATCTCTGTGGTTGCGAGCTAACCAGTGAAGATGCGTTTGTTACGGTTCGTGGTTCTAGTCACGCTGAAAGTAACGTTTTTATCCCTTCTGTAAAAGAGCTACAAGCAGTCAAATCAAACATCAATAACGAAATCGCAAGAAAATACTTTCGGTTCTTACAAGGGAACCTCCCCATCGCACCCCCCTCAGATTGAGTTATAAGTTGGCACAGTGGATAGGCTTTGAAAAACTGAACACAGATCAATCGAGAAAACAGGAAGAAATTTTGTGGAACTATGAAAAAATAAGCAAAATATACAAACTGAGTAGTCCATGTGGAAGATATGCAACATCAAGAATTGTCTATGCTCCGGAGCGCTGTGGTCCCGTGGTTAGCGTGAGCTCCTTGGTTCAATTCTTCCCTCGAGTGGAAAGTTTAATTTCTTTACTTTCAGTTTATGTGACAAACTCTTATGTTCTCATCACTTTTTTGGGAGTGATTATCACATCCACAAGAAAACCTAAATCGGGCAAGGTAGAAGAATCTTTTTACCCATTCGCCAAGTGTACAAGTTAGGTGGGTCGACAACATATTCCTGTCATGTGACGCACATGCCGTCACCACTGTCGTATAGAGTATATCAGCCGTGTTTTCCTGTGGAGAAATCGGTTACCCTGTGACCTTGCGATCAAATGTTTTCGTTTCCCATTGGAGAGGCACGTCCTTTCGTCTACTAATCGTACGGTTTTGCGGTGCGGTCGCAAAACACAGACACTAAACTTATTACAGTGAACAGAGACATCAGTGAACGAACCGACAGATCATAACTTTGCGAAAGTAAATAAAGTAAACCTTTCACGCGAGGGAAGACTTGAACCAAGGATCTCTCGTTCCGTAGCTGCTCACGCTAACCACGTGACCATTGCGCTCCTGAGCCTACATTATCCTTGATGTTGTCTATCTTGCGCATGGACTACTCAGTTTGTATATTTTGCTTATTTTTTTATAGTTCCACACAACTTCTTCCTGTTTTCTCGATTGATCTGTGTTCAGTTTTTCAAGGCCTATCCAATGTGCCAACTTATAACTAAATCTGAGGGGGGTGCGATGGGGAGGTTCCCTTGTTAGAGCAATGGTGAAAACTTACAATGCTGCACTACAGGTAACGCCTCTTTCCGCTGTTGACAAGCAAATTTTAGGTTTCTAGGAATACATAACTTTATTTATGAAATGCCACATTTGCATACCTCTTGAGTATGACAAGGCTTACCAATAAAGCACAGACTCAATCGAATCTAAGTGAGTAGTGGTTTACTAATTCGTGCCAATAGGGCCACATTTGTGTTCAATTATTCAGTTTTATTAAAACAGACATTCGTTGTAAGGTTATCATGGGTAGTTTTATTTCATTTTTATAGTACAGTGCACAATTTCCTTAAGGTTTCTTTTAGTGTTTACATGTTTATTGCTTATATGCATGTAGAAAACTTGTTCTGAGTTAAAGCTGTCAAACAAGGTTTGAAGAAGAATAAAATGCCACTACCACACGACAGATAATGTAGAAAATACTTTTCTGACGTATTTTGGCACGATGCGCTCTCCCCACACATAATACAAAAGTTTTGAGATGCATCTGCTGCCTGGCCTCTATTAAACCTGAAAAGAACAAAATGTCGCAGAAGTTAGCCCTTTTCCCACATGTGACTATTTTCTGTTGAGAAGTGAAGGGAATTATGTTCAAAGTTCCATTAGATTGATAACTTCAACAGACAGCAGAATTGCGTTTTAAAAAAAATGTTACAGTGACTGTACTCGAACACGCGACATCTTGCCTGCAGCGCACGACGTTTACCATTACACTACTAGCTGATACGCGTGTACAGCACCTCCAGAACTTCCACATTGCACAGTGTTGTGAGATAATGCATATGACCGGATCTAGACTTCTGAGAGAGAGACAGTTGCAGCTTTTCTTTTACACTGCACGATGTTTTCAACAAACAGATAGCGCAGTAGAGGAGCTCAAGTGGAAAGGAATACTTCCTATTTAAATTTCTGCATCCTACACTGTTGGCTGTTCTGTGTAGGTGGCAGTTACGTGATTTTATTTCGGTGATTACAAAATAGAGTCGAATGTATGCACTGGGCAACTGAAGCAGCAGTTCATGGCGATTCGGTCAACGAAGTAAATGAATGTACTGAACATGCTGCAAACCACTACAGAGAGCCTGTGTGTCCGGATTGTGATCGAGTGTGGCGCAACGGCGCTGTAAGCAGAGGATTCGATGGTCTGTTGGATCGAAAACAGGTTTATATACTTATCGCCTGGGTTCGATTCCAACTTCTGCCGATGATTTTTGATAGGGAGAGACAGATTCTATTCTCCTCTGGCTACGCCAAGTGAAGAACGTGTAATGGCATTGTGGTTTGAAATTCATATTAATCATGATATTTCTTCTCTATCAAATAGCCGTTAGGTTGAATCACAATAAAGTCAGGAGTGGCGACATGAAGAAACTCTAACACCAGTAACCTTTATTATATTAGTTATTTATTTCTAGTGGCGAAGCAAACGCTATGTAGGGTACAGGACGCTTAGTCCATCTTCTGTTTGAGCTTCTGTATGTCGATAAAATTGGTTCTGAACTGGGAACGCAACTCAGACCGCCCTTAACGCGGAATTTGTTCCCTTCGTGACAATACAGCTCGGTTACAATTTGTTGTTTGTTCAAAACTGCAGATTCTTCAACAGCTTCATATTTTGTGTGTGAATGGGTTCGAATCCTGGCCCAGAACTAAAGTTTTCATTATGAATTTTCACGCTCTAGTATGAGCCCCTTGAACCATTTTCTACGTAATTTAGACATATTAACTGCATTCGGGAGGAATTCCATCGATTTGAACATCTGATTCTCCTCTTGATTTTGTGTGTGCTTAAGTTTCTTCCTTACGGAAACTCTGCTAATCTGATGTGGGGAATGTCCAGTACCTTTCAACGTATACTGTATGTGTTCCAGGGTGTCTCGTGAGAGCTCCGTAGTTTTAGAATGATAGTGGCATCTAGATGTACGCAAAAATAGGTAAGTATGTATGGGCATACTGTGGGTGGTATGCCTCAACGAGCTATCTTCTTTCGGGCCGGCTAATAGTTCTAGAAACGGTAGACAGACACCTGTCTCCAATTCTATCGTAAACTTAATATTATGGTGAATTTGGATGTTTAAAAATCGTAGAAGCACTTCCTGTAACGTAACGGATGATGACAATGCACACAGGAGCGCTCGTCTCAAACGCGCACGCCCGTCAGATGAGGTGGAGAGATTCAAATCTATGGGGCGGAGCTTAAACAGAGCACCTAGTTATCACGTGAACGGGAAGGCGCGAGAGACACTGAACAGGCGGTTGATGGGATGTCATATCGAGAATGCTTACTGAAATAAATGTGCGTGAAGATCTTTGACATTTATTGTCACAGGACCCAACAATGCCACAATATTTCCAAAGCAACCAAACTGAGCGTATCGATGAGGCGAGTCCATCACCACCTAGAATACGACAAAAACTACGCAGGTTATTGATAACTGTTAGTTCACTAATTTCCTTAATACATTAATTACGTGAGAACCTGAGGTGCTAAGAACTCAAACTAGGTGACAAATGAAATTTATTTATTTATGCTGTAACCTGTGAGGGCCATGTATTAATATACTAAATAGTATTAACGTTACAAGCAAGAAACTATTTTACAGTTATACAGATTAAGCCATATTTCGTAGTTCTCCACAGTAACAGGTATTATATCAGTTGTGTGTTGATTTTTAAAAATCAACAGAAATTCACAGAAAATACCACACAGCAAGTAAATTACACTTGCCAGAAAAAAAAAACAACGAGCTAAGGGTATCTTGCAGACAAAGAATGATGAAAATACTTTTAACATGTTTTAACTGACCCACGAAAATAGCAGACTTACAACGCTAGCGATCAAAAGCTATAAATTTTCTTGTTGCGAAAAATAATCAAATGAGTACTTGAATTCAAAAGAAGTTAGAATGAATGCACAGAAGTAATTCTCAGGAAAAAGAAAGAAAAAGCAGAAGACGAAATTTACAATTCTTTCGCCCACGAGTGAATTAATTTTGATCTACTCAAGTAATATGAACTAACGGAATGAACATTCAAGAACGTACAGCAAATTTATTAATATATTGATAAAATTTTGAATTTTTGTCGCCTTCCCCTGAGCGTATGTAAATAACCCTTATTGACTAATGTTCGATCTTTGGTAGCTAGGCCCAACGCTGATTCATTGGCTGCTCAGTAACTAACATAAATCCACGATAATTCTAGGACAGCAGCTAGGCAGCCTCAAACACATTCATGTAAATGAATTGCTATATACTGCAAGCGCAAAATAAAACGTATAGCTAAATGTCACTGCACTGATGCTGCCAGTGCAAATCTGATTGCAATAAAATGACATACCACATATATTCAATAAGCATGTGCCAAATGAAGTTGCAGTATGGAGTAACAAAGAGCTCGTGAGAAGCTGTATTGGTGGGTTTAGTAGCAGATCGCCAGAGGACCAGCAACGCATTGTTCTAACGATGCGGTCGTTTGCATTTAGCGCAGTGGATCTGTTGTTCTCACTGAATACGGCTGGTTGGCTTGCGACAACTGCAGCAGACCATCAGTAGAGACAATCGAAGGGCCATTTGCAGTGGGCAACACAATTGACGGCGTTCGGTTCGCTGCCCTATAAGCATTTGTTGCGACCCCGACATGGCTTACAACTGTTTGCAGATGCCTTGCGGACGTGAATTAGTTACATCGCGCCGCTAAATTTGCTACCGATTACGCTGGATCAAAGCCAGAGCGCCGAAAACGCTACGTACTGTCGATGTGTCTTGTTCTGCTGTGAATCGTGCTACGTTTCGAAATTACCGTCGGGTTTAGATTTTTATAAATCTTAAAGAGTGCAGCAGTCCGTTCTACCACACCGTCAGCTATCCCTTCCTCATTCCTGAAACGTGCTGTCGTTATGGTCAAAAGAAACAGCATCTACTCTCCTCTGTAGTTTATATGGTACATTGATAATACGATGTATGCCGTTTTGGCCAGGAAGACGGCCTGATTAGATGATGGAATGGATTCCAACTAACAGAAGGAAAAGAAGAAGAAGAGGAGGAAGCTCGAAAACAACGTTGGAAGAGGAAGTCAGAAGAGCTAAGTCAGAGAGGAAGGAAGAATATCGGAGACTTTTGAAGCTACACACGTCAAAAAAGCTTTTTCATCATCTCGGTTCCGAGAGTTCCGGAACCTGTAGAGAAAATTGGAATAGAGATCAACATAAACACCATTTCCACCCTTTTTATGGCTCATGAAAACCACACATTGCATGTCGTACCACCATACAGCGAGACCTGCAGAGGTGGTGGTCTAGATTACTGTACACATTGTTACCCCTAATACCCAGTAGCACGTCCCTCAGAGAGGTTGGTGGGTCACGTCGTCCATAAACAACCCTTTTCAAACTATCCCACGCATGTTCGACAGGGTTCATGTCTGGAGAACGTGCTGGCCACTCTAGTCGAGGGATGTCGTTATCCTGAAAGAAGTCATTCACAAGATGTGCACGATGGGGGCGCGAATTGTCGTCCTTGAAGACAAATGCCTCGCCAATATGCTGCCGATATGGTTGAACTATCGGTCGGAGGATGGCATTCACGTATCCTACAGCCGGTACGGCCCCTTCCATAAGCACCAGGGCATCAGGGAACCTCCACCTTGCTGCACTCACTGAACAGTGTGTCTAAGGCGTTCAGCATGACCGGGTTGCCTCCAAACACGTCTCAAACGATTGTATGGTTTAAGGCATATGCGACACTAATCGGTGAAGAGAACGTGACGCCAGTCCTGAGCGGTTCATTCGGCATGTTGTTGCGCCCATCCGTATCACGCTGCATGATGTGGTTGCAAAGATGGACCTCACCATGGACGTCGGGAGTGAAGTTGCGCATCATGCAGCCTATTGCGCACAGTTTGAGTCGTAACACGACGTCCTGTGGCTGCACGAAACATGGTGGTCAGGGTTCCTCCGAGCCATTATCCATAGGTAGCGGTCATCCACTGCAGTAGTAGACTTTGCGCGGCCTGAGCGAGGCATGTCATCGACAGTTCCTGTCTCTCTGTATCTCCTAGATGCCCGAACAACATCACTTTGGTTCACTTCGAGACGCCTCGACACTTCCCTTTTTGAGAACCCTTCCTGGCGCAAAGTAACAATACGGAAGCGATCGAACTTCAGTATTGATCGTCTAGGCATGGTTGAACTACAGACAACACGTGCTGTGTACCTCCTTCCTGGTGGAATGATAGGAACTGATCGGCTGTCGGACTCCCTCTGTCTAACCGCCGCTGCTCATGAATGGTTGACTACATCTTTGGGTGGGCTTAGTGACATCTCTGAACAGTCAAAGGAACTGTGTCTGTGACACAACATTCACAGTCAATGTCTATATTCAGGAGTGCTGGGAACCGGGATGATGCAAAACTTTTTTTTATGTGTGTATAAATATTGTCACTTTCATGTAACTTACACGATATGAGTAACGCACGACAGGAAAGTTATGTGGAGGTATGAACATTAATGTGTTCCATTTAGAATTGACATTTGGGGTGACATGCATGGCAATCTTGAGAGCACATCTTGATGTAAGTAATTTTTTGCAACCATTGTATTTGTGTGTGTGTGTCTGTGTGTGTGTGTGTGTGTGTGTGTGATTCAGTATGTATCGGAGACTGACTGAGATGCCACAAATAAACTCAAAAACTAAAAAATAAAAAAGAAAGCAGGATGTATACGTTTAGGTTGTGTTACATCACACTTCCGTGAAGCTATGTGATGCGCTGTTGAGAATATTTGCGCAATTCTTTGTCGTGGCCCCTTTATGGCAGATTTCTTCGCCGCACCACGCAAAGAATCGTGTCTACATCTATATTTGATTCAAGGAAAGCACAAAGCTGAAAGCTGAGTCATTTGCTGCGCTACTGTAAACATAGAAAAAGCTGGTGAAGAAGTTTTCTACAAAAAACGCTTCCTTTGAAGTATAAATAACAAAACATTTATTTTTCATTTTGAAATGGCGGACTTTTTCGCTATGCAGTTCTTCTCTAATGACTGCACGGAAATTAGTACTTAAAAAATATTTCAAATTTTGAGTCTCACATCGAACGATAAGGTGATTATCCTTTCGTTATTATTCATATTTATTAGAATAGTTCAAAGTTGAGTAACTCACTGCCCACTGTTCGAAGCTTTTGCAGTGAATTAAGCGTACGAATTGCGATTGCTAATGTTTGGAAAGCAGAAATTGGCTGTCTAAAGTCGTTGTCATATT
Source organism: Schistocerca cancellata (assembly GCF_023864275.1). Classification (NCBI taxonomy): domain Eukaryota; kingdom Metazoa; phylum Arthropoda; class Insecta; order Orthoptera; family Acrididae; genus Schistocerca; species Schistocerca cancellata. The sequence continues at coordinate 441,180,337 of NC_064627.1, forward strand.
TCAAAATGGATCCCTCAACCATCTGTAGAAGTATTTCGAAATCTTGTATATTCAGTCTCGAGAAATTTCTGAATCCCATTCAAGAACATCGCACCCATGTCTTAATGAACTTTAAAAGGCCTAAATCTCTTTCTCTCTCTTCGTTTTCCAGTCTTCGGTATAAAGTGCAAGTGCCCAAACAAATATCTTTCCTCGCACCACGGAGATAATCGTGTTCAAATCTATATTTGGTTCACTTTTATCAGTAAGTTATCGAAGTGTTCTATAACAAAGTTCCCAAATTTACTCCCCTCGAGGAAATTTCTCAGTCTCATACTATTTTCGGGACCGAGAACTTGCTTAAACACAAAGTAGAAAGATCTGAGAAATTTAGCAATTCAAGTAACGTATATCGAAAGGACATGTTTGCGCCACAGGAGGAGGAGCGTTTCGCAGTTGACAAAGATATTGTCTCTATTGAGGTCGAATTTGAGTGTGACGGTGAAGTCATTTATTTGGTCGCGTGGCACAGGTCCGGATGAAATCAAGTTAATTGTTGGATATTTTCACTGGCCACCAGATTCTGCTGTCAGTAGTTACGAAATACACAGACCATGCAATATGAGTTGGAAGCGACTTTAACCTACCAAGTATAGACTGGGACGTCTATGGACTCACAGCAGGTGGTACAGACAGACAATCTTGCGAAGTTCTATTGAACACGTTTCCCGAAAACTGTATTGATCAGTCATTTCGGCATCCCAAGCGCAGTGGAAGTATCTTAGACCTTGTAGGTATAACCATACGTTATCGATGGAGTCAGTATAGAGACGGAGATTAGTAATAATGATGTCATCATTGCCACTATAGTTAAGAAAGTTAATAAATCAGTCGAGAAGACTAGGTAACTGTCTCTGCTAGAAACAACAGTTGTTAGCATGTCGCTTAGACAATGAAACGACATAATTTAGTTCCAGTACTATGCACATAGAAGAATTATGGAAGAAGTTTAAACAGATTGTAGATCGTGCTCTGGACAAGTATGTACCTAATATGTGGATTAACGACGGAAAAGACACACTGTGGTTTAACAATGAAATTCGTAAAATGCTGAGGAAGCAAAGGTTGTTGCGCTATCGGCTCAAAAGAGAACGCGCAAATGATAAAAGGCAAAGGCTACTAGAGATTCGTACGTATCTAAAAAGATCTACGTGCGAAGCATACAACCATAACTTAGCAAAAGATCTGGTTGAGAACCCTAGAAAATTCTGATCCTATATAAAATATCTAAGAGGCTCTAAGGCTTCCAAACCAGTGGCTCGTCGATCAGTCTGGTATGGCAGTTGAAGACAGCAAATCGAAAGGTGAAGTTGAATTCGGCGTTTTAGGAAACGTTCATGCAGGAGAATCGTACAGAGTCCCGTATGAACGACAAAGTAATAAACATCCCTGGCGTAGAGTAGAACTGAAAGAGCTCAAAACAAATAAGTCGCCTGATGCGGATGGAATCTCAATTCTGTTTTACTAAGAGTACTTCATGGCATTGGCCTCACACCTAGCTTGAATTTATCGCCCAGGGCACTGTCCCAAGTGACTGGAAAAAGCGCAGGTGACTGCTGTACATAAGAAGGGAAAAGGATCGGACTCACAAAATTACTGGCCAATGTCCTTGACATCGGTTTGTTGCAGAGTTATCGAACACATTCTCAGTTCAAATATAACAAATTTCCTTGAGACGGGGAAGGTTCTGTCCATGACTCAGCACTGTTTTAGAAAGCATTGCTCGTGCGGAATTTAGCTTACCCTCTTCTCAAATGATATCCTGCGAACCATGGATGGAGAGCAACAGGCAGATTCCATATTTCTAGATTTCGGAAATCATTTGTCACAGTTTCCCACGTCACACTGATAAGGAAGATACGAGCGTACGGAACAGATTCACAGATATGTATGTGGTTCGAAGACTTGGTAAGTTATAGAATCCAGTACACTGTCCTCGGCAGCGAGTGATAGTCAGAGACAAGGTTATCGTCATGAGTGCCCCAGGAAAGTGTGAGAGGACCGCTGTTATTTGCTATATACATAAATGAACCGGCGGAAAGGGTGAGCAGCAGTCTGAGACTGTTTGCTGACGACGCTGTGAAGGTGTCATCGTAGAGTTACTGCATGAGGATACAATATGACTTAGACAAAATGTGTAGTTGGTGTGATGAAAGGCAGCTAGCTCTAAATGTAAAAAATGTACGTTAATGCTGGTGCGTAGGAAAAACAAACCCGTAATGTTCGAGTACTGCTTGACATAGTCACGTCGTTTAAATACCTGGGTGTAAAGTGGCAAATTAATACGAAATGGGACGAGCTTGTAAGAACTGTAGCAGGGAAGGTGAATTGTCGATTTCGGGATGTTGGGAGAATTTTATGAAGGTGTGGTTCATCTGTAAAGGAGGACACATACAGGGCACTAGTTCGACGCATACTTTAGTACTATTCAAGCGTTTGGGATTCGCACCAGGTCAGATTAAAGTAAGGCATCGAAGCAATTTACAGGCGAGCTGCCAGTTTTGTTGAAGGGTTGAACAACACGTAAGTATTCCGGAAATACTGCGTGAACTCCTACCATACAGCTGACGTATTTAAACCACTATCTCAGTTTTAATCAAAATTCTATAAATTTCATTTAGGTAGGTAGAAAAGATTGAAGTTTTCGAGGTGGATACTACGTATTGCTCATAATATCTGTTTTCAGATCAATATTGTAGTGTCGGAATGTTCATTTAAAATGGGCTCTATCGTTTTGCTTTGGTCCCCATAGAGGCTGCTGTATTGTGAGGCGGGGATTTCATTGTGTATGAGGACTGCAGACAGGTACCTAAAAATAACAAAAAAATTAAATTTAATTATATAGTTTTACTTCTTCGACGTGATAATTCAAACTCTATGTCTGTGTCTCTTACGTCCCCGTGAAATTGTTTCGATAAATCAGTTCGTAGGATGCCAAGAGACGTATTATTGAGCGCGATGACGGCCTACGCATCTGGTAAAATGAATAAAAGCTTCACAATGATCTTGGTGACTTATTTAAACGAGTAATTGACAAGTTCACGGAAAATTGCATTGTATTATTACACAAAATATGAATAGTCGTATGTGTACTAAACTGCGTTGTTGCAAATGCGCATCTGTGGTTAACACTTTCTCGCAGTATAAGCGTCGTACTTAGTGCGTGCACTTCGTGTTTCGCTATCTTAACAGCGGTTTCTGTGCTTTCTAAGGCAGCCTCTCACAAGCCAGGAATAATCCACAATTCCTTATAATGCGATGCCCTGCATCTGTCACTGTGGTGTCAAACCCAGAAGTGGTACACGAGGAAATGTTGCTTCTTTATGAAGAAATACAGGATCTCACACCACGATGCAAAGACGACTGTGAGTGTAAAATAAACACAATATTACATCTTAAAGAAGCCTAGCGTGAAGACTTCGCCAGGTAATGTTTAGGGCTAAGTGTCCATGAACGTTAATTATTACAACACAAACTAGACCAGGAAAATATTGTCTGGTGAAATATTACGTAAGTTTAGCAACGTGTAGCTAATGTAAATCCGAAATACACTCCTGAAAATGGAAAAAAGAACACATTGACACCGGTGTGTCAGACCCACCATACTTGCTCCGGACACTGCGAGAGGGCTGTACAAGCAATGATCACACGCACGGCACAGCGGACACACCAGGAACCGCGGTGTTGGCCGTCGAATGGCGCTAGCTGCGCAGCATTTGTGCACCGCCGCCGTCAGTGTCAGCCAGTTTGCCGTGGCATACGGAGCTCCATCGCAGTCTTTAACACTGGTAGCATGCCGCGACAGCGTGGACGTGAACCGTATGTGCAGTTGACGGACTTTGAGCGAGGGCGTATAGTGGGCATGCGGGAGGCCGGGTGGACGTACCGCCAAATTGCTCAACACGTGGGGCGTGAGGTCTCCACAGTACATCGATGTTGTCGCCAGTGGTCGGCGGAAGGTGCACGTGCCCGTCGACCTGGGACCGGACCGCAGCGACGCACGGATGCACGCCAAGACCGTAGGATCCTACGCAGTGCCGTAGGGGACCGCACCGCCACTTCCCAGCAAATTAGGGACACTGTTGCTCCTGGGGTATCGACGAGGACCATTCGCAACCGTCTCCATGAAGCTGGGCTACGGTCCCGCACACCGTTAGGCCGTCTTCCGCTCACGCCCCAACATCGTGCAGCCCGCCTCCAGTGGTGTCGCGACAGGCGTGAATGGAGGGACAAATGGAGACGTGTCGTCTTCAGCGATGAGAGTCGCTTCTGCCTTGGTGCCAATGATGGTCGTATGCGTGTTTGGCGCCGTGCAGGTGAGCGCCACAATCAGGACTGCATACGACCGAGGCACACAGGGCCAACACCCGGCATCATGGTGTGGGGAGGAATCTCCTACACTGGCCGTACACCACTGGTGATCGTCGAGGGGACAATGAATAGTGCACGGTACATCCAAACCGTCATCGAACCCATCGTTCTACCATTCCTAGACCGGCAAGGGAACTTGCTGTTCCAACAGGACAATGCACGTCCGCATGTATCCCGTGCCACCGAACGTGCTCTAGAAGGTGTAAGTCAACTACCCTGGCCAGCAAGCTCTCCGGATCTGTCCCCCATTGAGCATGTTTGGGACTGGATGAAGCGTCGTCTCACGCGGTCTGCACGTCCAGCACGAACGCTGGTCCAACTGAGGCGCCAGGTGGAAATGGCATGGCAAGCCGTTCCACAGGACTACATCCAGCATCTCTACGATCGTCTCCATGGGAGAATAGCAGCCTGCACTGCTGCGAAAGGTGGATATACACTGTACTAGTGCCGACATTGTGCATGCTCTGTTGCCTGTGTCTATGTGTCTGTGGTTCTGTCAGTGTGATCATGTGATGTATCTGACCCCAGGAATATGTCAATAAAGTTTCCCCTTCCTGGGACAATGAATTCACGGTATTCTTATTTCAATTTCCAGGAGTGTATTTTAACAGTTGCTAGATAAGGAAATGAAGTTTATGAGTAACAAGATACTTCAAGATAAAATGACCCAAAAGACTGAAATACTTAGTTGTAGTAAGACACATTTCGTTTCAGTTTATTAATGTTGTGATCTGCGACAAAAGCTGCCAGTGTTGCTGTAGGAGAAACTGCGAGGCGAAACCATAAGCTCGAACTGCTACAAAGGAACCAATACTAAACGCAAATGCTACTTCTGTCTGTCACACCGCGTGCAATATCATCCCTGGAACTGTCCGGCTGGGTGGCCCGGCAGAAGCCACTGAAGACAGCTGTTACGCTAAGGCTTATAGAATGAACCTCTTTTGGTCACGTCGAAATTTCCAATGGCACAGTTGTATCAGGCCTGCTGCAACCATGTGAGTGCTAGTTTCCGCTCGTTTTTAATTATAACCCAGCAGTCTTTTACGCTTTCGAACGCCGAGCAAAGGCTTTAAAGAATAATGTCCACATTCCGGGCAAGGACAAGTAACAACAGTCAGCCCACTCCCACCAAAGACCGTTCAGGTGATAATTGTTAATGCTGTTGTTGTTGTTGTGGTCTTCAGTTCAGAGACTGGTTTGATGCAGCTTTCCATGCTACTCTATCCTGTGCAAGCTTCTTCATCTCCCAGTACCTACTGCAGCCTACATCCTTCTGTATCTGTTTAGTGTATTCATCTCTTGGTCTCCCTCTACGATTTTTACCCTCCACGCTGCCCTCCAATACTAAACTGGTGATCCCTTGATGCCTCAGAACATGTCCTACCAACCGATCCCTTCTTCTAGTCAAGTTGTGCCACAATCTTCTCTTCTCCCCAATCCTATTCAATACTTCCTCATTAGTTATGTGATCTACCCATCTAATTTTCAGCATTCTTCTGTAACACCACATTTCGAAAGCTTCTATTCTGTTCTTGTCCAAACTATTTTTCGTCCATGTTTCACTTCCATACATGGCTACACTCCATACAAACTTTCTGAAACGACTTCCTGACACTTAAATCTACGCTCGATATTAACAAATTTCTCTTCTTCAGAAACGCTTTCCTTACCATTGCCAGTCTACATTTTATATCCTCTCTAGTTCCATCATCAGTTATTTTTCTCCCCAAATAGCAAAATTCCTTTACTACTTTAAGTGTCTCATTTCCTAATCTAATTCTCTCAGCATCGCCCGACTTAATTCGACTACATTCCATTATCCTCGTTTTGCTTTTGTTGATGTTCATCTTATATCCTCCCTTCAAGACACTGTCCATTCGGTTCAACTCCTCTTCCAAGTCCTTTGATGTCTCTGACAGAATTACAATGTCATCGGTGAACCTTAAAGTTTTTATTTCTTCTCCATGGATTTTAATACCTACTCCGAATTTTTCTTTTGTTCCCTTTACTGCTTGCTCAATATACAGATTGAATAACATCTGGGAGAGGCTACAGCCCTGTCTCACTCCCTTCCCAACCACTGCTTCCCTTTCATGTCCATCGACTCTTATAACTGCTATCTGGTTTCTGTACAAATTGTAAATAGCCCTTCTGCTCCCTACATTTTACCCCTGCCACCTTCAGAATTTAATAGAGAGTATTCCAGTAAACATTGTCAAAAGCTTTCTCTAAGATTAGAATTATTATATTCTTCTTGAAGTCTGAGGGTATTTCGCCTGTCTCATACATCTTACTCACCAGATGGTAGAGTTTTGTCAGGACCGCCTCTCCCAAGGATGTCAGTAGTTCTAATGGAATGTTGTCTACTCCCCGTGCCTTGTTTCGACTTAGATCTTTCAGTGTTCCATCAAATTCTTCACGGAGTATCATATCTCCCATTTCATCTTCATCTACATCCTCTTCCCTTTCTATAACATTGCCCTCAAGTACATCGCCCTTGTATAGTCCCTCTATATACTCCTTGCACCTTTCTGCTATCCCTTCTTTGCTTAGAACTGGGTTTCCATCTGAGCTCTTGATATTCATACAAGTGGTTCTCTTTTCTCCAAGGGTCTCTTTAATTTTCCTGTAGGCAGTACCTATCTTACCCCTAGTGAGATAAGCCTCTACATCCTTACATTTGTCCTCTAGCCAAGCCTGATTAGCCATTTCGCACTTCCTGTCGATCTCATTTTTGAGACGTTTGTATTCCTTTTTGCCTGCTTCATTTACTGCATTTTTATATTTTCTCCTTTCATCAATTAAATTCAGTATTTCTTCTGTCACCCAAGGACTTCTACTAGCTCTCGTCTTTTTACCTACTTGATCCTCTGCTGCCTTTACTACTTCATCCCTCAAAGCTACCCATTCTTCTTCTACTGTATTTCTTTCCCCCCATTCTTGTCAATTGTTCCCTTATGCTCTCCCTGAAACTCTGTACAACCTCTGGTTTAGTCAGTTTATCCAGGTCCCATCTCCTTAAATTCCCACATTTTTGCAGTTTCTTCAGTTTTAATCTACAATTCATAACCAATAGATTGTGGTCAGAGTCCACAGCTACCCCTGGGAATGTCTTACAATTTAAAACCAGGTTCCTAAATCTCTGTCTTACCATTACGTAATCTATCTGAAACCTGTCAGTATCTCCAGGCTTCTTCCATGTATACGACCTCCTTTTATGATTCTTGTACCAAGTGTTAACTATGATTAAGTTGTGCTCTGTGCAAAATTCTACCAGGCGGCTTCCTCTTTCATTTATTACCCCCAATCCATATTCACCTACTACGTTTCCTTCTCTTTCTTTTCCTAATATCGAATTCCAGTCACCCATGACTACTAAATTTTCGTCTCCCTTCACTATCTGAATAATTTCTTTTATCTCATCATACATTTCTTCAATTTCTTCGTCATCTGCAGAGCTGGTTGGCATATAGACTTGTACTACTGTCGTAGGCGTGGGCTTCGTGTCTATCTTGGCCACAACAATACGTTCACTATGTTGTTTGTAGTAGCTTACCCGAACTCCTATTTTTCTTATTCATTATTTAACCTACTCCTGCATTACCCGTATTTGATTTTGTATTTATAACCCTGTATTCACCTGACCAAAAGTCTTGTTCCTCCTGCCACCGAACTTTGCTAATTACCACTATATCTAACTTTAAGCTATCCATTTCCCTTTTTAAATTTTTCTAATCTACCTGGCCGATTAAGGGATCTTACATTCCACGCTCCGATCCGTAGAACGCCAGTTTTCTTTCTCCTGATAACGACATCCTCCTGAGTGGTCCCCGCCCGGAGATCCGAATGGGGGACTATTTTGCCTCCGGAACATTTTACCCAAGAGGACGCTATCATCATTTATCCATACAGTAAAGCTGCATGCCCTCGGGAGAAATTATGACCGTACTTTCCCCTTGCTTTCAGCCGTTCGCAGTACCAGCACAGCAAGGCCGTTTTGGTTAATGTTACAAGGCCAGATCAGTCAATCATCCAGACTGTTGCCCCTGCAACTACTGAAAAGGCTGCTGCCCCTCTTCAGGAACCATACGTTTGTCTGGCCTCTCAACAGATACCCCTCCGTTGTGGTTGCATCTACGGTACGGCTATCTGTATCGCTGAGGCACGCAAGCCTCCCACCAACGGTGGGGGGGGGGGGGGGGCTGTTAATGCTATTTATACCAAAAAGTGAAGGAAACACCCACCTCCCCCTCCACCAGGGCGATAAACGGCGCGAGACAAGGGAACTTTGGACAGTCCGTGATACTCTCGGAAATGCATCAGACGGCTCTTGCCGCCTGTCCGCATCTTAGGGGAAGGTGGGAGATGGTAGTCCATGGAACCACAGGGTTTCTCGAAGAGACAGCCCTCTCGCCGTCAGTCGTTGGTGCATCGAATCTCTGAAGGTCGATTTCTTATCAGTGATGAGAATTCCCATTTTCGCTTCTCTCCTCTCTGCCGTTAGTAATCATCTCTCGTATTAATTGAATCTTTTGTGCAGTCCATTTCCTCGTACTTCATGCATATTCCTTGTTCTCAAAGATGGAAAATGCATAACTACTGAACTGCAGTTTTGGTTCCTAGGGATTATCCTCTTTTCCTAAAATTTCCTCAACTGGCCGAGTTCAGCCTAGCCATCACAAGTCAACACAAGTCAACCGCTGCACTGCCCTGTCCGAACACCATAATTCATGTGCTCTGTGCAAGCTACAAAACACGACTTCTCTCTGGGAGCCACTAAACTCGACTTACTGCCAACACTGCTCTGACCTGCGATTCTATTGTAGCATAGATATTCCATACCGCAGGCAGCGCGTGAGCAATGCATCGAAATTATATCTGCTCAAGTGCGCTAGCGAATAGTAATGAACCCCTGACGGACCGTTTACAGTAACGCACAGACATTCAGGTCAGACCAACCCAGAGAAGATAACTTTGGCACAAGTACAATGATAAAGTACCGAATATGATTGCTAAACCTAAAAGTCTTCCACATTACATGTGAAAATCATGAGGCTGAAGACATAACAGGCGAGTATACGCTCTCATTCCATTTTAATTCTCTAGTGACAACGTATGACCTAATTCTGAATCAAATATTAGTTTATCGGCTCTAAGCACTCGTTCTAATAAAATATTAAAATCCCTCTCTCCACTCTGAAGTAGGCACAAATCTTGCTCTTTGTATGAACTGCACTAATCAAATTCTTATCGATGAGTATTTCATCATGGAAATGTAAATTTCAACCTCATTTCCATATTTGTTTTTAGGTTCATTGGTTAAATAGCCTTCAGCGTAGCAGCAGTCAGATTTTGTAGTCGGTGATCGGAATATACACGGGAACTCAGGTACGGAAGAATAAATGGCGCATCAAACAGGCGGTTTATCCATATAACCACACGTAACGCTATGCTGCGGGAGCCGCGACGTCACTATCTCTTCACCGCAGGCGAGGAGAAGTGACCCTCAGCAGTTAAACTATTTAGGATTATACACGTACCACTGAACAGTATTTTCAAGGAATGGAAATAATACTCCTCTGACATAAAACTGTCGAACGTTCGAAGAAATACTCTGACAAGGAGAACACGGCAAAAGCCATACAAGGTCTCCCAGGAACTTCGCTCGGTGGAAAAGGAACCTTCACTTGTCTCAGGTTATCCGCAGATACTCGACGTTTTCTGAATAAAACGGTGGTCAAAGTTTTCGAGGTATTTTCGACGTACTTTATTTGTCTTTTACTATGCGACGTTGCCCGGTCAAATAGCGTCACAGTGGTTAGCTTCGTGGCTTCCTTATCTTGCGTCCCATGTATCAAACCGGCTTACTGTTTTTTTATTTTATTTTTATAGTTTTCTTTTATCTAACCATGCCCGTAGAAGGTTACTACACGGACGTTTCTTATCAAATTATAGTATGCAAGGACGTTATATCAAGTGCAAAATTATAACTGGTGTCACATGTTTATTATATGGTATATGTGTATCTCGTATGTTGAAGGGTTGCAATCTTCTTAAATACTCATACTGATATCTCGTTTTCATATCAATTCTTGTAATAATTTTTATATTTTATTCATATGTTTATCCTACAGGAAGATTTGGTGCATTTCCTTGGATGGTACTGATCGTAGAAACATTCGAAACACAGATATTCCGAAAACTTCGAGCATCGTGCCAAGGCAAGTTTGCCACTGTGACATTTCATCGTATGAATCTCACTCGGAAAAGTAACACCATTAGCACTGATGAAGATTTCGCGCATTGGCAATAATTCCGCAGCAATCTGTGCCTAACGGATCACTTTTCAGAAAACTGGCGTTTGCAGTTGATTATAACTCAAGATACACTACAGTAATTTCACCGAAAGTAATTTCAAATATTTCTTCATTTTTCTAAATTCATTGCTCTGACGATTAATTAGACGAATAAGGGCAACGTTATATCAAAATATGTGGCAAAACATTCGTCTAGTAATATTTTACAGACGTGGTTGTAATAATGAAAGACAAAAGTAAAAGTAATAACTAGGTATTGAGAAAGGGGTGCAAAATTTTAAAAAAGCTGAGACGCTAACAATTGTGCCATCATTTCGTCTGAGGACACCGCTCGGAAAAGGTACATGAAGTACATCGAAACTACCTCGAAAATTTTGAACGTCATTTTTTCAGAACTGTCAAGTATCTATGGATAAGCCGAGACACGTGTTCGCTTACTTTGACTCCTCTTCCACTGAACGAAGTTTCTGAGCAACCGGGTTATAGCACTTGCCGCATTGTCCTCGTGAGTAATTCTAATTTGTTAAACGTAATTTCAGGTATTACAAACTGCTCAAGAGTTTTTTCACGTTTTCTGGTCTATTGCTGTGCGTTGCTACTAACTTGGGCCACAATACTAATTGTTTATAATGCTAAACTGCTTCCACTGGCATAACAGTGCGGAAAGGCGGGGGAGGGGGGGGGGGCTCTGCCGTCCTGACCTGCCACCGCCGTCCTCCCACCCCCACCCCCACTCCCCGTGATATATTTCTCACAAAAAAGGATATTGTGGTGATATATATTCCTAATTTGACTAGTTCTTACGATCGCTGATAATCTGCCGAGTGTGTATTTGGTTACATGAGGGCTAAATAAGGATCACTCCCTTTTTTTTTTCCTTTATTGAATTTCAATTCCCCCTGAAGGGGGCGGGCTGGCAGCAGCTTAGGACGCCGCTCTGCAGCCTACAGATTTTCTGACAAAGAGCAGGAGAATAAATAATAATAAAAAACAGGCGATAAAATCGGGGACTTAGTGAGTAACAAGGTGAGAAGAAAACGGGGAAATTAAAACAAGCAACAGAGGGATGATGAAGCGAATACAAATACATACGGAGCAGACAGGGAAAACAATAGACAATTAAAAAAACACGGCGACAGTCTGGATTCTGTTCGCAAAGTATATAAAATTCACACCCAGCGACAGCACGGTTTCTGTTCGCAACACGTGAAAGACAAACAACACTGAATAGTCACTAGAACACAGCACGAAAAAGTCAGCAAAGGTGACACCACAGTCGAGAGCATGTGGGGGGAAACTGGACAGAAGATGGGAAAACAAAAAGGGGGGAAAGGAGAGTAAAAGCGAAGGGGGGGGGGGGGGAACCGGGAAAGGAGCTGATGGAGGATGAGGACCCATAAGAGGGGTGGCGGGCAGACGCGACAGGGAGGGGGGTAGGCAAAGGAGGGGAATACAAAAGGACTGGGGGGGAGAAGGGAGGTAGGGAGAGGTGTAGTGGGGAGGAAACAGGACGGAAGGGGGGGGGAAGAGGGAGCCCAGGGAAAGGACAGAGGAAAGGAGGGGGAGGGAGGATCAGAGTTGAGATCACTCCCATGGCCGCCTCTAATATAGGTGACTTGTTACTCAGCCCTATAGTTCAGCTCGATTCATGTGGTTAAAAGTCGATAGATCTCGTGATTTCGACTGCTGCCTAACGCAGCAATTGTGTTACACAAGGCTTAATTTAATTTCATATATTATACCAAATTACGATTTTTCCTAATAACAGCCTTAAATGCTTCAACCATGTTATTATTATTTATTAGCATGCTGAATATTAATAGTCAACATTTAGGTTTGTGTGTACATCGGTAGTTACTGAATTTTGACCGATGTTTCAGTAAAATATTTACGATTGTAGTGTTGTTATATAACATTGTTTTTTGTTTGAGCCGTGGCGGTTTCCGTGAGGGCGGGCGTGATCCTACTGGCGCCACTTGTGCGCTCGTTCTATCGACTCTGGCCCTCGTCATATCATCTTTGCTGGGTTATGTGTTCCCTCTGGATGCTGTGTGGCGGAGAGAGGTGTGTGGGACAGAGCTGGAAGGGTGTGCCTGAGAACTCGGCGTCCTGGCATGGGAGCGAGTTAACACCGTGGACCGTTGGGCTATGGGGGCCCGCGTTTTCCTGCTGCGTTGGCCGTTGCTACCGGCGAGTTTAGTGGGCAAGGAGCAGCTCTCCGTGCAACCTGGTTACGACGTACACGAGACAATTGTGGTGTGCTAAATACGTCGAGATGTATTGAACAACTTGTTAACAGAGACGAGAAGCTGGGCAGTATTTCCGGTGCCTACATGAAGCTATTGGCCTCCTTGGCGTTTGTGTAAAGTTATCTATGAAGACAGTTTAGTAAATACTAAACTGAAAGACTGTTAATTCTGCCATGTGTCAACTTGCCAAGATTCCAGTTTCTTATGCCTTTCTTTGACCCCTTTGGGGCTGTGTCTCAACCTGGAACTTTCTGTATGCGCTTAGCTAGTATTTTGCAATTTTACTTTTATACTTGAAATCATGATTTGTTATTATTGAGTATTTGAAACCAGTAATCGTAATTTCTTTTTGTTATAGACCTCATGGCCCTTGCTGGGGCGAGTTATTGGACTGGCCTGTAACTAAAGTTGTGTGTGCTCAGCCTAAAGGTGCGCACGTGTGGGTCACGTCTGCGTGCGTGCTTGTATTTGCACACTCTCTTACCCGGTGTTGAGGAACCCTTCGGATTATAGTTCTACAGTTTAACTTAACATCTGCCATTTGGTGCGTATTCCAGTTACAGTGTCTATTAGCCCTCAAGATGTTCCAGTAAAGGTATACCATAATTTTTTAAATCTTGGTTATGTAATTATTCTTTTAAACGACCTTGTACATTGATTCTTCTTATTTCTGGGAAGGCTGACTTGCTATGTTATCAGAGGGCTGCTCCCGTACTGAAGTTTTAATAGTGCATTTTCAGTTACCCGTTTAAGTATTACTGTGTATGTTAATTTTTATCAAACTTGTTTTGCTGTGTGTTATTTGGTATATTTTGACAGCCATGCATCGGCAGCAGTTGACCCGTTGCTGTTCTGCTGGCACAGACCAGGGACGTGTTTTCTTTCTGCTTCGACGGCCTTCTCGCCATCGCAGTAGGCCTAAGTGATGGCAGGTCACACGCTATTCTGCGGCCCTCCATGTGCATGAAATAATATCTTGATCTATACTAAACTTCTGGACTACACTCGTCACACTTCTTCCTTCTTCAATTTCCCGATGATTCCTTTGTGTGTGAAGTCATCCAGATGTCGTTTTGGAAATATATTGTAAAACACCTCCATACCGCACAGATATTGCTCGCTAACTGACAGTCTTTTCTCGATCCTTCAATATCTCGTATTGCGTGATCAGCCACATTTGGAGCTGTAGTCTCACTGACCGCATGACATGTGACGTCCAATTTTTTGTGCACGTCTGACAGACCTCTGGCAACATTCTCCCGCACTTTCACTCATTTCCACCAAGTTTCCAATATGTTATGTTACTTTATCTATGTTGTCCTTACATTTAGCAGTTGTTGTTGTTGTTGTCTTCGGTCCGTAGAATTGTTTGATACAGTTCTTTACGCTACTCTATTCCGTGCAAGGCTCTTTATCTCTGAATAACTACATCAACTTCTCTTTTCCACCTGTTTAGTGTATTCAACTCTTGTACTCTCTGTACAATTTTTACCCTCACACTTGCCTTCAGTACTGAACTGGTGATCGCTTGATGTGTCAGAATGGGTCCTATCAACCGATCCTTTCTTTTAGCCAAGTTATACCACAAATTTCTTTTCTACTCAATCCTATTCAATACGTCAACCTTGGTTACTCGATCCACCCATATAATTTCAGCACTCTTCTGTAGTACCACATTTCAGAAGCTTTCTTTCTCTTCTTGTCTGAACTGTTTATCGCTCAAGTTTCACTTTCGTACACACTACAGACAAATTACCTTAGAAAAGACTTCCCAATACTTATATCTATATTCGGTATTAACACATTTCTCATCTTAAGAAATACCTTTTTTGCTATTGCATTTATATCCTATTTATATCCTCTCTACTTCTGCGTCAATAGTTATTTTACTGCCGAAATAGGAAAACTCATCTACTACTTTTAGTGTCTCGTTTTCCAATTAAATTCCCTTAGCATCGCTGGATTTAATACGTCTACATATCATTACCCTTGCGTTGTCTTTGTTAATGTTCGTCTTTATCCTTCTTTCAAGACACTGTCCGTAGCGTTCAACTGTTCTTGCAAGTTGCTGGATGTCTCTGACAGAAGTATAATTTTCTCGGCAAACGTCAGTCTAAACTTGAATTCCTAGTGCAATTTTTTCTTTAGTTTTCTCAAATGCTTCCTCAATGTACAGATTCAATAACATCGGGGACAGGCTACAAACCTGTTCCATTCCCTTCTCAACTGCTGCTCCCCTTTCATGCCCATTGACTCTTATAACAGCCGTCTGGTTTCTGTACATGTCGTATGTAACGTTTCGCTCCATGTATTCAGAATTTCAGAGTGTGTACTCCAGACAACATTGTCAAAAGCTTACACCACATCTACAAAAGCTATAACCGTAGGTTTGCCTTTCCTTAACTTATCTTCTAAGACAAATCGTACGATCAGTACTGCCTCGCAAGTTCCTACATTTCTCCTGAATACAAAATGCTGCTCCCCGAAGTCGGCTTCTCCATTCTTCTGGAAGGAATTCGCGTTAGTATTTTGCAGTCATGACTTATTAAACTGATAGTTCGGTAATATTCAACTTGCCGGCTCCTGCTTTCTTTGGAATTGGAACTGTTACACTTTTCTTGACGTCTGAGGGTATTCCGCCAATATTGTGCACCAGGCGGAATATTTTTGTCTGGCTGGCACTCACAAGGAAATTAGTTGTTCTGATGGAAGGTAGTCTACCCCAGGGACCTTGTTTCGACTTAGATCTTTCAGTGCTCCGTCATATTCTCCTCCCAGTGTCACATCTCCTACCTCATCTTCGTCTACGTCCTCTCCTCTTTCTATAGCATTGTCTTCATTTCCCTTGTATAGCCCCTCTACATATTCCTTCCACATTTCTGCTTCCGCTTCTTTGCTAAGTACTAGTCTTACTCTGAGCTCTTGATATTCGTACAGCAGCTTCTCTTTTCTCCAAATGCTTCTTTGTTTTCCTTTATGCGCTATCTGTTTTTCCCTAGTTAGATGTGCTGCTATATCCTCACATTTTTCGTCTGGCCATTCCTGCTTAGCCATTTTGCACTTCCTATCAATCTCATTTGCAGATGTTTGTATTCCCTTTCGCCTTCTCCACTTGCTACATTTTTATATTTTCTACTTTCATCATCTAAATTTAATATGGTCTTTGAGCTACAAGGATTTTTACTAGTCTTTGTCATTTTACGTGTTTGATCAGTTACCTACACTATTTCATCTCTCGAAACTACACATTCGTCCTCAACTGTATTCCTTTCCTGTGGTACAGTCACTCATTACCTGATTTTTCCCTCTAAAGCTCTCAACAATCACTGGTTGTTTCAACTTACACAGTTCCCATCTCCTTAATTTCCTGACTTTTGCAATTCTTCAGTTTTAATCTACAGTTCACAACCAATAAATTGTTGTCCACATCTGCCCCTGAAAATGTCTCACAGTTTAAAATTTGGTTCCTAAAATTCTGTCTTACCCTTACATAGGACGGGGCGTGAGTCGTGCTTGGGTAATTCAGTTGGTAGGACTTGCCCGCGAAAGGCAAAGGTCCCGAGTTCGAGTCTCGGTCCGGCACACAGTTTTAGTGTGCCAGGAAGTTTCATATCAGCGCACACTCCGCTGCAGAGTGAAAATCTCATTCTGAAAACATCCCCTAGGCTGTGGCTAAGCCATGTCTCCGCAATATCCTTTTTTCAGGAGTGCTAGTTCTGCATGGTTCGCAGGAGAGCTTCTGTAAAGTTTGGAAGGTAGGAGACGAGGTACTGGCGGAAGTAAAGCTGTGAGGACGGGGCGTGAGTCGTGCTTGGGTAGCTCAGTTGGTAGAGCACTTGCCCGCGAAAGGCAAAGGTCCCGAGTTCGAGTCTTGGTCCGGCACACAGTTTTAATCTGCCAGGATGTTTCTTACCCTTACATAATCAATCTGAAACCTGCCGGGCCGGCCGTTGTGGCCGAGCGGTTCTAGGCACTTCAGGCTGGAACCGCGCGACCGCTACGGTCGCAGGTTCGAATTCTGCCTCTGGCATGGATGTGTGTGATGTCCTTAGGTTAGTTAGGTTTAAGTAGTTCTAAGTTCTAGAGGACTGATGGCCTTAGATGTTAAGTCCCATAGTGCTCAGAGCCATTTGAACCAAACCTGCCGGCTTCACTTTCATAATATTTAAACTAAGTGTTAGCGGTGATTAAATTATGCTCTGTACAAAATTCTACTAGGCGGCTTCTTCTTTCATTCCTCTCCGCCAGTCCATATTCAGGTACTATTTTTTTATCCTCTTGTGTTTCTTATTATCGAATCACTATCACTATTAGGCTTTCTGTGCTTTAACTACCTCAATAATCTTCTTTGACTTATCATGCACTTTTTCAATTTCTTCATTATCTGCGGTGCTAGTTGGCGCATGGGAGTGCACTGCTGTGACAGGTGTTGGCTTGGTGTCTGTCTTGGCTACGATAATGCGTTCAGTATGCTGTTTATAGTAGCTTACCCACATTTCTGTTTTCTTAGTCATTATTAGACCTTCTCCTGCTATACCCCTAATAGATTTTGTATTTATAACCCTGTACTCACGTAACCAGAAATCCTTTAATTTTTCTTACCTACCCAACTAAGCGACCTAAGCTCCACGTTCCGACCTGCAGACTGCCAGTGAGCCGTGGTAAAATTTGCTGTTTTGAAGAGCGCACCGCAGCGCATAGTGTAAAGCAGTCGCCTTTCGTTCCTGGCGGTGGCGCCGCTGTAGCAATCGCAGCTTTGGTGTCTCCCTCTGGTGTGAAATGGGAAAGGTTGCTTGTTCACGTGCATTTAAGGCGCGCTATGAGCTCGTCAGGGTTATCCTGTACACCTCCCGTAAACTCGATCCTCCACACCCGCTCATCTCCCCGATCCTCTCCCACCCCCGCCGCTGCCGCGCCTGTATTCCCATGTCCCACCCGGTCTCCATCTCTCCACCCTCCTTACCCTCTCCCAAGGTGGCTTCCGCCAGCTCCCCCTCCCTGATGATGTCCTCCACCGCTCCATCTACCCCTCCTATCAACTTTGACCCTGCCCCACCCACCACTTCCGGTGTCCTTTCCTTTAGGCACCCTCCCTCCCTTCTCTTCCCTTCCCTTATCTTCCCTTTTCCCCCATCCCCTCCCTCCACCCCTCTTCCCCCGGGCTTCCCCTCCCCCTTCCTCCCTCCCCCCTATCTCCCCTGCCCATGGCATCTCTGCTCTCCCCTCTCGCTCTCCCACTCCCCTTCCTCCTCCTCCTCTCTTGGCAGGTCCCCAGACTCGCACACGCATAGTGAACATTCGCGCGCCGGAGATCATCGCCATCAGTGTCTCGTGTGTGTGCTTCGTTTTGTGTTTCGCGTTCTTTCGCAGTTACAACTCCACTGTTCGCATATGCCGTCGCCGTCCTCCGTGTTCTGTGCGCCGTGTCAACAAGTGTTAGTGTTTTTATCGTCCAGCGTGAACGGCTTCATGTCTATTGTCTTTTGTCTCTACTTTTTTTTGCCCGCCATTTTCATTGTATTGTCTATGTCGCCTCTTTGTCACATGATTGTACCACTTAAGGCTGAAGAGCGGGGTACTATGCTGCTGACAGCCCGCCTGTATGAGGTGATAAAATTACAATAAAGGAAAAAAAAAACTCGTCAGGGGGTCAGTCAGTCGGAGGCAGTTGGTCAGCCAGGACAGTCTCAGTCTGGGCGAGTCTGGTCAGTTGGACAGCCATGTTAGTCTGCGTCTGTCTCTCGTCCGCATTGGTGAGGCGGTTAGTGTCTGTCGGTCGTCCGGAGTGCTAGTATGTTTTAGGCCGCCAGTCTGCTCGAGTTTGCTCAGGCAATGGGCATTTGCGGTTGGATCGATCGTTTGGTCGGTTGCTCACTGGGACGCAACTTGACTTGTCCGCCTGGAGCGTCGGCGCATATGAGGTCGCCACGGGAGTCCAGTGGCTGCGCCGTATAGCGAGGCGTAGTGGCTTCGCGGCCGACACGAGAGCAGCAGGAGTCAACCCACGACGTCGGTCTGGCCGGTGCGAGCTGCGACGCCGTGATGTAACTGGTTCTGGCCGGCCGGAGTGGCCGTGCGGTTCTAGGCGCTACAGTCTGGAACCGAGCGACCGCTACGGTCGCAGATTCGAATCCTGCCTCGCACATGGATGTGTGTGATGTCCTTAGGTTAGTTAGGTCTAATTAGTTCTAAGTTTTAGGCGTCTGATGACCTCAGAAGTTAAGTCGCATAGTGCTCAGAGCCATTTGAACCATTTTTTGTAACTGGTTCTCCGAGCGGTTCTGGGCCCCTTCAGTTACGATCTTGTGGAGCTTGGCTCGGTCCTTTCCTGATGCAGGGATGTCGTTTTGCCAGTGGGCGTGTTTCCTCTGCGTGGTTGGGTCCGAGCCGGTATTTCCGCCGTCGTGTGTCTGGAAGTGAGTGGGAGACGCACCAGCAGGGCAATCGCGACGGAGCGGCAGTCGCGGACGGAGCAGCGGGCAGTCGGTCGGTTGGTGCGGACCAGGAGAGACGGGAGATGTGCGCTCCTTCCTGCGTCCGTTGAAGCGGCTGGCAGCGGACGGTTCGAGAGAGCGTTGGGGGTGCTGCGCCATGTCTTCCCCAGAAATCGCAGTTTATTAAAAATGATTGAAGATATGTTGTTTCATTTACTTGTTAAATTCCACTTGTTTTCTTGGTGAGGTCACCAGCCCCTCTGTTTTGGGGTCGTCCCACCATTCTTCTCCGTTTGCCCACCCGCGGGAAGGTGGTTATTTGTGAATTTCCCTTGTGGAATTGGGGAGGTTTAGAGAAATCTGCAGTTCGGGTTGTTTAGTAACCCCCCCCCCCCTCCCCCTGTCCATCTGCCATACGTTAATAGCTGCCTCTGTCATGTTTGTCGGATTCGGTGTTAACGAATTTATTGCTTAAAGGCCGAATTCTTGAAATATGTTTTTATCTTGACTATCATCTTGCGAGGTGGTATGTGTGTAATGTGGAGCATGTTGTACATTTTATGTAAGTCTGCATTTTATGGGTTTTATTTAAATAGTCAGTTTAGGTTATAAGGTTGCCACCCTTCCACTGTAAGAGTCCTTTAAAAAAATTGCTCTTTCAGTGGCAAACAATTTGAGTGTTGTACCATTTCCATCCCTCTTACGGGGTTCATAGTTTACGTGTTTGTGAGTTGTTAAAAATTTTTTGTTTAAAGTAATCTGGTGTGTTGTAGATTTGCAGCAGTGTACTCTTTCAGAGGTTGTTGTGAGCGGTCATGACTACGCCCGTGTTGTAAGGGAGCAGGCAAGCTTCTCAGCCCGAAGGCTCATACTGTTAATATTGTTCTTTCTGTCTCTAAATAAAATTGTAACTTGATATTTCGAGGGTGCTTTTCTCCTTATAATTTTAAATCCGTTTTTGAAAAAGCTTTTAGGAATAAAACTCACAATTGTTAAAAGTAATTTCATTTTCCATCAGTTACTTCCTGACAACTACTTCCACGCTCACCTAGTGTTATTAAATGTGTTAATGTTCTTGATGAACCGCTAGTAAATGAAGTAAATTCCTTAAGAAAGGATTTTGAAAGTAAATTCACGGTTCAGCCAGTTTCATTTTTCTGATGACGACACCCTCCTGAGTAGTCCCCGCCTGGAGATGCGAATAGGGGACTATTTTACTTCCGGAATATTTTACCCAAGTGGATACCATAATCAGAGCTGCATACCTCGGGCAAAATAACTACTCCCCTTGTTTTCAGCTGTTCGCAGCACCAACACATCAATGGCATGTTGGTTGATGTTACAAGGCCCGATCAGTCAATCATCCTCACTGCTGCGTCTGCAGTCACTAAAAAGACTGCTCTCTGACTTCAGGAACCACACGTTTCTCTGGCGTCTCTTGTGGTTGCATCTACGGTATGACTACCTGTGTCGTCGAGCCTCGAAGTCACCCCACCACAGCAACGTCCACGGCTCATAAAGGGGGGCGGAGTTATCCAGAGCAATGTATATTTCCTCCTGGTCATCAGTGCACAGAAATAATGATTAATTTTGTTTGTATTTGCCAATATCTGTTCTCTGAATACCTGATATATCAAAAAAGATAGGGGAGAAACATTGTAGTGATATATCAGTTGCATACGACAAGAAATTCATAATATGTGTAGCTACGCAACTACAATATACTGATATATTCAGAATATTTTTATGCAGCTCAGTGCGTGTATTAATGGAGGAGAAATCGACAGCATAGAAACAGAGAATCAAAATTTAGAGAAAATGGTATATTCAGAAGGGCGGTGTATATAAGTATAACTCTAATATCATGTGGTGCACCTGGATACAAGAAACTGACAATAAACTGAAAGATACTAAAATCTAGACTATTAAACATTAGCGGGGGATACACTGGGAAAAAATACTCGTAAACCCCTCTCCATAGGTAACCAAAAATACGAAAACAGAGCGACTAAATAGTTCCTCCTTCCACCTACTATATCGAGCTACACGTGTACCTTCTGGCTGAAATTCCTTCCTTCATTTTCAGAAAGTGTCATCGTTCCATAAAGTTTTCCACTAACAAGTTGTTTAATCTCGTTGCCCCATCAATGGCATTACCGGATAGTCGGGGTACGACAAGCAAAAGTTACACCCTTTGAAGGAGCCATAATGTTACAATCTGCAACGCTATGTTGCCATACTTTGCTGCACTGTGACAACAGAGTAACATAATGTGAGGTAGGAAGTATGCTTAAAAAATAATTTATCTGCCAAACGTGGACTGGCAGATGACAGAAATTAAACATTTCTTTCTATTAAATCGAGTAATTAAATTACTTATGCTTGTACTTTAAGTCTCCGCGTCACTTCTCGCATTGTGCTATCTCCGTGTTAACTTACTCATCTAGATCGGAAATTATTATTTCTGTTTTACTGTGTGCTTTTAACTGTACGATTTTTTTGTAGACATATCAGTTTACTCAAGACGTTCAAATATAATACTGAAATATATTCACGTATCCTCGCAGAGTTTTCCTTATATAGGGTATCCCAAAAAACACTGACAACACTTATGTTGTGCATGATGGTAAAGTGATCGGTTTTCAAGAAAGAGCCCATATGCGGAAACCCACAGCTTGGGTGCTGGGGAGCGTCGATGTCTGAGAACGAGCGGTTGTGACGGTTTGTTGCGATATGGTGTCTGAATACGAAACGCATCCAACCCGTTACCCATCTGTGTACGGCAGATGGACGATCTGAGCCTAGTAATATTCCTGCGCATGCGTTACATTCCTCCACAACAGCAGTTGGGTGCACCCTACTGCGGATATCGTGTGGTCTGCCAGTGCAGTAACGTTACTGTCAGCAGTCCGACATGTACCAGTACACAGCCGCGGTAATGACCGACAATGGGCTTGCATGTGGCAAGGCGGTTTGCAATGGGAGATCTACTGCAAGACTGTATCCGGAGCGTTTTCCAAAAAGACGTACGCCACATCATTCCGCGTTCGTGAAGCTCGAGAGATGCCTCAGAGAAGTCGGAAAATTGCACATAGATATTTTCAGCCTGAGGTGTGTCTGCTGAACAGTAAAGCAATAGCACTTTCTGCTTGATACTTGTGAATACCATCAGTCTACTGCTTTTTCTCTGGTAGGTGCCAAAACGTGACGCGGATGGACGACGCTCGGCTTGAACACTACTGTGGAGAGGGACGTGCTGACACTACCATCACTCGGTAGGTCTCACAGGCGTTGTATACGGAAAAAAGTGCCGTGTGGCGTGTTGACCGTGAATACTGGCTCCACCCATATCATCTGCAGCAAATCCAGGCGTTGCAGGAGGGTGGCTACCTAAGATGCGTACATTCTCTGCAGTGGTATTTACAACAATGCAAACTCCAACCGCAATTGTCAACTTGGTGCTACTCACGGGTGAATGCACGTTTACTAGAGACGTCATATTAAATCTGCACAACGTGCATGTTCGGGAGGACGAAAATCCGCATGCGCAGATGACGCAAAATCACCAACACAGAGCCGGTATTAACATATGGACCGGGATAGTTAATGACCATATCATTGGGCCATATATATTAGGACCGATCAGCCCTACATTTATCAGAGACGTTTTGCCTACCATGTTGGTGATATATGTGGCCGCTACGCGACGGAGCTCCAGCGCACTTTGATGTCGATGTGCGGAATCACCTCAACGTCGCATATTCCAACCGATGAATTAGTAGAGGTGGACCAGTTCCACGGCCAGCATGGTGGCCCGATCTTACTCCTCTCGACTGTTTTCTGTGGGTATTATGAAGAGTTCGGTGAATGGAACACCTGTAACGTCAGCAGAGTACACTATTGCTCGAGTCCACGGAGAGATTGAAATACTTCAAATATTCAAACAGAGCTGCACGTATTAGCTCATGCGCGTGAGGCTCAGCACCGTCGATATAGGCTCCGCATTGATGTTAGAGGTACGCAGTTCGACGAACGTTTGTAATGTAGACAGCGCGATGTGCTGTTCACATGGGGAGGGGTCTATTGACGTAAAGCGGAAAGCACACACATCTAGGCACTCTCTAGTGTCCAAGCTATGCGTTTCCGGATATTTCGGATATTTCTCCTTCTCGAAAACCCATCAGTGTGCCGTCCTACACAACATTCTAAGCGTTGTCTTTGTGTGTGTGGGGGGGGGGGGGGCGGGGGGAGGGGGGAGGGGGGGAGGGATGGAGGGAGCTGGTCAGGTGGCACCGTGTCTATGAAAGGAGAAACTGTTTAAGTGACAACATGAAGCAAAAGCTACTGATCTAGAAACATGAAATTTTGACGGAATGTTCTTCGTGGGACGTAGCAGTTCTCTAAGGAAATGAAATTCAAAATTTAGCCGCAAAAAGCATGAGATGAAGGTTCGAATTTTTCTTCCAATTGATGCACTGCCTAAACCATTCGCCCCAGAAACATGAAACTTGATGGGACTCTTTTATTTAGGCTCTTATTGAGGAATCAATAAAAACTCAAAAAGGCTGAAACGAGTATGAATGTAGTTTCTGGGAACGCGAAGTCGTACAGTCGAAGAATCAACACCCGGACTAAACCATAGGTCATAGAGACATAAAATTCGGATGGAACGTTATTTGTGTGACGTAGATTCCTGATAAGAAATTATTTTTGAACAGTCATCACTGACTGATCAAAATCCGGTTCAAAATTTTGTTAAAGTATCGACGTACAGTTTTAGGTATTGGTCCTAGACCGTCAAATGTTGAGAAAGCATTTGTTACATAACGTAGGTGCTTATTACGAACGGATTTCGCGAAATTGTAGTCCTAAGGGATCGAAATGGACTTTCGGTTTTCTGTACGAGGTGCATTTCCGATTTCGCAACTCGACGACGAGTGAAATTTGAGTTACCATTCGTTAATGAGTGTTTCACAATTTCCATTACATGCTTGTAGGTGTTTCAGAGGAGAAGGGACTTAGTAGATAAAGTTTTGACCATTGCTACCAGCAGTCACATACAGTGGCTACATTCCTGCCAAGTCTTTCTGCATTATAGCAGAAGGAATAACCAGCTTATTTAGCCCTACTACACGACCACTTTCAAACTGAGTCAGGTGTTAATAATGGCGTCTTTGTCGCCTTAAAGACAGTGTTAACTATAGTCAGAGCAATGAACGACAACGGTTCGCGCAGGTCGAGAAACGGATGTGGATTGCATTATCGCTGGTTCCAAGCGACAGTTGCGGTACGTGCAACACGTGCTTTGCGCTTGCTGCAATGGTGTATCCTGCAGATTATGTCTCTCACTTACTTGTGTAGAATTTTTCGCTTACATCAGCATCAGCCGTGATGACTCGCAATAAATGGAATAAAAAATCCCTAAGTGACTTGCTACGACCACGCTTAATGCTTATGTTGAGTACGACGTCTGCAACAGATGGCTCACAACGCTGCTGAACGCTCATTAGCTGTCGGTGACTGCGTGACGTAGGTGCGCAGAGCGAGCCTAAACTCGACCGCCATCGTTTGCGATTACAACTATAACATCAACTCACCACGCCGAATCTCAAAGGCAGTCAACACTCACGACCTTCACCATGTATATTTAAAGCAAACCTGATTTGCATCCTCTTATTTGAGCTAATAGCGCCACTCTTATACCGCTGGGTGCGAAATGTGAATAAACATTACCTTTTGGCTGTAGAAACAGTACTAACAACTTTCGTTTACGTCGCACAACTCTTTCTTGCTGCTGTATTTTTTTCCCATCAAGATATGAGAAGAGATAGTACCTCAGATTTGCCGAAAAGCTGTAAATCACCTAGAGCAAACGGTTACAGAGACACCTCTTTTTCTGCTTGTTTTCTTCGTAAATTTTTTCCATCGCGATTCAATTCGCTTCATGTAATTTTGTCGTAGAGCTTGAAATCGATACTAATACACGTGTGCCATCGTGATGAAAGTAAGATTACCGAAGTACAAACCGTGATTTCGTAGGGAAACTCCTTTATTCATCGCGAATCCTTTTATATTAATTACCGATACTTGGGTTCAATTTAGAAAATCTCTTACAATAATGTGTCAAATCTTCGTTAAAAGAGACAGAAATTTTATAAAAGCCACGACCTTTTCGACGTACGTAATATCACACTAAATGACTCGTTGTGGAAATGTTTAGTTCCTCTGAAGCAACAATTCGGATTTAGCTCCACGCGGTTTCAGTCCTTTCCATAATACACACCAATATTCCATTGCCGAATAGCTATGCATACTAATGGAATAGATTTTCCGCATCGTTGCGCTTCGGGAACCCTTAGACAATATGAAAGCCAGTCCATAAAACCAACAGAATGGCTCCCGTGTGAGAAATGATTGCCTGATCTTGGGTGTATTTCGCTCTTTTTCATAATATCGGCTACTATGCAGTTTTAGTAAATCACGACTAATCAACATGACATCTCTCTAACACATTCTTCAGAGAATCCAGGGTGATCCACAATTATGTACTTATTTTTATTTTGTTATTATTCTGCCACAAATGATATAATATTAAATAATTTTAACGTTACATTATGCTCTATTCTTTGCCATTACATAATTGTTACGTAATGTCCATGTCTAATCACAACTATAGCTGTTGTATAGGCTGACAGTGTTCGGATTTCAGACAGAATGGAAGTATGGCAGCCGCCTATAGTGGTTCAGATATGGTCGAGATGGGAGGGACGTAGACGTATGACAGGTTGTGAAAGTAATGAGAAGACTGCTGATGAATTCGTTATGTACGGTTTCGATTACTCACGAGAAGAGGGCTTGGTCCTTAACGACATTTATTACTAAAGAGGCTAAAGCTAACACTGCCGCGGTGTTTGCACAAGATCCTAAGAAGCCCCTGAGACAGTGTCACATGGAATCCGCATTATCACGTGGTTTGCTCTGACCGATAATGAAGGAACACTTCGGAAGCAGTGACGAGGGAGGGAGGCGCGAGCTTACGAAACGATATGTTTCAGTGGTCTTTCAGGAACGTTGCAACCCGAGTGCAACGGAGTGTTATTAAAATTGGTGCCTATATTGAAGCATGAAATTGCAGAATCCATAATACAAGTGAAATCAATCATGTAACAAACTTTATGGAAGATAAAAATGGCCAGCCGTTGTGGCCGAGCGATTCTAGGCTCTTCAGTCCCGTACCGCGCTACTGCTACTGTCGCAGGTTCGAATCCTGCTCCGCGCATGGATGTGTTTGATGTCCTTAGGTTAGTTAGGTTTCAGTAGTTCTAAGTTCTAGGGGACTGACGACCTCAGAAGTTAAGTCCCATAGTGCTCAGAGCCATTTGAACCATTCTGATAAAAATGTGGTCATAACAGTGGACATCCCTGCACATGAAACTTCCTGGCAGATTAAGACTGTGTGTCGGACCGAGACTCGAACTCGGGACCTTTGCCTTTCGCGGGCAAGTGCTCTACCAATTGAGGTACCCAAGCACGACTCACGCCCCGTCCTCACAGCTTTACTTCCGCCAGTACCTCGCCTCCTACCTTCCAAAATTTACAGAAGCTCTCCTGCGAACCTTGGAGAACTAGCACTCCTGAAAGAAAGGGTATTGCGGAGACATGGCTTAGCCACAGCCTGGGGGATGTTTGCAGAATGAGATTTTCACTCTGCAGCGGAGTGTGCGCTGATATGAAACTTCCTGGCAGATTAAAACTGTGTGGCGGACGGCGGCGAGGTACTGGCGGAAGTAAAGCTGTGAGGATGAGGTGTGAGTCGTGCTTGGGTAGCTCAGTTGACAGCCGGTACGGTAGCTCAGCGTGTTCGGTCAGAGAGCCAGTTGGCCTCTGTAATAAAAACTGAGTGGAAGGATCAACTACCGAACTTGAACAGGATGTCTTCTAGGCGCGTTCTAGGCGCTTCAGTCTGGAACCGCGCGACCGCTACGGTCGCAGGTTCGAATCCTGCATCGGGATGGATGTGTGTGATGTCCTTAGGTTAGTTAGGTTTAAGTAGTTTTAAGTTCTAGGGGACTTATGACCTCAGCTGTTAAGTACCATAGTGGTCAGTGCTATTTGAACCATTTTCTACAGACAAAATACGATATTTGAATACAATTGATAATGTACTCTTGTTTGTATTTAAAGCATGGTAATCCCTGAAGGCATTCTTACACTTTTTCCTAATTCCTGATAAATAGCTCGAGAACGTACGAGGGCCGACAGGATGATAATCGCTTTTAACCTGACCATTCTACAGTCAACACAGTAAGCTCTTCACAAGCGAATGGTTGTCATGCAGTCATTTTCTTACATGGGTGATGAGAACGGTACAAGATTTATATTCTATGAAATTCTTTTTTAATGTTAGTCGACCATTTAGAATATGAATCATTAAGATATTGAACTTCACACCGAAAGATATATGAGGCGTGGAAAAGCGTTTATTCATCCCTAATCCCTAATTGTACATGTAGCTAAAACATAGTTGTTCAAAGAGCAGTGACTGTCTCCGGCCAATAGAGGAAAAATACCAGGACTGTGCGACTGATTAGTATACTGACAATAACAGTCACTGCCTGAATCTACATTTGCATCGTTACTACGTAAATCACATCTCTGTGTGTAGCGGAGGGTGCATCTGCATTCACTACCATTTCCTCCTTCTGTATTCCATTCGGAAGTGGTGCGTATGAGCGACAACTGTAGGACACCATTTGGGTGAGCTATAAGTCTGATTTCCGCATACCGATTTTACGTGAATTCTTTGTGGTAGGAAGGACGACATTTGCACGAC
Organism: Schistocerca cancellata; assembly: GCF_023864275.1. NCBI lineage: Eukaryota > Metazoa > Arthropoda > Insecta > Orthoptera > Acrididae > Schistocerca > Schistocerca cancellata. The sequence goes on from NC_064627.1 coordinate 441,208,580, forward strand.
TTCTTCGAACGTACGGGCTCGTAATTTTAACAATAAAATTCTCCGTGATGCATACGCCTGTCTTGTAGCGTCTACCACTATAGTTTGTTGAGAGCATCCGTACTGTCTCGTGCTTTCTGCACTAACCAACGAAGAAACGCGCCGATTTTCGATTGATCTTCTCTGTCTTCTCCATTAATCCTATCTCATGAGGATGAGAGATTGGAGAACGATATTCAAGAACTGCTCAAACGAGTACTAAGGAAACCACCTTTTTGAAGATGAACTACATTTCCTTGAGGTCCTACCGATCAGTCTCAGGCGGCCATCTGATTTTCCACAACACGTGTACAAATACTCTTGTAGGACAGTGGTTCGTGTTATTCGACAATGACAGTTGTTCAGATATGCAGCTACATGGAACGCACTTTGTGATTTTTAATGCAAGTGTCCTTTACTCTGCATTTGATATAAACTCCGTCCACAGGCCCTAGCGGCCCCATCGCTACCGACCGACCACCGTGCCATCCTCTGACGATGGTGTCACTGGACGAGTGAGGACAGCTCATCGCCCTCCAGGCCGTTGTGAGTTTTCGTGATCTGAAGGCGCTAGTACTAAGTGAAGTAGCTCTGCAAGTGTCAGCATGAGGTTCAGTGAACGCCAGTCCAGCCTCCCAGCAAGGAAAAATCCCTAGCAATGCCGGGAATTGAACCAGGGTCTCCTGCATGGCAGTCAGCCTTGGTGACCGCTCAGCTACGGAGGCGAACACTCTGCAGTTCATAGCGAACAACAAGCACAAAACCGATTCTCTATCGCTATCTATCGCTGGAGCCTTGTCCCAAAGTTACGTAGGGTCAGCCATCGTTAATCGGATTTGGAATGTTAATGTTTAAGGGGCGACCGGATCCCTTCCTGCCGCCACCCCATACCCCCTGGGACGGAATTAGTGTACCCCAAGTCTGCATCGAGTGTAATCCGTGGAATAGTGCGAATGTGTTCAGATGTCTTCGAGCCGTGGAACTGAGGCGGAACATGGGGACCAGCCCAGTATTCACCTAACGGGATGTGGAAAACCGCCTAAAAATCACATCCAGGCTGGCCAGCTGGCCAGGAAGGAGCGCGTTGGTGCTCTCGGCTACCCTGGCGGGTCAAGCACGGAACAGATTGATCCCCATGAAATAAACGAGTGTCATACCTACAGCCTATGGTGTTATCAAGAATGTCTTTCATAAAGGCACGAAGACCGTCAGTGGCTGCTATTATCAAACTTTCCACAACTAGTTTAACATGGTCATTTCGCTTATGTCGATCCTGCTGGTTACTCCAAGACATATTTCGGGTGCTGTTGTTTCCAGTGATTTATCGCCAGTAGTGCAATCGAATCGTATGGCCACAGTCAATTGAAAGTCCTTGCAACAATCGTCGATCCTCAGCAAGACTTCCTGCATTTCACTAAAAGTCTTCTCGCGTTGAACCTTTCCCACAGACAACAGCACCGCCGTGAACGTAACCACGAGTGTAGGCACACTCTCCGGCCACACCTGAAATATTTTGAAATCGTGGTGAGCTCTGTCTGGTAAGAAGCCCTGAATACAGTCAATAATTTAACTCAATCCTTGCTAAGCCGTATTTCGTTCGCTAAAAGACAGTGCCAGGCTATGCTGCCTGCCGTCCCGAAGTCGAAAAACATGGCATAAACTTCGGTACCCTACGACGCTTTGGATCTCAGTCTGCTTCTTCAGAAGAGAAAAGTTCCTCGCTTGTCCATTCTTCCTCTTAGCTGCAATTCGAAAGTGTTCTGCTTTATTTTTTTCCATGCGCTGTGCGTTTATTTAAAAGTTTTATCTAGCAGTTCATGTTCTCACACAACGGGAAACAACTAGACTACGGGAACCTTTGTGCGTGAAATTTCGGACCATGTAAAACAAATTATCCAAAGTAATTAAATTTAGTAAATCAAAAGGAACAAAATTAATTTAATTAGTAACTTACGCAGTGACACACCAGCAGCCATGGTTTTCTGAAAGTTCATCATTGTGCATGCCAGCGCGTGTTTGAATACGGTCTGGCCAACAAAGGTTCTCTCCACTGTGCGCTCGCTACTCGCAGGTCGATATTGCATGCTTTGCAGTCTTACCCTTTAAGCTTAGGAAGAGGCCCCGAGATACGGGATGTGGGTCAGTCCTCCCCTTCGGCAGCCAGCCGTGATTTACGTCCTTAAGGAAGCCGGCGGGCCATTAGGGACCCCGTGGGACAGCGCCGACCGCAGAGGAACTATTCTCAGCTTACGCGACCGCAGCGGAGCTATTACTTCCTGCATAATTGCCACGATGTGAACTAATAGCGCAGCCGGGCAGGCACGCCTCGTATGATGTAATCAAACCTAGTTCTCTGTAATAGAAAGATGGTGAGCAGTCCTGCGTAAATTTCATCTTTTTCTCCGTTCACGGATAACATTAAGTCAACAAAAACAGCATTACAAAGGTATATCAGTGAGCAAAAATTACCGAAGTCATTCTTTGCAAAAGCGGGAAGTAAAAAGTGCGCAAATTTCGTTCATTCATATTATCTTAGCTTGAAATCTTTTGTATGTCTGGTAATTATATGCGTCAAGAAGTAACTATCAGCTACATGAAGCCACCTACACATCTCAGTACTTCGCACAAATTCGAAATACTTTGCTCTGTTCAGCACTGTTTTGAACATCTATTTTTGGGTATCAGATTTCAGTAATATTTGAGGGTTCTCCAGAATGTAAATTCCGATCCATGGAAAAATAAAAACCACAGTGAAAATCAGAAATGTTTTATTTCTAACCCTTAGCTACATCTTTCAAGTACTTCTCTACATAGGCGCCGCTCTGACTTAAATATTTGTCGCAGCATTATACCAACTTCCCAATACCCTCGTCATAGTCGGTAACCGCCTGTGATTTCCGCCAATTCTCTACCCTGGTCTGCTGCTCGATGTCTGTGTCAGAACGTTGTTTTCATAACCAGCGGTTCAAATGAGCAGAGTCAAAAATCAGAGGGACCCACGTAGAGTCTGTATGGGGGATGACCAAATACTCCTGTCGAAAATGATGCAGGGGCGCCTTCATTGCCCCTGTAGTGTGAGGCCGAGATATTTTTGACTTAAAGAAGGAAATGCATGAAGTTACATTGTGAGGGATTGCATGAAATCAGGCGAAATCTCTCTGCAGGCACCCATACTTGATGGGAGACAGCATTTCCTAGGCAGTTTAAAATTTTGTACACAGCTGGCGCAGTAACAATAGAATGGAATCTTCTTGTAGAAATAATAAACAGCCAGTTAGTTGCAAACTGGAACGTTGATTAAAGTCCCTTTTATCAACATGTCTTCTTCAGAAAGAAATATAGACAACTGGAGTACATTTTGTTGCAGAGGTATGTTGTTGTCCGTATTTTCTTCTGAAGAAGACGTTTTTATAAACCATGATAAAGAGGTTCTGATTAACCTGCTCGCTGTGCGCTCGACTGCAAAGAACGACGTGACGCATCGACGGTGATATTACAGACACTGCCCAACATTTATGTGCAAAGGCTTCATCGGATTTTCACTGTGGTTTCCATTTCGTGACAGACTGGAATTTACTTCCTTGACAACCATCATAATATTTTTCATCACTGATCGATGTTTAGTCTTTGTTAACAAATTTGAAGGGCGAGATAGAAGTTAAGTTTTAATTTTCCATATTTAGCGTTTCTATTGGTTGCAGTCGAAGATGGACCGTGGGAAAAATTATCGCATACATTTATCATTTATGTAATTTTAAAATCACAGTGTCTATGTGAGCGAATGTTATTAGATAAATATGCTCACCTAAGGATCTCAAATGTGAGAAGGAAGCTTGCGCCTTGGCTAACGGATGAACTACAGTACCTTGTGGTTCCCAGGAACGCTGCATATCGGACATAGAAACGACGTGCTATCCTCAAAAATCGTATTGCTTACGAGCAGTTGTGGAACGTTGTCAGTCTGTGAGAAACGCCAACCTTAATACAATAACCCATAACACACAGACCAACTGTTATACAGAAATGTCTAGGGAAAGGCAATGTAAAAGCTGCAACTGGTCTCATTGTACTTCACTTTACCGACAACTATCGTTGAAACGCAAACAAAACAGTGACTCATGGATTATTTCAAGTGGTTGGCTGAATGTAGTTTCAAAAAATTCTGTCTTAAGCAAAATGGCACATGTAAAAAAATTCATCATGTCTATCTAATCAGCATCTACTGGACACGATGACTGTCGAAATGATTAAACTAATTATTGAGCCACTATCGGCTTTAGTAACACGTTTCTTCAAACACTCCTTCACTGCAATAGTCTGGGAACAGGAACTGGCCAAGTCACCACCCGAGAGGGATGTCGCCAGAGCACCCTTTGTGTAAATCCCCATTTATCCTCTTTTGGCACAGTTGAAGCCTTAGAATATATAGTAGACGACCAACTTACCAACGTTCTGCAGACAATGTAACAGCACATCTGCTTTAACAAAAGTAACGGACGACCTGTAGACAGACAGGAGGCGACAGTCATGTAGTTTTTACATATCAAAATTTTTGACTTTGCCGACTTATACAATTTAACTGCCAAACATAGCAACTTAACGTTTTTATTAAAGCACACTGGAATAGTTTCGATTGTACCTGACGTCTCGCCAGCGAGGTCTATGTCCGCAACCACGAAGTCTCAGAGGAGACAGGTGACATCAGATATCCCCCAGATTTCGCTATTAAGTCCGTTATTCTGCTCACTGTCCGTCAGTGACGTCCATCAGTTTTGTACCACTGTAAATACCACACGTATGCTGATAACGTGTTATACGTAAGTATACAACTAAACAACCTGAGAAGTACCATCGAGAATGTCAGTGCCGACCTGTGCGAATTATCGAAACGAACACAGAGTATAGTCTCCAGAATGAGATTTTCACTCTGCAGCGGAGTTACAGAGTATAGTGTTAAAGTTCAATCCGTCAAAACACAAGCGATCCTGGCAGATCATTCTGGGCTCATCATCAATAAATTTCGAGAATTCCTACCTTCTTTAATCCTAAATGGAACAAATATAAATCTTTATTCTCAGCAAAGAGACTAGAATCAATGAAAGATGTAAACTTAAACTGGGCTGAAACAGTAGCTACAATTTGCAAGAAGGCATCAGTATCTCTCCATGCCCTACAAATTTATAAAAAAGCTCTTTCTTCCTGGTTTGAAAAATAAATGTGTACTTCCAACAGTTGATGACGGTGATGTTGTCCAGCAATATCTTTTTCATGATAGTTCACGGCGCTTGGTGGTGGTGCTGAATACCTGCGCACAAAATATCTGTCACGTTTGACTTTTTGATCATATTTAACCATCAAATCCACAGCTAACTTGGCTAAATGCAGAAAAGTGCAAAGATTTTCGACACATTCTCTCTCCTTCGCATGCTTATGAACGTATACAGTTCCTCATATGCGTCCTCAACCTTAGCATTCTTGTTTGATCGACACAGCAGAAATACTTGTTCTTATCATAGTAAAATCCTTATGTCCCACTACGTCACTCACACACTGTCGCTCGCTTTCAGTAGCAGGAACCCAACTCTGGAATATCTGTGACTATATCCAAGAGCTAAATAACATCTACAGTTCCAAAAGAGAGCTACAGATATATGTATTAAAATAACAATAATGCCTGCCTTTGCTGTGTACTTATCCGTTACATAAGCGCCCTTCCTAATAGACCTCTGTCATTTCCCATAGTCCCTAGCTGGTGCAATCTATCTGCATTGCTCTCCTTCAAAGTTCATTGTGATAAAATTTCACTACTGAACATTCATAAAAAAATGGTTCAAATGGCTCTAAGCACTATGGGACTTAACATCTGAGGTCATCAGTCCCCTAGACTTAGAACTACTTAAACCTAACTAACCTAAGGACATCACACACATGCATGCTAGAGGCAGGATTCGAACCTGCGACCGTAGCAGCAGCGCGGTTCCGGACTGAAGCGCCTAGAAGTGCTCGGTCACAGTGGTCGGCGAACATTCATAAGTACATTTTGTTAATTCTGCTGTCATCATCGTTATCAGTTGCAGTAATATATTAGCAGCCCTTCTAGTATTATTGCCTTTCTGAGTCAGTACTGTAATTTAACAGCACTTTAGATGAGTTCGAATCTTGTTTCATTTCATTTTTGATTGATTCACACTACACTCCTGGAAATTGAAATAAGAACACCGTGAATTCATTGTCCCAGGAAGGGGAAACTTTATTGACACGTTCCTGGGGTCAGATACATCACATGATCACACTGACAGAACCACAGGCACATAGACACAGGCAACAGAGCATTGCTGGCCAGGGTAGTTGACTTACACCTTCTAGAGCACGTTGGGTGGCACGGGATACATGCGGACGTGCATTGTCCTGTTGGAACAGCAAGTTCCCTTGCCGGTCTAGGAATGGTAGAACGATGGTTTCGATGACGGTTTGGATGTACCGTGCACTATTCAGTGTCCCCTCGACGATCACCAGTGGTGTACGGCCAGTGTAGGAGATCGCTCCCCACACCATGGTGCCGGGTGTTGGCCCTGTGTGCCTCGGTCGTATGCAGTCCTGATTGTGGCGCTCACCTGCACGGCGCCAAACACGCATACGACCATCATTGGCACCAAGGCAGAAGCGACTCTCATCGCTGAAGACGACACGTCTCCATTCGTCCCTCCATTCACGCCTGTCGCGACACCACTGGAGGCGGGCTGCACGATGTTGAGGCGTCAGCGGAAGACGGCCTAACGGTGTGCGGGACCGTAGCCCAGCTTCATGGAGACGGTTGCGAATGGTCCTCGCCGATACCCCAGGAGCAACAGTGTCCCTAATTTGCTGGGAAGTGGCGGTGCGGTCCCCTACGGCACTGCGTAGGATCCTACGGTCTTGGCGTACATCCGTGCGTCGCTGCGGTCCGGTCCCAGGTCGACGGGCACGTGCACCTTCCGCCGACCACTGGCGACAACATCGATGTACTGTGGAGACCTCACGCCCCACGTGTTGAGCAATTCGGTGGTACGTCCACCCGGCCTCCCGCATGCCCACTATACGCCCTCGCTCAAAGTCCGTCAACTGCACATACGGTTCACGTCCACGCTGTCGCGGCATGCTACCAGTGTTAAAGACTGCGATGGAGCTCCGTATGCCACGGCAAACTGGCTGACACTGACGGCGGCGGTGCACAAATGCTGCGCAGCTAGCGCCATTCGACGGCCAACACCGCGGTTCCTGGTGTGTACGCTGTGCCGTGCGTGTGATCATTGCTTGTACAGCCCTCTCGCAGTGTCCGGAGCAAGTATGGTGGGTCTGACACACCGGTGTCAATGTGTTCTTTTTTCCATTTCCAGGAGTGTATAAACGAACGACTGATGTGGATAGATTTGACAGTGTCTAGCAAGAAAATTAGGATTGTGTCAGTATATTCGCATTGTGAAGGGACAGATCAAGATAAGATGGATAGTTTCTATGATGCACTCAGTGATGTAGTTGTTAGAGTAAAGGACAAGGACAGTGTTCTGCTCACGGGTGATTTTAATGCCAGGATTGGAAACCGAAGGGTATGAAAAAGTTATGGGTAAATTTGGAGAGGATATGGAGGCCAACAGGAACGGGAAACAACTCTTGGATTTCTGTGCCAGTATGGGCTTAGTAAACACAAACTCCTTTTTTAAACATAAGAACATTCACCGGTACACTTGGGAAGGCAGGGGAACCAGATCTGTCATTGACTATATAATAACAGATCAGGAATTCAGGAAGGGTGTGAGGGACACACGTGTATTGAGGGGATTCTTTGATAGCACTGGTCATTATTTAATCTGCAGTGAAATTGGGATTGTGAGGCCGAAAGTACAGGAGGTCAGGTCCATATGTAGGAGGATAAGAGTGGAGAAACTTCAGGATAAGGAAATCAGGCACAAGTACATAACAGTGATCTCAGAAAGGTACCAGTTAGTTCAATGTAGTCAATTACAGTCATTGGAAAAGGAATGGACAAGGTACAGGGACACAGTACTAGAAGTGGCTAAAGAATGTCTTGCAACAGTAGTTTGTAAAAGTAGGATGAAGCAAACAGCTTGGTGGAATGACACAGTCAAGGCAGCCTGTAAAAGGAAAAAGAAGACGTATCAAAAATGGCTACATACTAGAACTCAGGTAGACAGAGAAAGTTATGTTGAATAAAGAAACAAAGCGAAACAGATAGTTGCAGCATCCAAGAAGAAATCTTGGGAAGACTTTGGAAACAGGTTGGAGACTATGGGTCAAGCTGCTGGAAAACCATTCTGGAGCGTAATTAGCAGTCTTCGAAAGGGAGGTAAGAAGGAAATGAAAAGTATTTTGGACAGGTCAGGAAAACTGCTGGTGAATCCTGTGGATGCCTTGGGCAGATGGAGGGAGTATTTTGAAGAGTTGCTCAATGTAGGCGAAAATACGAAAAAGATTTCGAGGTAGAATGGGATAGGAATGATGATGGAAATAGGATCACATTTGAGGAAGTGGAGAAAATGGTCAATAGATTGCAGTGCAATAAAGCAGCTGGGATGGATGAAATTAAGTCGGAACTCATCAAATACAGTGGAATGTCGGGTCTTAAATGGCTACACAGAGTAATTGAAATGGCCTGGGAGTCGGGACAGGTTCCATCAGACTGGACAAAAGCAGTAATCACACCAATCTTTAAACATGGAAACAGAAAAGATTGTAACAACTACAGAGGTATCTCTTTAATCAGCGTTGTTGGTAAAATCTTCTCAGGTATTGTTGAAAGGAAAGTGCGAGTATTAATTGAGGACCAATTGGATGAAAACCAGTGTGGGTTTAGGCCTCTTAGAGGTTGTCAGGACCAGATCTTTAGCTTACGGCAAATAATGGAGAAATGTTATGAGTGGAACAGGTAATTGTATCTATGCTCTATAGATCGAGAAAAGGCATATGAGCGGGTTCCTAGGAGGAAGTTATTGTCTGTTCTACGAGATTATGGAATAGGAGGCAATCTTTTGCAAGCAATTAAAGGTATGGATAGTCAGGCAGCAGTTAGAGTTGACGGTAAATTGAGTTCATGGTTCAGAGTAGTTTCAGGGGTAAGACAAGGCTGCAACCTGTCTCCACTGTTGTTCATATTATTTATGGATCATATGTTGAAAACCATAGACTGGCTGGGTGAGATTAAGATATGTGAACACAAAATAAGCAGTCTTGTATATGCGGATGACTTTGTTGTGATGGCAGATTCGATTGAAAGTTTGCAAAGTAATATTTCAGAGCTATATCAGAAATGTAAGGACTATGGTATGAAGATTATCATCTCCAAAACGAAAGTAATGTCAGTGGGAAAGAAATATAAACGGATTGAGTGCCAAATAGGAGGAACAAAGTTAGAACAGGTGGACGGTTTCAAGTACTTAGGATGCATATTCTCACAGGATGGTAACATAGTGAAACAACTGGAAGCGAGGTGTAGCAAAGCTAATGCAGTGAGCGCCCAGCTACAATCTACTCTCTTCTGCAAGAAGGAAGTCAGTACCAAGACTAAGTTATCTGTGCACCGTTCAATCTTTCGACCAACTTTGTTGTATGGGAGCGAAAGCTGGGTGGATTCAGGTTATCTTATCAACAAGGTTGAGATTACGGATATGAAAGTAGGTAGGATGATTGCAGGTACTAGTAGATGTGAACAATGGCAGGAGGGTGCCCACAATGAGGAAATGAAAGAAAAACTGGGAATGAACTATATAGATGTAGCAGTCAGGGTGAACAGGCTTAGATGGTGGGGTCATGTTACACGCATGGGAGAAGCAAGGTTACCCAAGAGACTCATGGGTTCAGCAGTAGAGGGTAGGAGGAGTCGGGGCAGATCAAGGAGAAGGTACCTGGATTCGGTTAAGAATGGTTTTGAAGTAATAGGTTTAACATTAGAAGAGGCACCAATGTTAGCAGTGAATAGGGGATCATGGAGGAAATTTATAAGGGGGCTATGCTCCAGACTGAACGCTGAAAGACATAATCAGTCTTAAATGATGATGATGATGATGATGATTGACTGAGTAGGTTTGAAAATGGGTAATGTCCTCTTTTTTTCAAATTACGTTTACCAGAGTTAACTGAAATTGTATCTGTATGCATCGCTGGCCGGGGTGGCCGTGCGGTTCCAGGCGCTACAGTCTGGAACCTCGCGACCGCTGCGGTCGCAGGTTCGAATCCTGCCTCGGGCATGGATATGCGTGAAGTCCTTAGGTTAGTTAGGTTTAAATCGTTCTAAGTTCTAGGGGACTGATGACCTCAGAAGTTAAGTCCCATAGTGCTCAGAGCCATTTGAACCATTTTGTACGCATCATTTAGTATATCAGGAGCGTCGTTTCCCATCAACAGAAATGATCATGAAAATGGTGTTGAGGGAGAGCAGTGCCGTATCCATACAAAAAAGCATATGGTGGACCTGTTCCAATAAAAAAGAAGAAACTAGACGATGTAACGAAAATGACACAAAAAATACCTGTCAAGCAGGAACCATTTTATAACAGCATCTGCAGTGGCCAGCAAAGGACAGACAAGATAAAAATGAAACATACCCACCATTGTCTACCTTGCTGTATTTTTCTTGTAGTTGTATTTTGTTTATATTATGAATAAACTCATAACACACTCTTTTATTGCTATAATGAATATGAATAATATATACCTGCATAACACAATCCTTCCAATACAAACAGAACGCTAGTTCCCTCATCAACATCATCAAGTTCGAAAAGTGTCATTTCTGATAAATTCAAACGTAGTTACTGATCATAGTCAATGTTATAAAAGTGTATATTGATTCACCCTGGGGCCAGTTGCTACATGGCATCTCCACACTATACTTATACCTGTTGTGTAGTAAAACAGCTTTGTGTATCCTGAAAAATGTACTTTCTGGAACATGACTCCTTTCCAACTCATCGATTCCAGTATATTATTAGTTTCATCATCAAGTATGATATTAAAATTACTACCTCGACAGATCTATATATGAACCGCTTGTCCAATGCAACAAAAGGCACGAAGTCCTTAACCTGATCAGATTGAATTAATGAACAGAAGAATGTGTGATGAGGAAAATAACAACTCTTCGTTCACCTGAAAACTAGTCTGTTGCAGCTCAATATGGCTTGACTGCAAACATTAGCTAAAAACAACTGAAAAGTGGCTACTAGCCTCGTATCTTTTGTTAAGCGAACGCGTTCGCTGGTGTTTGATAGCCGGTCCTCGCCTGCCGTGCACTTTGCTCTTTGAGGCGAAAAACGGGTGGGTGTCAGTCGTATCTTCTTCGTGAATTCTTTGTCGCTCTGAAAGGAACAGCTGCGAGTGAATATATACAGTTCAATTCAGAGTGAGGGTTCGGTTGCAGTATTTGGAGATGAAAGATGCCGCTCTCGTCGCCGCGTTTTTAGTTTCCTGTGGTGAGATCTAGCCAGCAGCTCACTTTGCTACAATTCTGTAACGATGTCGCTGTTATACGCGTTAGGAATTTTGAAATTCTCTGAGTGGTTTCTCACAAGATGGCCACGTGGATCAGTGTTGCCATTCATCATCTGTCAATCAGCATTTGAATATGCTCTGACTTGCCTCTTGCACATGATCTAACAACAGGTTCCTGTATCATTCGCTATTCATAGATGTCTCAGAAGACCATTTCACAGCATTTACACATCTGCCCCCCCCCCTTCCCGCCCCCACTACCACCCCACGGATGAGGATACAGCCGCCTCCTGCCTAAACGTTATCCAGTTGGTAAACGGTATTCACCACTACACGTTTTCGATGGATTTGTATCCTACTGTCACTGTCTACAAACGTGTAAGATGACTTATAAATCCAGGCACATTTGTCCATACTTCAAGGGTCTAACAACGTCGTTTATGCGTCCACGTCAATTTTTGAAGCCTTTGACGTCCAGTGAATGTTTATAAGCGCATGGGGAACATTGGCTTGGAGTGTCTATATAGCGTTCCTCCTCAGCGTTGAGAGGACGAGTAACTTTTTAACCTGTTGCCCATCTAGCCGCTGTTAGCAACCTCGTCATCGACACATTGTTGTACATGGAAGATTGGTGGAAGCTACCTTACTAGAACGGAGGTACTCTCTGTATACTCTTGACGTAGTGGCACATGAAAAGTCTTGTCCCAGCACAACAACGAAGATGGGGTGACCCCCGTCAAAGTCACCCACGTATGCCCGCGGTCAAATGTGCAGTCAGGGCCATCTTGAGCATTCTGGGCTCAAATGTTACGCCAGAAGCCGGTACAGGTCTGACTAACGTCACGTTACTTGACGCACCGAGCTATTCCACTTGCAGTGACGACAGTGCTCTGTCTATAACACAAAGGGTATCGAAATTCAGTTGCCCATGAGAGCTTGTATAGTTGATCTCTGTGCTTCCAGCCCAGTGTACTAAAACGAACACCTCTGTTCTCTAAAAAATTTAATGTAGCTTTATTATTTTCTCTCGCCGAATATGTCATTTATTTTTCGAAAGTAGACGCTATGAGTAGCAACACATATTGTATACAGTTTTAGAGCTCCTGGTACTGTACCCAGTAATATCATCATCATCATCATCATCATCAGCCAATTCAATTATTAAATGATGTGGCCTCTTCGAGTCGTGGATTCAGGTAGGCTTTCAGCAGTCTTCTCCAAGAGGGACGGTCTTGGGCAGTTCTCTGCCAGGTGTTACCAGCGATGTTCTTGATGTCTTTGTCCCATCTGTCTGGTGGTCTTCCTCTAGGCCTCCGGCGCTCTCTCGGACTCCAGTACTAGCTTCGTCCATCTGTTGTCTTCTCTTCTTGCGACGCGGCCAGTCCACTGCCATTTCAAGGAACCTACTGTCTCTAAGATGTCATTAACCTTCGTTACAGACCGGATGTCATCTGCTCTTTTCCTATCCTTTCTTGTATAGCTCAGCATTGATCTCTCCATAGCTCTCTGTGCTGTCCCTTTTGTAAATGAGTTCAGTGTCCATGTCTCTCAGCCATACGTCATCACAGGAAGAATGCATTGATCAAATACTACTTTCTTCAGATTTACTGGCATTTTTGATCTGAATACTTTTGAATTCTTCCCAAATGCTTGCTAGCCAAGCTTGATGCGTCGATAAATTTCTGGCCTTATGTCTCCCTTCATATTTATAATCTGGCCAAGGTAGACATATTCACTGACCTCTTCTAGTAGACTGTCCTTGACTTTCACATCTCCATCTGGGACCCATTTGTTGGACATTACTTTTGTTTTGGACAGGTTCATGTTCAAGCCAACCAGCTGACATTCCAATGCAAGATCTGTAACTAAGTTTTGGAGCTCTGCAAAGTCTTTGGCCAGTAAGGCAATATCATCAGCAAATCTCAAGTTGGTAAGCCTTCTTCCATTAATTCTATTTCCCTTACCCTCCCAGCTCAGCTTTGACATAGCCATTTCCAATACAGAAGAGAAGAGTTTTGGGGAGATGGGATCGCCTTGCTTGACACCCCTCATAATGCGGAATTCTTGATTCGCCGATGTTAACATAAGCTGAAGAATTCTCGTAGATTTTCCTGGGCACTTCAATGTATGCTGCTCCCACTCCTTGCTCACTCAAAGCTTGGAGGACAGCTACATGGCTAACGGAGTCAAATGCCTTTTCAAAGTCAACAAAGGCAATGCATAGTTCCCAGAACTTCTGAAGATAGAGGTTGACTGTGGATATTGTATCATTGACAAGTCCTTTGACTGTTCAGTAATGTCACTGATCAGCCCAAAGATGTAAACAACCATGCATGAGCAGCGTCATTAGAAGGAGGTGGTCCGACAGCCGATCAGTTCCAGTCATTCCACCAGGAAGGAGATACACGGCTCGTGTTGTCTGTAGTTCAACCGCGTAGTCGGTCAATACCGCGATTCGATCGCGTCCGCATTGTTACTTTGTGCCAGGAAGGGCTCTCAACAAGGGAAGTATCCAGGCGTCTCGGGGTGAACCAAAGCGATGTTGTTCGGACATGGAGGAGATACTGAGAGACAGTAACTGTCGATACATGCCTCCCTCAGGCCTCCCAAGGGCTATTACTGCAGTGGGTGAACGCTATCGACGGATTATGGCTCGGAGGAACCCTGACAGCAACGCCACCATGTTGAATAATGCTTTTCGTGCAGCCACAGGACGTTGTGTTACGACTCAAACTGTGCGCAATAGGTTGAATGATGCGCAACTTCACTCTCGAAGTCCATGGCGAGGTCCACCTTTGCAACTACGACACCATGCAGCGCGGTAAAGATGGGCCCAACAACATTCCGAATGGACCGCTCAGGATTGGCATGAAGTTCTCTTCAACGATGAGTGTCGCATATGCCTTCGACCAGACAATCGTCGGAGATGTGTTTGTAGGCATCCCGGTCACGCTGAACGCCTTAGACAAGCTGTCCAGCAAGCTCAGCTAAGTGGAGGCTCCCTGCTGTTTTGGGGTGGCATTATGTGGGGCGGCCGTACGCCACTGGTGGTCGTGGAAGGCGCAGTAATGGCTATATGATACATGAATGTAATCCTCCGACCGATAGTACAACCATATCGACAGCATATTGGAGAAGGAATCCGTCTTCAAGGACGACAATTCGCGCCCCCAACGCTCGACAAGAGTGGCCAGCATGTTCTCCGGACATGAACCCAATCGAACATGCGTGGGATAGATTTCAAAGAGCTGTTTATGGACGATGTGACCAACCAACCACTCTGAGGGATCTACGTTGAATCACCGTTAACGAGTGGGACAATCTGGACCAACAGTGCCTTGATGAACTTGTGGATAGTATGCCACACGAATACAGGCACGCATCAATGCAAGAGGACGTGCTACTGGGTATTAAGTGTACCGGTATCTACCGCCTCTGAAGGTCGCGCTATATGGTGGTACAACATGCAATGTGTGATTTTCATGAGCAATGAAAAGGGTGGAAATGATGTTTATGTTGATCTCTATCCCAGTTTTCTGTACATCTACATCTACATCTATACTCCGCGAGCCACCTTACGGTGTGTGGCGGAGGGTACTTATTGTACCACTATCTGATCCCCCCTTCCCTGTTCCATTCACGAATTGTGCGTGGGAAGAACGACTGCTTGTAAGTCTCCGTATTTGCTCTAATTTCTCGGATCTTTTCGTTGTGATCATTACGCGAGATATATGTGGGCGGTAGTAATATGTTGCCCATCTCTTCCCGGAATGTGCTCTCTCGTAATTTCGATAATAAACCTCTCCGTATTGCTTAACGCCTTTCTTGAAGTGTCCGCCACTGGAGCTTGTTCAGCATCTCCGTAACGCTCTCGCGCTGACTAAATGTCCCCATGACGAATCGCGCTGCTTTTCGCTGGATCATGTCTATCTCTTCTATTAATCCAACCTGGTAAGGGTCCCATACTGATGAGCAATACTCAAGAATCGGACGAACAAGCGTTTTGTAAGCTACTTCTTTCGTCGATGAGTCACATTTTCTTAGAATTCTTCCTATGAATCTCAACCTGGCGCCTGCTTTTCCCACTATTTGTTTTATGTGATCATTCCACTTCAGATCGCTCCGGATAGTAACTCCTAAGTATTTTACGGTCGTTACCGCTTCCAATGATTTACCACCTATGGCATAATCGTACTGGAATGGATTTCTGCCCCTATGTATGCGCATTATATTACATTTATCTACGTTTAGGGAAAGCTGCCAGCTGTCGCACCATGCATTAATCCTCTGCAGGTCTTCCTGGAGTACGTACGAGTCTTCTGATGTTGCTACTTTCTTGTAGACAACCGTGTCATCTGCAAACAGCCTCACGGAGCTACCGATGTTGTCAACTAAGTCATTTATGTATATTGTAAACAATAAAGGTCCTATCACGCTTCCTTGCGGTACTCCCGAAATTACCTCTACATCTGCAGATTTTGAACCGTTAAGAATGACATGTTGTGTTCTTTCTTCTAGGAAATCCTGAATCCAATCACAAACCTGGTCCGATATTCCGTAAGCTCGTATTTTTTTCACTAAACGTAAGTGCGGAACCGTATCAAATGCCTTCCTGAAGTCCAGGAATACGGCATCAATCTGCTCGCCAGTGTCTACGGCACTGTGAATTTCTTGGGCAAATAGGGCGAGCTGAGTTTCACATGATCTCTGTTTGCGGAATCCATGTTGGTTATGATGAAGGAGATTTGTATTATCTAAGAACGTCATAATACGAGAACACAAAACATGTTCCATTATTCTACAACAGATTGACGTAAGCGAAATAGGCCTATAATTATTCGCATCTGATTTATGACCCTTCTTGAAAATGGGAACGACCTGCGCTTTCTTCCAGTCGCTAGGTACTTTACGTTCTTCCAGCGATCTACGATAAATTGCTGATAGAAAGGGGGCAAGTTCTTTAGCATAATCACTGTAGAATCTTAAGGGTATCTCGTCTGGTCCGGATGCTTTTTCGCTACTAAGTGATAGCAGTTGTTTTTCAATTCCGATATCGTTTATTTCAATATTTTCCATTTTGGCGTCCGTGCGACGGCTGAAGTCAGGGACCGTGTTACGATTTTCCGCAGTGAAACAGTTTCGGAACACTGAATTCAGTATTTCTGCCTTTCTTCGGTCGTCCTCTGTTTCGGTGCCATCGTGGTCAACGAGTGACTGAATAGGGGATTTAGATCCGCTTACCGATTTTACATATGACCAAAACTTTTTAGGGTTCTTGTTTAGATTGTTTGCCAATGTTTTATGTTCGAATTCGTTGAATGCTTCTCTCATTGCTCTCTTTACGCTCTTTTTCGCTTCGTTCAGCTTTTCCTTATCAGCTATGATTCGACTACTCTTAAACATATGATGAAGCTTTCTTTGTTTCCGTAGTACCTTTCGTACGTGATTGTTATACCACGGTGGATCTTTCCCCTCGCTATGGACCTTAGTTGGTACGAACTTATCTAAGGCGTACTGGACGATGTTTCTGAATTTTTTCCGTTTTTGTTCCACATCCTCTTCCTCAGAAATGAACGTTTGATGGTGGTCACTCAGATATTCTGCGATTTGTGCCCTATCACTCTTGTTAAGCAAATATATTTTCCTTCTTTTCTTGGCATTTCTTATTACACTTGTACAGGTTCCTGAACTCTCGGAACCGAGGTGATGAAAAAGTTTTTTTGATGTGTGTACATTATTACTAACAAAAAGGACAATTGTTTACATACAATATACAAAACCAAAACTGGAATTGTAAATTCCATTGAAAAATCATTTATTTCATACGATCCCGTCTTTAAGAAAGAAAAACCTGTAACGTTTGGCTTTCTCACCATTTACGAGAGATGTCTCTTCTGCAGTATTCAGTAGCCTTAAGAAAGGAAAAGGTTTTTTTATCTTGTCATTCAATCAAGCCATTGATAGAATAAAAAATCTTTCAGTTCTATATAAAAAGCTTTATTTAAACATGTTTTTAAAAACTAAATATTTCATGTTTAAATATTCATAACCTAGAAACATGAATTAATGTTGAAGGATTTACTCTGAAATTCTGTAAATTCCGTTTTTTATTTTTTTAATTAGTAGTGGTATTTGTTATTGTCAAAGATGTAAACTCTTTGTTTTATGCGTTACATTTCCGTTCTTATTCACTGCACACAGTCTTGGCAGAAGCACGCTTGTGAATGGACAGGGATTGGGAGAGAGTTGTTGTAAATGGAAATTGTGTGCTTTTGTAGAACTGCTGAAGGCAAAGATATTCGTGTTACTAAAGAGAGTGAAATATTGCTGAATATAAGTCTTACAGAATTTAAAAACTTTATTTCATCCAATAATCTTAGGTAGCCACATGAATATCACAATCCTTTCATGAGTTGACGTTTCTTCATATGACAGTAGAATCCGTGAGCAGCATCATGAACTACAGAAGGCAGCGATACCACCAATGAGATAATCAGCTATGAAACATCTTAAAATTTAGATGATGGACGCACGATTGGGTGCAACGTAAATCGAAATAATGATCAGTGTCTGGTTCGTAGACAGATCATTAAATATTAAACATTGAAGAGGTGCTTTACAGAGTACAAAGCGTTTTTGCTATAGCCGCTGTCACTAAGTGCGCTCCTTAGTCATGTTTCACAGATGGTAACATTTGTAGAGAGAATGCTGAATGAAGCCTCTAATGAATGAAGCAGAGTAGGGTGTGAACTCAAAGGAATAATAATATGGCAGGTAGCTGGCCACAGACTAATGAAGGAACCATTCATTCAATCAAACATTGATTCTTTATGACAGAAAGCCTTCATGGTTTTGGAACTAGTCAATGTAACATAATAAACACCTGTTGCGTTAATTACTTGGACTTACCCAATCTGAACTTTGACAATTAAAAAGAAAATCATCATAGGCACATTACTACTAAAGTATATAGTAGAGAGAATCAGGTATGCCTTAGCGAAATTAGATAGCATTTCCGCTTTGTTTACTACTTTTTATAGTTTCAACAGTTTTTCATTACTAATACGGGTTTCATAGTGGGTTAGAAGCATAATGTACTGTACTAGTGGATGTAAAATATGCAAACTCCAGACTGAGTATTTGTTTTGCTTTTTCATTAACTATCCTGAATATCACGATGTTAGCTATGTTTATCCTATTAAAATTAAAAAAAGAAAACCACTTTGAAAAAGCTGTTGCTTCCATACGTACAGATATTATTTACCTCCTGCTGGTAGCTTAACATCTACTTGACTATACTGTTAATTACCTTAGAACAACAATCATCTATGTGCACATAGGGGCAGATGCTTGATTTAATCATCATTGTGTTGCAACTTCACTTCGTTGCCAATCGATGTGGCTACCGTCCCTCCTGGCTGTCGAACAGGGATGCTGCTCCATACGAACAGTATCAGACATGCGTACATATAAATATTACAACTAATGAAATAACTACAAATGCCTATCTCCAGCACGCTGATTTATTCACTAACACAATGACTCAACTCTCTTGTCATCGGTGTACCAATAGTCATAGCCATTGTCCCAATCAGAGACCAAGTCCATACCTGTGAATACAACCGTCTTCCTCCAAGTGTGGAAACACACGTGCTTGCTGATGATTTCCCGTGGGACTCATTATCGGAATGCATCACGATTTCCTCGACGAAGAGCTCGATGCTCCTCGAAAGTTGAGTTTGCGATGGAACTGCTGAGCTCGAGGGAACTGGAATTCCCTGCTACGCCATAGAACGTGGCTTACGTCCTGCTTTGTGCAGTGATATGAAATTCTGCCCTACTTGTTCTGTGTGACTGCTGGCAAGCAAACATATTTCCCGCTATGCTAGCGTCTCTGTCGTGGGCTGCTCTAATTGCTAGTGCTCTCGCCTGGCGATTAGGCCGTCCTGTGCAACCCGCATTGCCAGAGGGAAGGCTACCTTGCAGTTGAGTTGCGATCATGCCACTGACGGTCACAATAATCCCCTCCCCCTTAAGGCCTCACATGGAGCATCTTCTTCTTCGCTGCTTCTGATGTGGGCAGATAAGATCCATATCCATGCTGGCCACCACTCTGTAACTGCTGAACTCAACCAGCATGGGTCCTCGTTTCTGCGAGGTGTCAGAACTGACTGATTGACGGTGCGATTCTGCGAGCCCTCCTTCCTCCTCCATGGTCGACTCGCTGATCCCACGGCCTTACCCCTATAGCTTACGTTTTAGTAGGTTCTGTCCTATATATTTTTGTGCGTACTCCGGGCCTTACGCATTCAGAACCACCACATTTATTATTCTTATGGTTTTAACTAACTGCCATGTTTTATATTGGCCACCTAGTACGGTATTAGACATTTTTAAAAAAATAGACATAAGGAATTGTTTATCAAATGTTCAGCACTCCCCACTCTTCACACCTTGTACACGTCACCCGGCCTCTGACGATTCTAGCGCCACTGAGTGAGCGCTTTCCGCGTTTCGGCCAGTCAGTCAAGCCGTGTCCGCTGCCGCGCGGCACCTCTCAGCTTGCACGGTCATTGCCGCTCCCACCATTTAAAAAATTTTTGAAAAAGATTTTTAAATTTTAACTACCGCTTTCACCAGATGACGATATATTGGAAGTGAATGGTGGGGAGGGGCTACAGGGCAATTTTCAACGGTACTTTGTTATAAATATTTTATATACTTTTTGTATATATTGCCTGAGGATGCGCCGATAAGTGGTGCGAAACCGGTCGCCGATTTAATAAAAATCATTCATACAGCCAGTGCGGAATTTTCTTTGGAAAAATGTCTAAGTTTGGCTGTGGTTGCCCGCCCTACAAAACAACATGAAGAAGGTTTGTAGCTTTTGGAATGGAATGGCTGACCATCCCGTGTCTGCAGTTTTTCCATATGCTTGCAATAGGTAACATCACCCTCATCCACTATGGCACATCTCATGTTCCCCGTATTATATTATAATGTCCCTGGGTACCTTATTTTTTCCCTCTGTTCACATCTCAATATTTTCATATGTCAATATAAATACATTAATGTATTCATCGTCAGTGAATTTCTTTTTCCTAATTTTGTTCTCTCTTGCCGTTGTTACTTCATGTTTAAGAACTTCACTTAGGAAAAAAATGTTTTAATCTTCCTTCCATAGAGCACTACAACTGGGACTTTCTTCTTGTGGGAAGTATTTCTGTAAGATTATGGAAACTTCTTTATTGTATTCGTAGCTTACGTTCCTCATTTACGTATTAAACTGACCAATTTAAGGTGGGGTAGTGCATTTTCCATACAAAACTCCCCAAATTCTCTAGCGATAAACTATGGCTATTGGTAAAAATTCTCCTGAGAATATTTTCTATCGTATTCGTACTATTTTCGAAACATCTGTGCTTCTCATTCTTACGACTTATGAGAAACAAGAACAGGTGTCTGCCAGTACAGTATGGCTAGAAACTCCCTTTGCACCTCACCTAATGAATGTAACACTGCAAGATAGTGAGATATTTAAGATTTCAACCCCTCGTCCTGATCACTGAAGTAACAACAGTGTCTCTCACATGAATTGCAAAGTGATTTTCACGTAACTGCCACATGACTGCCTGGGGAGGAGACTAAAGTCTGTGCGTTGTTCAGTTCATTATTCGTCTTTCCGTGTTTTGTGAAGAATGTGAGGGGTCCACTTGTACGTGGAGCCCGATTTTGTAATATATTTCATGAAAAATGACATGAAGTGGTTGTCACATGTAGAAGAGATTGTTTCTTTGACGCCACTGAATCAAAGATGTTGCCTGAGTGGTAGAATAGATTGTAAGTAGGGGCGCCCGAAGTGCAGTAGCAGTTGCCGTTACACTCTGTTAAAGGTAGAATGTAAGACTTTAAGATAGTGGCTAGCTGTGAGAATTTAGCTGTTGGCCTATGGACCGAGCATAATTCAGTTTTGTAAGGTAATGAAATTTTGTATATTTAGTTTTAAGTATGCAGCAACGCAATGTGGATTTTGCTAATTCTAACAGTACCGTCCGTTGAATGTAGGAACCAAGTATCTTCCATCAGATTTAATGTATAGGTTGATTAGGCATACGTGATTTGTAATATTTTGTGTATTTTGTAAACCTGATACAGTGAAGTTAAATTCTGGTATCTATTCTGTCAAACGATATCAGACCTTTCGTCATGTAATAATCTAAGTATTGTTAACTGCGTCAGTAAGTGGGAATTGTAGAACAGTTGAGAAGTTCACTGATTTTGAAGTTAACGTAAAATGTTTCATATCAGATTTTGTGAAGGAGATACTTTATTTTGAATACAACTTTCTAACTGAACCATTCGGTCTTAGCATATGCCCTTATCAATACCTCATCCTCTTCCATATCGTGTTTATTTAAATGCAATGAATATTTTTTAAAAGAAATGATTTTTCAATCAGAGTCAGAGAAAATTTATGTGACAGAATCAGAAATCTATTAATGTTTGTAACGGCTTTAAATGCGGGCAGTATCCAAAATTATCGCTGAACATTTGCATGGCTATTCATTTATCAAATAATCTACTGACATTATTTGTATGAAGGTATTTTACGGCCGGATTCAATATTTTGTATACCTACTGGTGAGAGAACAGAATACCAACATTACATCCGTTGCGACTCAAGAGCTAAGAAAAATGTATTTCATTGTTTATTTGCATAGGGAATATTATCAGTTTATTGCACTGGGCCACTGAACTCGGTGCTCAATAGACTGATTAAATTTCAGAGGGATTGATTTCATTATAGGCATTACATACTGGTTTTCCAGATTAAGTTGTTTAATTTTTCTTTGGATTACATTAAAACTGATTAACTACACCATTTGCTCAACAACACATTATACAGTAACTTTCCGTAAGACAAACATTACGCATCGTGTATGCATTAACAAACACGAATAATTTAATATAATTAAAAGAACGCTACAAGAACAACGGCACATACTTGTGATTTCACTTTGGAGTAGCGCTTACTGACAAGTGTGTGCGTCTATAAATGGAAGCATAATGACGAAAACGTGACAAAGGTAATGAATAGGTTGCGTGAGTGGGTGAGTAAGGAATCACCAGATCGTCAACATCGATGAGGTAGTAAGAGAAAATCTTTTGCCTGGTAGGTGTTATAGCTGTATTCCACCCTAGTCGTCCACCAACGTGAAGGGAAATATGTGGTGAAGTTAGTGCGTCAGTGATGAGTTTTGTCCTTTCGGCAGTAAAATGACTAATGATGGCCGAAGTAGGGAAGACATAAAATGCGGACTGGCAATATCAAGAAAACAGTTTTTGAAGAACAGGATTCTGTTAACATTTAATATAAGCGTACGGGTAAGGAAGTCTTGGTTCAAATGGCTCGTAGCACTATGGGACTTAACTTCGGAGGTCATCAGTCCCTTAGAACTTAGAACTACTTAAACCTAACTAACCTAAGGACATCACACACATCCATGCACGAGGCAGGATTCGAACCTGCGACCGTAGCGGTCGCGCAGTTCCAGACTGTAGCGTCTAGAACCGCTCGGCCACTCCGGCCGGCTAAGGAAGTCTTCTTTAAAAGTATTTGTGTGGAGTGTCGTCTTGTATGGAAGTAAAACGTGGACGATATGCAATTCAGATAGGAATAAGATAGCTTCTGAAATGTGGTGCTATAGAAGAATGCTGTAGACTAGATGGGTAGACTGAATTACAAATGTGGCGATGTTGAATCGAACTGGACAAAAGAGTAATTTAGAAAACAACTTGACTAAAAGAAGGGATCGGTTGACAGAACACATCCTGAGACATCAAGGAATTGCCAGTTTCGTAATGGAAGGAAGTGAGGAGGAGTGGGGGGGGGGGGGGGGGGTTAGGGGTAAAAACTGTAGAGTGATACCAAGGCATGCTTACGGTAAGCAGATTCAAATGTATGTAGGTTGTAGTATTTATTTGGTGATGAAGAGCCTTACAGAAGATAGACTGCCGGCCGGAGTGGCCGAGCGGTTAAAGGCGCTACAGTCTGGAACCGCACGGCTGCTACGGTCGCGCCTCGGGCATGGATGTGTGTGATGTTCTTAGGTTAGTTAGGTTTAAGTAGTTCTAAGTTCAAGGGGACTTATGACCACAGCAGTTGAGTCCCATAGTGCTCAGAGCCATTTTTTTGAAGATAGATTAGTATGGAGAACAATCCTTGGACTGAAAACAACAACAGCTATATCATCTATGTACTTTGCTATCCTGGAAGTTTTCTGATTAATAGTTCCAATATCTCTGGTATAAACCAGAGCAGAATTTATTCCGAAAGGTGCCCTCTTATCATAATAACATTAAGTAGGAAAAATTTTCTGATGTCTGGAATATTTTTTTGGTAACGAACCACCATTTGCTCATGTGGCAACTGAATGTCACAAACACAAATAAAATTACGTGCGACTTCCACAGGGTGTGACAGATATAAGTACAGATATTTCTATTGGTGACTGAAGACAGTGTACTGAACAACTTTACATTACAATTTATTTCATTTGCAGATTCATAATTGAAGCTAGTGTATACTTTTGGTTTCTGTGGTATCTCCAAGTACAAAATGCAAGAGCAAGCGATTAATGCTTATTTTCGCGTGGGCAGCAAATGAAAGAGATGGATAGTCTCTATTAACAGGAGTGGACCACTTAGTGGTACAGTTATAGCCATGAAAGAAACATAAGGTAGTAAATAATGTGACGTGTTTCTGGGAAGACTGTTCGATGCAGAGAAGAAACAACCAACACACTGATGTGTGAACATGTTAAGGTACATACTTAGTGGTAAAGTTATAACCATGAAGGAAACATCAGGTAGTAAATTATGTGACGTGTTTCTGGGAAGACTGTTCGATGCAGAGAAAACAACCAACACACTATGTGTGAACATATCAAGGTACGTCATATAAAAATATCTGTACTTATACCCGTTATATCCTATTTATATAGAGAACATATATTAAAACCGACCTGGATAGCCATGCATGTTAAAGTGCCCCTTATAGGTCGGCATAGTGCGTCCGGTAACGGATCGTGTTTGCCAGGGAGATTAACGACTAGGACTGGTGTGCCGACCAGCCAGGAGGTGTTTTTCAGGCGATATCCCATATCCCACTAGGTGAATTCCGGGATGGAACCCATGTCCCGCCTCAGTTACTCGATTTTCAAATATCTAGAATACTTTTGCTTACTTTCACACATATAATGCAGGTAACGGGGTGGCGACGGCGACAGGAAGGGCATCCGCCCACCCTTTAAATTAACCATGCCATATTCGTTCCTAGTCCGTGCTGACCCTTTGCCAATGTGCGGCAAAGAGCCAAGAGCAAAAGGAGAAGACACAAAACATGTCAACACGTAGAGTGTTTACATAGCCAAGTGTTGTTGTTGTGGTCTTCAGTCCTGAGACTGGTTTGATGCAGCTCTCCATGCTACTCTACCCTGTGCAAGCTTCTTCATCTCCCAGTATCTACTACAACCTACATCCTTCTGAATCTGCTTAGTGTATTCATCTCTTGGTCTCCCTCTACGATTTTTACCCTCCACACTGCCCTCCAATGCTAAATTTGTGATCCCTTGATGCCTCAAAACATGTCCTACCAACCGATCCCTTCTTCTAGTCAAGATGTGCCACAAACTTCTCTTCTCCCCAATACTATTCAATACCTCCTCATTAGTTACGTGATCTACCTACCTTATCTTCAGCATTCTTCTGTAGCACCACATTTCGAAAGCTTCTATTCTCTTCTTGTCCAAACTAGTTATCGTCCATGTTTCACTTCCATACATGGCTACACTCCATACAAATACTTTCAGAAACGACTTCCTGACACCTAAATCTATGCTCGATGTTAACAAATTCCTCTTCTTGAGAAACGCTTTCCTTGCCATTGCCAGTCTACATTTTATATCCTCTCTACTTCGACCATCATCGGTTATTTTACTCCCTAAATAGCAAAACTCCTTTACTACTTTAAGTGTCTCATTTCCTAATCTAATTCCCTCAGCATCACCCGACTTAATTTGACTACATTCCATTATCCTCGTTTTGCTTTTGTTGATGTTCATCTTATATCCTCCTTTCAAGACACTGTCCATTCCGTTCAACTGCTCTTCCAAGTCCTTTGCTGTCTCTGACAGAATTACAATGTCATCGGCGAACCTCAAAGTTTTTACTTCTTCTCCATGAATTTTAATACCTACTCCGAATTTTTCTTTTGTTTCCTTTACTGCTTGTTCAATATACAGATTGAATAACATCGGGGAGAGGCTACAACCCTGTCTTACTCCTTTCCCAACCACTGCTTCCCTTTCATGCCCCTCGACTCTTATAACTGCCATCTGGTTTCTGTACAAACTGTAAATAGCCTTTCGCTCCCTGTATTTTACCCCCGCCACCTTCACAATTTGAAAGAGGGTATTCCAGTTAACATTGTCAAAAGCTTTCTCTAAGTCTACAAATGCTAGAAACGTAGGTTTGCCTTTTCTTAATCTTTCTTCTAAGATAAGTCGTAAGGTCAGTACTGCCTCACGTGTTCCAACATTTCTACGGAATCCAAACTGATCTTCCCCGAGGTCGGCTTCTACCAGTTTTTCCATTCGTCTGTAAAGAATTCGCGTAAGTATTTTGCAGCTGTGACTTATTAAACTGATAGTTCGGTAATTTTCACATCTGTCAACACCTGCTTTCTTTGGGATTGGAATTATTATATTCTTCTTGAAGTCTGAGGGTATTTCGCCTGTCTCATACATCGTGTTCACCAGATGGTAGAGTTTTTTCATGACTGGCTCTCCCGAGGCCATCAGTAGTTCAAATGGAATGTTGTCTACTCCCGGGGCCTTGTTTCGACTCAGGTCTTTCAGTGCTCTGTCAAACTCTTCACGCAGTATCTTATCTCCCATTTCATCTTCATCTACATCCTCTTCCATTTCCATAATATTGTCCTCAAGTACATCGCCCTTGTATAAACCCTCTATATACTCCTTCCACCTTTCGGCCTTCCCTTCTTTGCTTAGAACTGGGTTGCCATCTGAGCTCTTGATATTCATACAAGTGGTTCTCTTCTCTCCAAAGGTCTCTTTAATTTTCCTGTAGGCAGTATCTATCTTACCCCTAGTGAGACAAGCCTCTACATCCTTGCATTTGTCCTCTAGCCATCCCTGCTTAGCTATTTTGCACTTCCTGTCGATATCATTTTTGAGACGTTTGTATTCCTTTTTGCCTGCTTCATTTACTGCATTTTTATATTTTCTCCTTTCATCAATTAAATTCAATATTTCTTCTGTTACCCAAGGATTTCTATTAGCCCTCGTCTTTTTACCTACTTGATGCTCTGCTGCCTTCACTACTTCATCCCTCAGAGCTACCCATTCTTCTTCTACTGTATTTCTTTCCCCCATTCCTGTCAATTGTTCCCTTATGCTCTCCCTGAAACTCTCTACAACCTCTGGTTCTTTCAGTTTATCCAGGTCCCATCTCCTTAAATTCCCACCTTTTTGCAGTTTCTTCAGTTTCAATCTGCAGTTCATAACCAATAGATTGTGGTCAGAATCCACATCTGCCCCAGGAAATGTCTTACAATTTAGCCAAGTATTATATTTATATGTCACGCTGAAATAGTTTCATTAATCAAAAAAGGAGGTTTAGTTTTTATGTGGTGGTTCGTTCAGCAACTAATGAAAAATAATGTTGAATTTGGAGTTTTAATCTATATTTGTAACTAAAACTTAATTTAACAAAGGGGAAAAAGGGAATTGGCTTTGATCATTTTAAAGACCTACACAAAACTGACATTCTGTGTAACATGTTTGCTAAATTCCAGTAGGGTCCCCTTTCTCATTTTCTTAACAGAATATAGAACTTCACATTCTACATGATATTAAACGTTTCCTGATAAAAGACGGTCGTCAAAGATGAAACCTATCCTTGCTAGTCTCCAGCTTCTCCCACGTTCATATACCGCAACTTACTGCCACAGCTCTGTCCGACTGACCAACATATACACTCCTGGAAATGGAAAAAAGAACACATTGACACCGGTGTGTCAGACCCACCATACTTGCTCCGGACACTGCGAGAGGGCTGTACAAGCAATGATCACACGCACGGCACAGCGGACACACCAGGAACCGCGGTGTTGGCCGTCGAATGGCGCTAGCTGCGCAGCATTTGTGCACCGCCGCCGTCAGTGTCAGCCAGTTTGCCGTGGCATACGGAGCTCCATCGCAGTCTTTAACACGACGTGCGGACGTGCGGACGAGTCCCGCGCGCGCTCCTGCCGTAATAGCTTTCGAACTGGTTTTTTTTTTTTTTTTTTTTTTTTTTTTTTTTTTTTTTTTTTTTTTTTTTTTTCTCGTGGAAAATCGGGTCAACGAGTGTATCAGAACAGTGACAAACTTCAATTACGTGTGTTGTGATACAGTGATGTGAAATATCCACAAGCTTAAGTGGAAAAATTGTGCATTAACGTGACATCGTATCTGCACTGAGCTGGACTCGCGTTGGACCTCACCAAAGGTATCTCACCTGCAACTAACACTCATGGAACATTACTAACACTCATAGGAACAATTGACGGTACTAACAATGCTAATAACAGGCTGTGAAGTGCAATTATGAAATCGAAAGTAAGAGATCCTGCGTGTGACGAGTCAAGACCGTAACATATGGTAGGCCGTTTTTCATTCTGGAACGACCACAATTCCACCAAAACTGTACGTAAACAATAGAACAGAGAAGGAAAGCTTCTGCAAAAATTAGGGCTCGTTAACTTTAACTTAAACGGAATTAAACGGAATAACTACAAACAGCCATGTCAAACACGGTGACAGAACGCAAGTCCCTCAAGTAGGTTGCTAGGCGCTGGTCGGAGTGCGTGTTGAGTGTCGTAAGTAGGCCGGAGTGCGTTAACCGACACCCAACGGTGTTGCTAAGCGCGACACGTGATTCCGCGCCCTGCCACCAGAGGCAGCAGTGCCATCTGTGGGTGCGTGAGCGAGCTGCGTACTAAGCGCGACACGCTTACTTACACGCGCGAGACTACTTGGCCGACCTCCCAGCGAAACCGTGCCGCGCCGCGCAGTACCGACCGGCACTCGCCGGCGTTCACACGCGGACTGTGTACTGCAGCGTGTCGCCTCCTGTGCGCCGCGCTGGCGTTTCGCTTCGAACGCATTTCTATCCCTGCCGGCTACGTGATGGCGCATCGCCCCTACGATAACTGAACAACTCTCACTAAAACTTAACAACCCTGGATCGTGTGCGGCAACTTGGTGGTGCGTGCACCACACCAACGTCAACCAGAGGCCCTTCTGGAAGAGGCAATACTTGCAGTAAAGCGTCGCCGGTTGGCATGGCGTCGGGTGTTCATGAGTACGTGGTAATGTCCCCAAGCCAAAAAATCGCCGCCATCGACGATATACTAAACGAGATTGGAGCTGAACTCAAAGCCAAACACGTGTCGTCAAGTGTCCTACAGACAGTCAGAAACAAGATATTCCCCCTTGCATTCCAGTTAACATCCGCGGAAGCAAAGGTAGATCTCTTAAAAGAGCAAAATAAAGACCTTCTACGTGAACTACAATATTCGGCAGACCCAGTCAAGGAGCTCCGTATTGAGACACTTAGCGAGCAGGTCAATAAACTCGAGGAGGAAAACTCCAGGCTCACAGAGATTAATCATGAACTTAGAGGGCAGGTCAGGGAGCTAACAGAAAAAGTCACGGATCAGGCTCAACAGCAGGCCAAAACTTTAACGTACGCCGCGGCCCTGTCCACCGCCCCAAAAGAACATAAACGAATTGAGGCGGCCAAGGCGAAACAGGCAACCACCCTCTTCATCAAGTCAACATCCAACCAAGACTCCAAAGCGGTGAGACAAACACTGACCCAACACATTAATCCAAGGCAGGACAATTTACACATCAAGTCGATAAGAAATACAAAAACAGCGGTCATAGTCGAGGCAGCCACACAGGAAGATTGCCGAAAAATAATCGAAAAAGCAAAGGACATCGACAACATTACCTGTGAAGGGCCCAGAAAGAGAAAACCCCTAGTCGCGATCTATCGGGTGTCCGACACAATTACTGACAAAGACTTCTTAGAGTGCCTCTATGACCAAAACCTAAGTGACGACTTCTCGAAAGAAGACTTTGACAGCGAGGTCAAAATAAGATTTCGAACAGGACCCAAGGGCAGGGGTTACAACCATCAGGTCCTTGAAGTCCCACCGAAATTATACTGGTACCTAACAAAAAAGGGCAAAGTGTACATAGATTATCAATCACTAACTGTCAGGGATTTCACAGCTGTTAGCCAGTGTTACAACTGCTGTGACATTGGGCACACAACGAAAGGGTGCACCGAACAAGCCGCTATCTGCTCAAGGTGCGGTAAGAAGGGCCATAAACGCGCCGAGTGCCGAGCCAAGGAGGCCATCGACTGCGTCCCTTGTCACAACAGGAATCGAAGGTGCAACAAAAGCAAGGGAGGTGCTTGTCAAACGTACAAACAACTCCTAGACCGCCTAATTGACAGCACAGACTATGGAAACTAGCAATCCCTCAAGACCAACCGGTGGGAAACATAAACCTACCCAAGCACAGACGCACCCATACAAAGCACCCTCGACAATAAATCGCAATCATCAGCGTGCCATAACTTGGCGTAAGAGGCAGAAATTTCTCCCTGACGACTACCCAAATGACGGTTACATCCCAGGACTGTCACACAACACGAACTTGGAAGACAGCCACTATGCAACCATCGAATTCATAGACGACCTCACGTTAACTGGACAGATACCATCAGACGCAGCTAAACTAATCAAGAGACAAATCCTGCATTGGATAACTTTCCACACGACGCTAATGAACAGAATTGACGAACTAGAAGACGAATTAATAGTAACAAGCACTACATCCTCACACAACCAAGACAACCATGACACATATGACCAACCACAGCAACAACACAAAAGCATGACGCCGAAGAACCATGACTACACTTCTATTCCAGTGCGCCCCCGTACCTACGACACCAAAAAATGCGAGGGGCGCATAAAGCCTGTCAGATTTGTACAAGGTGAGACCCTAAACCCCAAAGAAACAGACGTACTAGACATCCAAATCAACAAGACTGGCATACTGACGAAAGACCAACACACTGACAATACCACTCATCATCTGCAAAACAAACGAAAGATATGGCACACTGACATACCCACAGAGGACGACGATGACATATACTGCTGCCCTTACGCCAATGAGTGCAGCGTACACAATCATCAAAGCAACAAGACCACCCCTGGGCAACCTGAAGCGACACCCGAAAGAGCCAACAGCACACGTGTGACAGAAACATCCAAGGAGTCTAAACAACCGAAACGCGAGGGGAAAGTAGTTGCGTGTGACGATCATTTCCGACAACCGCGGGCGCCTCCACCCAGTGCCACAAAAGTTCCTTCTACAGGCGACCCCGGCCCCCTCTCATCACCCAAGTCCGAGTCAGCACCACCAGCTGCTCCTCCTGCGCACACCAACAGCAGCATCAACAAAGCACCCATCGCAGAGGGGCAGCGTGTAGCTGCCACTCAGCCACGACACCCCAAGACGGCGCAGACGCCGACACCCGCTGCCACCACCAGCGATTTTAATTATAACAACATAGATTTAAACTTAAAATTAAGTAGATTAGAAAAAAGGGAGCTCTTCGAAACAGCGCAAAGAATGATCATTAGGCTATACCACCCCCATGGCAACTCAGTCTGCTTTCGTACAACGGAGCAGACGGACAGAATAATCCTGAAAACAGAGAACATCCCCACGGACTCAGATAGTCTGCTAGACCTACTCCTGCAGGTTTGCGCTCGCAGAGAAGAAAAATTTGATCTCGAAAAATTATACGAAGATCACGTTAGGGCCTATGGAAGGACCTACTTTGATTTCAGTCAAACAGGAAGTAAATGCTACGTTCACGTGAAGCATCCGATCTGAGGGTTGCTCAACTGAACGCCATGAGTAGCACACACGTCAGTCTGGAACTTCCACAGGTCCTGAATGAGCTAAACTGCGATATCCTGTGCATACAGGAGCCATATACGAAACAAGGCCATATCACCAATATCCCCACCCACGCGATATTAATATCGGGTAAAGCAGACTGCAAGGCGTCAGTCATAATCCTCAACACAGACATTCACCCAGTTAAAATAACGGAATTATGCACAGAACACGTTGCTACAGTGGAGATTACGTACAGGGGCGATACATGGGTCGTTGCATCGATTTATGCTCAATACAGCCATTGCATTAATCCCTATGCAAATGCTATCAGAAAAATTGCACAATACGCCGGCAATAAAAAATTATTAATCTGTGCAGATATTAATGCAAAATCCACTCTATGGCACTCCAACAGAACAGATGACAGAGGACGAATAATCAATGACGTAATACACGAAAATGGACTGAACGTCATCAACGAGAAAGGACACCATCCTACATTCACAGGGCATGACGGCTCCTCATCCAACATAGACATCACCCTTGCAAATAACGCCGCGACTACCTACATACTAGACTGGACGGTACACGACCACATTACCACGAGTGACCATAATGTCATCACGCTAACTCTACAGAAGACAGCAAACAACAACACTGCAACACAACCCAGAAGACTGCTCTTTCATAGGACAGACTGGGACACAGTAAGACACAAGATACAGGAACAATCACTGCAGAACATCAGAGGCAGTGTTGACTACAGAGCACACAAGTTAACAGAAATCATTACACACATACAAAACACCTGTATCCCCACATCACGCAAAACAAAACAGCAGACCAGCCCTTGGACAGCACACCTAACACAACTCAAGCAGGACACCAGACGTAGACGCAGACTCTACCAAAGGGCAATCTCAGACAGAGAAAGACAAGTAAGACTACATGAATACCGGCTTGCCAAGGACAGATACAAACAAGAACTAAATAAGACTAGAAAAGACCAATGGAATGACCACGTAGCAAGACAAACACAACTTAACATATGGGGGGAACCTTACAAGATCGTGACCGAAAAAATCAAGAGCCCACTGGTTCTGGGAACGCTACGACAGGATGACGGGGTGATGACTAAAGGATGGAGAGGCACAGCGGAGTACCTGCTAGGCAAACTCCTTCCTGACGACATCGCCACCACAGACACACCTGAACAAGCAGCATTGAGACGAGAACTCGCCACAGCCTACACCACACCAACCGTCACCTGTCCGTTTGCGCAGGAAGAGGTGGCGATAGCGATCTCAGAACTTAAAAATAAGAAAGCGCCTGGACCAGATGGTATCCACTCTGAGGTACTAAAACAGATAGCACCGCAGATCACCCCATACCTCACAACTCTGCTGAACGACGCATTAAGGCTA
The DNA here is from genome assembly GCF_023864275.1 of Schistocerca cancellata. NCBI lineage: Eukaryota > Metazoa > Arthropoda > Insecta > Orthoptera > Acrididae > Schistocerca > Schistocerca cancellata. The sequence goes on from NC_064627.1 coordinate 441,241,566, forward strand.
GGCCGTGTGCCTGCAGTGTGGAAAGCCTCTAGGGCGGTCATCATCAAAAAAGCACCAGACAAAGACCCCTCAGAACCCAAATCATACAGACCCATATGCCTAATCAATACACTCGCTAAAACACAAGAAAAACTCCTTTGCAAAAGACTACAAACGCATCGCACACTTCGGGGACTGACACCACACCAATATGGCTTTCGGGAAGGAAAGTCTATTGACGATGCAATCAACAAAGCACTTCAAATTGTACACAACACACCTACAAAGTACACACTAGCCATTATGATTGACATCTCGGGTGCATTTGATAATCTATGGTGGCCGGCCCTCTTCAAGAGGCTCAGACACCTGCAGGTACCGGAATCCCTGTACAACAGTCTTGTAGACTACTGCAGGGACAGAACAGTCGCTTGGCACATGGACGACAAGAAAGTAATCAAACGCATTACCAAAGGTTGTCCACAAGGATCGATCTGCGGCCCCATCTTCTGGGACATAATGTTAGAACCGCTCCTAGAATTACTTGAGGAGCACAATGCGACAGATGGAGTTGTCGCTTACGCTGACGACCTGCTTGTGGTAGTGTCAGCAAACAACCGTGCCCAGCTAGAAGACAGAGCCAATGATACACTCAAAACAATTACACAATGGTGCACAGACAACAAGCTCAAGGTAGCAGAAAATAAAACAACTTACACACTACTAAAGGGCATCCTGCATAGGAACCCAGCAGTCAAAATCGGGGACACAAACATTAAAAGCTCAAAAGTAACACGCTACCTTGGAGTCTACATAGACGAACGGTTGAACTTCCACGAACACATACGAATATCCACGGACAAAGCAGAAAAAATACTGCACAAACTGGCAAGGCTAAACTCGAAACAATACAGACTACCACTGTCAGTCATACGAACATATCATTGCGCTCTCTTCGAGTCGGTACTATGTTTTGCTGCCAGCACGTGGGCCCATAGACTCAGCCTATCCACTAACAGAACCGCCGTACGGCGGGGGCAAAGAAGCATTCTGCTTCGACTAACAGGGGCCTTCAACACAACCTCAGTCGACGCACTTTGCGTCGTGATGGGAATCTTCCCAATAGACGTAACCATAAGATACCGTGCGGCAAAGTACTGGCTAAAGATGGGGAAACTAGACCAGGTTCGGCAGATCACTGGTGAACCATATGCTACATCACGTCAACTCAAAGCATGGCGAGTGGATACCTGGCAGAGCGAGTGGGCTAACAGCGATAAGGGCCGACGAGTCTATAGCTTTTTCCCTGACATCAAAGAACGATTAAGACTGAAGCATATCGATCCTAGCCGCGGTATGGTACATTTTCTGACAGGCCACGGCCCTTATCCCACGCACCTGAGCCGCATGAGTCTGCAGCAGACTACCAGATGCACATGTGGGGAAGAAGGCTCCCCAGAACACACTGTCCTATTCTGCGGGCAACGCACAAACATTAGACACACACTACACATTACCCGGCAGAATACCCAAGATGAAATATACACCATTCTACGAGACCCAGACCTATGTGACAAACTTAATACACTAACTGACGAAATATCCAGGTCCCTGTATACCGAATATCTAAACAATAGACCATTCAGAAGGCAAGGCCGGGGACGCAGACCACAGAGTGCCCATGAGATGGATAGCAGTACAAACACCTCGGGCGAAGACACGGATGTTGAGATAAGCCATGTCGACGACCCATTGTGGCAACCTGCGTATGAGTAGTCTAGGTACCTGAACAACATCCAACACTAAAGAACACACACATGCACACAAAATCACAAATGAGTAATAGTCAAAATCCAGGCACTTACCCCAGGGACCTACGCATCCTGGCGAGAAGCAACACCCAGCCTGGATGGAAGGATCTTAATTGTGGTTCCCCTTAGCTGGGCCCAACCCGACGGATACTTAACGTAGATCGGGGAAAACCACCGTCCAGGCTGAGTTGCCGCGTAACCAGGAGGCGGGAACTGGTCTTACATGCATATGTACACACATACACACACACGCACATAGCACATACATACAAGAACACACACAAGAGGATATGCAGTCAAAAGGTGACATCACACCTGTAAACAAGGGTTAACTCCAAGATAGGCACCTACCATATGAACCTACGCCTCCCGACGAGAGACAACACTGGGCCTGGATGGAAGGATCTTAATTGTGGTTCCCCTTTGCTGGGCCCAACCCGACTGATACACAATGTAGATCGGGGAAAACCACCGTCCAGGCTGAGGTGCCATATAGCCGGGAGGTGCCAATCATTCATCAAGCGAGAACTTGTCTGACAAGCACACATACACACCCACAACCACACATAATGACACACACACAGACCTAAACAAATTCAATAAAATCACTCCATCACACCTAGACTAGTTAATATTTAATTTTGCACTATGTAAGTAGTAAAAAGCTAATTAAGTTTACAAGTACATATGTGAACTGTGAGTGGCGGCCAGCGTCTTGAAGGTCATTCCAAGACCCTGACCGCAACCCACACATAGGTGGTGGTAATTTCTCTATCCTTTTCTTTCCTATCTTTCTGTTTACTCCTTCTTAAATTCAAAATGAAATTGTTTTCCATTTCCGTATTATTTATATTATTTGTAACGTATCTAAAAGCTGCACAACGAAGAAGTAACGTAAAAGCCCGCCTCCACGTGGCAAGACTTGGGCAACAGTGTGAGTGGGATCGGGAACAGGGGAGGTAACTCACATAACCACTCCTGGGCCCGAGCCCAGTCACAGTGGCTAAGAGGCTTAATACGACCCACCATAAGCAATTAGAAGGTGGGTCAATAAATAAAGAGCAGCAAAAAAAGAAAAAAAAAAAAAAAGTCTTTAACACTGGTAGCATGCCGCGACAGCGTGGACGTGAACCGTATGTGCAGTTGACGGACTTTGAGCGAGGGCGTATAGTGGGCATGCGGGAGGCCGGGTGGACGTACCACCGAATTGCTCAACACGTGGGGCGTGAGGTCTCCACAGTACATCGATGTTGTCGCCAGTGGTCGGCGGAATGTGCACGTGCCCGTCGACCTGGGACCGGACCGCAGCGACGCACGGATGCACGCCAAGACCGTAGGATCCTACGCAGTGCCGTAGGGGACCGCACCGCCACTTCCCAGCAAATTAGGGACACTGTTGCTCCTGGGGTATCGGCGAGGACCATTCGCAACCGTCTCCATGAAGCTGGGCTACGGTCCCGCACACCGTTAGGCCGTCTTCCGCTCACGCCCCAACATCGTGCAGCCCGCCTCCAGTGGTGTCGCGACAGGCGTGAATGGAGGGACGAATGGAGACGTGTCGTCTTCAGCGATGAGAGTCGCTTCTGCCTTGGTGCCAATGATGGTCGTATGCGTGTTTGGCGCCGTGCAGGTGAGCGCCACAATCAGGACTGCATACGACCGAGGCACACAGGGCCAACACCCGGCATCATGGTGTGGGGAGCGATCTCCTACACTGGCCGTACACCACTGGTGATCGTCGAGGGGACACTGAATAGTGCACGGTACATCCAAACCGTCATCGAAACCATCGTTCTACCATTCCTAGACCGGCAAGGGAACTTGCTGTTCCAACAGGACAATGCACGTCCGCATGTATCCCGTGCCACCCAACGTGCTCTAGAAGGTGTAAGTCAACTATCCTGGCGAACAAGATCTCCGGATCTGTCCCCCATTGAGCATGTTTGGGACTGGATGAAACGTCGTCTCACGCGGTCTGCACGTCCAGCACGAACGCTGGTCCAACTGAGGCGCCAGGTGGAAATGGCATGGCAAGCCGTTCCACAGGACTACATCCAACATCTCTACGATCGTCTCCATGGGAGAATAGCAGCCTGCATTGCTGCGAAAGGTGGATATACACTGTACTAGTGCCGACATTGTGCATGCTCTGTTGCCTGTGTCTATGTGCCTGTGGTTCTGTCAGTGTGATCATGTGATGTATCTGACCCCAGGAATGTGTCAATAAAGTTTCCCCTTCCTGGGACAATGAATTCACGGTGTTCTTATTTCAATTTCCAGGAGTGTACCTTTTCACAGTGTTTGTTTGTGATTTTTTTTTGGACACAACGCTGTGTTAGGGGTTGCAGTAGGTCTCCACTATTTAATAAAAACTTTTATATGCTGTTGGTATTATAAAATGTAGATTTTCAGTAGCGAAACTAACCTTTTTGCCACGTTATCGAAATCTGTGCCAACATATTGGATACTGTACTAATTTTTGTAACTGCTAAATGGTTCCTGTTGGCTATCGCACATAACTGGTGCAACTTCATACATTTTCTTTTTTCGTAATCTATTATCAATCAGGGCAGAACTACATCCATTACTGGAAGCGACAGGTTTGATGGTCTGCAGTGTTCTTTGAAAGGCTGATACAAATAACTGAACAGATAAATTAACTGGAAAGGTGCATGTATGTAGCAATGCCGGTGCCAGGAGCTTGCCAGGACTAGTGTGCCAGTAACTACTGTTTTCTCTAAATACTTAATTCTCCTAAGTTTCCTTTAATTTACGTATATGGTCACAATCTTTTCTGTTTAACAGATTACCGGTTAAACAGAAAAGATTGTGACCATAGACGTAAATTAAAGGAAATTTATTACATATACGGGTCACTGTGTTTTTTCGCGACGATGTCGCAGCTTGTGAAACTTAATTCTCCTTCTGCTGATGTCTGTATTAAGGTCCAATACTTTTATCGAACAGTCCCCCAGCTCCATTGTGAACTGAATTTTGTTACGCTTCGAGTTAATTTCATGAAAACCCAGTAAAAGCTACTAATTATATTTGAAAAAGACGTAAAATTTAGCTTTGATGAAACGAAAGGTAACAGTGACTTATGGTTTCAGTTGGTAGAGGAGACTATGACGCGACCAACTGAAGTTGTAGTCATCATACGTTTAGTAGGAAAATGGATGCAGCCAATCCATAGTAACATTACAAATGCGAAGATAACGCGTTCACAACTAAACCTCTCAACTGATTTTGATGAAATTTGATATGGGGATAGCGCGGACGGTGAGGAAGAATATAGACTACTTTATAAACTCTGTACTGCAAGATATTTATCGATTTGAAAAACATAATGCAAAACATGGAGAGTAATTGCTCTTTGAAAAAGCTACTTACGCTTTGACTTTTGGAGTTTGTGTTTGTGATATTGCTTTCGTTGTTTAATACGGTCTATATAATACGACGCAACGTAATGCATAAAATAGTTATACAATACTCATCGTGTTTAATTCATACTTCTGTGCTATTATCAGACTCAAGTCCGTCGTATTTTAGCCACTGAGAGTCACTCATTTCTTATAGCTCCTGAGATGTTTGAAGACCCACAACAACCACGTCCATTAAATGCTGTATGACAAACAGAGACCTGTCGTGCCTTTACATGCAGAGCGTGGGAGGCTTTTAGTGAGACTGCATTTGATTATGAATGCGAGCGCAGCCGCCGATGGCAGGCAGAGACGTGAGGGCAGCTGACGTTACTGCATGTGGAAATATTATGCATACAAATATTATAAAATTTGCACTGCAACAAGCAATAAAATATTAATTTTCTTTCTTCGTTAGTGAAACGCCGTTTAATAATTTTAGGAAGCCCACATTGTGTTTTAGTAAATGTTCAAATGTGTGTGAAATCTTATTGGACTTAACTTCTATGGTCATCAGTCCCTAAATTATCCTAAGGATAAACACACACACACCCATGCCCGAGGGAGGACTCGAAACTCCGCGGGGACCAGCCGCACAGTCCATGACTGCAGCGCCTTAGACCGCTTATTTTAGTAGCGCCACCCTCACTCATCGTAGCAAAACTACTGATCCGCATCAACAGCAAGTAGTCCTTTGGGTAGCTTTAATGATCACACGAGGTCCCGCGTTCAATTCCAAGTAGGGTCGTATATTCACCGGTCGGTAGTGTATGTGTGTGTGTGTGTGTGTGTGTATGTGTGTGTGTGTGTGTGTTGACCTTCTTATTACCATTTTATCACCATCAACTCACAAGCCGAAGTGCCGCCAATAAAAACAGTTGCACCGAATGGCCCAACATCCCGAAAGGGGTCCCCCGGCTAATAAAGCCATACGCCGTTTCATTTCACTGATACACTATTTAAATGAAGTCAAGTTTGTTTATTGAACTAGTGAAACAAGTTGACAATATTACATTATACCACGAAAATCCCGAATATATTCACAACTGTGCACGAGTCATACATGTTTACACGATGTGGCTACGAGTTCCTATGCGGAGCCGTGAGGCGAGGCGACAGGATCAGTGGTGACGTCAGAGTTGAGTGTGATACCCAGCTACCGTGTTTTCTACTAACAATGAGAACTGGAAATCCTGTTCCAAATATTTACACATGGAAATCACTCAGTCTGACAAGACTGAAAAGACTTGAGCTCAGCAATGGTCAGAATCTTAAACAGTTCCCTGTGACCAATGAAACGAATGAAATTTAAATAAATGCAAACGTCTGAGAAATTGCTTTCTCTCACCGCACACATCTGTTTAGATAAACACATCATATTCATGCTGTTTCTCTCAATAATAGCTATTTTTCAGGAAACTTCATGGGATATGTGAATACACGCTCGAAGTTCGCGGTGTCGTATTTAAATATCTGGTTATAACTTTACACCGATTCGTGATATAGCAGACACCGCCAACGTACCAAACAGAAAAGTGGGATGCCACGAATAGTGTATTTGCAGCACAAAGCCTTGGCACGTTGGCTTCGATTTATATGGAGCCGCAGAGCAGGGACAAGTTTACGTATTTTCAAACTGACGTAGGGAACTGCTGGTGCCATCTCGCGCTATAACATTTTAAATCGAGTTGTACGTCTGCGTCAACTTATGTACATATCTTTGTGGTATGATGTAGCTTAATTTGGCAATCTTCGATGGTTTCTTCAGTCTCTAAATGTAACTTTCCCTTCAGAGTCACGCTTTCTATAGAAAATAAATAGGAAAAAAAATTCCGCTTTCGTGACTCACGACGTACACCGTCCTTATGGCACCTAAGCAGCTTTGACGATCTAAAACATTAAGGAAAATGTTTTAAGACCCGTTTCATTAATCTACATAAACGATAGTAACAAAGAATTAAACACCAACAAACATTCAAATAACGAGAGAAATGATTAGAAGAATACATCATTTACAATATTATTTTTCAGTTATTTTTAAAAAAAATAGAAAAAACTGTCAAGTCAAAAGGGAACAGGAGCATGAAAGCGGGAACTGTTGACGCAGTACAGTTGTTTCGGTGTTTAAGGGACATGCGCCAGCGTTTCTTTGACGTAGTATGCCACGTGGCAGTATTTTAAAAATCAAGCATGGGTGATCTTTATGTGCACTTCAGTGATACGGCGGAAGCTTTCTTTACTAAAGGTAAACTGACGTTCTAAAAACGTCCTCGTCGACTTCAAAGAAGTAACTCTTCTCTTCTTGAGGACCGGCTTCATTGAAAGAAAGTATATTACTTGCCGTACAGTGAATACACCGGTGATAATGACATCAAAATCCGTTCAGAAGTTTTTGTAACATGCTTACACAAGCATAAAAACGGAAGGGGAGCGACAATACGATTAAAAGAAACTAAACTTCATTCGTAGTACAAGAAAGTTAGTTAATATCTACAGCAGCCTTTCCAAATTTATAAAGCTTGACACATTTTCTGCTTCAGTCACATTTATTACTGAACGCAGGTTTGCCCGACGCGTTTCGGCAAATGTTGCTATATTTCGCTTATTAATATTCTCTACGGTACAAACTTGTTTAAAGCACGGAGTTGTTTATGTGATAATGCAGAGTTGCCTACGAATAAAAATTACAATATAAAATAGTTATAATTATTTTATGATTTTTAGGTTTCGTTCGGTATGAAAGAAAGTAGTTTACTTGTGCTGAGAGAATGTTATCTACTTTTAGCACAGTGGACTTATGAATAAAATCAGAAGCATCACTTAATAACTTTCATTTGCCCAGATGTTTATGCTGTGGAGGCTGAAACGGGGTCAAAGATTATTAGACTGATAGTATCCTATACAAAGTCTGCTTTCCAAAAACGCTGTGGTAAACGGATCAACTCATATCACAAAAACAATCTCTAAAAATCAACGCATTCAGAACAATGGACATCTATAGCATGACATTAAACACGTCTTTATAAATTAGGTGAGATAAACAAGAGAAAATAAATTAAATTGCATTAAGAATTGTAAACCTTCAACAAAAGTGCAAAACATGAAAAACAAGTTAACAAGTGATAAAGCAAGGAGTAACGCTGCAAAATTCATCAAATGTTTCTGGTAATGGAAAGAAAATTTTGTGCTTTGTTTTGTACTTCCTTCAAAAATGTTCAAATGTGTGTGAAATCTTATAGGACTTAACTACTAAGGTCATCAGTCCCTAGGCTTACACACTACTTAACCTAAATTATCCTAAGGACAAACACACACACCCATGCCCGAGGGAGTACTCGAACCTCCGCCGAGACGAGAAGCACAGTCCATGACTGCAGCGCCCTAGACCGCTCGGCTAATCCCGCGCGGCGTACTTCCTTCAATTTAATTGAAAATTACTTTGTAATAATCACTGTAATGTATGATAATAATACTGCGTATTCTAACAGCAGAATGTATTAACAATCTGACAATCTTTGACGGTCTCCAGTTGCCCCATATGCATATACTAAACTCCCATGAACATCGTGTTAATAAATCTTCTTAATCAGCTGCTTTCACTGCTTTCTTTGCAAAGTCTCTGTATCTAATTCTTCAAGCTTTCTTCGGTTTGGTTACTCTTATGTTAAGGATAACTTTGTTGTTTTATTTTTATGACATATTCTAGTTCATTAGATCAAATTCTGAAACCTCTCCTCCCTCCATTGGCGTCCACAAACGGGGTGGGGTTGGGGAGAGGGGTGGGGGAAGAGCTGATCACATATCTGGCACATGGAGGCTATTCGCTGTTACACGTCAGTTGCTCTAAAATGTGTATTACAATTACCTACAGGGTTTTCACTTCTTTTCAACAGCTTGATCAACTGTATTTTAGGCTTTTGTATTCTTTTATATAGGTCGGTGGGAGCCGCGATGGACCCAGCGTTATGTCTCATTGTGACTACATACGCCGCTAGCCAGCTTTTAGCTAAAATAATAGGTAGTGGAACAGGCGCGTTGCTTCAACAGCCGTGGGCTGGTGGCTGCAAGTGTGGCGAGATGTTGGTCAGAATAATAAGGGGATTGCGAAGTGGAAAACAGCACCGCACAGCCGGAATTATAGTAGTTGGTGGGTCGACGTCACACACCAGTGTAAGTCTTTTTATGGGTGACGAGACTAGGGGCCAGGTTTCAGCGAAACAAATAAACGTGTGTGGATTTTGAGACAGAAGGCTTGTCGCCGGAGTCCAGGAGCACCACCACGACGCCAAGGGCGACACCGAGCAGTGAGAAGATTGGGCATCGCCTGCAGGAACCGCGGGTTGAAAACTGTCCGGCACCTGCCCCTGTCAACACCAAGCTCCTCACAGAACTTGCAGCCACAGCCTCCCAGCCTGCCGTCTACGCTTGCTGCCGCCAGCACCTTGTCCCTAGTGGGACTTAGTGCCTCAGTGGCTACCACCGTCTGACTCCTGCCAGAGGGCAGCAAGTAGAAGACTATACGCAGACGTCTTCACACACAGCCACGTTAAACACACGCGGTGCTAAGAGGCCACCAAGATTCCACTTCCACAAGGGAAGTAGGACACCACTGACGTAATGGCAATGGCCACTACACGCTGCCTTCACAGCATCCGGGGTGTAAGCCGCCGCCCATATGTCAGCGCTAGAGAGGCAGGCGTGTTTGAATCGCTGAGCTACGACACGTCATGTACTGGAATTAGATGCGTTCTTAACTGTCAACAGTCTTCAGAGTGGCATCAGGGGTGCCGGCGACAGTGGAGAGGTACCAACTCCCTGTAGTAAAAAGTCCGAGCCATAGCCCGCAGTAATGACGTTCATCTATATCTACATCTACATCCACACTCCGCAAGCCACCTGACGGTGTGTGGCGGAGGGTACCTTGAGTACCTCTATCGGTTCTCCCTTCTATTCCAGTCTCGTACTGTTCGTGGAAAGAAAGATTGTGGGTATTCCTCTGTGTGGGCTCTATTCTCTCTGATTTTATCCTCATGGTCTCTTCGCGAGATATACGTAGGAGGGAGCAATAAACATACTGCTTGACTCCTCGATGAAGGTATGTTCTCGAAACTTCAACAGAAGCCCGTACCGAGATACTGAGCGTCTCTCTTGCAGAGTCTTCCACTGGAGTTTATCATCTCCGTACCGCTTTTGCGATTACTAAATGGTCCTGTAACGAACCGCGCTTGTCTATCTCTTCTATCAACTCTATCTGGTACGGATCTCTCACCGGTTAGCAGTATTCAAGCAGTGAGCGAACAAGCGTACTGTAACCTACTTCCTTTGTTTTCGGACTGCATTTCCTTAGGATTCTTCCAATTAATCTCATTGTGGCATCTGCTTTACCAACGATTGATTTTATATGGTTATTCCATTTAAATCAATCCTAATGCCTACTCCTAGATAATTTATGGAATTAACTGCTACAAGTTGCTGACCTGCTATATTGTAACTAAATGATAAATGATCTTTCTTTCTATGTATTCGCAGCACATTACACTTGTCTACATTGAGATTCAATTCCAATTCCCTGCACCATGAGTCAATTCGTTGCAGATCCTCCTGCATTTCAGTACAATTTTCCATTGTTACAGCCTCTCGATATACTACAGCATCATCCGCAAAAAGCCTCAGTCCCGATGTTATACACAAGGTCATTTATATATATTGTGAATAGCAACGGTCCTACGACACTCCCCTGCGGCACACCTGAAATCACTCTTCCTTCGAAAGACTTCTCTCCATTGAGAACGGCATACTGCGTTCTGTTCTCTAGAAACTCTTCAATCCAGTCACACAATTGGTCTGATAGTCCATGTGCTCTTACTTTGTTCATTAACCGTCTGTAGGGAACTGTATCAAACGCCTGGCAGAAGTCAAGAAACACGGCATCTACCTGGGAACCCGTGTCTATGGCCCTCTTAGTCTCGTGGACGAATAGCGCGAGCTGGCTTTCACACGATCGTCTTTTTCTAAATCCATGGTGATTCCTGCAGAGTAGATGTCCAGTCTCCAGAAAAGTCATACTCGAACACAATACGTGTTCCAAAATTCTACAAGTGATCGACGTTAGAGATATAGGTCTATAGTTCTGCACATCTGTTCGACGTCCCTTCTTGAAAACGGGGATGACCTGTGCCCTTTTCCAATCCTTTCGAACGCTACGCTCTTCTAGAGACCTACGGTACACCGCTGCAAGAAGCGGGGCAAGTTCCTTCGCGTACTCTACGTAAAATCGAACTGGTATCCCATCAGGTCCAGCGGCCTTTCCTGTTTTGAGCGATTTTAATTGTTTTTCTATCCCTCTGTCATCTATTTCGATATCTACCATTTTGTCATCTGTGCGACAATCTAGAGAAGGAACTACAGTGCAGTCTTCCTCTGTGAAACAGCTTTGGAAAAAGACATTTAGTATTTCGGCTTTTAGTCTGTCATCCTCTGTTTCAGTACCATTTTGCGCACAGAGTGACTGGACATTTTGTTTTGATCCAAAAACCGCTTTGACATAAGACCAAAATTTCTTAGGGTTTTCTGCCAAGTCAGTAGATAAGTTTAGGGTTAGTGAGATCATTTTTGCTATTGTGTGGTGGCAGTCATTTGGCATAGGGTCGAAGTCTATGGGACGTGGTCATATGCCAGGTACCTTTGTAAAACGAGAGGACCCAAATGATTAATCGCAGTTTAGAGACAAGGCTAGAGATGAATGGCTGGTGCCCGCGCACAGTGTAATTTGCTTGGAACTTTTGCCCTTTGTGCCGAATCTGTAGCAGTGATTTACTTTACACTGTCTTTGGCACATAGCTAGACAATGCGGGGAGTCCAGGTGGATCATAATTAGGCAGCAGAAGCAAGTTGGAAATACACGTAGCTTTGGAGTTCTCTGTCTGTGTCAGTCTTCAATTGTTGTTCCTGTGTTACTTTTTTTATTTCTGAGTCGTAAAAATGATTAACGTGGAGGCAGTTGCAAAATCGGAGACACAGGGTATCACCAGCGATGACGCTATACTGTCATTAATGAATCAGTTATCTCGATTAAGGCAAAAATTGTGTTTGCGGATAATAAACTGAAAGAGAAAAATTAGGAGATAAATTGTTGACTTTACAGATTCTAAGAGTGGATCCGGCTGTTGCTAACCATGTTCCTTCCTTTTCTGGTAGATCGTTGGAAGGTGTGTTATCGTTGGCAGAGGATCTCATATAATTGGCTGACATAGGGGGTTGGTCAGATAAACAATTATTGCAGACTGCAAGATTACATTAAACAGGAGATGGGAAGTTGTTCGTGCGATCCACAGAAGCGTTACGCAATGCAAAAAGTTTTGATCAGCTGATCCAGGGATTGGAGCAGAGATATAGCAAACAAACCAGTGCACCGTTTCTTCATGAGAAATTGAGTGTGGTCTGTAGAAGGCATAATAAGGCAGTAGAGGACTTTGCAGACAGAATTGTTGATGCTGTAGTCTTCAGTCTTGAGACTGGTTTGATGCAGCTCTCCATGCTACTCCATCCTGTGCAAGCTTCTTCATCTCCCAGTACCTGCTGCAACCTACATGCTTCTGAATCTGTTTAGTGTATTCATCTCTTGGTCTCCCTCTACGATTTTTACCCTCCACGCTGCCCTCCAATACTAAATTGGTGATCCCTCGATGTCTCAGAACATGTCCTACCAACTGATCCCTTCTTCTAGTCAAGTTGTGCCACAAGCTCCTCTTCTCCCCAATTCTATTCAATACCTCCTCATTAGTTATATGATCAACCCATCTAATCTTCAGTATTCTTCTGTGGCACCACATTTCGAAAGCTTCTATTCTCTTCTTGTCTAAGCTATTTATACACCAAGTTCCACTTCCATACATGGCTACACTCCATACAAATACTTTCAGAAACGACTTCCTGACACTTAAATCAATACTCGATATTAACGAATTTCTCTTCTTAAGAAACGCTTCCCTTGCCATTGCCAGTCTACATTTTATATCCTCTCTACTTCGACCATCATCAGTTATTTTGCTCCACAAATAGCAAAACTCCTTTACTACTTTAAGTGTCTCATTTCCTAATCTAATTCCCTCAGCATCACCCGACTTAATTCGACTACATTCCATTATCCTCGTTTTGCTTTTGTTGATGTTCATCTTATACCCTCCTTTCAAGACACTGTCCATTCCGTTCAACTGCTCTTCCAAGTCCTTTGCTGTCTCTGACAGAATTAGAATGTCATCGGCGAACCTCAAAGTTTTTATTTCTTCTCCATGGATTTTAATACCTACTCCGAACTTTTCTTTTGTTTCCTTTATTGCTTGCTCAATATACAGATTGAATAACATCGGGGATAGGCTACAACCCTGTCTCACTCCCTTCCCAACCACTGCTTCCCTTTCATACCCCTCGACTCTTATAACCGCCATCTGCTTTTTGTACAAATTGTAAATAGCCTTTCGCTCTCTGTATTTTACCCCTGCCATCTTCAGAATTTGAAAGAGAGTATTCCAATCAACATTGTCAAAAGCTTTCTCTAAGTCTACAAATGCTAGAAACGTAGGTTTGCCTTTCCTTAATCTTTCTTCTAAGATAAGTCGTAGGGTCAGTATAGCCTCACGTGTTCCAACATTTCTACGGAATCCAAACTGATCTTCCCCGAGGTCGGCTTCTATCAGTTTTTCCATTCGTCTGTAAATAATTCGCGTTAGTATTTTGCAGCTGTGACTTATTAAACTGATAGTTCGGTAATTTTCACATCTGTCAACACCTGCTTTCTTTGTGATTGGGATTATTATATTCTTCTTGAAGACTGAGGGTATTTCGCCTGTCTCATACATCTTGCTCAGCAGATGGCAGAGTTTTGTCAGGACTGGCTTTCCCAAGGTTGTCAGTAGTTCCAATGGAATTTTGTCTACTCCGGGGGCCTTGTTTCGACTCAGGTCTTTCAGTGCTCTATCAAACTCTTCACGCAATATCATATCTCCCATTTAACCTTCATCTACATCGTCTTCCATTTCCATAATATTGTCCTCAAGTACATCGCCCTTGTATAAGCCCTCTATATACTGCTTCCACCTTTCTGCTTTCCTATCTTTGCTTAGAACTGGGTTTCCATCAAAGCTTTTGATATTCATGCAAGTGGTTCTCCTTTCTCCAAAGGTCTCTTTAATTTTCCTGTAGGCAGTATCTATCTTACCCCTAGTGAGATGAGCCTCTACATCCTTACATTTGTCCTCTAGCCATCCCTGCTTAGCAATTTTGCACTTCCTGTCAATATCATTTTTGAGACGTTTGTATTCCTTTTTACCTGCTTCATTTACTGCATTTTTATATTTTCTCCTTTCATCAATTAAATTCCGACAGAATTAGGAAATCGAATATTCACACTTATGAAGTGTCACAGAGTATGGAGATGAACAGAGTGGTACTACAGGAAACCGAGCAACGACCACTTGATGCTTTTCTGAGAGGCTTAGCACCAGGAATGTCGAGTATGATGAGCATGGGGCGCCAAAAAAATATCTTCATACAGGAGTTAAATTGGAATTGGAATACAAGAAAATCGGTTGGTCGACAGGGGTATGGGATAGCCGACATGTGTTTTCATCATCTGTAAAATGTCTTCCTTGGGGGCGCATGGAGCAGTGCTACCACCCACGAAGGAGTGATGGGGACAGCATGGGCTACCAACTATTTAATGGGAATAGTTGCAAGGGGCTGTCCAGAAACTATGCCCGGTCCTTGACAAGCCCGTGGCAGAATGAGGGTGACATGCTGAAGGTCTTCGGCCACCGTCGCTGATGATTTTTGATCAAAATGTCTGTGTTCGAACTCAGGGCCTACACGTTTTGATTATTAGTCAAACACACTCCAAGTATACATAGTGGTAGTGGAGTAATTTATATAAAAAAGCCTATTTTAGTTATTCCTCTTGGGTAAATACCTGTGAGCATCCTTATTCCTACACCAAATCAGCTGCGTCTATATTTTTTTTCAATGCCATTACTCCAACATTGCCAGCTGTTTCTGCCTCATTTAACGCTTCGTTTGAACTTCTTTTCCTACATGTATGTGGTATTGTCCTCTTTCAATAGGTATACCATATAAACTCAATTTGTTTCATTTGTAGGTAGTTTATTTTTCTTTTTCACGTGGTAAAGAGATCAGCTTAAAAGTAAGTGATCAGATCCCTTCCCATATTCACTGGAATCTCATGTGTCTTACTCAAAACAAAGCTAATTAAAATCTTATACTGTCTCGCTGACTACGTAAATCTCTGGACTTCTTTTAGAAATAAATGTGTGTGTTAAATTTTATTCACTGGATGTTTGTAGGTCTCGTAACAACGTTCTATATTCACTTCATGTGTTCTGCTGCTTGGTTCCAGTTATGTCTGCAATATGATTTTTGCTATTTTTTGTCTTTAGATCCAAGATTAATGTTTGGTTCATATTACTATACACACCTGTTATTCCTCGGAGTTGGTTGGTTGGTTGGTTTTGGGGAAGGAGACCAGACAGCGTGGTCATCGGTCTCATCGGATTAGGGAAGGATGGGGAAGGAAATCGGCCGTGCCCATTCAGAGGAACCATCCCGGCATTTGCCTGGAGTGATTTAGGGAAATCACGGAAAACCTAAATCAGGATGGCCGGACGCGGGATTGAACCGTCGTCCTCGGAGTTGGTCGTTTTAATAATCACCTAAAAAAACTTCATGTTACTCCTCTGCGAGACAGAGTTTTCACAACGATGGGTGACTTGGCAGAGATCTCGGATGGCCAAGTCTGCATTTTGCTCGGGAGACGTGACACCTAGAAAATTATCTCGTCTTCATTCTGGAAACTTCTGTCATGCATTTTTATATTCATGTGAAAAAGGAGCAAGAAGTCAATGAGTTCCACCTCAGGAGAATGCAGGAGGAGGGAGGGCGAGCCAAAATTGCGTATGCCAGTGAAGCGGCATCTGCGACTGTGTACTGAGCAGGATGAGCTGGCAAGTTGTCGCATAGCAAAAGCACCCCGTCGGACATCTTGCCGCTTCGCTTCGTCTTGGATAGCCTCTGGTAATCGTGTCGCGAGATGTCGGTATTATGCTCCTGTAGCGCGTTGCGCCTTACGAACGTAATTTGTTAGCACCACACCATGGGAGTCTCAACAACCGATACCGTGAGATATCTTCTTTTTCCATTAAATTTTATCGCTAAAACAAAATAAATAATATACAATTACTCTATTTTTTCCTGGTCTTGTATCGTAAATTACTCTTTCCTTGGACACTCTCTCCAGTATCACTACTCCGTAAAAACGTCGGTGGTTCTCAATAAATTTATCTTCGTGAGCCTTTTCTATAGTTTAGATGATTTTTCCGTTTTTCAAAAGGTAAGCTAATTTTTCTTGTTTGTTTCTCATTCCCTTTACGTTTCAAGTAGCGAATTCAACTTCTTTTAAAAATCCTTTTTCGTATTTTTTATTACTTAGCCATGTTCTTCATGTCTAATGTACAGTAGTTCCAAAACTCTTTCGAGTTGTCGGGGTGGTAACATGTTTCCATGGCTCCGTCACGGGCACTCCACGGTGTGAACCTGATTCTGCAGCCGCGCTTGCTCGGTACACTGTCGAAGTGCTTTCCAGATACTTTCCCCTGTCTGGAGTTGCCGAGTAGCATCTACCCAGCGTCAATCGATCTACGTGTACATTTAAGAAATTTTTAACTGACTGTGTGGCGAGTGGATCACACTTTGCTGCTATGTCATTTATTTATCTATCTCGTGCAATGCTCGAGACACACATTTTCTCTACTATTACAAGTATATCTTCACACTGAGAGAACAAGACAAAATGAGTGGCAGGAGACCAGGTTACTCTTCCCACAGAACTAGTATTTACATTACTACATGAGTTACTGCCGCGCGGGATTAGCCGAGCGGTCAACAGCGCTGCAGTCATGAACTGTGCGGCTGCTCCCGGCGGAGGTTCGAGTCCTCCCTCGGGCCTGGGTGTGTATGTTTGTCCCTAGGATAATTTAGGTTAAGTATTGTGTAAGCTGAGGACTGATGACCTTAGCAGTTAAATCCCAAAAGATTTCACACACATTTGAATATTTTTGAACATGAGTTATTGATTTTTCATCCTTGAAACGTTCAAGTAAATCTGATTTGAAGAGTGAAATGTCAAGAATCATGCAGGTGAATTTCCTGGCTTGTGTGCCGATGATAGGGAGATGAGGGAAGTGTTTGCAATGTGTACTCTTATTGGAAAGATGCAAAGTGAATGTTAGAAGACTTTTGGGAGGACATTCTGTTTCGCAGAGCCCAGCCCACAATGAAAAAGAGTTACAGTAAATATTTGGAACTTGACAAAATTTTCACATGTAATTTGGGAAAAATGTTTTATTCCTTAAATCAATGTTAAGTACTATTGCTGACGTTGTACTCACAATGAAACTTAGTTATAAGAAGATAGTAGTTCAATGACGAATATATTATCTTAATTTTGTTAGAAACTGACACTGAAATAACATACTATCAGAAATCGCTCTAAAATACAAGGATATTCCTACAAATAGTGTTATACCGTTAGAGAGCTTTTCCCTGAGACCTTTTATTTTGAGTGGTATGTGATTGCTCATGACGAAAATGTAATAAAAATATGCTCCAACAGTTGATTCTCCCTTCCTCCTATATCCTAGCGAACGTCTCCCCAAATAGTGAAAGAATTGAGGAAGAGAGAGATTCATGACATCACTTATGGCTTCATGGCGGCAGTAGTACTGGTAGCCAAGGAGTGTTGTACCTCTGGTGTATCGATGGTTCTATTGTCCCAATGGATGAATAAAATTTTCTCGCGATGCTCTCCAGCTTGGCTCGTTATAAGTACACGACTTCACCTCGGTAATAGCCAGATGTGATTGCTGCGTGCTTTTCGTACCACACTTGTAGAGAAGTGCTCCTATAAGACTGTAACCAAATTAGCACGTATTAGTCAGAGTACCCACAGCATTTCTGCCCACGATAGTCATGTCCGTCTCAGCTGATATGAGGCAGACATCCTGCTTACTTAGTTGTATTTACAGAGTTCGAAAAACACAGAGTAAACTACACTGATGTAAACGTTTAAGGATACACTTAGAGTATTTGAACACATTCTGAGGGCAGAGTGGAATAGCTTGAAGGACAACGGTTCAGTTTAACTGCAGGTTGGTGGAGGGAGGGAAGGATCACTTACGCTAATAAAAGACAGCAAAAGGAGCCTGTGACCAATGGGGACAATTCTACACCCCAAATTTAATTCATGTAAATCTGTCTAATGATGGAAGTTTCAACCTCTCAAGTGTGTAGTCTAAATAAAAGAAATTATGACGGGTAACATTAAACTTGTGGTTTCAATTGAAAGGATAGACTACCGCGGAGAACTGAATCTTCGGAGTAATGACTTCAGCAGAACTACTTATGGGTGAAATGTATCCGTGTGCATATGGTATACGAGATTAAGCCAGACGCGACTTTCTCCTAAAGATCCGGCCTGAAAGGCCACAGCACAGCTGGCCATTTCGTGGCAAGGGAAGTACAGCATAGATGGTAGCCTGAAGAAACGCTCTTCTGACGATCAATCACCAAGCAACTTGACCTGCACCCATTCGCGCTGTTGCTCTCCGCTCGTCGTCCCATTAGAAGCGGTACAAGTCGGGTCTTAAATGTGACTTCTAGCTCTGGGAGTTGACGGTTCCTGGTCAATCACTATTAGGACCGCGATTCCATTTATTAAATGGGGGTGGTGGTATGAGGAAATACACGGGTATATATAATTTAATATAACTATTACTGTTTGGGAGATAATTGAATCAAATTTTGCACATGTGGTCATTATGTAATTGGGTAAAGTCTGGATTTTTTCAATTTTTCGTCAAATTATTTGATCAGGACACTAATGGATATTTTTACAACAAATACCATCAAATGAAAAACATTTTTTCAAAGGTTAGTTTTCTTGTCACTATCAACATGTGGTAGTTTGTTGTTATTAGTCAGATAGGCAAATCTTTGTATCAGTTTTTTAATATCAGTCTTACAGCTCTCTCAACATTTTTTTAAAATTTATGTATACGATACATAGCAACTTTTACTTCACAATAATTTAAGTAAATTTGACAGTAATGAACTTCTAAAAAATTTCTACCGCATGTAGGTTGGTTGGATGATTTGACGGAGGGAACCAAACAGCGAGGTAATCTGTTCCATCGGATGAGGGAAGGATGGGGAGGCAAATCGGCTGTGACCTTTCAGAGGAACTAACCGGGCATTTGCCTGAAGCGATTTAGGTTCTAGTTCAAAATGGCTCTGAGCACTATGGGACTCAACATCTGAGGTCATCAGTCCCCTAGAACTTAGAACTACTTAAACGTAACTAACCTAAGGACATCACACACATCCATGCCCGAGGCAGGATTCGAACCAGCGACCGTAGCAGTCGCGTGGTTCCAGACTGAAGTGCCTAGAACCGCTCAGCCACCCCGGCCGGCTAGGGTCTAGAGGCTAGCGTTGCTGCCTCTGGATGGCGGGGTCCTGGATTCGATTCCCGGCCGGGTTAGGGATTTTCTCTGTCCAGGGACTGGGTGTTTGTGTTGTCCTCATCATTCCGTAGTCATTCGTCAACGTGGCAGGACTGGGATGTGTAAAGATTGGGACTTATTACGAGCGCTGATAACGGCGCATCTGAGCGCCTCACACACCAAACACCACGAAAAACCAAAGTCAGGACAGCCGGACGCGGGTCTGAACCGTCGTCCTCCCGAATGCGAATCCAACCCTTTAGGCACTACCGTTCACTACATTTCAGAACTAGCGGTACACACATGATCAATATTCTTCAGTAGGTTTTCCGTGAAGCCAATTGCATCAAATCCTAGTTATTAAGGCTGTAACGACGTTACAGTGGCATACGTACCGCCTTAAAAAATGACGTGAATGCAACAACCGTATAATCAAACCTTACGCCTTACGACTTTTTTAATACCACTCCCAACAACAATATTGAAGTATCTGACCTAGTACATCAGAGGCTGGGACCTACAGTACCAAAGGAACATGGTGGCAAGTGCTCTCTGATTTATAATCAAGAAGGCGGAAGTTGCCTCGAAGATAACCAGTTCACGAAACACAACATCAGATTGTTTCAAAGATGAGGAAGGAGATCGGCCGTGCCCCTTCAGAGGAATTATTCCGTCATTTTCCTCGAGCTATTTATGGAAATAATGGAAAAATTAAATCTGTAAGATCAGAAGGTATGTCAAAGTGAGTGCTGCTTTGTACGTTATAATATGACCAGAAAGTGATTATAGTCGTCATATGACGGCCCCTTTCAGCTCCTCACAAGCTTTGAAAAAGACATTTGACACAGACAAACACGTTTGCCTACCGTGATCTCTATCGAAAGATATAAGTGAATCCTTATGTAGAAGAACCACATGGTTACGGGACTAAGGACATCCAAGCTCCTAACCTTATGAAGATGCCACTACTTCTCAAGTTGTAACACACTCTGAGTGCCGCATTAGTTTTAACCCTAAACAACATTGGCAATTGGAGGGGAGGAGAGTAGTAATACTAGATTAACACTATTTGGTTTACATAAAAACTATCAACTTTCATCGCTGACAAGTGAAATGTAGTAGTTAGTGCTTTTCATTCTTTGGTTTTGAATGTCATCCTTCATTTAACCCATGATATAATGTTGTAACAGCAATACAACAATAGGACAGAGTCGATTTCATCTGCTAGAAATGTTAAGACCAATCCTTTGTGGATCGAAACAATAATTCTTATCATCGATTACCTTAAAGGGCGAAAATATTATCTGAAGAATCAGTGAAACACGTCACTTTGACTTTGGTTTGTTTGTAAAATCGTCAGATAAACTTTGCAAAAAATTACATAATTCGTTCATTACACATGACCTTTCACTGCCAGGCCATGTATTTGACTTTCTCTCATAATTCAGATGTGTTCAGAATTGTTAAATATCGCCATATTGTCGTAAAAGTAAGCACAAAATGTGTATTCCTTAACACAAGTAGAACAAATGTGACAATACACATTCGTTAGTCTTTGAATTGCCTGTGCCAGTTGTCTTGATAAGGAACTACACGCGAAGAAGTTTCCGTTGCAATACTTGGACCTTAGCGTAAAGTTTTAGGTGCCGCGAGAGAAGTTGAACACTCTGACACAGGAAACAGTGTGTCCCCAGAGCCCGGTGGCCGCTACATCAGGTGACCGCAGGCAGGATCGCCTTTCCAAAGTTAGTGGACAGTGTGCGGTGCCGTGAGCAGGCTCGGGCCAGAAACAGACTCAGTGGAGAGACGCGCCCCGCGGCGTGTGTCCTCGTGCTGCCTGCAACGGATTTTGGTGTAGCGGGAGTTATCGGTGTCTAAGTCAAGAGCCTACTTATGGAATACGTGTGATATATCCGATCGCACCGCCATCATCAAATTTTTCTCATACATACTGTAGGGGGACTTTGAATTTCGCTACACTCGTTCCCTCAGATATAAATTATAGAGTCGCAGCTGTATGGGCGCTCGACGGCAGAGAAAATATTTATAAGAAAATGAAGGTACAAAAATTGTAACTTTTTTGATTTCTACCCGCTGTTGTCTCTTGAGAGCGAAAGCTTAACTTCACTTATTCGCTAGTCTTGGTATGATTCAGACGTAAAAACTTATTGGTTAGTTTTGGTCTGATTAAGACGTAAAAACTTATTGATGTGCAGACATATAGTATTGTGGAAGCTTGTATGAAATTTGGAGGATGGAAGCAGCCGTAAAATACATTGCATTCAATATCAAGATGGTCTTCATTCGTAGACATTAGTAATTCCTGGACGATGAAATATACTGCAAGATTTTGGAGCAGCTACGACTTTTTCATGCAGAAATGAAGCAGGAGATTGTTGGAGAACAAGACCTGAAAGCCGCGCGAGAGAAGACATATTAACATGGTAATGAATGTACTCTTATCTACGCCATTTCCCCTGTTAATCACATTTTATTATTCTCTGTTCTGTTTAAAATAATTGTTGTAGTGGAAATTGGTTTGACTTTTGCTCAGAAACGCCACAAGGACCACCCCAACAATAGCTTTTCCGAATCACGAAGTCCGATAGCTTTTCTGTAATACGAAGTCCGATTTGCATTTCATTCTTTCCCTTTTTCACGATCATTAACGATTTTAAAATCCCCTTTTTATTCACCATTTCTTCCCACATTTTCAACCATTTCTTTTCTTTTCTTTTTTATTAACCACTACAATACCTTACAACACACCTGTCTCCCTCCTCCTTCAACTACTGTTTCCGTTTCACGTCCTTCGACTCTTACGACAGCTACCTGTATTTTATGTCTGCAGCTTACAGGATTTTTAAGAGTGTATTCCAGTCAACACTGTCAGAAGTTTTTTCTAAGTCTACAAACGCTGTACTGTAAAAGTAAGTATGCCTTTCTGTAACTTATAAGATAAGGCAGAAGGTCGTACTGCTTTGCGTGTTCCACCACTTATCTGCAACCCAAACTGACGATCGCCAAGGTCGTCTTCTAGTACGTTTCCCATTCTTCTGTAATTACACATGAATTCATAAAACACAACTCCGCTTCAGCGTTTAGTAATTTCTTAATTTATTCCATGAATGCTTTCGAAGCATAAAGCTTCATCTTCAGGTCCAACCCGTAGCGGTCGGGTCAGAGAGCCATGGTGCTCAAAGGAATGAGTGCTAAAAGGAATTCGTTAAACTTCGGTTACACGATAAAACAGTCTAATCTAAAAGCCGTAAATTCAACTAAATAACTAGATATTACAATTACAAAGAACATAAATTGTAAGGAACACATAGAAAATGTTTTGGGGAAGGCTATCCAAACACTGAGTTTTATATATAGGACACTTAGGAAATGTAACAGATCTACTAAGGAGACTCCGTACGCTACGCTTGTCCGTCCTCTTTTAGAATACTGCTGCACTGAGTGGGATCCTTACCAGATAGGACTGACGGAGTACATCGAAAAAGTTCAAAGGAGGGCTGCACGTTTTGTATTATTGCCAAATATGGGAGACAGTGTCACAGAAATGATACAGAATTTGGGCTGGACATCAGTAGGCGTTTTTCGTTGCGACGGAATATTCTCACGAAATTCCAATCACTAACTTTCTCCTCCGAATGCGAAAATATTTTGTCGACACCGACTTACATAGGGAGAAACGATCACCACGATAGAATGAGAGAAATCGGAGCTCGTACGGAAAGATACAGGTGTTCGTTCTTTCCGAGCGCTATACGAGATTGGAATAATAGCGAATTTTTAAGGTGGTTCGATGAACCCTCTGACAGGCACTTAAATTTCATTCTCAGAATATCCATGTAGATGTAGATGCAGACATGGGAGGGTCACACCCACGTCAAACAAACGCACAGGAGCGTAAGACCAGCACCCACAGCGCCCGCCTGGATAGTACGACACTAAATTGCGTAACGCGTACACCTGTCTAACATCGTGTAGCAGACCCGCGAGCACGCAAAAGGGCCCCAGCACGACGTGACACGGACTCGACTAATTTATCAAGTAGTGCTGGAGGGAACTGACATCATGAATCCTGCAGGACTGTCCATAGATCCGTAAGAGTACGAGAGTGTGGAGATCTCTTCTGAGCAGCACGTTGCAAGGCATTCCAGATTTGCTCAATAATGTTCATGTATGGGGAGTTTGGTGGCCAGAAGAAGTGTTTAAACTCAGAAGAGTGTTCCTGGAGCCACTCTCTAGCAATTCTGGACGTCAGGGGTATCGCATTGTCTTGCTGGAATTGCCAAAGTCCGTCAAAATTCACAATGGACCTGAATGGATGCAGGTGATCAGACAGGATGCTCACGTACGTGTCACCTGTCAGAGTCGTATATAGATGTATCAGCCAGCTGCACACGCCCCACACCATTACAGTGTCTTCACCAGGTTGAATAGTCCCCTCCTGACTTGCAGTGTCAAAGGATTCATGACGTTGTTTCCATACCTGTAAACGACACGAGACTCGTCCGACCAGGCAACATGGTTCCAGTCATCAACAGTCCAATGTCTGTGTTGACGGCCCCAGGCGAAGATAAAGCTTTGTGTCGTGCAGGCGTCAAGAGTACACGAGTGGGCCTTCGGCTCCGAAAGCCCATATCAATTATGTTTCGTTGAATGATTCACACGCTTACTGATGGCCCAGCATTGAGATCTGCAGAAATTTACAGAAATGTTGCACTTCTGTCACGTTGAACGATTCTCTTCAATCGTCGTTGGTCCCGTTCTTGCAGCATCTTTTTCCGGCCGCCGCAGTGATGTCGGAGATTTGACGTTTTACCGGGTTCCTAATATTCACGATACACTCGTGATATGGTCGTACTGGAAAATCCCCAGTTCATCGCTACCTCGGAGATGCTGTGTCCCATCGGTCGTGTTTCTACTATAACACCACATTCAAACTCACTTAAATCTTGATAACCTGCCATTGTAGCAGAAGTAACCGATTTAACAACTGCGCCAGACACTTGCTGTCTTATATAGACGTTGCCGACCGCAGCGCCGTACTATGCCTGTCTACGTATCTCTGTATTTGAATACGCATGCCTATACCAGTTTCTTTGACGCTGCAGTGTATACTTGTAATCTACTTTAACCTTAATGAATAGTCTCGCGTAGCCGGCCGAAGTGGCCGTGCGGTTAAAGGCGCTGCAGTCTGGAACCGCACGACCGCTACGGTCGCAGGTTCGAATCCTGCCTCGGGCATGGATGTTTGTGATGTACTTAGGTTAGTTAGGTTTAACTAGTTCTAAGTTCTAGGGGACTAATGACCTCAGAAGTTGAGTCCCATAGTGCTCAGAACCATTTGAACCATTTGAATAGTCTCGCGTGGTGCATAAATTAACGACTATCATGTTTTCGTAATCTTGTTACCCATATATAAACAGGCAATAAATTTGTTATATCTAATAGAACAACGCAGCATTTTTGCTAGAAAGTAGAATTGACAACGAAACGTATTAGTAACTCTGAAGCTGTGAACACACTGATGGCTTGCAGAACATTGCCAACTAATCTTCAAAGTCAGTATCACTGATGAATTAAAAAACATTTGAAGTGAGAAGATACACTCTCTTACTCTATAAAGGTATACTAACCAATAGATATTACGCTATTTGCTGTACTTTTACATGTGTCGAAGGTAACAGAAGGGTAAAAAGAAAATCCATCGGTAAGTTTCAGTCCCAGTTGTTGATTATTGAAGATACACTATATCTATATCCAGATCCCGCTCTAGCTACTGCCGGGTCTGGGTGCTGACGAGTCCTCTCGATTTGACTCGGTCTTCCCACCACATTTCTTCCTCCACTTGCTGCCAGGTCACACCTCTCCTTTCGACAGATATTCTCACTCCCGTTTTCCACCGTGTTCTCGGGTGCCCTCTAGGTCTTTTTCCATCCATCTTCAGTTCTTCCATAATTTTGGGGAGTCTCTGCCCACACATCCTCTTAACATGCACGTACCATCTTAATCTCTTTCTTTCAACTTCTTCTCTCATACTTTCTTTTTTCAGGTCCTTTCTGATATCTACGTTCCTTACTCTGTCCGTTCTTGTTTTTCCCTTAACTGCTCTGAGAAATTTCATTTCCCCTGCTTGCAGTATGCTCCAGTCCCTTTCTGTCATTGTCCATGTTTCTCCTCCATAGGTGACAATAGGGAATTAATAACTGTTATACATAAGGAGTTTTGCTTTTTTTGAAACTTTCTTGTTCCAAATCAGGTGTTTTATTGTTTGGTAGAAATTGCCTCCCTTCAGTAACCTCCTATTAATTTCGTTGGTTATTCTTCCATCACTAGATATTTCACACCCTAAATAAGTGAAACTGTCTACCACTTTGAGGGATTCTCCATTCAAAGTAATATTTCCGTTGATCCCTATGCCTCTTCCAAATCTCATTACTTCACTCTTATCTTTATTTATTTTTAATCCATACTTCTTCATTATTTCCATCCATGTATCAAGTTGTAACTGTGCATCTACCTCTTTATCGCCCCATATTACCATATGATCTGCAAATATCATCATTTTATCTTTTTCTTTTACTACATCTTTAACTGCCCTATTCATTCCCTCCATCACAACATTAAAAAGTGCACGAGATAGAATACTTCCTTGTTTAAGTCCTTGTCATATTTCTAAGTATTCAGAGTTCCTCAATGATGTTCTAATTCTACAATTGTGTCCTTTGTACATTGTCTTTATTATAATTGAAGATACACTGAGTTACAGAATTCCCTGAAATTGCAATAGAATTAGCAATTCATTTGCATCCAATTTGTTCAACTTTTAACTTCAAAGAAGTGTCAGCAGTGGCGAGTTTTGAGTAACGCATTCATTTATCTAGCTGCCTTGTTAAATTTTGCTTCATTTGCCAAACTCAACAGGAACTGGACAAATAGATGACCATCACAACAACGGCGTGAACCCAACGTGGTCGCAGCTAAGACACCTGAACAGTGTCATAAATACACGCTCGGATCGTTGTGCGAACTACCGGACAACCTAATTCTTGAGATTTTAAAGAAATAATTTTTGTAAAAATATTTGTACCCTCACTTTGTAATTTGATAATAAACTACCCTCCATTTATGTCTATGACCACTAATTTTTTTCAATATCTGTTGTATTCTGGCAAGAGAAGCAAAATCTGAATTGGGAACTAGATGAATGTACTGTCTGTGTTGCTCACACCTCGTTACTGACGACACTTCTCTGATTCTGTTGCAGTTTCAGGAAAATCCTTCAGAGCGACAGACACACTACTAACAGTCGGTAGAGCACTTGCCGTGAAAGGCTAAGTTCCCGAGTTCGAGTCTCGCTTCTGCACACAGTTTTAATCTACCAGGAAGTTTCATATCAGCGCACAATCCACTGTAGAGTGATAGTTTCATTCTGAAAAGATCAAACCATAATTAAGGTAAAGAAGTTCACCACTTCACTTTAAATGGGACAGAAATATGGTACACTATTTGCTGCGAATTAATTTTATATTCCTCACGTGAAGGACAGGGAGAAATTCATTTTGTATATTTCCATTCCAGTCTTTCTCTAATAAAAATACACTCCTGGAAATGGAAAAAAGAACACATTGACACCGGTGTGTCAGACCCACCATACTTGCTCCGGACACTGCGAGAGGGCTGTACAAGCAATGATCACACGCACGGCTCAGCGGACACACCAGGAACCGCGGTGTTGGCCGTCGAATGGCGCTAGCTGCGCAGCATTTGTGCACCGCCGCCGTCAGTGTCAGCCAGTTTGCCGTGGCATACGGAGCTCCATCGCAGTCTTTAACACTGGTAGCATGCCGCGACAGCGTGGACGTGAACCGTATGTGCAGTTGACGGACTTTGAGCGAGGGCGTATAGTGGGCATGCGGGAGGCCGGGTGGACGTACCGCCGAATTGCTCAACACGTGGGGCGTGAGGTCTCCACAGTACATCGATGTTGTCGCCAGTGGTCGGCGGAAGGTGCACGTGCCCGTCGACCTGGGACCGGACCGCAGCGACGCACGGATGCACGCCAAGACCGTAGGATCCTACGCAGTGCCGTAGGGGACCGCACCGCCACTTCCCAGCAAATTAGGGACACTGTTGCTCCTGGGGTATCGGCGAGGACCATTCGCAACCGTCTCCATGAAGCTGGTCTACGGTCCCGCACACCGTTATGCCGTCTTCCGCTCACGCCCCAACACCGTGCAGCCCGCCTCCAGTGGTGTCGCGACAGGCGTGAATGGAGGGACGAATGGAGACGTGTCGTCTTCAGTCGCTTCTGCCTTGGTGCCAATGATGGTCGTATGAGTGTTTGGCGCCGTGCAGGTGAGCGCCACAATCAGGACTGCATACGACCGAGGCACACAGGGCCAACACCCGGCATCATGGTGTGGGGAGCGATCTCCTACACTGGCCGTACACCACTGGTGATCGTCGAGGGGACACTGAATAGTGCACGGTACATCCAAACCGTCATCGAACCCATCGTTCTACCATTCCTAGACCGGCAAGGGAACTTGCTGTTCCAACAGGACAATGCACGTCCGCATGTATCCCGTGCCACCCAACGTGCTCTAGAAGGTGTAAGTCAACTACCCTGGCCAGCAAGATCTCCGGATCTGTCCCCCATTGAGCATGTTTGGGACTGGATGAAGCGTCGTCTCACGCGGTCTGCACGTCCAGCACGAACGCTGGTCCAGCTGAGGCGCCAGGTGGAAATGGCATGGCAAGCCGTTCCACAGGACTACATCCAGCATCTCTACGATCGTCTCCATGGGAGAATAGCAGCCTGCATTGCTGCGAAAGGTGGATATACACTGTACTAGTGCCGACATTGTGCATGCTCTGTTGCCTGTGTCTATGTGCCTGTGGTTCTGTCAGTGTGATCATGTGATGTATCTGACCCCAGGAATGTGTCAATAAAGTTTCCCCTTCCTGGGACAATGAATTCACGGTGTTCTTATTTCAATTTCCAGGAGTGTACTATAGGTCACGGAATTCAGAAATACTTCAACGGAATTGACGATTTATATTTGTCTGAATTGTAATCTTTTCTCATTTGAAGAAACACCATCATTTATGAGTGAAAGCTACTCTTGTTGACTGGTTTAATTCTGCTTCCTTTCCAAACGCAGGATAATTTGCAGGGACTGATCTTGCAGTAGGTATTGTGACAGGGCCCTGAAACAGAGTGTGTTATTAAACAAGCAGTTGACGACTAGAGAGGTCAATAGCTAACGAAAAACCTCACTCTGTCGGTTTGCAGAAACGGTCATATATTAACGACGTATTGAACATACTGATTTGTACGTTGTTAAGCTTAAGGCTGTTGGAAGTCAGCGAGGCACTCCCAAGATAGGAAATCAGAGACAATGCGAGAGCAGGGAGAGTGTTAGCGTTTAGGTTACCGGAGGTGTACAGCAACGCTAGAGCCCTGCGAACTGCAAACGCTCTGAGCTGTCTCAGGGGAGGAGTTTCACTTCAGAGAATTAGCTCGTTGCTCCAACCACCGCTTAGACGCTGTTGCAAGGTGTCGCAGTAGAAGATAGTCACAAACCGGCACCTCTTACCATAGGCAGCAAACCTGATACTTACCCTTGAGAACCACAACGTCAGTGAGTTTGCACAAGTTAGGTTGAGATGGGAAATGGGTAAAAATGCGGCTGTAATGGTCCACACAATTAGGAGAGGCCGCAGGGGTCAAGTGATGTAGAACACTGTTGTTGCTAGCCATAATAGGAAAAGCGGTGGAGCTTAGTTTTCATCTTGGCGCTGTTGGTACCAAACTTAGAGTTTGTTAATTTAAAGGCTAGAAACGTGCCCACTTAGGGGGAGGGAAAGGACCTAAACTTGTTTCCCCGTAGACAAGAGGGAAATGTAGAACTCCACGCCAGATTGGCCGATGCCTGTGAAGCGTCGGTGAATTGGTCGATCCATTATAGACTAGGAGAAATAGTGCGCCCCTTATAATCCTTTGAAAACCCATGTTTTTGTATACAGAGAGAATTCTCAATCAGATCGTTGGGACGCCAAATCCCCGTCGCTCGTCGCCAGCCTCGGGTAAGCTTCGACAAAACTTCTTTTTTTCTCATTTGGAGTGCTGCTCTCAAAGTTCGTACTTTACAATGCTGTTAGTGTTTGCTGCTTCTGTTACCTCTCACCCCACGGACTCAGACACTAACCCCTGCCCGCTGCACATTTTGCTTTTTGTTATGTCTATAATTGACCTTCAGTGTAGTAGTTAGACTGAAGGTAAGCAATTAGTGTTAATCAGACCTCTGAGTTCATAGTCTCCTGCCGCAGCATCCTATCGAGTCCCAAAATCCGCACGTCTCGTAGGTGTCCTGTGGCAGACAGTGTCTGGGTCTGATCCAAGCAATCAGACTGCCTCCATTGGTAGTCTCTGCCTGCATTCGCTCCTAACCCCATACGAAGTGCAGACTCTCCTAAGAGCCAGTCTTAGGACATCACAAAATTTCATGGTTATCTTCATATTACAAAATTCTCCTTTCGCTAACTGTCGATGATTCTAAAAAAATTACAAAGCTGGACTGAACAAGAAAATGAAATAAAATAAAACTATAGGTTCTGCTATATCACCCTAGATAAAGAAGTTCCGTATGCTAACCGTTTGGCGATATTGTCTGACCTTCGCATACTATCATTTGCCAAAATCTCGTTTCGATGTCTCAGCCGTTAAGAAGACATGAGGGATGTTGTGAACATTTAATTGTCGTGCACGTGCGATAGGAAGTGAACGCGCTACACAATATCCATTTTCTGAACAGGCAGATATTGATCCCTTCCTAAGTTTAAAGAAGAAATTAAAATGTCATTTATACTTCCTAATCATCAATATGTTGGATAATAACATGAATTAAACGCAGATTGACAACGACCCCTATTTTTCATTGCAATGTTTTTGAATTTCATGCAGTGTGTTAGTTACAAGCGAAATATCGCAAAATATGCAGCTATTCTGACATGCTTACATAGAGGGGAATGTAGGAGCATGGGAATTGAGGAAGTAAATGAGTCTCTTCCATTGTATTGCGGTGTATATTCAAGGGATAGGAATGTAGCTGAACTGGAAGGGCAGATCAGAGCTCTTAAGGTTGAAGTGGGTAGTGCTAGGGAGGAACTGATGAGGTTAAGTGGAGAGAAGGGTGAAAACAGGTGGGAAGTGGTAGTAAGGAACAGGGGTACAGAAAGACAACAATATCTGACATTTCATCATTGGCACAAACAACAGATTTGTCTTGGTACGCCAGCCGGTGTGGCCGAGCGGTTCTAGGCGCTTCAGTCTGGAAACGCGCGGCCGCTACAGTCGCAGGTTTGAATCCTGCCTCGGGCATGGATGTGTGTGATGTCCTTAGGTTAGTTAGGTTTAAGTAGTTCTAAGTTCTAAGCGACTGCCGGTCGGTGTGTCCGTGCGGTTCTAGGCGCTTCAGTCTGGAACCGCGTGACCGCTACTGTCGTAGGTTCGAATCCTGCCTCGGGAATGGATGTGTGTGATGTCCTTAGGTTAGTTAGGTTTAAGTAGTTCTGAGTTCTAGGGGACTGATGACCACAGATGTTAAGTCCCATAGTGCTCAGAGCCATTTGAACCATTTCTAGGCGACTGGCGACCTCGGACGTTAAGTCGCATAGTGCTCAGAGCCATTTGAACCATTTTTTTGTCTTGGAACCTCATTTAATTAAGGAAGAGGCTCGAGTAATGCAAGTGTAGTTAATACTCAACAGACTTTCAGCAGGAAATCAGCTACTTTAAAAAAAAGTAGAAAGTAGGGGGAAATTCCTGTTGTGAGGTAGTAGCCATGAAAGAGGTGTCGGCCAGATCTTGCAGGAAAAATAACGTGAAACATCCCAGTGCACACCTTAGGCAAGTGATACTCGATGTAGGATCTATTGTCTCTCACTGTTTAGAGGCACAAAACGCGTGGGTGTTTTCAGCTCATTACTAAATGCAAATAAGTAGGAGGCCGAGTTGATAGGAGCTGAAGGAGTCCAGGTTGCAATAATATGCGGTACGGCACACTGTTAGAAAAAAGGATTATAATTCAAGAAACACATAGTACAATGAAAATTACTTATCTTCGGTAGTTTGGAGGACTGCAGCTACGGCTATAACTAACGCAATATATTCTCAGGGACCAAGCCTGATGGGCCCTCCTCAGAGAATCAATGCAAACAGAACTGGCTGAGGGCCGATTAGGAAAGTGCGTCTGCCTAGGTTGAAATCTAGCTAAGAAGTGAACGAGGCACACTCCAGTTCCGTCAAGCTGCACAGCCCGCTATAATGCGCTGTGCTCGGCAGACGATGGGCTGCCAACCTTGTGTTGGCGCGGAGTTGTAGTAGTATCTGTGGCAATGATACTGCAGGATCATTGTGCAATGGTTTTACAAGGCAGGATCATGTTGTGATCGTTGGTGGAGTGGGTAACGGTATTGATAGGAATCAGGGCTACAATATTGAGTCTGACCTGGTAAAAGTAAGATCTGCAGCCAACCATGCAGAAAACAGTGAAACATAATTGTAAGAAACAATCTAAAAACCATGTCTTAATAAAGAGCTAAACATATCTTATAAGTAGAAAAGAAAAATGTGTGTTAAGGCTAGAAGGAGTAATAATCCAGAAAATTATTCATGAAGATTTTTTGTATCAAAACACATTACAAACTAACATATTGAAAGATCCGCCTCAGTTGCGAAAATTTTCTTGTCTTTAACCAGGTTTCGGCTAAAATAATCTATCCTTCTTCAGAAGTATAAAATTACTATAACATTCAAGAGTAAGGCACAGTCAACATTACAAATTAAAACCTATAGTACCATGGTACTACGTTGGTGACTTCGTTGCCGCTGCCAAACGACCGCGTGGTGAAGTGATGCCCTGGCTGGACTTCAGTTAAGTAGTTTTAATTCGACATGGTACCATGGTACTATAGATTTTAATTTGTAATATTGACTGTGCCTTACTCTGGCATGTTATAGTAATTTTATGCTTCTGAAGAAGACTAGATTTTTTTTGTCATCACTCTACTGACTGGTTTGATGCGGCCCGCCACTAATTCCTTTCCTGTGCTAACCTCTTCACTTGCAACCTACGTCCTCAATTATTTGCTTGACGTATTCCAATCTCTGTCTTCCTCTACAGTTTTTGCCCTCTACAGCTCCCTCTAGTACCATGGAAGTCATTCCCTCATGTCTTAGCAGATGTCCTATCATCCTGTCCCTTCTCCTTACCAGTGTTTTCCACATATTCCTTTCCTCTCCGATTCTGCGTAGAACCTCCTCATTCCTTACCTTATCAGTCCACCTAATTTTCAACATTCGTCTGTAGCACCACATCTCAAATGCTTCGATTCTCTTCCGCTCCGGTTTTCCCACAGTACATGTTTCACTACCATACAATGCTGTACTCCAGACGTATATCCTCAGAAATTTCTTCCTCAAATTAAGGCCGGTATTTGATATTAGTAGACTTCTCTTGGCCAGAAATGCCTTTTTTGCCATAGCGAGTCTGCTTTTGATGTCCTCCTTGCTGCGTCCGTCATTGGTTATTTTACTGCCTAGGTAGCAGAATTCCTTAACTTCATTGACTTCGTGATCATCAATCCTGATGTTAAGTTTCTCGCTGTTCTCATTTCTACTACTTCTCATTACCTTCGTCTTTCTCCGATTTACTCTCAGACCATACTGTGTACTCATTAGAATGTTCATTCCGTTCAGCAGATCATTTAATTCGTATTCACTTTCACTCAGGATAGCAATGTCATCAGCGAATCGTATCATTGATATCCTTTCACCTTGTATTTTAATTCCACTCCTGAACCTTTCTTTTATTTCCATCATTGCTTCCTCGATGTACAGATTGAAGAGTAGGGGCGAAAGGCTACAGCCTTGTCTTACACCCTTCTTAATACGAGCACTTCGTTCTTGATCGTCCACTCTTATTATTCCCTCTTGGTTGTTGTACATATTGTATATGACCCGTCTCTCCCTATAGCTTACCCCTACTTTTTTCAGAATCTCGAACAGCTTGCACCATTTTATATTATCGAACGCTCTTTCCAGGTCGACAAATCCTATGGAAGTGTCTTAATTTTTCTTTATCCTTGCTTCCATTATTAGCCGTAACGTCAGAATTGCCTCTCTCGTCCCTTTACTTTTCCTAAAGCCAAACTGATCGTCACCTAGCGCATTCTCAATTTTCTTTTCCATTCTTCTGTATATTATTCTTGTAAGCAGCTTAGATGCATGAGCTGTTAAGCTGATTGTGCGATAATTCTCGTACTTGTCAGCTCTTGCCGTCTTCGGAATTGTGTGGATGATGCTTTTCCGAAAGTCATATGGTATATCGCAAGACTCATATATTCTACACACCAACGTGAATAATGGTTTTGTTGCCACTTCCTCCAATGATTATAGAAATTCTGATGGAATGTTATCTATCCCTTCTGCCTTCTTTGACCGTAAGTCCTCCAAATCTCTTTTAAATTCCGATTCTAATACTGGATCCCCTATCTCTTCTAAATCGACTCCTGTTTCTTCTTCTATCACATCAGACAAATCTTCACCCTCATATTCAATGTATTCTTTCCACCTATCTGCTCTCTCCTCTGCATTTAACAGTGGAATTCCCGTTGCACTCTTAATGTTACCACCGTTGATTTTAATGTCACCAAAGGTTGTTTTGACTTTCCTGTATGCTGAGTCTGTCCTTCCGACAATCATATCTTTTTCGATGTCTTCACATTTTTCCTGCAGCCATTTCTTCTTAGCTTCCCTGCACTTCCTATTTATTTCATTCCTCAGCGACTTGTATTTCTGTATTCCTGATTTTCCCGGAATATGTTTGTACTTCCTCCTTTCATCAATCAACTGAAGTATTTCTTCTGTTACCTATGGTTTCTTCGCAGCTACCTTCTTTGTACCTATGTTTTCCTTCCCAACTTCTGTGATGGCCCTTTTTAGAGATGTCCATTCCTCTTCAACTGTACTGCCTACTGTGCTATTCCTTATTGCTGTATCTATAGCGTTAGAGAACTTCAAACGTATCTCGTCATTCCTTAGTACTTCCGTATCCCACTTCTTTGCGTATTGACTGTTCCTGACTAATATCTTGAACTTCAGCCTACTCTTCATCACTACTATATTGCCTACTGCGCTATTCCTTATTGCTGTATCTATAGCGTTAGAGAACTTCAAACGTATCTCGTCATTCCTTAGTACTTCCGTATCGCACTTCTTTGCGTAATGATTCTTCCTGACTAATGTCTTCAACTTCAGCCTACTCTTCATCACTACTATATTGTGGTCTGAGTCTATATCTGCTCCTGGGTATGGCTTACAATCCAGTATCTGATTTCGGAATCTCTGTCTGACCATGATGTAATCTAATTGAAATCTTCCCGTATCTCCCGGCCTCTTCCAAGTATACCTCCTCCTATTGTGATTCTTGAACAGGGTATTCGCTATTACTAGCTGAAACTTGTTACAGAACTCAATTAGTCTTTCTCCTCTTTCATTCATTGTCCCAAGCCCATATTCTCCTGTAACCTTTTCTTCTACTCCTTCCCCTACAACTGCATTCCAGTCGCCCATGACTATTAGATTTTCGTCCCCCTTTACATACTGCATTACCCTTTCAATATCCTCATACACTTTCTCTATCTGTTCATCTTCAGCTTGCGACGTCGGCATGTATACCTGAACTATCGTTGTCGGTGTTGGTCTGCTGTCGATTCTGATTAGAACAACCCGGTCGCTGAACTGTTCACAGTAACACACCCTCTGCCCTACCTTCCTGTTCATAACGAATCCTACAACTGTTATACCATTTTCTGCTGCTGTTGATATTACCCGATACTCATCTGACCAATAATCCCTGTCTTCCTTCCATTTCACTTCACTGACCCCTACTACATCTAGATTGAGCCTTTGCATTTCCCTTTTCAGATTTTCTAGTTTCCCTACCACGTTCAAGCTTCTGACATTCCACGCCCCGACTCGTAGAACGTTATCCTTTCGTTGATTATTCAATCTTTTTCTCATGGTAACCTCCCCCTTGGCAGTCCCCTCCCGGAGATCCGAATGGGGGACTATTCCGGAATCTTTTGCCTATGGAGAGCTCATCACGACACTTCTTCAATTACAGGCCACATGTCCTGTGGATACACGTTACGTGTCTTTAATGCAGTGGTTTCCATTGCCTTTTGCATCCTCATGTCGTTGTTCATTGCTGATTCTTCCGCCTTTAGGGGCAATTTTCCACCCCTACAACAAGAGAGTGCCCTGAACTTCTATCCGCTCCACCGCCCTCTTTGACAAGGCGGTTGGCAGAATGAGGCTGACTTCTTATGCCGGAAGTCTTCGGCCGCCAATGCTGATTAATTATCAAAATTTAGGCAGTGGCGGGGATCGAACCCGGGACCGAAAACGTTTTGATTATGAATCAAAGACACTACCCCTAGATTATTCTAGCCGAACCCTGGGTGTTGTTGTTGTTGTTGTTGTTGTTGTTGTGGTCTTCAGTCCAGAACAGTCTCCATGCTACTTTATCCTGTGCAAGCTTCTTCATCTCCCAGTACCTACCGCTACCTATATCCTTCTGAATCTACTTAGTGTATTCTTCTCTTGGTTTCCCTCTACGATTTTTACCTTCCACGCTGCCCTCCAATACTAAATTGGTGATCCCTTGATGCCTCAGAATATGTACTACCAACCGATCCCTTCTTCTAGTCAAGTTGTGCCACAAACTCCTCTTCTCCCCAATTCTATTCCATACCCCCTCATTAGTTATGTGATCTACCCATCTAATCTTCAGCATTCTTCTGTAGCATCACATTTCAAAATCTTCTATTCTCTTCTACTCCAAACTATTTATCGTCCATGTTTCACTTCCATACATGGCTACACTCCATACAAATACTTTCAGAAACGACTTCCTGACACTTAAATCTATACTCGATGTTAACAAATTTCTCTTCTTCCGAAATGCTTTCCTTGCCATTGCCAGTCTACATTTTATATCCTCTCTACTTTATCAGTTATTTTGCTCCCGAAATAGCAAAACTCCTCTACTACTTTAAGTGTCTCATTTCCTAATCTAATTCCCTCAGCATCACCTGATTTAATTCGACTACATTCCATTATCCTCGTTTTGCTTTTTTTTATGTTCATCTTATATCCTCCTTTCAAGACTGTCCATTCCATTCAACTGCTCTTCCAGGTGCTGAATGACAGAATTACAATGTCATCGGCAAACCTTAAAGTTTTTATTTCTTCTCCATGGATTTTAATCCCTACTCCGAATTTTTCTTTGATTCCTTTACTGCTTGCTCAGTATACAGATTGAATAACATCGGGGATAGGCTACAACCCCGTCTCAGTCCCTTACCTACCACTGCTTCCCTTTCATGTCCCTCGACTCTTGTAACTGCCATCTGGTTTCTGTACAAATTGTAAATAGCCTTTCGCTCTCTGTATTTTACCCCTCCCATCTTCAGAATTTGAAAGAGAGTATTCCAGTCAACATTGTCAAAATCTTTCTCTAAGTGTACAAATGCTAGAAACGTAGGTTTGCCTTTCCTTAGTCTATCTTCTAAGATACGTCGTAGGGTCAGTATTGAGTTACGTGTTCCAATATTTCTACGGAATCCAAACTGATCTTCCCCGAGGTTGGCTTCTACCAATTTTTCCATTCATCTGTAAATAATTCGTGTTTGTATTTTGCAGCCGTGACTTACTAAACTCATAGTTCGGTAATTTTCACATCTGTCAACACCTGCTTTCTTTGGGATTGGAATTATTATATTCTTCTTGAAGTCTGAGGGTATTTCATCTGTCTTACATTTCTTGCTCACCAGATGGTAAAATTTTGTCAGGGCTGGCTCTCCCAAGGCTATCAGTACTTCTAATAGAATGTTGTCTTCTCCCGGGGCCTTGTTTCGACTTAGATCTTTGAGTGTTCTGTCAAACTCTTCATCCAGTAACATATCTTCCATTTCATCTTCATCTACATCCTCTTACATTTCCATAATATTGTCCTCAAGTACATCGCCATTGTATACGCGCTCTATATATTCCTTCCATCTTTCTGCTTCCCTTCTTTGCTTAAAACTGGGTTTCCTTTTGAGCTCTTGATATTTATACAAGTGGTTCCCTTTTCTCCAAAGATCTCTTTAATTTTTCTGTAAGCATTATTTATCTTACGCCTAGTTGTATACGCCCCTACATCCTTACATTTGTCCTCTAGCCATCACTGCCTGGCCATTTTGCACTTCCTGTCGATCTCATTTTTGAGACGTCTGTATGCCTTTCTGCCTGCTTTATTTACTGCATTTTTATATTTTCGCCTTTCATCAGTTAAATTCAATATTTCTTCAGTTACCCAAGGGCTTCTACTAGCCCTCGTCTTTTTACCTACTTAATCTTCTGCTGCCATCACTATTTCATCTCTCAAAGCTACCCATTCTTCATCTACTGTATTTCTTTACCCCATTCTTGTCAATTGTTCCCTAATTCTCTCCCTGAAACTCTCCACAACCCCTGATTTACTGGTTAGTGGTTTTGCACTTTCTGTCAGTCTCATCTGTAGCCCTCTGTATTTCCTTTTATCTGCTTTACTTGCTGCATTTTTATATGTTCTGCTTTCGTCGTTTAAAGTCAAATCCAAGGATTTCTACTAGACCTTTTCTTTTTCCCTAGTTGATCCTCTGCTGCCTTCAATATCTCATTTTACATAGCTACTCAATCGCCTTCTTTGGTTTTCTGTGAACTGTTGCACTCAATCGTTACCTAACGCTCCCTTTGAAAGTCCCAGTAACGTTCGGTTACTTCAAATTATTCTGATCCCATATCCTAAATTTTCCATGTTTTGGAAATTTCTTCAGTTTTAATCTACAATTTCTAACCAATAAACTGTCTCTCCAGTTACGTCTACATGGTTACTCTGCAATTCACACTTAAGTGCCTGGCAGAAGGTTTCATACTACCTCTCTACCATTCCACTCTCGAATGACTCGTTGGAGAAAGGAACACCTAAATCTTTCCGTTCGAGTTCTGACTTCTCTTATTTTATTATAATGATCATTTCTCCCTACATAGGTAGGTATCAACAAAATATTTTCGCATTCGGAAGAGAAAGTTGGTGACTGAAATTTCGTAAATAGATCTTGCCGCAAAGAAAATCGTCTTTGTTTCAGTGACTGCCACCCCAACTCGCGCATCATATCAGTGACACTCTCACTCCTATTGCACGATAACACGAAACGAGCTGCCCTTCTTTGCACTCTTTCGATGTTCTCCGTCAATCTTACCCGGGAAGGATCCCATACTGCGCAGCAGTATTCCAGCAGAGGACGGACAAGTGTAGTGTAGGCTATCTCGTTAGTGGGTTTGTCGCATCTTCTAAGTGTTCTGCCAACAGAGCGAAGTCTTTCTTTCGCCTTCCCCACAATATTATCTATGTGGTCTTTCCAATTT
The DNA here is from genome assembly GCF_023864275.1 of Schistocerca cancellata. NCBI lineage: Eukaryota > Metazoa > Arthropoda > Insecta > Orthoptera > Acrididae > Schistocerca > Schistocerca cancellata. Next base: position 441,280,879 of record NC_064627.1, read on the forward strand.
AAGTTGTTCGTAATTGTAATTCCTAGGTATTTAGTCAAATTGACAACCCCTAGGTTTGTGCGATTTATCGTATAGCCAAACTTTTTCGGATTTCTTTTAGTACCCATATGGATGACCTCGCACTTTTCTTTGTTTAGTGCCAATTACCACTTTTCGAACCATACAGAAATTGTCTCTGGATCATTTTGTAATTGGAATTGATCGTCCAATGATTTTAGTAGACGGTAAATTACAGTGTCATCTGCAAACAATTTATATGGGCTGCTCAGATTATCACCTAGATCATTTATGTAAATCAGGAACAGCAGAAGTCCTATGACACTATCCTGCGGAACGCCAGATATCACTTCTGTTCTGCTCGATGATTTACCGTCTATCACTGCGAACTGTGACCTCTCTGAGAGGAAATCACGAATCCAGTCACACAACTGACATAATACTTATATGCCTGCAATTTGATTAATAGTCGCTTGTGAGGAATGGTATCAAAAGCCTTCCGGAAATCAAGGAATTGGAATCGATCTGGGATCCCTTATCGACAGCACTCATCACTTCATGGGAATAAAGAGCTAACTGTCTTACACCAGAACGATATTTTCTGAATCCGTGTTGGTTATGTATCAATAAGTCATTTTCTTCATGATGATTCATAATTTTCAATATGCCCCAAAATGCTACTGCAAATAGAGGTCAGTGATATGGGTCTGTAATTCAGTGGCTTACTCCTATTTCCTTTCTTGAATATTGGTGTGACCTGTGCTACTTTCCAGTCTTTAGGACTAGATGTATCTTATAGTTAAAAATCTGATTCCGAAATCTCTGCCTTACCATCGTACAGGGTATGGGCAAAAATATGGAAATGACAGAAACGCATGCTTGAACAAAGCTGCATATGCTAGCCAAGGATGCAGGTTGTGCTGTTGTATTTCATCTCAGTACGGTAGAACTGTCAGTTGTGGTGAGTGTAGTTGTGAGTGCCTTATGTCGGAGCTAAGTAAATAAGAACGTGGGAAAACTGATGGTGCTCGTATGATGAGTGCTTCCGTACCCAAGGTAGACACAGTGTTTGCTGTTTCAAGAGGCACCACATTCAATACTTAACGCTGGCCGAAGTGGCAGAGCGGTTGTAGGTGCTACAGTCTGGAACCGCGCGACCGCTACGGTCGCAGGTTCGAATCCTGCCTCGGGCATCGATGTGTGTGATGTCCTTAGGTTAGTTAGGTTTAAGTAGTTCTAAGTTCTAGGGGACTGATGACCACAGATGTTAAGTCCCATAGTGCTCAGAGCCATTTGAACCATTTTTTGAGTTGCTACACAAAACTGAGCAGAAGGAGGCCTCTCGGCCACACTTGCCGGCGTAGAGGGTAAAAACGGTAGAGAAAGACAGAGTATGGTATATATCCAGGAAATGATTGAGGAGGTAGGTTTCAAATACTATTCCGAGGTGAAAAGGTCGGCACAGAAGAGGAGTTCATGCGGGCCGTATCTACCAGCCAGAAGACCAAAAAAGTAAAAATAAGGAGAAAGCTTCTAATAATGAATAAGAAAGTAGGACTGCAGGTAAGCTACTGTGAAGAGCTTAGCGAATGCATTCTCACAGCCAAGACAGACACGAAGCCAACACTTAACATACAGTAGCGCAAGTTTATACACCAGCTGGTTCCGCATAAGAAGAACATGAAAGAATGTGTGATGAGGTACAAGAAATTACTTAGTCGATGGAGAGAAAAGTTCAGCTATAATAGGAGAGAAGAATTCGATAATAGCAAAAGGATGGGGAGGAAAAATAGTAGGAGAATACGGACGGGGGGAGGAATGTGAAAAGCACCTGCCTGATAGAATTTTGCTCCGAGTGTAAGTTTATCGTAGCTAACACTTTGTTTAAGAATGGTGGAAGAAGGTTGTACACGTGGAAAAGACCTAAGAACGGTGAAAGGGGATCGACAAAAATAAGGAAACATCAAAATCACAACACATTACCACGCCTAATACGGTGTAAGGAAACTGTTGGGATTCAAAATAGCTTCCAGGCGTCTCGGAATGTATAAATACAGGTGCTGTAAGGCTTTCGAAGGTATTTCATGCCATGTTCCCTGCAGAATAGTGCACAGTTCAGGTACTGTTGATGGAGGTGGATAGCGATCACGTAGACTTCTCTCTAAAGTAGACCACACCGATTTAGTAATGGGAGATACGACATCTCATCCTCGTGCTCACAAAGTCAAAAATGGTTCAAATGGCTCTGAGTACTATGGGACTTAACTTCTGATGTCATCAGTCCCCTAGAACTTAGAACTACTTAAACCTAACTAACCTAAGAAAACCACACACATCCATGGCCGACGCAGGATTCGAACCTGCCACCGTAGCGGGCGCGCGGTTCCAGACTGTAGCGCCTAGAACCGCTCGGCCACCCCGGCCGGCTCACAAAGTCAATCCTGGATGATAGGAGCTACTCATACGTGGACAAGGATCCTATCGTCTTAGCGTCACCATTGGGAAAGAAATATTCTACACTCCTGGAAATTGAAATAAGAACACCGTGAATTCATTGTCCCAGGAAGGGGAAACTTCCTGGGGTCAGATACATCACATGATCACACTGACAGAACCACAGGCACATAGACACAGGCAACAGAGCATGCACAATGTCGGCACTAGTACAGTGTATATCCAGCAATGCAGGCTGCTATTCTCCCATGGAGACGATCGTAGAGATGCTGGATGTAGTCCTGTGGAACGGCTTGCCATGCCATTTCCACCTGGCGCCTCAGTTGGACCAGCGTTCGTGCTGGACGTGCAGACCGCGTGAGACGACGCTTCATCCAGTCCCAAACATGCTCAATGGGGGACAGATCCGGAGATCTTGCTGGCCAGGGTAGTTGACTTACACCTTCTAGAGCACGTTGGGTGGCACGGGATACATGCGGACGTGCATTGTCCTGTTGGAACAGCAAGTTCCCTTGCCGGTCTAAGAATGGTAGAACGATGGGTTCGATGACGGTTTGGATGTACCGTGCACTATTCAGTGTCCCCTAGACGATCACCAGTGGTGTACGGCCAGTGTAGGAGATCGCTCCCCACACCATGATGCCGGGTGTTGGCCCTGTGTGCCTCGGTCGTATGCAGTCCTGATTGTGGCGCTCACCTGCACGGCGCCAAACACGCATACGACCATCATTGGCACCAAGGCAGAAGCGACTCTCATCGCTGAAGACGACACGTCTCCATTCGTCCCTCCATTCACGCCTGTCGCGACACCACTGGAGGCGGGCTGCACGATGTTGGGGCGTGAGCGGAAGACGGCCAACGGTGTGCAGGACCGTAGCCCAGCTTCATGGAGACGGTTGCGAATGGTCCTCGCCGATACCCCAGGAGCAACAGTGTCCCTAATTTGCTGGGAAGTGGCGGTGCGGTCCCCTACGGCACTGCGTAGGATCCTACGGTCTTGGCGTGCATCCGTGCGTCGCTGCGGTCCGGTCCCAGGTCGACGGGCACGTGCACCTTCCGCCGACCACTGGCGACAACATCGATATACTGTGGAGACCTCACGCCCCACGTGTTGAGCAATTCGGCGGTACGTCCACCCGGCCTCCCGCATGCCCACTATACGCCCTCGCTCAAAGTCCGTCAACTGCACATACCGTTCACGTCCACGCTGTCGCGGCATGCTACCAGTGTTAAAGACTGCGATGGAGCTCCGTATGCCACGGCAAACTGGCTGACACTGACGGCGGCGGTGCACAAATGCTGCGCAGCTAGCGCCATTCGACGGCCAACACCGCGGTTCCTGGTGTGTCCGCTGTGCCGTGCGTGTGATCATTGCTTGTACAGCCCTCTCGCAGTGTCCGGAACAAGTATGGTGGGTCTGACACACCGGTGTCAATGTGTTCTTTTTTCCATTTCCAGGAGTGTATTATGTGATGGACCTGATCAGCCAAAACAGACATAATCCTTGGCAGTAATGCGACATTGCAGAGTGACAGTGGGTCCCGTGCCCAGATCATCAGCGAACCCCCGCCCCGTTTCACTCTTGGCGTGTAATGGCTTCCAGTGAGTGGCAACTGTGTGCAAATGACTTTCTTCCATTGCTCTGTAGTCCAAGGTTTGTAGCTTCGGCACCATGTCTTCCTGTTACGGACTTTTTCATCACTGATGAGCGGTTGTGGGATTCCACTCCCCTTGCAATTCCCTTCGTATTGTTCTGATGCTGGCAGTTCCTCAGTGTTTTGCAGCTGTCGTATTCTTATCGTCACAATCCTCTGCAGTGACCGTCTGTCACCATCATTCAACATTTTCCTCCGCATTGTCACTTAGCGGGTGATGTTTTCCACTTTCCCTGTAGGCCGTGTAACTACTGGTTCAAAATGGCTCTGAGCACTAAGGGACTTAGCATCTGAGGTCATTAGTGCCCTAGACTTAGAACTACTTAAACCTAATTAACCTAAGGATATCACACACAGCCATGCCCGAGGGAGGATTCGAACCTGTGACCGTAGCATCAGCGTGGTTCCGGACTGAAGCGCCTAGAGCCGCTCGGCCACAGCGGTCGGCAGCAAAGGATGATCTGGGTATTTACGCACTACTGACCATAGACATTCTTTGAATGTGTCTAGAACTGTCACAGCAGAATTGGGTAGCAATGAACTTGACCTGTTATACGCGAACAGATAACTTCGTTGTCACGCTCAGTTTCGACACGAATAGAGCCAATAGTTTTTTCAACTGCAATGAACACTCGCCCCCCCCCCTTTCCTGTGGCGCCTAATATACGTCCCATTACCGCTAAATTTCTCACAAGGGGAGGCCGCGATGTTGGGACTACAGATTTGCTTCAAACTTTGTACGCCTTTAGTAGGCCATTAAAGCAACATAATAGGCAAGTAGTAAGGTGCACTACACTGACAGTTCCGAGAAAATCGTAAGATAAGTTTTACGCGTCTTTTATGTACCTGTGCGTAGGTACCGTAAATTAGAGTTCATGGAGGACAAGTGGTTAGCATACGAGCTTCAGAAGACGAACGTGTATGAGACGACGGTTCGACTTCCACTCAAGCGTAATCATTAATCTAATTTTTTTTATTACTGATCGTATTATTTAATTTATATGGCATTTGATAGATAATAGGCCGTCCGCTGTAGCCGAGCGGTTCTAGGCGCTTCAGTCTGGAACCGCGTTGCTGCTACGGTCGCAGGTTCGAATCCTGCCTCGGGCATGGATGTGTGTGATGTCCTTAAGTTAGTTAGATTGAAGTAAAGTTTAGGGGACTGATGATCTCAGATGTTAAGTCCCATAGTGCTTAGAGCCATTTGAAGCATTTGAGAGATAATATAATGAAAAAAACCTTGTCTATTTGCATGAAGTTACTGTAGAATTCATGTTTTCCATGTCTGTATGACAAATACCATCCTGCAACGTGTGATAGCCGGCCGAAGTGGCCAAGTGGTTCTAGGCGCTGCAGTCTGGAACCGCGCGACCGCTACGGGAGCAGGTTCGAATCCTGCCTCGGGCATGGATGTGTGATGATGATGATGTTTGGATTGTGGGGCGCTCAACTGCGTGGTTATCAGCGCCCGTACAATTTCCCAACCTGTGCTCAGTCCAATTTCGCCACTTTCCTGGATGATGATGAAATAATGAGGACAACACAAACACCCAGTCATCTCGAGGCAGGTGAAAATCCCTGACCCCGCCGGGAATCGAACCCAGGACCCCGTGCTCGTGAAGCGAGAACGCTACCGCGAGACCACGAGCGGCGGACACATGCATGGATGTGTGTGATGTCCTTAGGTTAGTTAGGTTTAAGTAGTTCTAAGTTCTAGGGGACTGATGACCTGAGATGTTAAGTCCCATAGTGCTCAGAGCCATTTGAACCATTTTTGAACGTGTGATACTGAGAGCACATCCAACGAGTAATTGTACATTACTCTTGTGGTTTCGAGCATTGTAACTTACTATATTACTGATCGTGAATACCGTCATTCATGTCATTATTTATTTAGGTTTGTCTTGGGCTCCCTGTCCCTCGTCCTTGAAAATTTAGTTAAAATATCAAATAGTCAAATAACGTATGAAATTCACTGCAACTTCACGAAAATGCACGTGTTTTTTTTTTTCCTTTTATTGCCTCTCACATGTCATGTAAATTAAATAATGTGACCAGCGATTTAAAAAAAATAGCTTAAAAACTTAGTAGCAACAGAATTCGAACCATCGCCTCAACCACAACCTATTGGCCAAACACGAACTCTAACCGAAGAACCATAATTACTTCTTACAACAAGCACTTTCGTACAAATACATCCGTTTCATAATAGACGCGGAAAACTTCTCTTGAGATTTTCTCGGAAATATCAGAGTAGTGTACCTTACTAATTGCACATTATATTGCTTTAATGTCCTACGAAACGCGTAAAAAGTTTGAAGTAAATCCGTAATCCCAACATCGTGGCCTCCGCTTGTCAGGTTTCAACTAGCTCTCGGTCCCGATAACAACGTGAGAGCGAGAACTTTCCTGGAGGGCAGTAAATTCAGAAACTTTGTTATTATCCGTCTCTCGCTATATCTTATACCAGAATTTCGAACGTCTGGCACCATTTTACGTTGGCGAACGGTTTTCTAGGTGGCCACGTCCTATGGACGTTATTCTTTACTCATGCTTCCATTATCGACCGCGTCAGAAAAACCTTCAGCTTCCCCAAAGCGTAAGTGATTGTCATCTAACAGATACTCAATCTTTTTCCATTCTTCTGTACATTATTTTTACCAGCAACGTGGATCCGTGAATTAAGGTGATTGTCCATGTGTCGGCTCCTGCTATCTCTGCAATTGTGTAGATGATGTTTTTTCCGTCTGATGGTATATCACCAGTGTCATACATTCTACATTGCAACGTATATAGTAATTTTGATTCCACTTCCCCAAAAAACTCAGCAATTCCGATAGAACGATATCTATCCGTTCTGCTTATTTCATATTAACTCATCCAAATCTTTTTTAAATACTGGTGGTGGTGGTGGTGGTGGTTAGTGTTTAACGTCCCGTCGACAACGAGGTCATTAGAGACGGAGCGCAAGCTCGGGTTAGGGAAGGATTGGGAAGGAAATCGGCCGTGCCCTTTGAAAGGAACCATCCCGGCATTTGCCTGAAACGATTTAGGGAAATCACGGAAAACCTAAATCAGGATGGCCGGAGACGGGATTGAACCGTCGTCCTCCCGAATGCGAGTCCAGTGTGCTAACCACTGCGCCACCTCGCTCGGTTTTTAAATACTGATTCTAATAACAGATTGCATACCTCTTCCCTGTTTCCTGTTGTATCTTCTTCTATCATGTCATCAGACAAGTTCTCCCAAGCAGTGGAATTCACATTGCCATCTTAATGTAACCACGCTTCCGTTTAACTCCACCGAACGTTGTTGTGATCTTTCTGTGTGGTCAGTCCGTTCTTTCGACAATCATTTCTTTCTGGTCGCATTTTTATGCAGCCATTACACCTTAGCTTTCCAGCACTTTGTATTTATTTTATTTCTAACTGAGTTGTCTTTCTGAATTCCTGAATTTCCCTGAACATCTTTATACCTCCTTCTTTCGTCGATCAACTGAGGTATTTCTTTTGTTACCCATGGTTTCCTCGCAGTTACCTTCATTACACCTATGTTTTCCTTTCCAACTTCTATGAATGCTCTTTTAGAGATGTTCATTACTTTTCTAGTGAACTATTTACTTTGACAGTATTTGTAGCCTCAGAGAACTTTAACCCTGTCTCTTCATTCCTTAGTACTTCCATATCCCACGTTTTTGGATACAGATGCTTCCTGACTAGTAAGTATCTTAAACTTCAGCCTACCTTTCATCATTACTTAGTTGTCACCTGGGTCTTTACTTACTCCTTAATTTGTTATATTAATCTGAAATCATGATATTAAACTTTTCAAAGAAAATACTTGTATGATTCTGGAAGATAAATAAAAAACTGGCCAAGTGCAGCAGAACTCCTGTGCTGAGGATTCAGTACAGACTTAGTTATGTGTACAGACAGTTCTTCTATTCTGCGAATCGAGAATCTCGACGAGTTGTGCCCGTTAATGACATTGGTACTTGCAGGATATCTGTCCTGTAAATTTCAAGACTTTCGACAATGTCTTAATTTTAAACTTGAAGTCGGATGACAAGTGACAAAAAATGTTTTTCGTATGATCTAATTAAAAATTAAAAGTTTCCTGATTTTATCTCTTATTTATACTGTGAAACCTCGTTTCTTGTCAAATTAAAAGGAAGTACCCTATAGGTGTTAATGAGTGAGTTAGCTAGTATCAAAATATGTGACGTAAATGGTCGCATCATTTGGTTGTATTGATTTGCAAGCTTCAGTTTCTTACATCACCAAGGGACCGTAGACTCTGGTATGTGACGTAGATTTAAACTTGATACTTCTATCCGATTCTAAGAAAAATGGTTTTAACAGTCGGACAGACGGACAGACAGACAGACAATGAAGTCTTTGTGTGTCCATCTTTTTAGAGATAGTTGCGTGACTCGGCTGTTCGATAGACGATGTCAAATGAAACACCTTTCAGCCGTCAAATTTCCAACCTTATTTTATTTGGCAACCAGTTTCACCGTTTCACTACATCTTCATGCCCTGACAGACATGTAGGAAGATTCTGCCTCGGTTGTGATAAAAAAACATGGGCCATCAATATTGGTATTAATAGATATTTGCTACAATGATCGCTTCAGCCATCACCTGCCGACTGTGAATGATGACTAATTTTATTGCTCTGGCAGGAATCGCATTGCTGGACGAAATTTTTACGGACCTCTTCTGTTATTAAGCCAAACAAATACTCTTTTGGCTAGGCGTATTTGTTGATTTAACACTGAGATGGCACGAACTGTGAAGAGGTGACCTGATGTCGGAACCAAGCTGTAAGAAACGAGCTTCCTTTCTACATCTACGGAGTGTACGCTGTGCGACTACTAGTCATTTCCTTTCCTTTTCCACTTGCAAATAGAGCTTGGACAGCTCAGTCGGTAGCAGTGGCGACTTGGCCGCCGAGAGGGATGGACGTGTGGCGGCAGTGAGAGCCGTCTGCAGTAAACAACGGTTATCTCGCGGCCACGAAGATCGGTTACAGTGTCTGTTTGTGTCTGTGCTTGGATTCTGCAAATGACAAAATGAATCAGAATAAATGTCGGAAGAAAGATACGATTAAAATTTGAAACATTCTGGTAGATTAAAACTGTGTGCCGGACCGACACTCGAACTCGGGACCTTTGCCTTTCGAAGGCAAGTGTTCTACCATCTTTTTTATCTCATTTAGTTCGATATTGTTCGTTTTATTTATTCGGAAGGGACGTCCCACGAGGCTCATTCAACTTCATCATTGATCCATCATCTTAGTTCCTCATTACAGAGGGCAGTAAACCCTCTGACCGAATACGCTGAGCTACCATGCCGGCACCATCTGAGCTAACCGAGCACGACTCACGACCCGTCCCCGCAGCTCCAATTCCGCTAGTACCTCGTCTCTTACCTTCCAACCTTCACGGTAGCTCTCCTGCGAACCTTGCAGAATTAGCACTCCTGGAAGAAAGGATATTACGGAGACATGGCTTAGCCACAGCCTGGAGGATGTCTCCATAACGAAATTTTCACCCTGCAGCGGAGTGTGCGTTGATACATTTCCTGGCAGATTAAAACTGTGTGCCGGACCGAGACTCGAATTCTGGTTCGCAGAAGAGCTTCTGTGAAGTTTGTAAAGTAGGAGACGAGGTACTGTCGGAATTGAAGCTGTGGGGACGGGTCGACGGGTCGACGGGTCGTGAGTCGTGCTTGGGTAGGTCAGTCGGCAGAGCATTTGTTCGCGAAAGGCAAAGGTCCCGAGTTCGAGACTCGGCCCAGCACACAGTTTTAATCTACCAGGAAGTTTCATATGAGCTCACAGGTGCAGAGTGAAAATCTCATTCTAGGCGATTAAATTTTCTTTTATCGGATCTTTATTAGACCGCAGACAAAGAGGTGGTTGTCAGAAAAGGTACGGATCACTAGAGGAAAATACCATTGGTGTACATCATCCGTTTGTTAGTACCTCTGTTTGTGTAAAACTGAATTCTTCTCATTAGTATAGTTTAGTTGTCGACAAGCATGTTCCTAAAGTCAAGTTTAGTCATTCAGATAGAAACGTTAGAGAAGCTATTGTACTCGTACCTAACGCCGGGCTTGGTACCCGAAATGTAAGTATCCTCGAATTATCATTTGAAGTGCTACCTGATGAATTAAAAATATTGCTCTTGAGCCTTGTGGTCTCAGGCATATATGTTTCTGGTATTGAATAGTATTAGTTAAATTAAGATTGAGCTTTTGAGATAGGTTCAAAAATGGTTCAAATGGCTCTGAGCACTATGGGACTTAACTTCTGTGGTCATCAGTCCCCCAGAACTTAGAACTACTTAAACGTAACTAGCCTAAAGACATCACACACATCCATGCCCGAGGCAGGATTCGAACCAGCGACCGGAGCAGTCGCGCGGTTCCAGACTGTAGCGCCTAGAACCGCTAGGCCACTCAGGCAGGCTTTTGAGATAGGCCTACACACCTTGATTAACAAGTATCTGTAGATATAGCGACTTCGTAATTTACTATGGGCAGCAGGGGACCTGTGTTCTCTACAGTTACCGAGCGAGGTGGCGCAGTGGTTAGACACTGGACTCGCATTCGGGAGGACGACGGTTCAATCCCGCGTCCGGCCATCCTGATTTAGGTTTTCCGTGATTTCCCTAAATCACTCCAGGCCAATGCCGGGATGGTTCCTCTGAAAGGGCACGGCCGACTTCCTTCCCCATCCTTCCCTAATCCGATGAGACCGATGACCACGCTGTCTGGTCTCCTTCCCCAAACCAACCAACCAACCAACCAACCTCTACAGTTCCATTGTGGACATCCGAAGCGGCTGTAAGAGAAGGCGAGTCCTGCAGGTACCGAGCAGCGAGGAGGCTGTCCCAGGGCCTACAGTTAGCAGGAGGTTGTCCGGCGCTGCCGCTGCAGTTGCTCGCACCCCCACTCACTCGACACCGGCGGATCAGGGGGAACGGATCTTCGGCGGCACGCGCGGAAGCCGGGAATACCACAGGCTAGACCAGAGGGGAGCACAATCACATATCGGGCAATCGCGATTCCACTTTATGTGCGTACTTGGAGAGACAGCGACTTCTACTACAGGACTACTAATACTGCGGACGACACGTAGCACAGAAATCTCAGAGCACTCTTCGGTTATTGAACACGAAGAGGCAAACAGTCTAAATTTGTCTCAAATGGAAGCTCACAACAAGCGAGAAAATTCACATGAATGAAGACCAGCACAAGGAGAAAAAGAAAATACAAATGGAAAGGAAAAAAATTAGTAAACAGAAAGAAGATCGCAAAGTATCAACATAATCACGAGTTAAAGAAAAAGAAATAAATGCCGACCGTCAAATTAACTATGCCAAGGGAACTTCTGCTAAGAAGAAAGAACAGATCCCATTTCAGAGATCATGAACAGAATCACCAGCAAGTTCACCAAAGACTTCTCCAAAGAGATCGATAAGAAAATCAACAAGAAAGAAAAAGAGGCGACTCACACGCCACGCTCCAGAGAGCTTGATTCCTCCTTAAGGGGCAAGACTGAGAAGCATGCAGGACAGCGAAAAGAAGAAGTAAGACTTCTTAACGAAACAAGTTGGCGAGTATTCCGATGAGAAAATTAGACAGCCATATGTTGGCAGTCAAAAAACGTGCTTGGTACTATAGAGCTGGAAGTGGAGAAAACATCCCGACTTGATCATGACATGTGAAGAATACTTTTTCATTAAAAATTTGTAAAAAGAATTTTAACAACTTACAAGAAGAAAAACTAGCGGGAAGAATTCGAAAATAGAGATTCCTACCAGGTAGTCGTCTATTTTGTGTCGAGCAGCGTTGCAAAGTGGAACACTCATTTTATGTGAACACTTTGAACGTGAATAAAGTTCACAGTGCAACAATGGCTGCTGCACTGGAAGACTTCAAAAATTTTCAAATATGTGTGAAATCTTATGGGACTTAACTGCTAAGGTCATCAGTCCCTAAGCTTACACACTACTTAACCTAAATTATCCTAAGGACAAACACACACACCCATGCCCGAGGGAGTACTCGAACCTCCGCCGGGACCAGCCGCACAGTCCATGACTGCAGCGTCCGAGACCGCTCGGCTAATCCCGCTCGGCGAAGACTTCCTGTGGTGTCACCGCCAGACACCACACTTGCTAGGTGGTAGCCTTTAAATCGGCCGCGGTCCGCTAGTATACGTCGGACCCGCGTGTCGCCACTGTCAGTGATTGCAGACCGAGCGCCGCCACACGGCAGGTCTAGAGAGACGTCCTAGCACTCGCCCCAGTTGTACAGCCGACTTTGCTAGCGAAGCTACACTGACAAATACGCTCTCATTTGCCGAGACGATAGTTAGCATAGCCTTCAGCTACGTCATTTGCTACGACCTAGCAAGGCGCCATGACCAGTTTATATTGAGATTATATAATGTATCAACAAGAGCGATGTTCTCCAATTATGGATTAAAGTTAAGTATTACATCAACTCCGTACTTTATTTATTAGACTCAACTCCTTTAATCTGTTCCAGACCTCACGCCAGTCTGCGTGAGCTTAAACGCGTGCCTTTCGGCTACCCGTCCTAGTGGATTGGCTGTCGGGTCAGTCCACTACACTTCCTATATCGGTCTGATACCCTGCAGCTCTTTGTAGGAAGTAAACATCAAGAACATCTCGATACAAAGAGATTTTAAATATCCCGCCTGAATAAGTGTGTGCGGCTGCAGTACTGGTCAAAGAAGGGATTGTATTGAAAAATAATGTCTTTTAGAATCAAGCAGCGGAAATGAAAAAATTTTAATATCACTTATTAAAACATTTATGCTCCTCCAGAGAACACTGCCAGAGAACATAATACACATTTTTACGAAAGTGACATTTTATTTCTACTGAAATAAAATTCGCAGGAGTTTAAATTGGAGGCAATTGGAAACGTATTTTAAACTAAAAGCATCAGCGGCGAAATTTTAATGTCTCCCACGAACTACAGGCACTGGTTAAAAACGTGAAGTGGAAAGTCAGATGGGAAATAAAGTATCCCACGACTGTAAGATTTACATACATTAGCGGTAGTTCAGTCAGTATAATTCACAGAAAATATATCACACAAATTAAAAAAAAATTAATGGAAGCACAGCGACACCAACTACCTTCAATCCCGCAGCAGTGCCATCCAGGGTGGGTGAGTTGGAATGTGACTGTTCCCTCTCCGCCACCCCGACCTTGTTTACCTCTGCTTGTAATTTATTTAGCTGACCCCTAGTTCAATGACCTCAGCAGATGAAAGTTCCTTCGCCAAGACTGCAATTTAATCAAGATAAAATTCGAAAGGTGGCACGCCACTCTCTCACTTTAACTACACTGTCGGTCAGATTATTTTAGGTAACGATCTCCGTGTTTCCCAGTACTACATTTGGTATCAGTGGTTTATGACGTTTTACACGAGGAAATTGTGGACAGAATATGTACCCTGTAGAGAACTTGTGCCTGAGGGGTACTGGAAGCGAAGGAGAACAGGGAGAAAGATGGATTGCGGACCATAAATGTTGTGTCCAGCAGACTGGCTGAGTGATTCGAGGAAGCAATGCGCTGTTAGTTACATCTTCAGAAAGAATTCGGGCCATGGCACACCCTTCGTCCCGCTTAGGGTCGGAGCGGGACGGCGCCGGCTTGCAAAACGTTTTACTTGGGTCAGGAGAAAGACCACCACGAAGGCGGACAGTTGGCGGAAAGTGGGTAGAGGAAGCCACTTAAGAGAGACTGCAGTAATGCGAGCTATCATTCGAACGGCAGGACAGTCATGAAACCTCAGTCATTCTCATATTAGAAGCTGGGACGATACGAACAACTTGGCTGGTGCTTGTGTTTAGTGGAGGCAAGACTGCAACTCCCCTGACGCCAGGAAGTTGCTATGTTCTTTTAGCGAGCAGCAAAAATATATATTTCATGGGCACGACTGTCTGGGAAGCTTAACAGCCTTCTTTCAGAAATTAAAAATTGTTGGCTTGGAAAGATTAGATCTCTCTGTAAATGAGGGGGTTTGATCCCATCTAGGTAGACACTTTTTGCCGATACATGGTCATGCTTACTGTGAGAACTACGCCTCCCTAGTCTAAAATCTTCTTTTCTCAAACACGAGAGATTCTGAGTCGCTGGTTGATTCCCCTGAGGATATGTAAAGCAGAGGCTTGCTCCTCCAGCGTGGGGCCCACGGTGCTGTGTCTGAATTGGCTAGCAGGCCAGCAGATCAGTTCAAAATGGCTCAAATGGCTCTAAGCACTATGGGACTTAACATCTGAGGTCATCAGTCCCCTACACTTAGAATTACGTAAACCTAACTAACCTAAGGACATCACACACATCCAAGCCCGAGGCAGGATTCGAACCTGCGACCGTAGCGGTCGCGCGGTTCCAGACTGAAGCCCCTAGAACCGCTCTGCCACAGCGGCCGGCTAGCAGAACAGTCAAGAGGGGAGATTCAATGAGTGGAGGACAGTTTGATTCGTTTGTACAACGTGGATTCGGGTTTTTTTCTGCTAATCAGGCTGCCGCACAGAGGCTTGGTATAAGTGACTGTGATTCTTTGCCTTCTTCGTCTTCTGGTACTCCCTTGGTGGAGAACTTCAGGTCTTTCCCTAGTGGGTGAGACTTGTGGTCTGCAGCTTGTGCTGAACTGAGAGCGAGTGGTAGTCTCCAACTGTACCGACAGTGGGGCTGCATATCATCTCGGTCATGTCGTGTGTCACAAGGATGAATTTATTCGTCCCGAGTCAGCCGTCTGACGTTTGACAATTTCAGCACTCGTCGTCATGCATGGTCAAACTGGCTGGCCAGACCAGCGAACGGGTGCACCTCACGCTGAAATCTTCCATGATTTCAGGGTTCTAATAGGAAAGTTCTAATAATCAGGACGGCAATCGGCGTAGTTTGCAAGTTTTCGTGGACATCTCGGAACATTACAGCTGCCGCCGCGCTCCCCTCCTCGCCCACAGCACACCTTTTTCACCTGCCACCCGAATCAAGGGGAAAGTGTCAAGTATTGCTGCACCGGCTTAGGGTTATTAAATGATATTGACAGCTCCCTGTTTTCTGTGAACCGTAGTTCGCGGTACCTGGTCGCAGTTGTTTCCATTTGAACAGTACTCGGTTTCACAGTGGATTCATGTAAAAAAGGTCAGATTGCGTTGTAAGAGGGATTAACTCAGGGTTGAATTTATAGTTTCCACCCTAATAAATGTTTTGCCAATCAAGCACAATCTCTTTTCTCTTATTTGTGTTTGTCATTTGTTTTTGTAAGATTTATTGGCTCGTTGTAAGTACAAAAGGATTAATAAAGATTAGCCATTATTTTTATGGACTGTTCTTGTTTATACTCCATCAACTATTCATCGATTTTATTTTCTTCTGTGGAAATGCATGGGTAAACCAGCAATTAAATTAATTTAGTTGATTATTAATTTGAGTTCTGAAGGTGACTCCACCCAGACAACAAAAGTTGCATGATTAAATTCACTAATTTCATACGCAGAAATTAAGGGTGTAGGTCACGGTTTGAATATTGTTGAGAATATAATACTTTTCTGTAAGAAAAGATAATAACATTCAGCATCACTTGGACACGTATTTATGATTAAAGACGCGACCTCTTACAAAATATTCCCAAAAATACACAAGCGATCAAGGCACAAGAGAGGAAGATGGACAACCCAACAGACTCACCTAAACCCGCTGGGCAGAACACGTGATTAGCATTGTGCAAAGGGCCAAATAAGGTGTCGCTCAGTTTCACTTCAAAATTGTAATTAATAGTAATTACCCGTGGTCTAGGGGTAGCGTCTTTGATTCATAATCAAAACGTCTTCGGTCCCGGGTTCGATCCCCGCCACTGCCTAAATTTTGATAAATAATCAGCATTGGCGGCCGAAGACTTCCGGCATAAGAAGTCAGCCTCATTCTGCCAACGTCCTTGTCAAAGAGGGCGGAGGAGCGGATAGAGGTTCAGGGCACTCTCTTGTCCTAGTGGTGGCAAATTGCCCCTAAAGGCGGAAGAATCAGCAATGATCAACGACATGAGGATGCAGAAGGCAATGGAAACCACTGCATTAAAGACACGTAACGTGTATCCACAGGACATGTGGCCTGTATTTGAAGAAGTGTCATGATGAGCTCTCCATTGGCAAAAGATTCCGGAATACTCCCCCATTCGGATCTCCGGGAGGGGACTGCCAAGGGGGAGGTTACTATGAGAAAAACATTGAATAACCAACGAAAGGATAACGTTCTACGAGTCGGGGCGTGGAATGTCAGAAGCTTGAACGTGGCAGGGAAACTAGAAAATCTGAAAAGGGAAATGCAAAGGCTCAATCTAGATATAGTAGGGGTCAGTGAAGTGAGGTGGAAGGAAGACAAGGATTTCTGGTCAGATGAGTATCGGGTAATATCAACAGCAGCAGAAAATGGTATAACAGGTGTAGGATTCGTTATGAATAGGAAGGTAGGGCAGAGGGTGTGTTACTGTGAACAGTTCAGTGACCGGGTTGTTCTAATACGAATCGACAGCAGACCAACACCGACAACGATAGTTCAGGTATACATGCCGACGTCGCAAGCTGAAGATGAGCAGATACAGAAAGTGTATGAGGATACTGAAAGGCTAATGCAGTATGTAAAGGGGGACGAAACTCTAATAGTCATGGGCGACTGGAATGCAGTTGTAAGGGAAGGAGTAGAAGAAAAGGTTACAGGAGAATATGGGCTTGGGACAAGGAATGAAAGAGGAGAAAGACTAATTGAGTTCTGTAACAAGTTTCAGCTAGTAATAGCGAATACCCTGTTCAAGAATCACAAGAGGAGGAGGTATACTTGGAAAAGGCCGGGAGATACGGGAAGATTTCAATTAGATTACATCATGGTCAGACAGAGATTCCGAAATCATATACTGGATTGTAAGGCGTACCCAGGAGCAGATATAGACTCAGATCACAATATAGTAGTGATGAAGAGTAGGCTGAAGTTCAAGACATTAGTCAGGAAGAATCAATACGCAAAGAAGTGCGATACGGAAGTACTAAGGAATGACGAGATACGTTTGAAGTTCTCCAACGCTATACATACAGCAATAAGGAATAGCGCAGTAGGCAGTACAGTTGAAGAGGAATGGACATCTCTAAAAAGGGCCATCACAGAAGTTGTGAAGGAAAACATAGGTACAAAGAAGGTAGCTGCGAAGAAACCATGGGTAACAGAAGAAATACTTCAGTTGATTGATGAAAGGAGGAAGTACAAACATGTTCCGGGAAAATCAGGAATACAGAAATACCAATCGCTGAGGAATGAAATAAATAGGAAGTGCAGGGAAGCTAAGACGACATGGCTGCAAGAAAAATGTGAAGACATCGAAAAAGATATGACTGTCGGAAGGACAGACTCAGCATACTGGAAAGTCAAAACAACCTTTGGTGACATTAAAATCAACGGTGGTAACATTAAGAGTGCGACGGGAATTCCACTGTTAAATGCAGAGGAGAGAGCAGATAGGTGGAAAGAATACATTGAATATGAGGGTGAAGATTTGTCTGATGTGATAGAAGAAGAAACAGGAGTCGATTTAGAAGAGATAGGGGATCCAGTATTAGAATCGGGATTTAAATGAGCTTTGGAGGACTTACGGTCAAATAAGACAGAAGGGATAGATAACATTCCATCAGAATTTCTATAATCAGTGGGGGAAGTGGCAACAAAACCATTATTCACGTTGGTGTATAGAATATATGAGTCTGGCGATATACCATATGACTTTCGGAAAAGCATCATCCACACAATTCCGAAGACGGCAAGAGCTGACAAGTACGAGAATTATCGCACAATCAGCTTAACAGCTCATGCATCGAAGCTGCTTACAACAATAATATACAGAAGAATGGAAAAGAAAATTGAGAATGCGCTAGGTGACGATCAGTTTGGCTTTAGGAAAAGTAAAGGGACGAGAGAGGCAATTCTGACGTTACGGCTAATAATGGAAGCAAGGATAAAGAAAAATCAAGACACTTTCATAGGATTTGTCGATCTGGAAAAAGCGTTCAATAATATAAAATGGTGCAAGCTGTTCGGGATTCTGAAAAAAGTAGGGGTAAGCTATAAGGAGAGACGGGTCATATACAATGTGAACAACAACCAAGAGGGAATAATAAGAGTGGACGATCAAGAACGAAGTGCTCGTATTAAGAATTAAAATACAAGGTGAAAGGATATCAATGATACGATTCGCTGATGACATTGCTATCCTGAGTGAAAGTGAATACGAATTAAATGATCTGCTGAACGGAATGAACAGTCTAATGAGTACACAGTATGGTTTGAGAGTAAATCGGAGAAAGACGAAGGTAATGAGAAGTTTTAGAAATGAGAACAGCGAGAAACTTAACATCAGGATTGATGATCACGAAGTCAATTAAGTTAAGGAATTCTGCTACCTAGGCAGTAAAATAACCAATGACGGACGCAGCAAGGAGGACATCAAAAGCAGACTCGCTATGGCAAAAAAGGCATTTCTGGCCAAGAGAAGTCTACTAATATCAAATACCGGCCTTAATTTGAGGAAGAAATTTCTGAGGATGTACGTCTGGTTCAAGTGGTTCAAATGGCTCCAAGCACTATGGCACTCAACATCTCAGGTCATAAGTCCCCTAGAACTTAGAACTACTTAAACCTAACTAACCTAAGGACATCACACACACCCATGCCCGAGGCAGGATTCGAACCTGCGACCGTAGCAGTTCCGCGGTTCCGGACTGCAGTGCCAGAACCGCTAGACAACCGCGGCCGGCTTGTACGTCTGGAGTACAGCATTGTATGGTAGTGAAACATGGTCTGTGGGAAAACCGGAACAGAAGAGAATCGAAGCATTTGAGATGTGGTGCTATAGGCGAATGTTGAAAATTAGGTGGACTGATAAGGTAAGGAATGAGGAGGTTCTACGCAGAATCGGAGAGGAAAGGAATATGTGGAAAACACTGATAAGGAGAAGGGACAGGATGATAGGACATCTGCTAAGACATGAGGGAATTACTTCCATGGTACTAGAGGGAGCTGTAGAGGGCAAAAACTGTAGAGGAAGACAGAGATTGGAATACGTCAAGCAAATAATTGAGGACGTAGGTTGCAAGTGCTACTCTGAGCTGAAGAGGTTAGCACAGGAAAGGAATTCGTGGCGGGCCGTATCAAACCAGTCAGTAGACTGATGACCAAAAGGAAAAAAAAAGTAATTTAATAACACATTTAAACCAAAACGGCACATAGCCGAACCTTTACAACTACGAGTTTCAAAATCCAATTCTTTCACGGCTGAAGGCCTCCAAACAAGAAATCTTAAAAAGCAACAAGGTAAATTTCTAGTGACTGAAGACACGCAGTTAAAATTGCAAATGAAATAATGAATATTTATATATACAGGGTGAGTCACCTAACATTACCGCTGGATGTATTTCGTAAACCACATCAAATACTGACGAATCGATTCCACAGACCGAACGTGAGGAGAGGGGCTCGCGTAATTGGTTAATACAAACCATTAAAAAAATGCACGGAAGTATGTTTCTTTAACACAAACCTACGTTTTTTTAAACGGAACCCCGTTAGTTTTGCTAGCACATCTGAACATATAAACAAATACGTAATCAGTGCCGTTTGTTGCATTGTAAAATGTTAATTACATCCGGATATATTGTAACCTAAAGTTGACGCTTCAGTACCACTCCTCCGCTGTTCGATCGTGTGTATCGGAGAGCACCGAATTACATAGGGATCCAAAGGGAACGGTGATGGACCTTAGGTACAGAAGAGACTGGAACAGCACATTACGTCCACATGCTAACACCCTTTTATTGGTCTTTTTCACTGACGCACATGTACATTGCCATGAGGGGTGAGATACACGTACACACGTGGTTTCCGTTTTCAATTACGGAGTGGAATAGAGTGTGTCCCGACATGTCAGGCCAATAGATGTTCAATGTGGTGGCCATCATTTGCTGCACACAATGGCGTAATGAATATCGTACACGCCGCAGTACATCTGGTGTAATGTCGCCGCAGGCTGCCACAATACGTTGTTTCATATCCTCTGGGGTTGTAGGCACATCACGGTACACATTCTCCTTTAACGTACCCCACAGAAAGAAGTCCAGAGGTGTAAGATCAGGAGAACGGGCTGGCCAATTTATGCGTCCTCCACGTCCTATGAAACGCCCGTCGAACATCCTGTCAAGGGTCAGCCTAGTGTTAATTGCGGAATATGCAGGTGCACCATCATGCTGATACCACATACGTCGACGCGTTTCCAGTGAGACATTTTCGAGCAACGTTGGCAGATCATTCTGTAGAAACGCGATGTATGTTGCAGCTGTTTGGGCCCCTGCAATGAAGTGAGGACCAATGAGGTGGTCGCCAATGATTCCGCACCATACATTTACAGTCCACGGTCGCTGTCGCTCTACCTGTCTGAGCCAGCGAGGATTGTCCACGGACCAGTAATGCATGTTCTGTAGATTCACTGGCCCGTGGTTTGTGAAACCCGCTTCATCGGTAAACAGGTAGAACTGCAACGCATTCTCTGTTAATGCCCATTGAGAGAATTGCACTCGATGATTAAAGTCATCACCATGTAATTGCTGATGTAGTGACACATGAAACGGGCGAAAGCGGTGACGATGCAGTATTCGCATGACACTACTTTGACTCAGTCTACCGGCTCTCGCAATGTCCCGTGTACTCAAGTGTGGGTTCATGGCAACAGCAGCTAACACACCAACTGCACCCGCTTCTCCTGTAACGGGCCTGTTACGGACCAGTTTGCGTGCTACGACCATACCTGTTGCATACAGTTGGCGGTAGATGTTTTGCAATGTGCGGCACGTTGGATGCTCTCTGTCCGGGTACCGTTCTGCATACACCCTGCAGGCTTCAGCTGCATTTCGTCGACACTCGCAATAGATGAGTATCATCTCCGCCTTTTCAGAGTTCGAATACACCATGGTCACAGTTCCTACAACACTGCACTATCACAGACGTCTGGTAACACGGTGTACTACAGTTGGTCTGCGTGCGGAGACGAATGCAGAATAACAATAGCAGCAAGCGCTACATGCGGACACTGCGACAGCTAGACCAAACCACAACAGTGCACTACAGCCACACTCGTAAACACGGTCGTCATCGTAAACATGTCCCTGCAGATGCCGCTCGCCGACCGTGGCCCGTGTTTGTTGCAACACGCAACTGAACGTCGGAGGTTTCAAGCGTCAACTTTAGGATACAATATCTCCCGACGTAATTAACATTTTACAATGCAACAAACGGCACTGATTACGTATTTGTTTATATGTTCAGATGTGCTAACAAAACTAACGTGGTTCCATTTAAAAAAACGTAGGTTTGTGTTAAAAAACATACTTCCGTGCATTTTTGTATGGTTTGTATTAAACAATTATACTAGCCCCTCTCCTCATGTTCGGTCTGTGGAATCGGTTCGTCAGTATTTGATGTGGTTTACGAAATATATCCAGCGGTAACGTTAGGTGACTCACCCTGTATATACACCATAGCTAGGCGGAAATCCTCAAGGCGAAAGTGGATAGAACAAACATATACAAGTTGCCATACAAACCGCTGAAGGCCACAATTAAATTTCAGAATTTTAAAATATATTATCATAATCTTTTAAGGCAGAAGTCCGCAATGTTCTCGCTTAAGGGGAAATTTTGAGAATAAGGCTTTAAGCAGCTGAAGGCCCACAATTGATTTACATAAATTGATTTACCTAAAGCACAATAATTTCTTTTTTCTTTTAAAGTATTGGCTATACTAGATTACCAACAAACCATTTAACACCCATGAAAAGGTCAGTATAGTCAACGGCACTCAGACGCCTCCACGGGAGGGGGGAGAGGGGGGGAGCTGCCCTCGAAACATTAACGTTCACTTAGGTGAGGCAGGTGGTGGGCCCAACTACACTAGATCCGTCGGTAAACCAAGCAAGAGACAGTCAGAGACCGCCCGACCAAACGATTTGTTTGCCACCAATCGGTACATAAAAACTCAAACACCAAACTGTTACGGACGTGATTATCCACAATTAAATATGAATGAAGCTGTCAAAACTACACACCATGTTGGACAGCAACAACAGGTGAGGAAAGGACGCTGCCTGAAATTACGTTAGTGGCCGGGCAGGTAACCGGAATCCTAACGGCCACAAGGCAAAAAATTCCGCTGGTACACTTGAATTTGAAATAAGGTTGAACCGTATTTACTTTAAAAATCTTTTCTTAAAGAATTTACTTTATTTACTAGCGATCCAACAAAAACATTAACACATTTAATCACACTATGTGAGCGTGGAAGTAGTTGCCAGTGGGTAACTGATTAAAACAAATTTCTTTCAACAAATGGAAATATTATTGCTAAAAATCCTTTCTTTTTTTAAAAAAAAGCAGATTTAAAAATTATAATCAGAAAGCACCCTCTAAATATCAAGTTACAATTTATTCAGGGGCAGAAATAACATTTTTTTTTTTTTTTTTTTTTGACAGTATTAGCTTTCGGGATGAGAAGCTTACCGATCCCTTTTAACACGGCCGTAGTCACGACCGCTCACAACAACCTCTGAAAGACTACACTGGTGCAAATCTGCAACACACCAGATTACTTTAAACTAAAAATTTCAACAATTCACACAAACACATAAACTACGCACCCGGTAGGAGGGATGAAAATGGTACAAAACACTCACATTAAAAAAATTACTTGCCACCGAAAGTGCAATGTGTTTTTAAAAGAAAACTCTTACGGTGGAAGGGTGGAAACTTTATATACTAAAATGTCCATTTAAATAAAAACCCATAAATGCAGTCTTACATAAAATATACAAACATGCTCCACATTACACATATACCGCCTCTCAAGATGATAGGGCAAGATAAAAACATATTTCAGGAATTCGGCCTTTACACCTTAAGCAATAAATTCGTTAACACCGAATCCGACAAACATGACAGAGGCAGCTATTAACGTACGGCAAACCGACAGACAGACAGACACTAACTAACTAACTAATGCGGACGAGAGACAGTCGAGCAAGCTGGGGACGAGAGACTGACCAAGAAAACAAGTAGAATTGTTAAAACAAGTAAATGAAACAACATATCATGAATCACTTAACTTCTAATAAACTGCGATGTCTGGCGAAGACCTGGCGCAGCACCCCTAAAACGTTCTCACGAACCGTCCGCTGCCAGCCGCTTCAACGGACGCAGGAAGGCGCGCCGATCTCCTGTCTCATGGCGTCGCAGCTCGCGTCGGCCAGACCGATGTCGTGAGTTGACTCCTGTCGGCCGCGAAGCCACTATGCCTCGCTATGCGGCGCGGCCCACTGGACTGACATGGCGACCTCACATGCGCTGACGCTCAAGACGGACAAGTCATTTTGTGTCTCAGTGCGCGACCGACCAACCGATCGATCCAACCGCCAATGACCATTGCCTGAACAAACTCAAGCAGACTGGCGGCCTAACACATACTACCACTCCGGACGACAGACAGACACTGATTGCCCCACACTGACCCGGTTGACCTACAGCCCAGACTCGTCGCCTAGCGAGTTTTTTTTTCTTTATTGTTATTTTTATACCTGTTACAGGTAGGCCTTCAGCGGCATAGTACGGCGCTCTTCGGCCGTAGAGAAAACGAAAGATACAAATGAACACAATCAAAGAATAAACAGGGTGGATACACGGAACCGTTCATGGGCGTAGAGTCCAAGATATAATCGTGCAGACACATGGACACACACAGAGACGATAATTGTCACACGCGAAAGTTGGAGCACAAAACGAATAACACTGGAACACTTGAGCACGAACGACGTCACACATAGAAACACGAGGTGATGATCTCCGGCGCGCGAAAGTCCACGAAGAGTGTGCGAGTCTGGGGACCTGTCAAGAGAGGAGGGAGCGGGGAGAGCAGAGATGCCAAAGGCAGGGGAGATAGGGGGAGGAAGGAAGGGGAGAGGGGGGATAGGGGAAGCCCGGGGGAAGAGGGGTGGAGGAAGGGGGGATGGAGGTAAAAGGAGAGAGAAGGGAGGGAGGGTGCCCAAAGGAAAAAACACAGGGAGGGGAGGATCAAAGTTTGTAGGAAGGGTAGATGGAGGGGAGGAGGGCATCATCAGGGAGGCGGAGCTGGCGGAAGCCACCTTGGGAGAGGGTAAGGAGGGTGGAGAGATGGAGAACAGGTGGGACGTGGAGATACAGGCGCGGCAGCTGTCGGGGGTGGGAGAGGATGAGTGACACAAGCGGGTGAGGAGGATCGAGTTTACGGGAGGTGTAGAGAATCCGTATCCGTTCAAGGAAAAGGAGGAAGTGGGGGAACGTAATGGGGTAATACAGGATCCGCATGGGGGAGGGGAGACAGATTCGATACGTGAGGTGGATAGCATGGCGTTCAAGGATCTGAAGGGATTTGTAAAAGGTAGGGGGGGCGGAGATCCAGGCAGGATGGGCGTAACAGAGGATAGGGTGGATGAGGGATTTTTCAGTGTGGAGTATGGTGGAGGGGTCCAGACCCCACGTACGGCCGGAAAGTCGCCTAGCAAGCTCATAGCGCCTCGTAAATGCACATGAACAGGCTACCTTTCCGCTTTCCCACCAGAGGGAGACACCAAAGCTGCGATTGCCACAGCGGCGCCACCACCAGAAACGGAGGGCGACTGCTTCACACTACGCGCTGCGGCGCGCTCTTCAAAACAGCAAATTTTTACCATGGCTCAAAGGTAATATAGTTAACATCACCAAAAGGAACACTGCCTGAATTTACATCAGTGGCCAGGGCAGGTAACCATAACACTAACGGCCACTTGAATTATAGCGAACCAATATAGTTAATTCCGCCGCACTAACAGGAAAAGCTCCCCAACAGCGAACCAACGAAACGAACGACACAACATGAACGTAAGTGGCTTGGGTACTTAAGACACCACTCAACATTGACGTATTGGGTCGGTGAGCCACGAAGCTCGTAGCGATCGGACAGCTCCACACACGCTCCAACACTGCGCAGGGACCGCCAGTGGACCCAGCCAACCCCGCCGCACGGAGATATCCTCCCTGGTTCGCACCAACCGAGCGACTACCTTCAGAATGCCGACAACATCTAAAATACTCGTCAGTGGAAATAACGCCAACTACACGCGCAACCCGACAAACATTTGCACGAAGACCTGAATCATACCCAACAGTAACTAAGCACACATTAAGATAAATCGAGAGTCGATGCACACACATACACACACAGCCGACTCATGAACGATCGGCTAGCCTAAACCGATGATCCACCAAGACCGTGGACCGGCTCAAGTGATGCATGGCGGCAATAGTCGGGTGAGGCACGTCGACGGAGAGCTCACTGCTCCAACCCGACTGCACTAGTGGCGCATTGCAACTCCCCGACTGGCAAGCTCCAGACACGTTCCAACTGACTGGCCGCCCAAACTCGCGACCCGAACTGGCTTACGACAGACAACGACCGGGAAGTAATAGCAGTCGAGCAAAGATACTACGAGAGGGGATATATTGATACGCACTGCTAGTGCCACTCACGATCAGGCAAAGCAGCAACTCAGTGACACCAGCAATTTAAATGAACGTAGTGAGGTGGAACTACGTTCAAAACAAGGTGTAAAATACGTGATGGCAGGAACATGAGCCATGCACTTCTCAAGTTCCGTGATTAAATTCTCCAATTTCATACATAAAAATAAAGTGTGTAGCTGACGATTTGAAGATTTTTGAGAATATAATACTTTGCTGTAACTAAAGATAATAACATTTAGTATCACTTGGAGACATATTTATGATTAAAGGCGCGACCTCTTGTAAAGTATGCTCAAAAATACACAAATGATCAAGCCACAAGAGAGAAAGAGGGAAACCCAACAGGCTCGAAACCAAAATAACTGAAATCAGTACTTACTTCCTTTGCTACATGGCGCACCACCGCTGTAGGTCTGGTAACGTGACATTTTTAGAGTAACATTGGGCACAGCTGCATTAAAATCTCAGGAGGGAGGCCTAAGATTGACAGACATTCGCAAAAATAATATGGTCCTGTTCAGCGATGCACCTCACTGAGAGTCAGTCGAACAGCATAACTGCTGCTTTAGCGTACGGGGTAGCAGAGCGGTTCTAGGCGCTACAGTCTCGAACCACGCGACCGCTATGCTCGCAGTTTCGAATCCTGCCTCGGGCATGGATGTGTGTGATATTCTTAGGTTAGTTAGGTTTAAGTAGTTCTAAGTTCTAGGGAACTGATGACCTTAGAAGTTAAGTCCCATAGTGCTCAAAGCCATTTGAACCATATTTGAGGTGCTGCTTTATTTTAACTTCTCAGACCTGAAACGATGCAGCCACCGGTAAATGTGAGAATAAATTACAGGCTGAAACACATAAGGCATTTTTACTTAGATATAAGCTACTTGATGTGTATTACAGAGGACACAAACAAAAGGAACTGTCATAGATCGTGGAGCGATTAAAATCAAACAAAAACCGAAAGGAGTTGGAGGTAAAATTCCACAACGAAAATTCGAAAACAGCATGGAAACATTTAGAGCACAAAATACTAACAGATGTCATGGCACAGAGTCGTAAATAATATAGTTAGTTCCAATAAAAAATCTCTCTGAAAAGGACTCTGTCCAACAAAGGTACGAAGGTTATTCGTTAATCAAAGTACAATCTTTCGTGAAATGGAAGCCACAGTGAAAATCCGACAAAGTTTTGCACAGATGTTTTGGGCAGTCTCTAGTATGCCCGTCGATCGCCTCACGTCGCTGTTTTCAGTAGTGAGAGCGCTGTGAGCCCGTGAAGATACATAAAAAGAAATGTCTCCCGCCTGCAGTCCACACGACATAACTGTCATGCATTTCCCTCTTCATTAGAATTCTCTGCTGCATACTCGCTGGAAATGACGACGCTCCTGCAGCCTTTTCGATGGAAGTGTTAGATCACCAACTGTACACCCCGGGTTTGACAGAACTGCGACGCCCGGCGTTGAAATCACACGGTATCCCTATGAGTGGCCGAGGTAAACATTGCAGACACACAGCCGTTCAGAATCGGCATGAAAAAGCCTCAGGGAGTGGCATAATCCACCCCCTTTCCTGCGGCCTTGATTTCCACACATTTCGGGGTCGAAAGCGACACCTCGTAGTGCGATGAGCAATAGGAAGTGATACCCTCCGGCGTTTGAACCTTTCTTCGAGGACATTGTGGGGCAGCATCCACATCCATCCAGATTGCACCCGTTTGGAACGCAGCGCTATCGGAATTTTCGCTCTCGCGTACAGGTTGGAGCCACTAGGGACTGTTCAAAGCCATTCGAAGAACTTTGAGCGTGATCCTAAGCAGCTAAGAGTGCTTATTCTTTTTCAGCGCTCATATTTTGTGTCATCCTATGGAGTTATCACAGAGGGATGCGACATTGAGACGTGCGTGAATAAAGCGGCAAAGGGTCTCTCTAAGACCTCCCAGTTCGGCAAAATCCTCGGTGACACCCACCCACCTTTATTGAGAATTTAAAACTGCACCTGAATGACAGAACCAGCGACGAGAGTATCAGACGCCTGGAGGCAGGCTACACTCTTGCTGTATTACTGCTCTTGCACTCGATAGTAAGCCTGTACAGGTACATTTTTAAAATTCACGATCAAAGTTGGTGGGTGCTACCAGTTTTTTTTTTTGCTAAACTGGACGGGGGGGGGGGGGAGGGGAGTTGGGATGTTTTAGGGGGACCCTTTGCCTTTTATTCACGCAATGTTTCAACCCCATGTGATCACGCCACAGGCCGGCCGGTTGTGGCCGAGCCGTTCTAGGCGCTTCAGTCCGGAACCACGCTGCTGCGACGGTGGCAGGTTCGAATCCTGCCTCGGGCATGGATGTGTGTGATGTCCTTAGGTTAGTTACGTTTAAGTAGTTCTAAGTTCTAGGGGACTGATGACCTTAGAAGTTAAGCCCCATAGTGCTCAGAGCCATTTTTTTTTAACCTCAGATGTTAAGTCCCATAGTGCTTAGAGCCAGAGTACGTGTGGCGTGCACACGGGGGTTTTTTAGGTTAGAGGGATCCCCCCTTGGGCGAAACGATAAAATACCTGACGGCTTACCAGAGAGGACATTATCATCGTTGATAAAGAACGTCCGTCCTCAGAGACCAAAAACAGGAAAAGTTAACGTAATATTGGTAAACTGCAGGAGTATCCAGGGCAAGGTTCCTGAATTAGTATCTCTTATTGAAGGAAATAGTGCGCATATAGTATTAGGAACGGAAAGTTGGTTAAAACCGGAAGTGAACAGTAACGAAATCCTAGACACAGAATGGAATATATACCGCAAGGATAGGATAAACGCCAATGGTGGAGGAGTATTTATAGCAGTAAAGAATTCAATAATATCCAGTGAAGTTATTAGCGAATGCGAATGTGAAATAATCTGGGTTAAGCTAAGTATCAAAGGTGGGTCAGATATGATAGTCGGATGCTTCTATAGACCACCTGCATCAGCAACCGTAGTAGTTGAGCGCCTCAGAGAGAACCTGCAGAACGTCGTGAAGAAGTTTCGTGATCATACTATTGTAATAGGGGGAGACTTCAATCTACCAGGTATAGAATGGGATAGTCACACAATCAGAACTGGAGCCAGGGACAGAGACTCTTGTGACATTATCCTGACTGCCTTGTCCGAGAATTACTTCGAGCAGATAGTTAGAGAACCAACTCGTGAAGCTAACGTTTTAGACCTCATAGCAACAAATAGACCGGAACTTTTCGACTCCGTGAATGTAGAAGAGGGTATCAGTGATCATAAGTCAGTGGTTGCATCAATGACTACAAGTGTAATAAGAAATGCCAAGAAAGGAAGGAAAATATATTTGCTTAACAAGAGTGATAGGGCACAAATCGCAGAATATCTGAGTGACCACCATCAAACGTTCATTTCTGAGGAAGAGGATGTGGAACAAAAATGGAAAAAATTCAGAAACATCGTCCAGTACGCCTTAGATAAGTTCGTACCGACTAAGGTCCAAAGCGAGGGGAAAGATCCACCGTGGTATAACAATCACGTACGAAAGGTACTACGGAAACAAAGAAAGCTTCATCATAGGTTTAAGAGTAGTCGAATCATAGCTGATAAGGAAAAGCTGAACGAAGCGAAAAAGAGCGTAAAGAGAGCAATGAGAGAAACATTCAACGAATTCGAACATAAAACATTGGCAAACAATCTAAACAAGAACCCTAAAAAGTTTTGGTCATATGTAAAATCGGTAAGCGGATCTAAATCCCCTATTCAGTCACTCGTTGACCACGATGGCACCGAAACAGAGGACGACCGAAGAAAGGCAGAAATACTGAATTCAGTGTTCCGAAACTGTTTCACTGCGGAAAATCGTAACACGGTCCCTGACTTCAGCCGTCGCACGGACGCCAAAATGGAAAATATTGAAATAAACGATATCGGAATTGAAAAACAACTGCTATCACTTAGTAGCGGAAAAGCATCCGGACCAGACGAGATACCCTTAAGATTCTACAGTGATTATGCTAAAGAACTTGCCCCCTTTCTATCAGCAATTTATCGTAGATCGCTGGAAGAACGTAAAGTACCTAGCGACTGGAAGAAAGCGCAGGTCGTTCCCATTTTCAAGAAGGGTCATAAATCAGATGCGAATAATTATAGGCCTATTTCGCTTACGTCAATCTGTTGTAGAATAATGGAACATGTTTTGTGTTCTCGTATTATGACGTTCTTAGATAATACAAATCTCCTTCATCATAACCAACATGGATTCCGCAAACAGAGATCATGTGAAACTCAGCTCGCCCTATTTGCCCAAGAAATTCACAGTGCCGTAGACACTGGCGAGCAGATTGATGCCGTATTCCTGGACTTCAGGAAGGCATTTGATACGGTTCCGCACTTACGTTTAATGAAAAAAATACGAGCTTACGGAATATCGGACCAGGTTTGTGATTGGATTCAGGATTTCCTAGAAGAAAGAACTCAACATGTCATTCTTAACGGTTCAAAATCTGCAGATGTAGAGGTAATTTCGGGAGTACCGCAAGGAAGCGTGATAGGACCTTTATTGTTTACAATATACATAAATGACTTAGTTGACAACATCGGTAGCTCCGTGAGGCTATTTGCAGATGACACGGTTGTCTACAAGAAAGTAGCAACATCAGAAGACTCGTACGTACTCCAGGAAGACCTGCAGAGGATTAATGCATGGTGCGACAGCTGGCAGCTTTCCCTAAACGTAGATAAATGTAATATAATGCGCATACATAGGGGCAGAAATCCATTCCAGTACGATTATGCCATAGGTGGTAAATCATTGGAAGCGGTAACGACCGTAAAATACTTAGGAGTTACTATCCGGAGCGATCTGAAGTGGAATGATCACATAAAACAAATAGTGGGAAAAGCAGGCGCCAGGTTGAGATTCATAGGAAGAATTCTAAGAAAATGTGACTCATCGACGAAAGAAGTAGCTTACAAAACGCTTGTTCGTCCGATTCTTGAGTATTGCTCATCAGTATGGGACCCTTACCAGGTTGGATTAATAGAAGAGATAGACATGATCCAGCGAAAAGCAGCGCGATTCGTCATGGGGACATTTAGTCAGCGCGAGAGCGTTACGGAGATGCTGAACAAGCTCCAGTGGCGGACACTTCAAGAAAGGCGTTACGCAATACGGAGAGGTTTATTATCGAAATTACGAGAGAGCACATTCCGGGAAGAGATGGGCAACATATTACTACCGCCCACATATATCTCGCGTAATGATCACAACGAAAAGATCCGAGAAATTAGAGCAAATACGGAGACTTACAAGCAGTCGTTCTTCCCACGCACAATTCGTGAATGGAACAGAGATGGGGGGATCAGATAGTGGTACAATAAGTACCCTCCGCCACACACCGTAAGGTGGCTCGCGGAGTATGGATGTAGATGTAGATGTAGAACCATCACGATGCAGGAGGGAAAAATATAGGAGCTCTCACGAGGCATAAGCACTCTTTGCTGCTATGGATCACGTTGAAATTCCATCGAATCGTTTTGAACGATCAAAAGGGGTTCTAACCCGTACCCGAGAGCGCTGCGCTCCAAACAGGTGTGACCATGTCGTATAGGGTATAGGGACGCAGCCACGCAATGTCCTTAGGGGAGGGTTCGACACGCCAGAGCGCGTCGGTAGTGTTAAAGTCTGTGAAGAACATCTCGATGTTGCTCATGGCACTACGAACTTTCGTTTTCGACCGTGATATGTGTGGGAATCGATGCCACAGGTAAAGGGGTAGTTTCCTTGACGTCCTTTATGCCGCCCCTGAGGCTTTTTCACACCGATTCTGAGCGGCTGTGTGTCTGGGATATTTTATTCGGCCATTACAGGAAAACTGCGTGATTTCAACTCTAGGTGTCGCGGTTCTGACTTGCGTTGTAGAGGCGTCAATGACTACTTTCTGATCGCGTGGTGCTTCAGCGGTGGCATTTGGCAGAATTGCGGTGAATTTTGGTGCCAACGAGACATCATTAACCCACCTTATACCTCACATAAACTTCGGAGTGTGATCTTTTTTGTGCGATAGTCGACATCTTGCTGTTTGAAGCCTCGTCGAACACTAGGGTGACGTCGCACGGCGCCACGCTTTCGTACCATTACAGAGGAAAGTTGTACGCACCTTTGAGCCAAATTCAAATAAGCGGTTGCAATGGGTGGGAATTACAGTGTTTCCGATAAGTAATCCTTTAAGTCTGCTGTGCAGTGTACATAGTATAGCACTGGAAACTTTTGAAATAAGGAACAAATTTTAATTTTCAACAGCTCGTACAAATTTTTTGGGGTGGGAAAACAAGACAGAAAAAAGAAAGGTGGCGATAGAGCACTTGAATAGGAAGGGGTCCCTGGTTCGAATCCCGGTGCGGCACACAGTTTTAAACTACTAAGAAGTTTCAGATCAGCCCACACACTGCTGCAGTGTGATTATTCATTCTGCAATGCCGTACGTACTTGAAACTTTGCAGTCTGTCGTAGTGTTTCATCTGCTGTCTTGAACGTCGAATGGCGCAGTGTATATTTGTTCGGAAACCTTTCTGTACACAGTGGTACAACAGACACGCCATTTCTACCAACGCATCCATGTGTGCACAAAATATCAGTCATTTTACAGTTTTTATGCTGATAGATGAGGTAAATGCCGACGCAGTCGGCATGTAGCTCATATAGTCTGTTATTTTAAGAGATTGACGGTAAAGCTCTGTGTACACTTAGTATGTTTGCTTCTAAAAGTCCTGTGTCGTACATTGACTTTCATGGCATGTTCTACAAATCATTTAAGAAAACGACAAATGTGCTGTTATGCAACAGCTCTTGGTGACCAAGCGACAAAGACTGGGGCGGTTACCAAACATCGATGTTAGCAAACATCGATGTTTGCTAACCGCCCCAGTCTGTGTCACTTGGCCACCAAGAGCTGTTGCGTAACGATTTGATTCACGGATTCAGTTATATGGCTCCTTCCGTGTATAGCGATTTTACGACTATCACGTGAAGGGCCTGAAGATGGCATCAATGTAATGCCGAAACTGATAGCACATAAGAAGTTCATAAAATAAATTTCTGCAATACATACGGCTGTTGGTAAATTATTGCATCAAGAAATACATGCCAGCCGTTGTCCCATGGTCCATAATGGATCAAAAAAGGCTTCAGATATTAGTCGAGTCAATGCCACGTCGTGTTGCGGTGCTTCTGTGTGCTCGCGGGGACGCTACACGATATTATGCAGCTGTACCAGTTCCTTTCGCTCTTCGGTGTAATTGCAAAGTTTGTGTGGGGCGACAGTTCACTAAGTCACTTTTGTGTGCGGATACATGTATTAACGTGTGTACACGCATCGAAGACAAGTTCTGTGCCAGGGACTTCTCACTGTGTTGGCTGCCATGCAGTTCACAACGGTGAGTTTGACAAATAAACTGTTCACTTAACGTAACACTTACTTACTTTATGAATTTTGGATTCACGATGTCACACACTCGAGTGTCCTATTGCGACCATTGTCCGCCAGTTCACGTCGCAATCTTCACTTACAAAAACACTCACAAGGAAATGAGTCTCTTTTTTCTTCCCCACACAAGTCTGTTTCTTCCCTGGATTCCCTGGATCGCATACAATTTTTGTGCAAATTAATTAACAGAGTTTTTACATTTGTCTTTCTTACAAGCGGTGTGATTTACATGATTAATGTGTCACTCGTGTCTTTTTGAGATGTTAGCCGTGTTTGTCACAATGCTTTCCTCGTGGTCTGATGTTCACGAAATTCTCTACTTTCCTCTTTTTATGTTCCATGGATTGAGTACCATTGCCTAGATTATCGTCACGTTACCATGTACCCATGAAATAATCCTACTCTAGGTACGGATCACCAAAGTGCAGAGAGTATTCTAAATCCAATCGACACAGACTGCAATCATGAAATTAACACTTGCCTCCAACATCAGATGTGGCAAAAATCTAAACACCTGCTACTCATAAACTCAGAAGACTCATGGCTTCTAATTATTTAACATATAACGGATCATGCTAGTTAAATTGTCTCAGTTTACCTTTACATTCAAAATGGAATACATATCAACTTATATCAAATAGATAAGTAAGAGATTGGCATACACATTATTAACATACAAAATAAAATACCAGTCCAGTAGTACCTTGTTCAGGCTTCTGCTTGACGTATCAATTAGAAATGCTGTCTTTCATGCTGCTTGCATATTACTTTTTACATTCTGAGTATAGTTACTGAATGGCCTGTAAATCTTCCTTTCAATAAATGATCAGTTCAATTTAGTGTCATTCTACATGACACAAGTGTGAGCAGAGAACGCATTCGATTTACATACAGTTCACTACCAGTAATTGTTCGTTACTTGGTAGTATTCAGCGTATAAGTGTTTCACATATTTATGCCATAGAAATTAAACTAGAAACAATTTTTACAATAAGGTGTCTATTTATACTGAACATTACTGTCTCTTTCTCTATATACACTTAGTTGCAAGTAACAGATCATTTGTTTATATTTGCACTAGTCAACAAATTATAAAAACATAACTTTAGTTCGCATTTTTTTTCATAATTTTTTCTTATCCATACTTTAAATGATATATACAGAACTATCTTTCAGGATAAACTTGTCAAAATTCTAGAGTACATATAACTAATGCTGAAAATCATCTTTTCACTGACAAAATATTTAGTTCTCATTTTCGTATTTCACAGTTCTAGTGCTCTAGTGAGATACTTTCCCATTACATAGACTCACTTTTGAAAACATAAACATACTTTCATGAAAACACACAGAAAGAATATAATGTTTGTGGTAATGTTTGTGTCCTTTATTTCTCGTACACTTTCTTCATTGTGCAGTAGACTTGGATAGTATGACAGGTTCAGCATAAAACTTCAGAACAGTGCATACATTCACAACACAAAGTAGTAGATAAAATATAAAATACGAGTGTTGGAACTTAAAAAGTGGCAACTACACTCCTGGAAATGGAAAAAAGAACACATTGACACCGGTGTGTCAGACCCACCATACTTGCTCCGGACACTGCGAGAGGGCTGTACAAGCAATGATCACACGCACGGCACAGCGGACACACCAGGAACCGCGGTGTTGGCCGTCGAATGGCGCTAGCTGCGCAGCATTTGTGCACCGCCGCCGTCAGTGTCAGCCAGTTTGCCGTGGCATACGGAGCTCCATCGCAGTCTTTAACACTGGTTGCATGCCGCGACAGCGTGGACGTGAACCGTATGTGCAGTTGACGGACTTTGAGCGAGGGAGTATAGTGGGGATGCGGGAGGCCGGGTGGACGTACCGCCGAATTGCTCAACACGTGGGGCGTGAGGTCTCCACAGTACATCGATATTGTCGCCAGTGGTCGGCGGAAGGTGCACGTGCCCGTCGACCTGGGACCGGACCGCAGCGACGCACGGATGCACGCCAAGACCGTAGGATCCTACGCAGTGCCGTAGGGGACCGCACCGCCACTTCCCAGCAAATTAGGGACACTGTTGCTCCTGGGGTATCGGCGAGGACCATTCGCAACCGTCTCCATGATGCTGGGCTACGGTCCCGCACACCGTTAGGCCGTCTTCCGCTCACGCCCCAACATCGTGCAGCCCGCCTCCAGTGGTGTCGCGACAGGCGTGAATGGAGGGGAGAATGGAGACGTGTCGTCTTCAGCGATGAGAGTCGCTTCTGCCTTGGTGCCAATGATGGTCGTATGCGTGTTTGGCACCGTGCAGGTGAGCGCCACAATCAGGACTGCATACGACCGAGGCACACAGGGCCAACACCCGGCATCATGGTGTGGGGAGCGATCTCCTACACTGGCCGTACACCACTGGTGATCGTCGAGGGGACACTGAATAGTGCACGGTACATCCAAACCGTCATCGAACCCATCGTTCTACCATTCCTAGACCGGCAAGGGAACTTGCTGTTCCAACAGGACAAAGCACGTCCGCATGTATCCCGTGCCACCCAACGTGCTCTAGAAGGTGTAAGTCAACTACCCTGGCCAGCAAGATCTCCGGATCTGTCCCCATTGAGCGTGTTTGGGACTGGATGAAGCGTCGTCTCACGCGGTCTGCACGTCCAGCACGAACGCTGGTCCAACTGAGGCGCCAGGTGGAAATGGCATGGCAAGCCCTTCCACAGGACTACATCCAGCATCTCTACGATCGTCTCCATGGGAGAATAGCAGCCTGCATTGCTGCGAAAGGTGGATATACACTGTACTAGTGCCGACATTGTGCATGCTCTGTTGCCTGTGTCTATGTGCCTGTGGTTCTGTCAGTGTGATCATGTGATGTATCTGACCCAAGGAATGTGTCAATAAAGTTTCCCCTTCCTGGGACAATGAATTCACGGTGTTCTTATTTCAATTTCCAGGAGTGTATTTATTCACAACCGATACAAAAGAATGACATGTTTGCACCTGTTACTGTCCTTCAAAGTAGTCACCAGCGTTGTGTAGAGCCCGTTGCCAGCGATGTGGGACGCGTAGTATGCCGTTAGCAGAGCCTCTTCTGTTGATGGTGCGAATGGAGCGGTCTACCGCCTGTCGAATCTCTGGAACAGTTCTGAAGCGAATGCCACGAAGTGGTTCCTTCATCTTCGGAATCAAATCAAAGTTACAAGGACTTAAGTCCGAGGAATATGGTGGATGGTACAGTACTTCCCAGTCCCATCGACCGAACAGAGCAGCTACAGCTTGCGGTGTATGAGCCTTCGCATTGTCGTGCAAAATGATGGGTGAGTTGCGCAGAAAGTATCGCCGCTTCTTTCGCCAAGCTGGTCGCAGTTGATGCTCCAAAAACGAACAGTAATACTGTGCATTGACGGTCTGCCGTGGAGAAACGTAATGTGTTAGGATAACGCCATTACAGTCGTACACGAGAATCACCATAACTTGCACCATACTGGGGCTTTGACGCACTTTCGTCTTTCACGGCGACCAATAATGACGCCATTCGTTGCATTCGCGTTTCAGTTTTGGCTCGTACGATGTGGCCAATGTCTCATCCAATGTTAC
Source organism: Schistocerca cancellata (assembly GCF_023864275.1). NCBI lineage: Eukaryota > Metazoa > Arthropoda > Insecta > Orthoptera > Acrididae > Schistocerca > Schistocerca cancellata. Next base: position 441,317,727 of record NC_064627.1, read on the forward strand.
GATACGGCGTACGAAAGCCTCTCCTTCGCGATCATACTGCTCCAAGTGCGTCTGAGCAGTGTCGTAAAGCATCCATTTCTGCATTTCCGTCAAGTCATGCAGAACCCATCGTGATGCAATTTTTCGCATGCCCAGGCTTTCCTTCAGGATGCGAAGCACAGTTGTATGCTCTAATCCGGTTTCGTGGGCGAGCTCACGAATCGTGTGGCGTCGATCACTGTCCACTAACGGGGCAACAGCATGCACTTCTTCAGAGACGCCAGGACGACCTGCCCGATGCATGTCTGCCACAGTTTGCAGACCTTCGTTGAAGGCTTTTACCCAACGTGCCACTGTTCTGTATGGCAATGCCGATTCCCCGCACGCCTCTTGAAGACCTTGATGACACTGTCGTGCTGTACGACCTCTGTCTACATTCAATCTTGATCCAGCTCTTGTTTCTAGAACATAGTGTCACCGTTACGTTAGACCGCTCGCTCACAAGTGACTGTGTAGCCCTCAATTGTGCGCATGCCGGTAACGTGTAACGGGCGAGTAAATTTGCTCGGAGCTAGGGTAGGTACGTCAACAACGTGTGCTATCAGCGATAGTAGGAGATTCCATTGCATAGTGTCACCACAGCAGTGTTGCCACTATTTAAGTTCCAACATACGTATTTTGGCATATGAGCAAACACCATTACTGGACATATTTCTTCAAATCCTTTTGGTGAGTAACGGGCGAGTCCATTTGCTCGGAGGTAGGGTAGATACGTCAACAACGTGTGCTATCAGCGATAGTAGGAGATTCCATTGCATAGTGTCTCCACAGCAGTGTTGCCACTATTTAAGTTCCAACATACGTATTTTGGCATATGAGCAAACACCATTACTGGACATATTTCTTCAAATCCTTTTGGTGAGTAACGGGCGAGTCCATTTGCTCGGAGGTAGGGTAGGTACGTCAACAACGTGTGCTATCAGCGATAGTAGGAGATTCCATTGCATAGTGTCTCCACAGCAGTGTTGCCACTATTTAAGTTCCAACATACGTATTTTGGCATATGAGCAAACACCATTACTGGACATATTTCTTCAAATCCTTTTGGTGATAAAGTCCTTTAACTTTTAGTGATTGAGTACAGACCAATAGATAACTTCCTTCATGAGGTATCCAGATAATCTTATGTAGGCCAGTGTACATTAGTTGCCATTTCTTGTTCTTTCTTAATAAAAGAGAAGATTTAAGGTGTGTTCTCAACAAAATCTTGTCTCCAATTTTAAATTCCTGCATCTTTCCCAGTTTCTTATAATAAGTTGTTTTTCTCAAAGTGGCTGCTGAACTACGAGCAACCAAAGCTTGCGTAATTCCTTCTTCACAAGTCAGTTTACTCTCTGTAAACTGGAGAACAGTATTCACTCATTCATTTCTCCCAGGCATATCAAACATGAGCGATACTGGTGTTTGCCATATGGACGTATGCGGCACATTGTTTTTCCATTTGCTCAAATGGCATAACGAATTCAACCCATTTGGTTTGCTTGTGAGGTACATACGTTCTATTAAAGCAGATAATATGGTATCCAGTTTTCCAAATCTCAGAGTATAATATTCCTTGATCCGTTTGATTGCGGGTGTTGCTCTGGCGGACTTAGTGGCTTATAATCGCATATATTTTGAAAGTATGTCGTACAAGGCGACCACCTCTTCCTTGTTTGTGAGTCAGTATAGGATGCAGAGCTATTTTTCTATAAATATTACATGGTTTTCTTTTCTGACACTCAGTACATGTGCGTAATAAACGATGCACATACCGGTGAAAATTTAGAATGTAACACTACTGTGCGATCTTTCCCTTGTATTTCTAGACCCCAAAGTGTCCACATGTTAAATGTGTGCCATGTAACATGTTCTTTAAATCTGTCTGGAATACAAACACACGAGGTATAAGGTTGGTTTCTTTGCCTGTAAAGCAGTACATTATTGCGCACTTGGTAGTGCTGTGACAATTTAAGATTAAGCTGTTCTGTGTGTGTGTGCTTTACTTTTGTCCATTTTATATCTGCATCCTGTAGTGTATCTATATTTCTGCACATTTCTAGATAATACTGTTCATGGAGTGCATCTTTCATTAAAAGTACCTTGAAATGTGACATGTGTTCTATCAGATTCGAATTCCCTGGTAGACCCTGCAGAAACCTGGATAGAGCATCCACTACCACATTGTCCTTGCCACTAATACGGGCCTCCTGTAATAGGACGGTCCATCTGGCTAGTCGCTGGTGTAACAACTTACATGTCAGCAGAAAGCTCAAGGCTTGATGATCACAATACATTTTGATACCATGAATATAACAGTTAAACTTTTTAAAGAACCAAATTGCAGCTAATGTCTCTAATTTTGTGGCTGAATACGATCTCTCATATTATGTGAGCACATAGCTTGCAAAACTATTCACCTTAATTTCATGTTTACACTCGATGCCGCCTTCCTGAAACAGGGATGCTGCCAGCCCACAGAACAATGTTTCTGTCATGATGCAGAAATCCTTCTGCATGATTGGGTGGTGCAAAATATTAGATTTTACCAGTGCCTGTTTAATTCTGTTGAATGCTTATTGACATTCACCAGACCAGTGCCATACCACATTCTTTCTCAGTAAGTTCAGAAAATCTGGGTGGTTCACATATTGATTGGGCATGAACTTTCTGAAGAAAGAAGTGAGGCCGAGAAACCTCGTTTATTGCTTCTTAGTTGAAGGAGACAGAAAATTTTCTATGGCCCTGATCCTTTTGGGGCCAGGCCAAATTTCTGACAGCGAAATGATGTGCCCAAGGAATCTGATTCCTTGCGAATTCAGATGTGTCCAAGGTGGTGCTATCTCCATACACAGAAAACTTATTGATCATCCTCTCTAACAAACACAGGTGTTCCTGCTAGATAGCTGTTGTAATTAGCAAATCGTCCATATACTGTTCGGCTCCTAAAACTGTATCTAGTGCTGAAATATATACTCTAACACTGACATTCAGACCAAAGCGAAACACTCGAAATAGATATGCTCTTCCGCGAAGACAAAACCGGTGTATTTTAGCGAATCTTCTGAAAGCGCCACTTGCCAGTACAAGCAGCGGAGGTCTATTGATGATAGATATCGAACTCTGTGGAATTTCTGCAGCTGCTCCTCTAAAACTTCTGACCTGGTTCTTACCAGAACAATTATTTTGTTGAGAGATTGGGCATCAAGAACAACAGGCAACCCTCCACCTGCCTTGCTCACAACTAATAATGGATTATTGTATAGCAAGAAAGAAGGCTCTATAATACGGCCCTATATCATTTTCTGGAGCTACTGTTTGCCAGCCTCCCTTTTGGACCACGAAATAGAATAGGTTGCTTGCAGTAAATTTTATGCGGTATGACTTACATCTGGCAAAGATAATCAATAATCACGCCAGGTTTTAATGAAAGTACCTGGACATATTTCCCCAGTAACATACATAATTCCGTTTTCTGTTCGTCCAATAAGGTTCTCACCTCATCAGATTTGCATCGTATGAGCAAATAATATATTTCGTTTTCCCCACTGTATACACTACTGGCCATTAAAATTGCTACACCAAGAAGAAATGCAGATGATAAACGGGTATTCATTGGACAAATATATTATACTAGAACTGAAATGTGATTACATTTTCACGCAATTTGGGTGCATAGATCCTGAGAAGTCAGTATCCAGAACAACCACCTCTGGCCATAATAACGGCCTCGATACGCCTGGGCATTGAGTCAAACAGAGCTTGGATGGCGTGTACAGGTACAGCTGCCCATGCAGCTTCAACACGATACCACAGTTCATCGAGAGTAGTGACTGGCGTATTGTGACGAGCCAGTTGCTCGCCCACCATTGACCAGACGTTTTCAGTTGGAGAGAGATCTGGAGAATGTGCTGGCCAGGACAGTAGTCGAACATTTTCTGTATCCAGAATGGCCCGTACATGACCTGTAACATGCAGTCGTGCATTATCCTGATGAAATGTGGGGTTTCACAGCTATCGAATGAAGGGTAGAGCCACGGGTCGTAACACATCCGAAATGTAACGTCCACTGTTCAAAGTGCCGTCAATGCGAACAAGAGGCGACCGAGACGTGTAACCAATGGTGTAACCAATGGCACCTCATACTATCACGCCGGGTGATAGGCCAGTATGGCGATGGCGAATACACGCTTCAAATGTGCGTTCACCGCGAGTCGCCAAACACGGATTTGACTATCATGATGTTATAAACAGAACCTGGTTTCATCCGAAAAAATGACGTTTTGCCATTCGTGCACCCAGGTTCGTCATCGAGTACACCATCGCAAGCGCTCCTGTCTGTGATGCAGCGTCAAAGGTAACCGCAGCCATTGTCTCTGAGCTGGTAGACCATTCTGGTGCAAACGTCGTCGAACTGTTCGTGCAGATGGTTGTTGTCTTGCAAACGTCCCCATCTGTTGACTCAGGGATCGAGACGTGGCTGCACGATCTGTTACAGCCATGTGGATAAGATGCCTTCATCTCGACTGCTAGTAATACGAGGCCGTTGGGATCCAGCACGGCGTTCCGTATTATTCTCCTGAACCCACCGATTCCATATTCTGCTAACAGTCATTGGATCTCGACCAACGCGAGCAGCAATATCGCGATACGATAAACCGCAATCGCGATAGGCGACAATTCGAACTTTATCAAAGTCGGAAACGTGATGGTACGCATTTCTCCTCCTTACACGAGGCATCACAACAACGTTTCACCAGGCAACGCCGGTTAGCTGCTGTTTGTGTATGAGAAATCGGTTGGAAACTTTCCTCATGTCAGCACGTTGTAGGTGTCGCCACCAGCGCCAGACTAGTGTGAATGCTCTGAAAAGCTAATCATTTGCATGTCACAGCATCTTCTTCCAGTCGGTTAAATTTCGCGTCTGTAGCACGTCATGTTCGTGGTGCAGCAATTTTAATGGCCAGTAGTGTATAAACTCTCTGGAACATTCTTTATATGAACAGTATAAAAATACTGTTTTTGTATTAAGTTATGACCTTTTCTCTTTACTTCACAGATCTACACAGAGAAAATTCATTCTTGATGTTTTTTAGCATTAATTAAGCGTTTGGGATATATTTTATTAATTATTCAAAAAGCATAGTATTAACTTAGGTATTGTTGACAAGTGTAACGTTGGTGGTACTTAGCAATATAGCAGACCACAACACAAATGCGGGTGGTTACGACGCCTTTGAAGTAGAGCAGGGCAGAGAGCATGTGATCTGCGAATGTCCTACAGCGTTCAGCACGACACACCTTAACCCTGAGCTGATGCCCGCGCCACCTAGCCACGTAGCTACCTAGCCGAGGCTGACAATGGCAGCGAGGTACGCAGCGCTATGACAGCGCGCCAGCGTTCCCCCTTCCCCTTCTCATTCCTCGGTCACGCCCTCGCACTGGTCCCACAGCTTCCAGCGCCCACACAGCAACGGACAAAGAGCCGCAGCGACGGCGGAAAAAACTAGGACGCCATTAGCCACAAGTTGCGCTCTCTCGCTGCGAGTGACATGAGGGGCCAGCGGTGGATAATAGCTACATTCATTTTTTATTTTTCTGTGTATGTGTGTGTGTGTGTGAGAGAGAGAGAGAGAGAGAGAGAGAGAGAGAGAGAATGTGCAACACTGCGCCCTCTAGCAATTGTTACACTGCTCTTACTTGTTAGTGGCAGATGTAATCGTCCTCTGCGCCATTCAGTTCAGGGTCGGGCAGATCGTGCCAAGCGGCTCTATCTGTCTCCACATTGCTCCGTCGTTCTCGGAAGCACCCGGGTCGCGCGACGTTTCATTTAGTATTGCGGTACGGCGTTTTTCGTTCCACACCACTCTCTTTAGTTTGGCAGAAACGCGGTATCACAGCTGTCTAATTTTCACTATTTGCTTGTGATACTGAATGGGATTGACATAAAAAAGGGATGAGCATTCTTAATGTCTATCGCGAGTAATAGATGGGCACTGCAAATTTACTATGAAATGGCATTACAATAGCATGCAGAAAAAATTTAAAGATTCACTTGGCAATGAAAGAGCAATAAATTACAATCGCTAACCCGAATTCATTGTTCTGTACTTGGGTTAAATTTGCACACATGTGCACGTGAAGAAACTGGTGGTAGGAACAGAAATATTTCCGAGGTCGCACGCATTATCCCACTGTCAGCTGCAAAAGTTTTCGATAGAACTGAGCAAAGACTACGGAGACTACATGAAAGTACGTTGCTTATGTCAAGGGGCATGCCTACAACAATTTAGATTTAAAAACCGCTGTTGTTGGATTTATCAAGGAAAAAGGAGTGTAGTTAAGAAAAATAGAATATCTGGAATGGATTGCAGACTTTGCATTTGAAGTGGACTTGTCTGCACACTGCCCACAAGAACACATTGCAAAATGAGAAACAACTAATTTCATATTTGATTTGGATGCATTTAGAAAGAAAATCGCATTGTGGAAGTGATAGGTTCTGACCAAAAAAATCACTGCTCATTTCCCTAAGCTCACTGGCTTCAATGCAAGGTTTAAAGAATTCATTGTGGCCCTGAAAGAATTATAAGGATAGATTTCTAAACGTTTTGAGGACACTGCCAATCTTGCATCTGCTTTAGAGTTGTTTTCGAGGCCATTTGCCGTTTCAGTTGAAAGTGCCCCAGGGCATTCACAAATGTAACTGATTGATCTGCAATGTAATTCCTGTTTTAAAGACAAATCCCTTTATATTAAAACTGTCCGGGACGTATACATTGTTTTCCTCATGCAGAGTTGCTACATCACCATAATGAGGTTGCAGTAGTGATGCAAAATTTCGATCAACTTGCATGACTGAAAGACTTTCTTCGGTTATGAAAAAAAATAAGCCACAAGTACATGGCGACCTTAGTGTGGAAAATATGTGAAAATGTCCGCGTATCTCCGTATGCCCCCAGTTTGTTCCAGATAAGACTTGTATAACATTGTCACAGTGCAAGAAATAAATAATACTGAAAATTTGTTTTGTTTGTGATCTATGTTGTGAAATGTAAAACACAGTCGTTTGCGGTGCGACTGCATTGCCATTTGCACGCAGCACATTCTCACAGTTTCGGCCTCCTCACGCTCAGACATTAAGCCGTGGCAGTGGGAGGAGTGTGCAGCTAAGCTGTCTCGCAGCACTCGCGTCGGGGCCTGGCTCACGAGCCGAATTATTGGCCACCCCTCATAGTTCGTAACTGGCCTAATAGAGGAGCAATTGGATTTTGTTGACTCATCCCACACTGACCGAAATGGAAAGTGTTACATCATAAACGTCTTAACCAAATACTACCAAACAGATACCGCAGTATTTCCGTGCATGTGGTCTACGTTGGTAAAAATTTCATCGTTAAGCAGGCTTGTTTCCAATACAAAGAACAAATGGACGTAAATGTGAATAAAAACAGGGGAAAGGTTGAGTCATAGATATCAGATATGAGCAGTGTCATACAGCTAGATCGAAAAGGCAGTTGGTTCAACAGACAACTGGCTGTCGAGCAATGACTGCACGACGAGTTGTGACGAGATGGACTCAGGACACCACCATGGGAAGAAAGGACTAGACCACCAGGATTGCTCGACTGGCTCTGTCAAGAAACGAATGATGACAACTGAAATCTGGACAGAGGTGCAATGACATCTCGAAACCGCCGGGAACAGATTACCGGAAGTTAGATGAAAATCTCCAGTTTTCGTTTATCATTGAGACCATACCACAGGCAACAGAGACTAGAAGGTTGTAAAGCCAGAGTAGTCTGAAACACTGAGTAGTGTTCTGCGTTGTTCAGAGATTTTCTCTGTTTTCCATGTTGGTCTGATCGCCGTGAGCATGACTGACAATCTAGTGATATGTCATAGTAAGCCACGAGTCTGGCGACCCATATCTCTCCAGCTCCTGGAATTATGGCATGGGGAGCTACTGTGTACGGCAACAGACCTGCTTTGAAAATTTTTAATGGGAGCTGAATTTTGGACAGTATGAAGCATAGCTTTAATAGACAAGATACCAAATATCATATTCCAGTACGATAATGAAAGACCTACACTGCTGTTCGCGGCCAAAGGCGTTGGCGAATGTTGTAAGACCTGCCTGGTCCCCTGATTTGTCCTCTATCGTGAGACCATTGGCCGTAATGTGAGGACGTGCTATCATACCATTTACAAACTGTTTCCAGATATTCACCAAGAAACGAAACCGCTGTATATTAAACGAAGCAGACGCATGACTCATTCCAGTTGCAACACAGAAAAGGGATGGGAAAAAACGACCAGTTAAAACCGACACCTGAACTTCAATTCTCAATAATCGGTATTTTATGGTATTTGTTTGGTCTCGGTTATAGCAGGTCTTTCTCATGTTTTACTAATAACCGAATAAAAAACCCATACATCGATTAGCAATAACAGCAGTGCTAACATTCTTTGTGTTTAAATCAAAAATTCTAAAGAAGGAATTTTGCGTTGGCTAGGAACATTATGTTATTATAGAAAATGGGGACCAGTGTTATTTTAATGATATGCCGACAGAAACGAGTAACCAACACATGGCATAAGAATTGGTACAGCACTGCTGAGATGACGATGTGTGTCGTGTTCATTTGCTTTGAAAGATTAAGATTTGTCTGTCAGTTCTATGAAATAATAAAAGAGGAATGGAATTTCGTTAACATCAATAGATTAGAAACTTAACAATAATCAATTCATACCATACAATAAAAATGGCTCTGAGCACTATGGGGCTTAACTTCTGAGGTCATCAGTCCCCTAGAACTAAGAACTACTTAAACCCAACTAACCTAAGGACATCACACACATCCATGCCCGAGGCAGGATTCGAACCTGCGACCGTAGCGGTCACGCGGTTCCAGACTGAAGCGCCTAGAACCGCACGACCACACCGGTCGGCTACAATAAAGACAGAAAGTAGCTGGTCTACTGCCTGTGTCTACAAGGAAAGCCTTTATTTGCCTCTAGCCCTTCAAAACGGACAAATTAGGATGAAAAACACGGTTTTTCAATCTCAATTTTCACCTTTTACCAGTGACTACTCGTAATGCTGAAATAGTATATAGTCCCAGATTACAAAATGATTTATGAGATAGTTTCAAAAAATTAGAATAAATAGGAAAATGTGGCGATGTTTTGCATAATTCAACCACTTACTACCTTTCGAGAAAAGCAGAAAACTGTGGAGGCACTAAGTTCTCTTTTATTTGCGTATTTAATTTAATATTTTGATTTCATGCATCTCGAAACTGAGAGAGCCAAAATTTTTCAATTGTTTTTTTTTTTCGATTTCTTCGTTTATTACAGGAAGTAACAGGAATCAAAAACCAAAACTCAGTTATTTCAAAACAGTTAATTTAAGTTGTTTTAACAGCCATGTTAAAATGGCGTGAAAGAAAGGTTAACTGAAAGCCGGCTGTTTCAGCAGTAACCGCCGTCCCTAACATACATAACTCCACCTCTGTTTGCCTCAAACATGAAAATACAAGCAGACACACGTGAATGTAGAGAGATCGATATATCAGGTCACGCCGCATTACGGTACTCTCTGAACTACGATATTAGAAGCAAGAGCGCTATGTGGTCCTTTGCTATGCATTAATGTACTCTAACATTACCTGACAATTAGCTTACAGACATCTGTTAAGGTACAGGGTGTAAAGGAATACAAACAGCTGAAACGTCAAGCACTTGCCAGGTTACTTCAGTAATGTTTTTTCACATATTATATATCATTATTGTTACCTACTATATTGCACATACATTTGTCAAATGTTTCTGTTCTTGTTTTACAACGTATGTTATATTATGTAACTAAAATTGATATTTTTTTTATTGTTAACATACATGACTTTTGTTACACTTCATAATTTTCGTTCATACCGTCCGCCACAAAACTAACAGCCACACCAGACGCAGCGAGTTCCAAGAAACCATTGGGCTCGTTCAGAAAACAGAAATCTCAAACAGATAGAATACTGCCCACTCTGACTTGACTTTTACTAGGGCTAGAGCAGAACGAGTCGTTAGGTTGGTTTAAGTTTGGAATGAATTTGAGATTCGGGGAAGGCTTTTACGTGCATTATATTTTAGGCATAATTGAAGAATTTTATTTCTTTTCCTTAATTCATTTTTAATAATTTTTTTTCAAGGTGTTCGGTCATTTGTTTTGTTATTATTACATTCTATGTCGATTGCCTCAGGTTTAAGTAGTTCTGGACTCAGACTCGTTTTTTCGCGTAACTACGTGTGCACAAGACCATGGGAGCTGCAGAGCTTCGCTATGGAGTGGGGTGTTGACATGGGGAAGAAAGATGGGTGGCCTGATGGTAGGGGTAATCTGGTGATGTTCATGTGTGTGTGCGTGCGTGTGTGTGTGTGTGTGTGTGTGTGTGTGTGTGTGTGTGTTCGCTTGACATTAGGCACAAATGACACAGAAAGAAACTGAAGAGTAAGTGTACCCATTCCACATTTGCCGAACACTTCATACATGTGAAGTGTAGGTGACAGTCGTAGTTTTCATTTACAGCCAAAACAGTTATTATATTAAGTTAACATAATGAAACAAGACTAGGACGGGAAGCAGTGATTATTTAAAATAAATATTAACATACTTTCGTCTCAAAATCTTTCTCTTTCATTGAGTTTTGAAACTGAGGACCAGCCTATAAACCATGTTTATGAACTATTTCGCAATAAAAATGAACAAAACTTCCCTAACGAATATCCAAGCACATCAACACATTCGCTGCTGTATTCCTCTCAGTATCTACACTATTTATGCTCTGAAAATATTGTATCATGTACAACAATACTAGTGACAGTCACAGATTTTTATACAAAATAAACCAAACTTCAGCAATTTGGAGTTTTAGAGAGTAAAACTGTATGTTCAAGCAACTGAGTCTTGTGCATCACAAACTTGTTTACAGTTATGTAGATAAATCTACGTACTAACTGTATCTTACATCTCACTGATCGAAACAGATTAATGCGAATAATTTTCTGAAGTGGCCGCTTCCCCTTTTGTCCTTTCAGTATTAAATGCAGAAGAATGTTGCAAATTAATTGTGTATCATCTGTCTAACCTTCTTTCAACGCTAATGACCTCAGAGGCAAAACATTCAGTAGCAAAATGTTTACTACAAACCTCTGCACGCTCGTCCGCCTTCAAAAAAATCTTCTCGCGGTAAAGGCCTAAACACTTCTTCGCTTGTTATCGGTGGAAAACCGTTACGATTGCTGACCCTTATGCAAAAATAATTAACCAAGTTCGTATTACTTGTAGAAAAAAGACAAATAAATTAATATTTGATAAATTTCCGCACGCACGTACAAGTACTACTGAGACTAACATAAAATTACATTTATTTTAAAACACTGTAAACTGTACTCACACGAATATTCTTAAACAGAAGGTCATTTTCATCTGCTCGGTAACTAAATGTCTTCTTACCTTCAGCCAGCAATTAATTGACTCGGTTTCGGAAAAACTATTAGCTGAATTTTGGTGTACTGAAGAGTGTCTTTCTTATGGAACAGAATATTACAGTGACATATTCTTTCTCGCAACCAAGTACTGCGTAATCCTTACCTTTACAGTCAAAACATCTCGACTAAAATCGTTACAACAAAGATACATAAACATTTACTCCATAAGCCAGCTCTATCAGTATCTGCCCATCAGTTGATGGAGATGTTGGTTTCAATACAACGACGTCATGCGCAATCTATTTGATCTGTGGTCTATGTTTACATGTTGCTGATCGTTTAAATTCAACAGCTTATAGGCACTTTCAAATAAAGTCACCTTTTACGACACATCTTCCCTGACAAGTGGTTCTTGGGTCATCAGTTAGCTATAAATGGTGTTCCACAGTATTTTTATCGCACGCCTAGGGGTGATAGACCACCTCACGAGGACAACTTTTCTTAGAAACGAAACATTTGCTGACGCTGCCCGGCGGCGTTAGGCGTCCTCTAGTATTGGACATACACCTGAGTGAATGCAGGACGTAGGTACTATGCGACATGTATACTAGTTATTATATACGAGTTATTACGGTTTACATTTTTAAAAACATCGAGAATCCGATATATCGATATTTAAAAATGGTCATTATCAGCTCTCGTTACATTGAAGAAAAGTATCGATAAATCGGAAGAAAACATCTCGACATAGCTGCCTATAAAATAGCGGCAGTGCGTTGTAAATACACTGCCGGTTTTAGAACTGTATATTTAAGTATTAATTTATTATTAGATATTCTGTACATCAACAAGCTAGCAGCCTGCCTATCCCCATTAGAGCAAGAACTGAAAGGAAAACAATGCTCGTTCACGCTTGTGATAAGAACTTTGCTAAGAATGGAAGCTATATTTAAGTGGCACAAAAAAAGTTGTTCAATGTGTCCATTGTTACGTTTCGTCACATGTGGTATTTGTCCGGAACTCTTCATGTCGACTTTCCTGTTTTTTTCATTTCTGCCAACGCCGGCGACCTAGCTGTTGTAGTTTCAAAATTGTATACTAAAGCTAAGCGTTGCAGCTTCTGTTGATAGCGCCGAATGCCAATTACGTCAGCATTTCCCCTCATACGTCTCCACCAATTGCAAAGACCAGTTTTGTCATTTAGATCTTTGTTCATAATTTTCAGCAACTGTTTTTGTAGAATGCCGATGTGAAGAAATAGCACACTAGCTGCGCTAAAAATTGTTTTTAACGCAGTTGGTGTGTGTGCTATTTCCTCACATCGGGAATCTTATTACATTCAAACCAACACCCCCTACCCTCTCACCTGTGCAATCGAGCTGCTTCTTTTGTTCCACATATACTTGTTTCACACAGTGAAAAGAGAAAGATTGGGCGTGATGAAAGCTCAAAATGTCGTAAGACTCCTTCACACAGAGAATGTAAAATTATATTCTACTACAACTTCAAAAGAACAACTTCAAATATTTAACAAAATTTGTGAAAAAATGTTATATAAAATAAAAATCTCGGCACTAAATATTGCCGTTTTATGTTTTGTATCAATATTTTATCGACAGCCTCAGTACGAGTATGTCTCTGCGTGTTGCCTGTTACCCAGTCATCTACTCGGTATTTAAGGGCGTAGGCCCAGCAAAATCGAAGTTTCTGGTTCGCTTCTAAAATACCTTTGTCTGCTTTGAGTCACGTTTCCTTAAGGTTTTCTTGTTGAACATAACTATTAGTTTACTGTGGTGGGTAGCATGTAGCACAAATATTTGGTACACCCCTTCTAGTCCGTTGAGCCGAATCTGTGGTCTAAGGATAGCGACTTCGATTAGTAATCAAAAAGTCCTGGGACTTGGGTTAGAACCTAGCCACAGTTCAAATTGTGAATAAAAATCATCAGCAATGCCGCCGAAGACTTCCGGTGCTAAAAACCACCGTCGCTCTGCCCACGGCCTTGTCAAAGGGGACGTGGGAGCGGGGGATGTTCAGGGAACTCTCTTGCTTTCGAGACGTTAAACTGCCCCTAAATGTCGAAGAATCAGTAATGAGGATGCAGAAAGTATTCGGGAACCACTGCATTAAAGACACGTATGCTGTATCTGCAGCTTATGGGGCCTGTAATAGAAAAATTGTCATGGTGATTGCTCTATTGACAAAGAGGTAGCCTTACCCAAAGCTATTCCCCCATTCGAATCTCCAATAAGTTACTACCAAATGGAAGGGAACTACAAGAAAAATATGGAATAACCAACGAATGTGTATCAGTCTACCTGTTGGAGCGTGGAATTTCAGATGTTCGAACGTGATAGGGAAGCTATAAAATCTGAAAAGGGAAATGAAAAGGCTCAATTTAGGTAAGTGGGGAACAGTGAAGTGTAAAGTTCAGAGGATAAGTATTCCTGGTCCGACAAGTACTGGGTAGCGGTAGAAAACTGAGAGACGAGAGTATGATTCGTTATGAATAAGAAGGAAGGGAAGAGAGTAGCTTACTGTATACGGCTCAGTAACATCACCATCGACAGGAAGCCAATGTCAATAACAATAGTTCAGGTATACAAGCCGACTTCACAAGCAGGAGATGAATAAAGTATTTGAGAATATCCAACGTATAATTCAGTTTGCAGAGGATTGGAATGCGGGTCTAGGGGAAAGAGTGAAGGATGGGTTACGGCAGAATACTGGCTTGGTACTAGGAACGATAAAGGAGAAAGATTAATTGAGTTCTGCAGTAAATTTCATGTGGTAATAGCGAATACTCTGTTCAAGAGGAGGCGGTAGGCTTGGAAAAGACCCGAAGATACGGGTAGATTCCAGCTAGATTACATCACGCTCAGACAGAGATTCCGAAATCAGATACTGAATTGTAAGGTGTTCCCAGGTGCAACATAGAATCAGATCACAATTAAACAATGATGAAGAGTAACTCAAATTTAAGTTAATATTTCGAAAGAATCAGTGATAGGGGAACTGGGATATTGAAGGATTGAGGAATGATGAGACGCGTTTGATGGTCGCTGATAAATTACAACAGAGTAGGAAGTTCTGTTGAAGGAGAGTTGACAGTCACAGACGCTGGACAGACAAACATAGCTACAAGGAAGGTCACTGCGAAGAAACCTTTGGTAACAGAAAAAGTACTTTAACCGATCGACGAAGGAAGGAAGTACAAATATGTACAGAGAAAGACACGATTACCGCAATATAAATCACTCATGAATGAAATAAACAGGAAATGCAGGTGGGCCAAGACAAAATGGACGAAAGAAAAATGTGAAGAAATCGAAAACGAAATGATCGTCGAAAGGACTGATTCAGTACATAGAGAAGTCTAAACAACTATAGGTGAGATTAAAGGCAAGACGCCAACATTAAGAGTGCAATTGGCATGCCATTGTTAAACACGGGGAAGACAGCAGATAGGGTGAAAGACTATATTGAATCCTCTGTGTGGGGGACGAATTATTTGCTGACGTGATAGAAGAAATTACTGGAGTCGATATGGATGAGACGGATAGCACTTTTTTGGAGTCAAAATTTAAGAGAGCTATGAGAGACTTGAGATAAAATAAGGCAGAAATGATAGGTAATAAACCAAACCGTTCGGGGAAGTGGCAGGCAAACGACTTATTAGGTTGACGTATAGGTTCTATGAGGCTGGCGACATGCCATCGAATTGCCGCAAAAATATTATCGACAGGTATCCGATATAAGCAAGAGCAGTTAAATGCGATAACTATTACACCATCAGCTGTACAGCTCTTGTTTGCAGGGTGCTGACAAGAATAAAGTACAGAACAATGGAAATGAAAATTGAGAAACTGTTAGATGACGATCAGTTTGGCTCTAGGAAAGGTAAAGGCACTAGAGAGGGAGTCTGACGCTGCTCTTGATAATGAAAGCAAGACGGAAGAAAAATCAAGACACCTTCATAAGATTTGCCGACCTAAAAAAAGCATTCGACATTATTAAATGATGCCGTATGTTAGAAATTCTGCGAAAAATAGAACTAAGCTATAGGGGAAGACGATTAATATATAATATGTTCAAGAACCAAGAGGAAACAATGTGAATGTGGGACCAAAAACGAAGTGCTTGGATTAAAAAGGGTATAAGACAAGAACGTAATCTTTCGCCCCCACTGTTCAATCTGTACGTTGGAGAAGCAATGACGGAAATAAAAGGAAGGCTCGAGAATGAAATTAAAATTAGGGTCACATTTTTTGATGACACTGCTGCCCTCAGCCAACGTGAAGAGTTACAGAAACTGTTGAATGGAATAAACGGTCTAATGAATGCAGAACATGGATTGAGAGTAAACCACAGGAAGAAGATAGTAATGTGAGTAATGAGACGCTTAACATCAGAACTGATAGTCACAAAAAAGACACAGTTGAGGAAGCAAAATAACCCATGACTGATAAAGGAAGGAGAACATAAAAAGCTGTCTTCCACATGCAAAGAGGGCATTCGTGGCTAAAAAAATTCTGTTAGTATCGAACATAGGCATTTTTTGGCTAAAAGAATTCTATTAGTATCGAACATAGGCATTTGTTTGAGAATGTAGTTTCTCACAATGTACTTTCGGAGCACAGCATTGTATGCTAGTGAGTCATGGACTGTGGCCAAACGGCAGCAGAAGAGAATCGAAGCATTTGTGATGTGGTTCTACAGAAGAATGTTGCAAGTTACGTGGGCTGATATGGTAAGGATTTTACCGCTGAATCGGTGAAGAAACTAACATATAGAAATCACTGACAAGAAGAAGTGAAGAACGATAGGACATGCGTTTAGAGATCAAGGAGTAAGTTCCATGATACTAGAGGAAGCTTAGGAGGGTAAAAACTCTAAAGGAAGACAGAGATTGGAATGCATCCAAAAATGGCTCTGAGCACTATGGGACTTAACATCTAAGGTCATCAGTCCCCTAGAACTACTTAAACCTGACTAACCTAAGGACATCACACACATCCATGCCCGGGGCAGGATTCGAACCTGCGACCGTAGCGGTCGCGCGGTGAATGCATCCAACAAATAAGTGCGCACGTAAAGTGCAAGTGCTTTTGAGATCATGATGGAACAGGACAGGAATTTGTTGCGGGCCGCATTTAACCTGTCTTAAGGCCGATGACTCAACAGAAAATAGTTCCGCGAAATCTTCTCGTTACGGGGTCGGCGAATACCAAAGGACAGCTACCCTCGTAGGGCACATTTTGTCTCTAACGCAAGTTTATCACCATGACGTGATGTCCTGACTTTTGCCTCTACATGGTTACTCTGCAATTCACGCTTAAGTGCCTGGCAGAGGGTTCATCGAACCATTTTCATACTACTTCTCTACCATTCCACTCTCGAATGGTGCGCGTGAAAAAGGAACACCAAAATCTCTGATTTCTCTTATTTTATTATGATGATGGAAAGACTCTGAAACACGGTGGTGTTCTATTGCATTTATTCAGACCATGATTGTCTTGATGTTAATGAAAAAAAAGTTTATGACTAATATTTACTCCTTTCAGGCCCTTATAAAGACAGTATTCAGTCTTTTAGTCTTCGTTTGTGTGAATATTTGTATGGGTCGAGCAGTAATTATATTTGCATTATGCTGAAAATTTATTGCGGTGAAACAGTAGCCCCGCCCCCCGGTCACCCCATCTCTCTCTCTCTACCTATCTATCTATCTCTTTCTCTACCGCAACAGCAAATCAGTAAATGACGTTCGTTTATTATTGTTATGACCACACAAAAATTCCGTTTTTATCAGTGGTACACAACCTTCCTACCTACGACAACTTCACAGGCAATGCTAGCAATTTGTATTGTATTTTCGATCTTTACTGACGTAGTAGCATTCTTGTGTGAGAATAATACTTCTTATCGGTGTAATGCAACAAAATTTACTCACAGTTTCCGTAGATTGTTCTACTGTTGTAGTTCCCTCTGACAAGATGCTTCAGTGTAAAATGGGTGACAAAATCATAGCTTCTGAGAGTATTGCGGTGTGACATGCGTGTTCGTTACAAATCTTCGATTGATTTTTTGTCTGTGTATGCTCCTGTACTAACAGAATAAGTTTGTCTTACATTAACAGGTATATAATTGTATCTCAGGGATCGCTATTAACGAAATACGAGATCTGAATTAAGCCTGAGCTGCGCTGCACAATCGAGAACTTCACACAACGAGAGAGAGAAAATTTGCAATTTCCTCGCTGCTCTCAGCACACTCACTCCATCACAGGTCTTTTCTCTCTGCAGATATGGCTCGTTACAAAAAATGGAAAGGGGTTAAATTTCTCATTCGACACTCATTTTTCAATATGACATGACATATGCCAGAGCATTTCTATCGAAATGTGAGATATTCCCCCCTTTGAAACAGACGAAGCCTTCTCGTGAAGAAAGATTTATGACATGATGGATCGCTTTGGTGTGATAATAATTGATGTTCTCTGCTCAAAACTGTTAGCATTGCATTCGAAACAATACTAATGTAGCAATGTATGAAAACACTGTTTTGTATACCCAACACCTGCAAAAGTGAGTCATTAAGCTCACAATACGTACATACTCCCGTCACCTACTATGGAGAAATGTTGCCAATACTTAGTATTTGTTATGGTGCTCCATCCGAAGACTGATTTGACGCAACTCTCCATGCTACTCTGTCCTGCGCAAGCCTCTTAATCTCCGAATAACTACTACAACCTATTCGAGAGGACTACAGTTCAAACTTGCGTCCGGCCGTCCTGATGTAGTTTTTTCTGTGATATCCCTAAATCTCTTCAGGTAAATGTCGGGATGGTTCCTTTGAAAGGGCACGGCCGACTTACTTCTCCATCCTTCCCTAATCCGATGGGGCCCCTCTCCCAAATCAGCCAGCCACCCAACTACAGCATACGTCCTTTTGAATCTGCTTGTTGTAGACGTCTCTTGGTCTCCCTCCACGATTTTTACCCTGCACACACAGACACACTTCCCTCCAGTATTAAACTGGTGCTCCCTTGATGTCGGAGAATGTGTCCAATCAACCAATCCCTTCTTCTAGTCAGTTTGTGCCACAAATTTCTTGTCTCTCTAGTTCTATTCAGTACCTCCTCATTAGTTAAGTGGCCTACCCATCTAATCTTCAGCATTCTTTCGTAGCACCACATTTCAAAATATTCAATTCTACTCTTGTCTAAACTGTTGGTCGTCCATGTTTCACTTTCATGCATGGCTATATTACAGACAAATACCTTCAGAAAAGACTTCCTAACACTTACATTTATATTCGATGTTAACATGTCTCTTCTTCAGAAACGCTTTTCTTGCTACTGCTTGTCTACATTTTATGTCAGCTTTACTTCGGTCATCATCAATTATTATGCTACCAAAATATCAAAACTCATCTACTTTTTTTGTGACTCAGCATCACCTGATTTAACTCTGCATTCCATTATCCTTGTTTTGCTTTTGTTGATGTCCATCGCTTGTCCTCCTTTCAAGACACTGTCCATTCCGTTCAACTGCTGTTCCAAATCCTTTACTGTCTCTGACAGAATTACTATGTCATCGGCGAAGCTGAAAGTTATTACTTCTTCTTCTTGAGCGCTAATTCCTATTCCAAATTTTTCATTTCTTTCATTTACTGTTTCCTCGATGTACAGATTGAATAACATCGCTGATAGGCTACAACCCTGTCTCACTCCCTTCTCAACCACAGCTACCTTCAGAATTTCAAAGAGAGTACTCGAGTCAACATTATCAAAAATTTTCTCCAAATCTACAAATGCTACAGTGGCAGGTCTGCCTGTTTTTAAACTATCTTCTAACAGAATACGTTATCAGTATAATGGGTGGAATTCAACACCTTCGAACTGTGCTTCACGCAATACATCAGCATGTTTCGAGAGGATATGCTCCTATTGTTGTGTGAAATATAGTTGACGTGTGTTCAGTGGTGCCAATTACTAACAAACTACAACAACCGCTACGTCACATCCGAACAATGGTTGACATTAAACTGCCTCTGCCTATTGACGGTAATAATTGTTGTTCGTTGTTGTCGTCTTTCGTTCGAAGATGGTTTGATGCAGCCCTGCAAAACATTCTGTCCTGTATAAGCTTCATCGTTTTTGCGTAACTGGTCAACAAATGTACATATTTAACTGCTAACGTAGTTAAAAAAAGCCTTGGTGTCCCTGTACAATGTTAACCCCTTCCCCCCTACCGCATTTTCCTCGATTACCAAATCCAGAACTCAATGAAGACACAGGATGTGTTCCATCAATTGACGTCATTTTCGACTTAATCAGCCCCGAAAATTTCTTTTCTCTCCAGTTAGATTCATAACTTCATCATTAGTCCACTAGTCTAGACTAAGATGACAAAAGTCATGGGACATCGATAGGCATATATACAAATAGCGGTAGTATAACTAACGCGTGGTATAAAAGGGCAGAGCACAGGCGGCGCAGTCATTTGTACTGAGGTGATTCAAGTGAAAAGGTTCCCGCCGTGATTATGACAGCGAACGGGAAGTAGCAGATTTTGAACGCGGAATGACAGTTGAAGCTAGACGCACGAAGCATTCCATTTCCGAAATCGTCAGGGAATTCAATACTCGAGAACCACAGCGTTAACAGTGTGCCGAGAATACCACGTTTCAGGCATTATCTTTTACCACGGACAGAGCAGCGGTCGACGGCCTTCGCTTAACCACCAAAAGCAACGGCGTTTGCATAGAACTGTCAGTGCAAACAGACAAGCAAACTGGCAATGCGGCAGACGATCGATGCGAGTACCTTTGACAACAGCATGCCAACGCTTTCAGCGCCTCTCCTGGGCCCGTGACCATATCCGTTGGACCACAGACGACTGGAAAACTGTGGCCTGGTCAGATGAGCCCCAATTTCAGTTGGTAAGAGCTGATGATGGAGTTCGAGTGTGGCACAGACTCCACAAAGCCACGGACAGATGGTGGTGGCTCCATAATTGCGTGGGCTGTGGGTACATGGAATGGACTGGGTCTGGTGAGCCAACTGAAGCGATCATTGATTGGAAATGGTTATGTTTGGCTACTTTGAGGCCATTTTCGGCCATTCATGGACTTTATGTTCACAAACAACGATGGAATTTTTATGAATGAGAATGCGAGATGTGACCGTAGCCAACAAGGCACTGTGCGAGCTGGTGGTGGCTCCATAATGATGTGGGCTGTGTTTACATGGAATAGACTGGGTCCACTGGTCAAACTGGACGAATTATTGACCAAAATGTTTACGTTCGGGCATTTGGAGATCATTTGCAATCATTCAAGGGTTTTGATGTTCCCAAACAATGATGGAATTTTGAGGGATGACCGTGCGCCATGTAAATGGGTTCAGATGTTCACGATTTATTTGAAGAACATTCTGGAAAATTTGAGAGAATAAATTGGCCACCCAGATAGTCCGACATTCATTCCATCGAAAATTTATGGGACGTAGCTGAGAGGACAGTTCGTGCAAAAAATCGTGCACTGGAAATCTTTCACAGTTATGGACGGTTATAGAAGTAGCATGGGTCAATATTTCTGAAAGGGGACTTCCAACGACTTGTTTACTCCGTACTACGTCGAGATGTAGCACTACGATACTAGGAGGCATCCCAAGACTGTTGTCACTTCATTGTATTATTGTCCCCGAAATAAGCTTCTTCTTGTTTCTTAATCTTGAAAGAGCATATTTAAATTTGTTACTTGGCCTTTTAGTTTACTCCTTCTCATCCTCACGAAAGTTCTTCACAAATTCACTATGTTGTAAAAGAAAACAAAATAACAGCGTTATGTTTTAAATGTTTTTCAGCAGCCTATGGTCACTATTCTTTTAAAGGGACGAGATTTTCGTGATTTCTTCCGTAATGTCTGTTCCTGGTAAATTTTCCTTGGTTGGACTCAAAGAGTTAATTTTTATCTTTTTCAAACTTACAGCTTTAAAGTAGCATTTTTCTGAGCCTCTTATCTATTTTCTAAATCAATACACGTAATTTCAATCTACTCTTATGTACAGTATCAGTGAATCTATCTCTTACGGTTTAGAGGTGTACTATTGTTCTCAAATGGTCCAAACCAAGTTTTATGTTCTCGTGTATGATTGTAAACTTTTCTGTACACTACTTAAATTTCAGAAACTTTGTAGCGAAGTTGCTGTACTTTTGAGCCTCAGTTTCGTGATATTACTCTTTTGTCTTACTTCCTAGTTAGCCTACATTTATTTTGGAATTTAAAATATCTTAGTAATACATTTCTTTGCGGAACATAAACAGATCAGAAATGACATGTTGTTGAACCCAGAATTTTACCTGTAACTGTTCGCCCCTTAGTACTTCTGGGATTCAGACTTTCGGTAAACGTTCTTATTGACAGCTAGCTTCTTTTATGATATGGATACATTTTCAGAATTTCCATTTATTTTCTACCCTGTCTGCCTAACAAAAAATTTGCTCTCATGTAAAATAATTTGAAATTCACTTGCTGTCCTATCCCTTGTACTGCATTCAGACAGTAAAAGTACCAGTTATCTGTCAACCAATAAGTTGTCGCTCAACTAGAGACCCGTTAACAACAGTTCGACGTTTGCTGTGGTATGCCAGCACAAATAGGCAATTCATCGTTTGCTGCGGTATTCCAGAACAATTATGTGGTTATTGTTCATCCTATAATAGTAGTAATCCTGTAAATGGAAATACTTCATACGGGGTTTAGTTTCAAAGTATGCTGTATTTAATATACATGACTGAAAAAACGAAAAAGCACATGACCTCAGAAATGTTGTTAACTGAGCTCATCGAATAGGTACATATTTTGGACTATTAGGAAAGTAACGTGTGATGTCAGGAAGTGATCTCATGCAACTGAACACTAAGAACTATCGCAAAAGCAAACATTGTATTAAGCAGTTATACGTTTTGCTATAACTTATAAATAAATTTCCATAAAGTACAGGAAGTCATCAATAGAGAGAATGACTTAAGATCAAGTGAGAAACAAAATTAAGGAAAAAGTGGCATATCACGTGGGAAATGAAAAATGGACAGAAGATCCTAAACTGAGGACTTAAAAGGAATTTAGGAAAGGAACTCAGCAAAAAATGTCACGTATGTCAAGTTATTCATGAACTGCTCTTTACTTCACATCACTTTCTGCACAAAAACATACCATTCCAAAGGCATTAAATAAACTTTCGATGTAGGACATAGAGTGGAAATGGGGGTCGGCAGAGTAGTATAATATGTATCAGGTTTCTGGAGCCCTGTTGTAATATGCCCGCTCTTCGTATGTTGATATAGGTCAAAAGCATAAGGGAAGTAGGGGACTGAGGCAATGTGTCTGAAGGACAGTGCATGCTCGGCTTTAATGGTCACAATAAGCTGCACAAAACTTGTTTAGAGTAAATTAGAGGACATAGTCATATTGCACACTAGTTCAAACACTCAGTATAGACAACTAAACTAGACAGCAGATTAAATAATGTGTACTAGGAAGCCAGTAGAGTAGCGTAAACACGATAAATTTACGAACACTAAACAAATCTGCAGCTAGGATATGTTTTATTATAACGGTATAGAACAGGGACAGCATTTCCGGTGTTTGTAACAGTATCATTAGATTACTGGCATAATAGGATGAAAAAGGAATCAATTTAATAAAATATGTAGAAAATACTCTATTCATATAAAATATTATTAGCAACGCTCTCTAGGTTTGGGATCAAATTTGCACTTAAATAAACCTGAGAAGTGCAATGCATCGTAATTGACCGTGAACACAGTCACTGACCTTCAAGCTCATAAGGTTATCATTACGTGATCCTGAATATCATGCATGATGTCATCAATGACCTTGAACTCATGATGTCATCAATCAAAATATGAATGAATCAATCAGCCAATCAATAAAATATATAATAAAATAAAATAAAATTTAAAAATCCAAGATGGTGGAAACAGCGCAATTGCGAAAGTGTAAAATTGAAAACCATGTCCTACTCCCTCATGTCCCCAACCAACCGCTAAGTGGTATTAAAAACAAAACTTGATGGTAATAGAACACTTATACTTTATACCCCATGAGTCCTCCTCTTTCCAAACATTCAGTAGTATTTAAATGATATGTAAGAAGGTATCAAACTGTTTCTGATGTAAATTTCTCCTTCCACTCCTCACTGTCTCCAACCAATCAGAATATAATTTTAAAAATGGCGCCAAATGTGCAGTAAAAATTACACATCAGCCATATTAAAGTACAAGTTATTCATTATTTCTGGGTGACACTTACCTATGATGTAAAACAGTGTCAAATTCCATTATTTACATAGACATGGATAACTGTGACATAACATTAAAATGATGTGTAAAAAAATGGTGTCATGTTACATTTTTTAAGTACACATACTGTACACACCGCAGGTGTAATACTAAAATGACTCCAAGAACAAAGGTATGCATAATTTATGTGAAATGACACACACACACACACACACACACACACAAACTCTGTACAGCGTCCCTCTTCTCTCTCATCACCTCCACTGAGAACCTAGTATCAAAACGAAAGTGCCAATTGAAGTGTATCCCCAACTGGTTTTGCTCAAAAGCATCCAGATGATCTGAATTATTTATCAAAAATATGTTATGAATCTCCCCCTCCTCTCCTCCAGTCAGAGCCTACTTTTAAAATGGAAAAGCCAATTACATTGAAGCTGCATCTGGGTTGTCCTCAAAAGTATCCGAAATATTTATCAAAAAATATGTCAAGGTATCTGAATTGTATTCTTTCGTTACTTTGTTCCTAAAAATCATTCATGGGTTGGACCATCGATATGTTTGACTCAGAGCTATATATCATTCACTATAGAATATTAGAATAGTATATAACATACTCTCTACAAATAATCAAAAACCAACGTTTGTTTACAAAATGTAATTATCAAAGTCTAAGGCGCTGGAGTCATGGACTGCGGGACTGGTCCCGGCGGAGGTTCGAGTCCTCCCTCGGGCATGGGTGTGTGTGTTTGTCCTTAGGATAATTTAGGTTAAGTAGTGTGTAAGCTTAGGGACTGATGACCTTAGCAGTTAAGTCCCATAAGATTTCACACACATTTGAACATTTTTTTAATTATGAAATTAGTAATAGCGTTGCTGAACATGAGTTTTACTTTAAATACTATTCGACAAATCCTGGAAAACATGAAACAAACTCAACTGTCGATTTATTTCCCCATTTCTTACTGTCGCAAAGAGATAGCTGCACTGTTGTAAACGTTAAATGTTCGATCTTTGTAGCGTGTTCTTACTGCCACCAAAAAATGTCAGCACTATAAAAATCCTCAGATGTTCAATCTGTCTACAGCACTTGGTGTAAGACGTGGCAGAGCCTTAAATTAATTATTTTCTGCCTCTATGATGCTTTTCAAATGTCACAGAATTCATCCCAAGCCTAAAACGGCCACACATGTACGTGAAGGAGCGACAGCTGATTTGTATGTCAAAAATAAATACACATCATTTAAATACTACGCTCTGATTGGTTGGGAGATTTGGTTTAGCCTATTTCCATCATATTGGATTTTTTTCATTTTAATACTTTACTATGAATGGCTGGAGATATCAGGAGACAGTTTTTAATTTTCCATTAATACAATTTTCTTACATTCCACCATTTTTGTAGGATCTTTCATTTTTAATATTGCACTAGGATTGTTTGGAGATAGGGAGATAGGGGAGAGGAGCGGAGGGTTAGGGGATGGGAGTGGAAAGGGGGCATGCATTGTTATTGATAAGGATGATGATGTCACTGATGACGACGTCACTAACTCAGCGGATTCACTCACAAGAAGTAAACAAGTGCGCCAGAGACGTCAACGTAAACAAAGTGGGCTGGACAGGTGGTTGGAATACTACATTTGGTCATCCTTTACGAAAATCCAAAACGCGAAATCGCTCAAAACCGTTAGATTTATATTTCAAATTCTGCCTCTTGTTTGGTTTCGTGTTCGGGGGCTGAATTGTCTAACCTACTGGATAGTTGCCAAACCTTACTAATCGACCCTAATCGGTCGGTTTCTGCACTGCTATAGCCAGGTCCTCTTTTAGCGGATGTCAGTTCGGAAATTTTGGAATTAAGGACCTCCTGATTTTTTGATACTTCGTCCAACGATGACGACACTGTCGTTTGCGTGGACGATATCTCGTCCACGCAATCTGATACAGTGATCATGCTCGTAGCCTTTTCCGCTAGCCTTTTGAATAATTCTGCTAATAGGTTTATATTTTGATTCGCCTGAGCGGTAGATTCCTCGCCATCAAAGGGAGGTTTTAGATCGTTGTGTTCGGCATGATTCATGTTTATTATATTGCTTTATTTACCGTACCACAAAATTCCCATAAATTCCTGATTTCTCCTTTATGAAAAGAATTAATATGAGCTACTGCTACAATTATTGCACGTCTACAGCAAATAAATAATTAATAAAAAGTCTGTAACTAAAAATTAATCCAGCGGCACTTGACCATCTTGTCAGTGCAACGCAGTAAACCAACCACTAAAGGTAAATGACTAAAATGAGCTCAATAATTACGTAATTAGCTAAAAGAATGGAAATTTGTGTGTTTCAAAGCTGAACTCTGAATAAATCAAGAAGACAGGCTGAGGACCAAGCAAGACAGCCCGACAATGAGCTTTGGTATCTTACTTTTTTCCTTTCCGCTGCACCTACATCACTTTTAGTCGTCCTCCACTCGGGGTTTCGCATTATATGTTCATGAAAAATGAAAACTACAACATTTGTAATTACAAGACATAGTATTGTATTACAAATTACCATACACTTTTATCAAGGAAAGGCAGTATTTTCAGTGCACATATGTTCCAAAACGTCGCAGGTAAATACGGGATACCAAGTGTCTGGATAGCTCTTGGGCAAGAGACAATGTGTAATCCCAGCAAAACAAAACAAAAATGCTTTTTTGTTACTAGCCTACAGTACAGGGTCAACGTATGAATCTTCCGTACTTCCTCCTCCTGAGGCAAATGGAGCAAATCGTTTGATTCTTTTTGCATTTGACTCCGTCTATGGTGGGATTTAAAGGGCTTATAACGAAAACACCATTACTTCGTGGGTGGTTCTATAGAAAAAAACCAAAAATGGTCTTTTACCTTTTTTGTACCAAAACCGAGCCATGGATTTCAGGAGGACTATTCGCAGAAAATGTCTGAAATCTTCATGGTATGTTCCTAAGACACCGATCTGGAACAATCTTGAAAATTTTATTGATATCTTTATGTTTCTTCAAGATGCGAAGGTTCATAGTTACCATATATGTGAACGTAAAATAAGTATGCAAAATCTGATGTGAGGCGGAATCTAAGAAGTAAATAACCGCAGGAAATAGCTTAAGTTTTAACATTATATTCTACAGGCATTTATCTACGAGTGCCTTCGTTCAAAAATGGTTCAAATGACTCTGAGCACTGTGGGACTTAACATCTGAGGTCATCAGTCCCCTAGAACTTAGAACTACTTAAACCTAACTAACCTAAGGACATCACACACATCCATGCCCGAGGCAGGATTCGAACCTGCAACCGCAGCGGTCGCGCGGTTCCAGACTGAAGCGCCTAGAACGGCTTGGCCACACCAGCCGGCCGAGTGCCTTCGTCCCGTTTTCAAAAATCTTTATCCGAGCCGCAGAGTCCAAGACGGGTATGTACAGAAAATGGGCATAATTTTTATGATAAATTTCCAAGATCTCGATATCGAGCCCCCCTTAAAATTTTCTTGACAACTTTAGCGGTTTCCCAGATACAGATGTTCAGATTTACCCTAACCGCACACATGAAATATGCACGTAAAATCCGGTGTAAGGCGAAAACGTACTTTATAAAGTGACGTAGTTCGAAGAAATGTGCTGTAAAATGTCTCCATTCCCATCAGAAGGGTTCTAGTGACCCCTTGTTGTAGAACTAAAGCACACGCAAAATTTTGTGCATGTTAAATCCAATCTGATGTCTAAAAGTAGTTTTGCTTTATTTCAATTTCACGCAAGTAAAGTGTCAAAATTTTACTGACCCGGAAAGGAATAAAGTGAAGGAGAAAGTCAGTGGGCAACAGTCAGTGATAACAGGAGTCTATGACAACGACTAAGAGGGAGATAGTGACTATGAGTAGAGACAGCAACAGTGGGAAGGTATGAATGAGACTGTAGCAGTTAAAGAGAGCGAGAGAGAGAGAGCATGAGGGAAACCGTGACAATGACAGGAGACAGCAGTAGTAGTAGCAGTAGTAGTAGCTGTAGGACAGAACGAGAGAGACAGTAACAGTCAGTGGGTCACAAGGAGGTACCTACAGTGAGTTGGGCAGAATGAGTGTGTGAGAATGAGCAAGTGGGAGAGGATGCGCATGAGAGACTGACAGCGGTGGGCTAGTGCATGTAAGCGAGTTATAATTAGGGAAACTTGGAGTTAGGGAGAGGTGAGTTGCTAGTTAAAAAAGAGCACCAATATGTTCACATGTCACAATTTTGGGAAAATTTTTAAATGTGCTGAGGAAGGTAGAATTAGGCAGCTGGTACTCCACTTTTCAGTCAGAGTCTTTTAAACACGAGTATATTCACCTTTTTTGCGCTCCGAGAGGAGCGTTTTTCTGTTGGTCTTTCTCATATTCAAAATGTGCCTGTCAGGGCGCGAAAATTATGTCCTTAAAATGTAATTAGCTGAAATTATTGGTGTTACGTTTATTTTAATTGATCTGGTTAAATGAAATGTCATGAAAATATCCTGGAAGATAGCCATTTACAAAAAATCTCTTTCTAAATACTGGCTGGCATCAAATCTTCTGATGAAACTGAAATACTCCAGAAAATATTGTTGTTTCACTATGTATATCTGTCAGTATTAATAAACCCGCCTAGCCCTCAGTACTGATCTTGCCTGCGTGAAATATCTAATTTCATGGATGATAAACGAAAATGGATGATAAGCGAAAAATTTTAAGCAGTAAGCCGAAATCTCAATATTAAGCAGTAAGCCGAAATCTCAATTTTATTGATGAGATAATTAACGATAAATGGGCATGAAGCTCGATCGTTCAGTTGTCAGATGAAACACGAACCAATTCAGAAGACAACTTCGTAATGGTTGCTTAGAAGAAAAGAAAAATTCTTAAGATTCAATTTGGCAGGAATGTTGATTGTAAATAAGAAATGTCGTAATATTTAAATTTTCCTCTGTCATCGTAGAATTTTATCATTTAAAACAGAGAATTATTACAGTGGTGGGAGTATGCGCTTGTCTTTATTACGCCCATTAGGCTCAAGACATCTGAACAAGATGTGTGCGCTAAACAACTATCGAGAATTTTATCCGTTCGTATAAATGTTAAAACTTACGTACCTACATATGTGGCTTGAAGTGCGTCACGGGAATATAATAAATTTTTATAGGTATAAGAAAGCGAATTCTCTGTATTTATTTTTTTTTTTTTTGTAAAAATACTCTAAGATCCAGAGCTTCGTATGTATATTTAAGCTGATATTTTAACTTTATAAATGACAATAACTTAGAAATACTGTTTATTGTTGTTCTATACATAAACAATAATAATATATTAGTGCGCTGAAGTATCAGTGAGTTAGAGTTACCGCTTCTCCCTAGACAAAAAGAATACAGCGACATCTTGGAAAAACTCGCTTGCTGGTGCCTCTGCGAAGACTCTCGCCGTAGCAGCCACCCGCACAAGCAATACTGCCAAGGTGTGTCTCCATTCAGCTGTGACTACTGATTTTATTCTAGTCGCTAGTCATTCACGTGGCGTCAGAGAAGCCCTACGTCAGAATTACGACTTGTCTAATGGTTCAAATTCAGTATCTTATTAAATTAAGGTTATGTTGATGGATAATTACGCTGATAATTTAGATCATCCAAATGAATTCGCCAGTCCCTCGCAAATCGCCATTTGTGGTCGTACTAAAATCGTGTTTGTAATGATGATGTGTGTGAAATCTTATGGGACGTAACTGCTGAGGTCATCAGTCCCTAAGCTTACACACTACTTAACCTAAATAATCTCAAGGACAAACGCACACACCCACGCCCGAGGGAGGACTCGAACCTCCGCCGGGACCAGCCGCACAGTCCATGACTGCAGCGCCTGACAGCTCGGCTAATCCCGCGTGGCAATCGTGTTTGTGGCATACACATTTAACCAGACTGAAATGAGCCGGAACGGCTAATAATACATTAAAAAATCACTATAAAAATACCAAAATTAAAATAAAACATCATACTAATGTTCTGCCTATGAAACGATTCTGTTTGATCAGAGGATTACATAACTGTAACTGGATTTTGTCTAGCCAACTTATTATCAGCGTTATTCATTTTCCGAGAGTTAAAATAATTAATGGTAAAAAAAATGTTTTATTAAGAGAAAAAAATATTTTATGAAGAGAAACTCAATCTCAGAAGCGAGGTATTTTGACCTCCTGCTTCAATTGAAGTACGTCAAGTACGTCAAAAAGCTTTTCAAAAAAATGTGTCAAAATTAATATTAGCAGTATTATAATGATATGCAGGAGTATTTGATGTTAGCTACCCTGCACCAAACCTATTATGTCAGTGCAAATAAGATGTGGAGTCAAACAATGGAAAGTCCATGTTTTTATATCAACAATATTATAAAAACGATAGACTGCTACTCACTCTAAAGGTGACCCGTTGATTGCAGATAGGCGTGACAAAAAGATTGCTACATGTAAGCTTGCAGCCAAAGCCTTCTTCAGAAAACAAAACAAGAAAACAGCGCACACATTCACAGAAGCAAGCACACCTCACACATGCATGGCCACCATCTTCGGCTGCTCTAGTCAGAATCTGCCTGTTAGTGTCAGTAAAGCTGGGGATAATTACTAAGACAGACCAAATATACGAAACTGAAATATGCGAATAATTCCGATAAAGTAAAAAGAGTAAATACTCTTAAAAAGACCGATATGGAAAGGGACGGATAATTTCAACTAATTTTGTGTTGTGTCTGAAAATATCTGTTATGTTGCATCAGAATCAATTTTTGTTGGACATTTTATTTATTTTAATGGTCAGTCATCTGCAGCCAAATTCCAATCTTCTGCATTGGATCTTAAGCACTTTTATTAAATAGTCCTTACCGGTTTCTCATCACTGGAGATGCGTCTTCGGGCAATAGGGTGTTTAAACAGTCATAGCGCGGCAGCTTGATTGCTTAGAGCCAAGTCCCATCGTTCATTGTCAAGATCGGAACAGACAACAGATGGCACACGTAATGCGGCAGTCCAAGGTTAAATTCATTAGGACCATGGAACGTCATGCCGTAGGCAGGAAACAAGTATGTGCGGCGCCAGCGTGAACCATACTGATGAGCCAGTATTGCGAATCATGTGTGTGAGGTGGCACTAGTGTGTGTCTCGTATACGATTTAGGCTATGAAGAATAAAGAACTTCTCAGCTGATGCAACTGATCACGAATTTTTGAAAAAATGCACAGAGCTGTAGAGAATTAGGCCACATTACCACAGTAGCCGAAACTTTTATTTCGATATCTTGAAGAAATAATGAAATAAAAACTATACCCATTTTATTTTTTTCTTGTAAAACGAAGAAAAGCAACTCTTTCTGAAGTTCCTTCGCACTGATTTATGGCAGGGACTGCAGCATTTTGTGCTAAACACTGTTCTGATATTTTTGATGCTCTCTGTGAAATATGAAATTACGGCGGAGAGCGATAACCACGAGTAATGCGATTCGAGAGGCACTCTTCAGTCCCCTTTGTTGCCGGTTGCTGCGCAGCCCGTCATTACTAGACGGAGTAACTCTACCTGGTTACGGGGCGGCGGGGAGCGGCGCCTCCCAGCGGAAGGTGCTCGCCTGGAATTTCCAGCAACCTGCAGCAACACAGTAGTGAGCCTGTGCAACGCACCACGACATGCATTTGTGTCCAGCACAAAGTTCATTAACGGTTGATCTGTACAGCAACTGCAACCATTCACTTAACAACCCGTAGGAAAGATGTACGAAGGTAATACGGAAGTGTGATGAGAGTTTTCCGTTTAAAGAAACCATGCCCGCCGCAAATCAGCCACAAACAGCTAGATTTTTTTTTTCTTCTTCGGCAACGATAGAAACTGAAGCAATGTATTAAAGTTTTTTGACACGGCCAAGACTTGAATGTTGGTCTGTTTCTTACTAGACAGACAGGCTAATCACTATACCACCGTAGCGCTGTGGGTATCACCCTCCACACTGACTACCCCAGTCCATTTCCCTCCCTAACACAAACTTCAGTTCACACCTTCAGCCCATTTTCCTCTTCTTAAATTGTCAGTATTGTTGAGGCATTACGAGGATATTGGACTAGGGTAGTCTGTGCAGGTCAGAAGCTATAAGACTGCGCTGGTATAGTAGATTAGATTAGATTAGTACTTGTTCCATAGATCATGAATACGAGACTTCATAATGATGTGGAACGTGTCAGGTTAATAAAAGGTGTCTATACAAGATATTACATTACACAAAATATTATATGGCACTTAATTTTTTTTGGTGGGGGAGGGGGAAATTACCCACTTACTATATCCAAAAATTCATCTAATGAGTAGAAAGAGTTGCCATTCAGAAATTCTTGTAATTTCGTTTTAAATGCTATACGGCTATCTGTCAGAGTTTTGATGCTATTAGGTAAGTGACCAAAGACTTTTGTGGCAGCATAATTTACCCCTTCTGAGGCAAACTTAGATTTAACCTAAAGTAGTGAAGATCATCCTTTCTCCTAGTGTTGTAGCCTTGTACACTGCTATTACTTTTGAATTCGTTCGGATTGATAACAACAAATTTCATAAGTGAGTACATACACTCCTGGAAATGGAAAAAAGAACACATTGAC
The DNA here is from genome assembly GCF_023864275.1 of Schistocerca cancellata. NCBI lineage: Eukaryota > Metazoa > Arthropoda > Insecta > Orthoptera > Acrididae > Schistocerca > Schistocerca cancellata. The sequence continues at coordinate 441,350,209 of NC_064627.1, forward strand.
ACCGGTGTGTCAGACCCACCATACTTGCTCCGGACACTGCGAGAGGGCTGTACAAGCAATGATCACGCGCACGGCACAGCGGACACACCAGGAACCGCGGTGTTGGCCGTCGAATGGCGCTAGCTGCGCAGCATTTGTGCACCGCCGCCGTCAGTGTCAGCCAGTTTGCCGTGGCATACGGAGCTCCATCGCAGTCTTTAACACTGGTAGCATGCCGCGACAGCGTGGACGTGAACCGTATGTGCAGTTGACGGACTTTGAGCGAGGGCGTATAGTGGGCATGCGGGAGGCCGGGTGGACGTACCGCCGAATTGCTCAACACGTGGGGCGTGAGGTCTCCACAGTACATCGATGTTGTCGCCAGTGGTCGGCGGAAGGTGCACGTGCCCGTCGACCTGGGACCGGACCGCAGCGACGCACGGATGCACGCCAAGACCGTAGGATCCTACGCAGTGCCGTAGGGGACCGCACCGCCACTTCCCAGCAAATTAGGGACACTGTTGCTCCTGGGGTATCGGCGAGGACCATTCGCAACCGTCTCCATGAAGCTGGGCTACGGTCCCGCACACCGTTAGGCCGTCTTCAGCCCACGCCCCAACATCGTGCAGCCCGCCTCCAGTGGTGTCGCGACAGGCGTGAATGGAGGGACGAATGGAGACGTGTCGTCTTCAGCGATGAGAGTCGCTTCTGCCTTGGTGCCAATGATGGTCGTATGCGTGTTTGGCGCCGTGCAGGTGAGGGCCACAATCAGGACTGCATACGACCGAGGCACACAGAGCCAACACCCGGCATCATGGTGTGGGGAGCGATCTCCTACACTGGCCGTACACCACTGGTGATCGTCGAGGGGACACTGAATAGTGCACGGTACATCCAAACCGTCATCGAACCCATCGTTCTACCATTCCTAGACCGGCAAGGGAACTTGCTGTTCCAACAGGACAATGCACGTCCGCATGTATCCCGTGCACCCAACGTGCTCTAGAAGGTGTAAGTCAACTACCCTGGCCAGCAAGATCTCCGGATCTGTCCCCCATTGAGCATGTTTGGGACTGGATGAAGCGTCGTCTCACGCGGTCTGCACGTCCAGCACGAACGCTGGTCCAACTGAGGCGCCAGATGGAAATGGCATGGCAAGCCGTTCCACAGGACTACATCCAGCATCTCTACGATCGTCTCCATGGGAGAATAGCAGCCTGCATTGCTGCGAAAGGTGGATATACACTGTACTAGTGCCGACATTGTGCATGCTGTGTTGCCTGTGTCTATGTGCCTGTGGTTCTGTCAGTGTGATCATGTGATGTATCTGACCCCAGGAATGTGTCAATAAAGTTTCCCCTTCCTGGGACAATGAATTCACGGTGTTCTTATTTCAATTTCCAGGAGTGTATATTGTGAGGCTACAGTGAAGATCCCTAGCTCTTTAAATAAGTGTCTGCAGGATGATCTTGGATGAGCTCCAGCAGTTATTCTGATTACACGCTTCTGTGCAATGAACACTCTTTTACTCAATAATGAGTTACCCCAGAATATGATGCCATACGAAAGCAGAGAATGAAAATAGGCGTGGGAAGCTAATATACTGAGATGTATATCGCCAAAATTTCCAATGACCCTAATAGCAAACTAGATGAACTCAAACGTTTCAGCAGATCTTCAGTGTGTTTTTCTAGTTCAACCCCTCATCAATGTACATTTCTAGAAATTTTGAATATTCTACCTTAGCTACCGATTTCTGATAGAAGTCTATATTTATTAATGGTGTCATTCCATTTACTGTGTGGAACTGTATATAATGGGTTTCGTCAAAGTTTAATGAGAGCCCATTTGCAGAGAACTACTTAAAGATTTTCTGAAAAAATCGTTTACAATTTCATCAGTTAATTCTCGTCTGTTGGGTGTGATAGCTATACTTGTTTCACCGGCAAAAAGTACCAGCTTTGCATCTTCTTGAATATAGAATGGAAGTCATTAATATATATTAAGAACAGCAGAGGACCCAAGACCGAACTTTCCGGTACCCCATCTTCATTGTTCCTCAGTTAGTATATCGTTAGCACATTGGTCTGGCGTAAGCTGGAGACCTGGATTCAGGTCTTGGCTATGGCATAAATTTTAACCAACTTCTTTTCTTATAAAGAAGTTAAGACCCAAATGTCTCCAGGAGAATGTAATTCCATCAGATGTAGTTTTGTTGTCTGGACATTGGTAAAGACAAAAGAGGTGTGGGAGATGAGCAAAAGTCTTGTCAGCCAAGTACGTCTGCGTGACATGACAACGTGAGCCGTGTCGAAGTTTTGTTCAGACCAGTTGTCGCATTCCTGTGAAGAAGTCTCCATCCGAACTCAAAATTCCATTGGTAATATAGTGAATATCACGTACAGCATTTCATATTAACGGAAAACGTAGTTATAGCTGGGTAACATGAAATTTCAGACAAGTTACTATCACTGTACTTCTTCTTCTTCTGCACTTCCAATTTTTATTTCCAAAAAATTACTCCTGATTGACTAGCATAATTTCGCGGGGATGCACGAAATAGTCAGCGAAAGTGCAGGGTCTTCTCTTATTCTTTTTTTGTTTTCCTTAGCGAGCTTTCTCGATTTTGCCCTGCAGTCCGAAAGGCTTTGTGCCTACCTGTAGAATTTCTGTTTTTAAATTTTCCCGTCGCCAGTGGCTTGTCCGTTATCACAATTTCATTTACCGGCGATACACGAAGTACCCAGTGGGGTCCAATACTTATAGCGCTTGATGCAGCCCACTAGACTGTTTCAGGCTATGTATTTAATGTAATTAAAAGCAGAAATTACTTTCACGAAAACTATTTTCCTCAATCTACTACTTAACAGGAAACATTTTCCTTAACAATCCCTGGTAGTTTAAAACGCCCTTCATTTCACACATACGAGAATAATAACGTGTTTCAGGCTATGTATTTAATGTAATTAAAAGCAGAAATTACTTTCACGAAAACTGTTTTCCTCAATCTACTACTTAACAGGAAACATTTTCCTTAACAATCCCTGGTAGTTTAAAACGCCCTTCGTTTCACACATACGAGAATAATAACGTGTTTCGTCCGTAATAAATGATCGATTCAACAAACACTGTAACTTTCATTTCAAGATCATGTTTCTGTAATCCAAACTATGACACTATGACGTTTGTCTTACTTTAAAAATCACTAACGGTCTCCAGTTGGAATGTCAACGCAAAATTTATTGCAAATCTTCCTCAAGCTTCAGATCTTATCCAATGGGGTGGAAGTGGCACACACACACACACACACACACACACACATGACTGGTACTTGGGAGGAATGGTGCAGAAATCCTCATTCGAACACCTTGTGCAATTCCTAATTAACTCAAGTGAAAAATGGGTGACGACTGATTTCATCCTCAATATTTTTCCACTTAAGGTAGCATTCCGTCATAAATGACGTTGATGACTGCGGAACGTGGCAGTCTATTCTTCCTTCCCTACATCGTTTCTCCATAACTTAAATATCATTATATAATGCCCCATTAAAATCGACTGGAGCCGTATCTTCTACGCCGCTTTCCACCCTCATTTCCTTACCGCGTTCAGCTTCAAATGCAACATTTAGCTTCTAGAATTTAGTGCTGCGTTAATGTTTACCAACAGTGTCGTCTTTGCAGGAAAAAGGGAATTTCTTTCTACTGAACAAATATCTTCCAGCCAGAGAAAATTTCAGCAAATAAATGTAAGAAGGTAACGAGGTAATCTCGAGGGTTACGCACACAACCTCAGTTGGAGAAGCGTGGAGCATCTTCAGTAGTACCTTGCCTCAAGTTTCCGGGAGGCTACACCCACTTCACGCATGTTTGAAAAAGTCACTTCACCCACATTAAATCTAAATTAGGACGAACTTAAGGGAATGTTACTACGTCCAGTGTCTTATTCTATGAGCCATTAGTTGTCGTAGCTGTTTTCTCTGAACGGCGTATTGAAGAGACGCAGACAACTGTTCTTTACCTATGTGTAACCTGCAGCATGATATTCAGTGGTTTGAAGGACAAAATGTAAACATGATTTCCTTCAATGGAGTTCGTTACATCACTCATAGTAAATTCGAAAGCTTTCTCAAAATCGTGAAGTCTTCGTGAAGCGTAAATTTTGGAATAATGAAACTTGAGCGGATGAGAATTTATTTCTATGTAAAACGACTGAGCTGTCTACATATAATAAAATGTAACTGTTTTAAAAGATGCAGAACCTAACTCACTAATGTACTGTGATATTATGACGTGCAATTAAAGCTTCATACTGGGGAATACTTCCATGACTTCTTGTCCTTGAAGAAAATGGATGTGTCAGAATGCACACTTTCTGGACAACAAGCTGCACTCCATTGTCCTGAGTAGGAGGCGCACAGATTGAGGATTGAAATGACTCTGATTTGGACAGTGAACTCATTGAAACTTTCGTATAACTCGAGAGCTAAGTCCTTCCTTTTATTTCATGACCATAATTACTAACTTCTCATCTGAAATTGCTACAAGCGCAGAGTTATAAAAATCCTAAGCATTTAGAGTGTCCAAACATTTCATGTTTGAAGATTTGTACTATCTGTAAAATAATAGTGGAGAGGCTGCACTTAGAAGATAGCCTACCTAGGAACACTCTATCGTTTTTTGTCGATGCTGCAGTCTAGCTACTGATTTTAGAATCACAGCAAGGACTGCACACAAGTGCACCACAACCAGTTTCCGCTCCGCCATTTTCTACATTTTTTTTTTTTTTTGTTAGAAGACTGTGTCTTGGGCAGCACTTTTAAATCTTTCGCCTACTCCACATTTATTTTATAACTACCCTATGTGTTTTAAGCAGGATATTAAATATAATACAAAGAATGACACAGGTAACTTACAAACAGACATCTAAATTTTTTATGTAATCAATTGCGTCGTTCATTGCCATTAGGAAATCGTCTAAAGTACCACTGTAGGCCGTTTTGCGACAATCTGTAACTACGTGATGAGCAGTTTGCCTGGCTGCTCCACAATCGAAATTTGGAAAGGAGCCTTTCCCTATCTATGAAGAGAGCTCATGTTTCTGTCATGATTGGTGCATATTCCGTTATTGGCCAAAGGCAGGGGTTTCTTTCTCGTACAGGTCAAGTTATGACAATGTGATGGGCAAGCTTCTGTCCATGACCGTTCCCACGAGTCTCTTAGGTCGAACTGAGACACGTGCAGATTCATGGCGTTTTCATGTATGATTTTATTGACCGAAGCCGGTTTCTTTTTAAGGTCACTAAAACTTGATGGACAGGGAGCTGTGGGTTGTCTAGTATGTGTTTAAACTCACGAAGTAGATCCGCTTTTCGTCAAAGTCCAGGGGGCGGACTGTGGCTCAGTATGGAGAGCCATTCGACAGGGGTTGATCTTAGTGTTCCACTGATAATTCTCACTGCGTTGTTCGGCTGTGCATCGAGAGCCTGTGTGTCTGCGCGCTATTGAGCATATGGGATCACCATATTCTACTCCAGAATAGACTAGCCCAAGTGCTCAAGTGTGCAGAGTTTCAGCAGAGGATCTCCAGGTTGTTATGCACAGCATTTGCAGGATGCTGGGGTGCAATGTCAGCTCGCCTTCACGTGGTGCACTCCGGCTAACGATAAAGAGTTGACAAAACTGGTTGCCAGACAATCTTTGGATGTCCTGTCTAAAACAAATGACAGCGTTCTACACTTTTAGGTGCCACATAAGGTATATTAAAGCTATTTCGAATATATTTCTAAATTCTATATATGCAGCATTTTATGAGGAGTAAAATGCTCTACACTTTTAAAAGTATTTACTTAACATGTGGACAGTTAAGCAATACTTCGTCGGTCGTCCGCCATCTTGTACCTTGAAACGGAAAGAGGTCTTTTACCATGGAACTCATGATACTTCTAAATGAACTGCGTTTCTTTAATGTCTTAATAGTTTTGCCTGTCTTGAAAACAGGAATTTGTGTTAGTTTCTTTTACTTGTAATTCGTTTCTGATAACAGTTCTGCTCAAATTGATCTTCCCTTATTGGTTTGTAGTAGAGCAATAACGTAACAGGTAGACAATTAAACAAGGTATTGACAAGACTTTCTCTACTGCAACACTTTTAAATTTCAATCTAATATTTGTTTCTCGTTACGTGACCAGAATGAGATTTTCACTCTGCAGCGGAGTGTGCGCTGATATAAAACGTCCTCGTAGATTAAAACTGTGTGCCGGACCAAGACTCGAACTCGGGGACCTTTGCCTTTCGTGGGCAAGTGCTCTACCGACTGAGCTACGCAAGTACGACTCACGCCTCGTCCTCACAACTTACTTCTGCCAGTGCCTCGTCTCCTATCTTCCAAACTTTATAGAAGCTCTCCTGCAAAAGGCAAAGATCAACGAGTTCGAGTCTCGGTCCGGCACACAGATTTAATCTGCCAGGACGTTTCACGATTATAATTGTTTTTAGTTATGAGAGTGAATAGAGGTGTGAATGCGAAATAATGTTTTATGTGAGGTTTTTATTTTATACACTATTATAAGTGGTGCCGTGATGAATGTTCGAGAATGACGTGTGTGTTGGTCATTCGCACTGGGAAATTTGTTATAAACTATTTCGTCAGTTTATGGTAACAGCAAATGACATTATGATTTCGATAAAGTGGTTTTGTTAAGAAGGAGTTAATTTTATATTTATTTACGTTGATTTATTGTTCTGATTTAGTGACAAGTTTTTTTTCTACAGCTTTGTCCGGCCGAGAGCTGCATTTCAATTCTTCTACGAGGCATGAGCATGGGAAGTGATTGCTGCAAGGTGAGTGTGCATAAAAAGCTCTAAAGAAGATATCCACGGTCGAGAGTAAATGTGAAACTGGTCAGCGTCGAACAGTGATCAAAAGACAGGGTAGAGTAGTGTGTGACAAAGTGGAGAGGCAGGACACCGCACCAAGAACTGTACTCCTGCGGTGGGAAGAAGAAGGACGTCTTAGATATGACAGAAAAAGCAGCGTGGAGTTAGCTGATGGAACTATGGATGTAGCTGCAGCCGCTATCTCAACAACTGCACTGACAGTGTTGGCAGTACATGGCAGCCCACGAACTGGTCTAGCTGGAGGGGGAGGACGGACCCGCAGTGTCAGTATGTTTTGGCTACAGTAGACAAATGTAGATAAGTTTAGTTCATCTGTTGTTTGCTTGTATCAAAAGACTTTTTTAAATGGAATGGAATGATAATTCTATAGCTTTAAAGGAAGAGGATGTGACTCAGTTTGATGGAAGTGCCAGTGAGACAAGCACTATAGAACAGAGAAATGTGGGTGAATTAAAAATTAATGATCTTTTGGTTCCTTACAACAGGTTTCTGTTGTGGGAGAGAAACAGGGACCAAAGGTTTTAACAGATGTAACTAGGGGAGAGGGTACCAGCTCTTTTAATAATATATTGAGCGATTTTAGTGATTCTGATTTATTTCACATGACCCAGGGAGACCTAAATGAACAGGAGAGAAAAGAGGCAGATGCCAACTTCATATGTTGCAAGCAAACCAAACTGAAAAGTGTAAATGAGATGTTAGCAGCGTTAACGCTTAGCATCAGTGAAGCAAATAAAAATTTTGCTAGGGGATTTAAGCATAATTTCAATAGGAAAATTAATCAGCAGTCTGGTACTATAAATGGTTTAGCTAGTGGGCTTAAACAGCAGTCTCGTATTGTTAGTGATTTAGCTGGTGAGCTTAAACAGTTCAAAGTTGAAATTGATACTTAGTTAAGAAACCAGGCTTATGATCTAAAGGAAACATGGCAAAAAGATTTGATGGCTTTTGATGAAAAGATTCTCAAGTTGAGGAACATTGTAAGAAATCTTTAAATGGTGTAAGAACGGAATTAACAGAGTCTATACAAAGGGTATCTAATGAAAATAGGTAAAGAACGGGCCAGATCCAAGAAAATATTCAGAAAGTAGAGCATAAAGTAGCTACAATTGTAGATATATGTGAAGGTGAGCGTATAGTTTTGAATAGTAAAATCAACGAAGAAAGTGAAAATTGTTTAAAAGGTGTGAAGGTTGTTGCTGACCATGTGGAAGAATTAGCAACTAACATGGAGCATTTGGCTAGTCAGATGTTGGTGGTAGCAAACGAATTGCATGATCATAACAACAGACTAATTAAAATAGAACATAATATACAAGTTAGTACTAACAGAGTGGATGGCAGCGTGATAACTGAGTCAGCGGAAGTAGCTTACATTACTAACACAGAGTTCTTACGTTTTTATCCTGCTGGATATGTGCATTCAAAGTAATTTTGGTAAGATTTTGAAAATATCATACCAAGATTGTGGACCAATAGACAAATCATCGGTTTTATTTTGTCACAATTTCTGAGGGAAGCAAGGAACTGGAGTGTGAATGCTACCAAATGATACGATATTTTGGAAAAGTAAGATGCATTTTTTACAGAATATTGGGATAAACAAAAACAGATTGAACTGCAAAACAACTTCTGGGCTAGGGAAATGTTTAAGCCCAGAGAAGAGAATGTGAAAAGGTTTGCTTTAAACCTGTTTCCTAATTTATTGTACAGTATCTCACTAACAAATTAGAGCCGCAGCAGATTATAATGGCTTTAGACGGGAAGCTGCCTAAGAACTGGAGTAACAAAATAATTGGTCCTCCCAGGGACGATATCAATAATTTTATTAATTACCTGGAAAGAGTAGAGAGACTAACGTAGCAGGAGGAGCAGGCTAATAGTAACTTAGGCCTCCGAATAACGCGGAACCTCGACAGACTGTAAATGGAAACAGAGTGGTTGTGCCTAGAGGTAATTGTAGAGGAAGAGTCGCAATAAGCTGCCGCCATGCTACGGTGGATAGGAAAACTGTTAACTAAGATCAAGGATGTGCTAATACGTCGCGATCTCCAAGATATGACGATAGTGATGAAAAACATAGCGGAGTGCGAGCAGGAGAGACTGCAGAATCATGAAGTATGGGAAACTAGGTCCCCATGAAGATGATGGCGTTTGCAAGATCGGAAATGGTAGTTTAAAATCGCTAGAAAATTCTTTTGTGATGTGTAATGAAGAAGTAACTGAATTGGGAAGTAATTATATGGGCAGTACGATTGAGGCAACAATATTTACTGATGGCTTAGATGACATTTCGAACATCATCGATCCGGATCCACTTGTCTACTGAGCATAATTGTACCTGTGTGATCTTAAAGATTGTCGCTGCCAACGTCGCCTACTGGAGCTGCTGCCTGCCGCCTGCCCACTCCGAAGGGTGGCCACTGCCGCTTTCTCACTCCAGTGGGACCGCTGCCGCTGTTCACTGCTGGGTGGAGCTGTCTTCCGTGTCGCCGCCGCCGCAGCCGCCTCCCGGAGAAGCCCCTCGCCGTGTCTCCGCCGCCCCGTTGGGGGCTCTGTCCCGTCCCAGCTGCCGTCGCCGCCATCCCCAGTGGGGGATACCGAGCCTCTCATATTGCCATCATTGTCCACCCACTGCCCACAAGCATTCGCCAGACCGCCTTCACTGCCTGCCGGAAGGTCTGCTCCGCTCTGGTTGAACCGCCACTGCTCGCTGCCCCCCCCCCCCTAGCTGAGGGCTACCACGTCACTGCTGCTGGCGCCGCCATCGTCGCTGTTCTTCGCTGACGACGCTGTCTTCGCCGCCGCCACCAATTCTCATTCCTGCCACCATCACTGCCGCTGTTGCCGTCACCACCATCGCCATCTTGACCCCCACTTGCTCTCTACCAACATGGCCCTACCACCTCCATCACTTTCACCTCCCCTTCAGATGCTCCAACCACCATCACATGGAGTTCATCAGCAGATCCCATCCCCATTATCCATTCCCTCCCTGTCTGTCTTGCTCTTGCACTGTTTTCAGGCATCACTTCATCCAACTCTCCCCCACCCTTAGCTGCCACCCCATCATCATCTTCAGGATCCCCACCACACTCAGCATCACCTACATCATGCTGCCAGCCAGCACGAATTTCAGTATGCCATGTTTCAGTCTCTGCCACACTCACACCCCCACCCCCTGAATCACCTGCCCCTCAGAGAGGACCTGCCCCCAACAGTTACTCCTCCAACCTGACCTATGCAAGAAGCCTACCGAATGCCCTAGTGTTGACCCTGCTCCCACCCCAACCACAAGGAAAACACCTGAACCCCACGACCCACTCACACCCATGGATGCAACCACATGTCCCACCCCTACTTCTCCTTTGACCCACACCTTCATCCTCTCAAATCCTGATCTTCAATTCCTCCACACCCGAACCCTTACCATGGTCATCCATAAATACTTCCCCAATGTCCCCATCTCCTTTATCATTCCTCACAATGACTCGATCCTCATCAAATCTTCCAATGCATCCTTCCATACCGATCTCCTTTCAAAATCCACTTTGGCCCACAAGCCACCCGTACCCCCTTACACATTCCCTCCTCTCCCCGACAGCCTCAACCTCACCATCTGCTGACCTTCATCACCATGATCATAAAGTTTAGCCTCATGGTTGTGGAAGCTGAGGTGTTGGTGTGAGACGTGGTAAAAACTGGCTGTTTTGAAGAGCGTGCTGCAGCTTTGGTGTCTCCCTCTGGTGGGAAAGGGGAAAGGTAGCCTGTTCATGTGCATTTAAGGGGCGCTATGAGCTCTCTTGGCGGCGAGTCGAGTCAGTTGGTCAGCCGGGTCTGTGTGGGGCAGTCCGTATCTGTCTTTTGTCCAGAGTGCTAGTAAGTGTTAGACCGCCAGTCTTCTTGAGTTGGATCAGGCAACAGTCATTGATGGTTGGATCGATCGGTTGGTTGGTCGCGCACTGGGACACAAGATAACTGGTTCATCTTGAGTGTCGGCGTATGTGAGGTCGCCACGTCACTCCAGCGGGCCGCGCCGTACAGCGAGGGGTAGTGGCTTCGCGGCCGACACGAGAGCAACAGGAGTCAACCCACGACATCGGTCTGGCCGCTGCGAGCTGCTACCCCATGAGACGGGAGATCGGCGTGCCTTCCTGCGTCCATTGAAGCGGCTGGCAGTGGACGGTTCAGGAGAGTGTTTTGGAGGTGCTGCACCAGGTCTTCGCCACACATCGCAGTTTATTAGAAGTTAAGTGATTCGTGATGTGTTGTTTCATTTACTTGTTAAATTTTACTTGTTTTCTTGGTCAGTCTCTCGTCCCCAGCTTGCTCGTCTGTCTCCCATCCGCATTTGTTAGGCAGTTAGTGTCTGTCTGTCTGTCTATCGGTCTGCATACGTTAATAGCCGCCTCTGTCATGTTTGACGGACTCTGTGTTAACGAATTTATTGCTTGTAGTGTAACGGACGAATTCCTGAAAAATGTTTCTATCTTACCTATCATCTTGAGAGGCGGTATGTGTGTAATGTAGAGCATGTTTGTTTATTTTATGTAAGACTGCATTTCAGGGCTTTTTATTTAAATGGTCATTTTAGTATATAAATTTGCCACCCTTCCACCATAAGAGTATTTTTTTAAGTCGCACCTTCGGTGGCAAGTTAATTTTCTCAATGTTAGTGTTTTGTACCATTTCCATCCCTCCTACGGGGTGCATAGCTTATGTGTGAGTTGTTAAAAGTTTTAGTTTAAGGTCATCTGGTGTGTTGCAGATTTGCACCAGTGTAGTCTTTCAGAGGTTGTGTGAGCGGTCGTGACTATGGCTGTGTCAAAAGGGAGAGGCAAGGTTCTCAGCCCAAAAGATCATACTGTCAAAATTTGTTCTTTCTGCCTCTGAATAAATTGTAAATTGACATTTAGAGGGTGCTTTCTGATTATAATTTTAAATCTGTTTAAAAAAAAGGCTTTCAGGAACAAAATTTCCATTTGTTGAAAGAAATTTAATTTGTTTTCATCAGTTACCAACTGGCAACTACTTCCACACTCACATAGTGTGATTAAATATGTTCATGTTCTTGATGAATCGCTAGTAAATAAAGAAAATTCTTAAGAAAAGGTTTTGAAAGTAAATTCACGGTTCATGGTGGAACTCAATTCCCACCCTGACCTTGAAATCCTCTCCAAATGTCCCATCTTTAATGATGCCAGGCCGACTGACCTTATGAGAATTTTCACTGAATTCTCCTCCTCCACTGACTGCCTCCTTACAGGGGGAACCCTCATCTTTAACAGATGCCACAAAGTTGACCCCTTCTTTTCCCCCCTCCAATCCTACTGCTGCCAAAAATGTCTTAAGTATAATGTGCATGTCACTGCCAATTGTAAGAGTCGCCCTACCTGTCCCCACTGCAAAGGCTCACACTTCTTCAAGAACTACCCCAACCACACCTCTCGCCCCTCCTGTAATACTTGTAACAAATCCCATCCTACCTACTTGTATAAATGTGAAGCAAAGCCTCCTCCCGTCACCCCAAAACTCACTGTCCCCATCCATCCAGTAGATGATCCCATCCACCCTCCTCCTACTGCAGAGGACATCATCCACTTCATCACTATTGTCCTATAAAACATCCACCCTTTCCAATGCCACCACACCCTTTCCCAAATCACCCTCACTGACCATTCCATCTTTCACCTTACCACCTATGCCACTTATTCCCACAACCAGGTCCAATTCATATTCACCCTCCTCACCACCTCATCTAAATATCCCCTAAAATGGTGTGACAACATTGTAGTATCCTTTACCATAATATCCGCTCCCTGCCCACCCACAAACACATCTTCCGGCACACCCTCAACCAACACTGCATGGATGCCTTTATACTAGACGAAATATTTCTCCATCTGCATCTCTTAATCTCCACAGCCCTTTACACCTCCACTACACTGATAATCTGTATCACCTAGTGCTTAGCGGAGTTGGTATTGGCCACCTTAAACGCCTCCCTGTTTGGCTCCAGCCTCTTCTCAACAATCCTGTCAAGCAACTCACACTCAGCCTCTTCTTCCCCTCCCTTACTATCACATGTGCCACCATTTACATCTGCCCTCGCAGCCCTATCCTGTACGATTTGGTGTCCCAGATTGGCTACACCTCCTCCACCTATGTGATTGTAACAGGCCTCAGTATCCACAGTTGTACTCTGCCGACCTCCAGCAGTGCCACTGGTTTATCACCACCCTCCAGGGAGACCTGGTTCCTCTCCTCCAGCACACCTGACCCAAATCCAACACCACTCCTGATGTGATCCAAGCCTCTCCCAACCCTCTTGGGCGCATCATCATGGAAGTCCTTGACCTCATTGGCAGTGGCTACGCCCCTGCCCTCCTCACAGTCTCTGATGGTCGCCATCCCTGCCCTGTTCCTCGACCTACCATTCTTCCTAAACTTGTCCATGATTACTCCTGCACCAACTGGGATGCCTACTGGGACCATACACACTGAGGTCGAACGCCATAACCTTACCCTCTGATCTCCCTACCACACATCCTGTACTGCTACCTTCCTCCACCAGACCTTGACTGATACCTTAGCCATCCATATCCCTACCAAAGCCATAAACCCTCACTGCCCAGCCCTGACCCCACAGGACGTATTTCTCCTTCATGAATCCTATCGACTCTACTGATTCTTCCTCCGCACTCGCGACCGGGATACACTCACTCGCCACTGGTTGTTACAATGACATGTACACAAAATACTTACTGCAAAGAAATGCTGTGGCTGGCGACAGACATGTACATAACACAACGCCATGCTCCCAATAAACTCTTCCTAGTATTGGTCTGTTTTCCACTGCCTTATTGGGAACCATCTTACCCCACAAAAGCCTCTCCTCCACGATGACCATCACTTTCCTGGCAACCTCAGTAAGGCCAACCACTTCGCCTCCCACCTATCTGAAGTCTTTTCCGTTCCAAATAATCCCCAATTTGATATTCCCTCTTCCTCAATATCATCGAATGTATGGATACCTCCACTCCTACCCTTGGTCCTAGCTTCCAGTACTTGGGCCACAAACCACTGTCAGAACTTAACACTCCCAGCACTACATAGGACATCATCCTCACACTCTGCATTAAACACAACACTGCCTTGGCCACAACTGCATTATCTACCACCACCTCAAACACTGCCCTCCCTCCATCCTTGCAGTTTCTGCTGCCCTCTACAATGTAATCCTTGTTACCAACTTCTGTCCAGAGCTGTTGAAAACCTGCGGTTTCCTGATGTTCCCCAAACCTAATAAGCCTCCATCTGATGGCTCTGCCTATCGCCCTTCATGTCTCACTTCGGTGTTCAGCAAGCTATTAGAATGCATCCTTACCTGGTGCATCCATCACCACCTCCACTAACACCACCTCTTCCCCAACACCCAATGTGGCTTTCGATCTTCCTTCTCTACCAATGACCAACACCTATGCCTCAGCCATCTCCCCTCTCTCCAGCTTAACTCCCATTTGCCGCCATTTTTGTATCCCTAGACCTTGAAAAGGTCTATGACCATGTATGCCATTCCAGTCTCCTGTTTAAATTCCAGACCTAAACCCTTCTATCAACTATGTCCATCTGATTGTCTCCTTCCTCTCTCACTGCCCCACCTACACTGACATCCATAACATCTATCCTGCACCTTCTACCCCTTCATGGGTGTGTCCCAGGGCTCTCCCCTCTCCTCTACCTCCTGTATACAGCAGATATGCCACAAACACACACACACCCCAGTCCACCTCCTGCAGTACAACAATGACACCACCTTCCTTGCCCCTGCTCCTACCCTTCAACGATCCCAATGTCTTGTAAGAGGTATGCGATGTATGCGCTGCCTGCAACAGGCAAGATTTAGGAGAGTCTCTGACCAGAGAGCAGTATGTAGTTATTTGTTGCTAGTCGGCATGAGTCGGCAGTAGTCGACAGTAGTCTGCGTGAGTTGGCAGTAGTCGACAGTAGTCTGCGTGAGTTGGCAGTAGTCGACAGTAGTCTGCGTGAGTCGGCAGTAGTCGGCGCGTGTCTGCGCGTGTCGGCAGTCTGCTCTGGTCGGGACTCTGGAGGATGAGTATTATGGTAGAAGGTAAAGAAGCAGCGTTGCGCATATCTAGTAATGTATGTTAACTGTCATCCAATTTCTTTCAAAAAATGTCCCAATAATAATTTTTATAATATAAATTAATTTAAAAAAAAGGCATTCATTTCAATTTAAAGATTTTATTTAATGGATTTTCTTCCCTTTCATGAATCACAAAGCATAGGCCGGTATTGCACGGAACTGAGCCAAAAACTTTTTAGGTAAGAGCAGATATATTCACAGTTTTTATTGAGGTAAGAATTTTTGCTTTTTTTATTCAGAGTACAGGGCCATGGCGCAGCGTTGCTGTCATCATAAAATTTACCAGGTTACTGGATTTTTTATTATTTCCGGGTTTAGGAATTAAATTTTGTGGTTATATTAAATGTGAATGCATTTCTGCACGGAGACTATAAATGGGAACCAATTCTGTTCAGAGATTAAAATATTTAAAAAATTCATTTTATTAATATTCCCGTGGGGAGGTTACACTTGGTTCATGGTTCATTTTTATTTTTTATTAAGATTTTTGTGGGGAGGTTACACTTGGCGACCCTGCCAGGATCGTATTTCTTTGTGAATCTTCTGAGAAGTAGTCATATATCTGCTCTTATTTACTTAAACGTAGTTTGCATCTGGCGCAACGCATTTACTAATTTGTCACTCTTTCTTTCACAGATCATTGGCAATTTGTTGCTCTTTGTTGTAATTGCGTTTGTTGCATTTTGCATTGTCCTTGTTTCATTTGTGCTTAATTTTGATTAGTGAAAATGCCTCGAAAAACTGTTAACAGTACATCGCGATGTGTAATGAGTGAAATAGCAGACTCTAATAATTTGACCGATAATACTTGCGACACTCAGTGTCTTAATGATAGTCTTCCATTTACAGACAATCAGTGCGTACTGATCACTAGTAATGATTTTAATGCTAATGATGAGCAAACAAATTCAATTTTGTCCTCTGTTAATTTAACGACAATTGATGATGCAGGACGTTCTGTTACAATGAATGCTTCCCAGTTCGACACGCCCGATTTGCAAAATTTTAATTGTGAACAGATGAATTTTTCTAACGAAAATGAACAGTGTACTCAAAATACGACAGATTTATTTGATTCCGAGGTAGTGACTAACAGTGCACATCCGATTGGGAAACCTTTTCAAGAATTACAGAATGACCAAATGGTTACAGAAAACGTGACAAATACAGATACACCAACTCACAGCATAGAAAATAGAGTCGCTAATTTTGGCTTGGATCAAATTATGGCAGTATTGCTACAGTTTAAGAAAGAACATGACAACAATCACAAACAACTTAGTGAAAGTCTTAAAAAGTCGAATGATAAACATGACAACAATCACAAACAACTTAGGGAAAGTCTCAATCAACAAATTAATGAAATTAATGAAAAAAAGACAAGCTTAATGAAAATTTCAAACAACTTAATGAATAGAACAAACAACTTAATGGAAAACATGACAAGCTTAATAAAAATTAAACAACAATTCCAGACAGCTTAGTGAACAGATTACAGCCATTGCCGCGCAATGTCATGATACTAAGGAACAATTACGTGAGGGAATTAAGGCTTGCGCTAGGAAAAGTAGTGAAGAAATTAGATCTGTTGCTCAAGAATTAAGGAATACGCAAGCAGTTACAACAGAATCACTTAGAGACGAAATTAGTGCAGTCGCTATACAATGCTCTGAAAACACAACACAGTTACGCGACGAGTTTAAATTAATGTCAGCAGAACTTTCGCGCACACTGAATGCAAAGGTAGACGCGAAATTTGACCAACAGAACAGCCAAATTGATGAACGCTTTAGTCACCACCTACAAAACAGTGAAACGCGTTACCGTAAATTTATACAGGAACAGTATAAAGTAAAGCGACAAGTCATGTAAACAATTACTGCACAGAGACAGGAAGATAAGCGTAAATTGTTTACGAAAGCAAAAACATACGCAGCAACAATATTGCTATAGTATCAGACGAAATTAATACCATCAAACAGTTGAATACCGAATTGCGTGATGAAATTTCCGATCTTAAATCAAAAACAGATACACATACAGTAGACTTTCAGACAGTGACCGACAGACTCGAACAATTAGAACTAATACAGGATCCCGATGCCATCAAAGCAGACATTAAAAAATTGAACGAAACCACACGTAAAATACAAAAACAAATTAATGCTTGTGACACTAAAAACGATGATCAGGTAAAAATACTGCCTGAAAAATATGATGAATTGGCCAGTCGTATTGACGTTATTGAAAGTAATAATGACAGAAAATCAGACGATACTTCACCGATTTCGTTTAATCAAACACCTGAATTCCAAAATTTACAGCAGACGATCAGTGAGATAGATTCGTCCAATAATACATTACGTAGAAAGTTGTCAACTTTACAGCAAGAAGTGACAGTCAGTAACACGTCACAGCATACGGCACATTCGGAACATTTGTCACACTCACACAGCCAGTATAATTTAGGTAATTTACAGAGAGTACGTGACTTAGATTCCGAACAATCACAGACAAATAGATTCTCATACAATCCTGAACCTGTTCAGACGTACAGAGACGATAATTTTGACTACAAACATTTTCTATCAGTGAGAAAATTTAAAGTATTTAAAAATGACAGAACACAGATCCACGCTTTGGACTGGATACGACAATTTGCTTTTGTATTTTCATCAGTTTGGCCTGTAATGCAGAAACTAGCATTGGCTTGGATACTACAATTTGTTTTTGAATTTTCACCGGCATTGCCTGTAACGCAGAAGCTGAAATTTATTTGCAGCGCGTAATTGGCCTCAGGGGATTCATTACACTTCCATGAATATGTGCCGTAGCGTGCACAGGGCCCCGAGCCGTAGTTGTGCTATTTCATTTTTAAGTTTTCTGCACTGCTGCCTTCTCTTCTACTATCTATCAAAACAGCTCTTCAACTATCGATCTATCTATGATTAAGAATGTGTAAAGAAAACCTGATATGACAAATTTTACCGAAAGTGACAGTTCTCTTTAGACACTCCCAAAATGACAACTACCGCCGTAATTTTAATAACAGATAAAATTGTAATCATCAGTATGTACAACATTTTTAGCAATCGTCAAAATTATCAGCAACCGCAGTTTGGTAACAATAGAGGTTTTTCTCAACAACAGCATTAAAACCAGCCGGTTAGCATACCTAACCAACAATGCAGTGTGCAAGGTCAACCAAGCTTTTATGTTTCGCCGCCTACACGTATAGCGTCGGCTCTGCCAAATAGTAACGCACAGCAACAAGGAAATAACTACGTACAGAAGACACACCATTTCAATTCCTATCGCAACGCACCGTATACAAATGATTATCATGACAGACGTAAAAATAATGAGCACAATTTTCAGCGTACGTTTAATAACAGTCGGTCTTACCAGCAACAAAATCATCCGCAACAACAGATTATCATGAATGAACCAGACAGTAGATATCATCCCGAACGTAATACGTCAGGAAGAAATATCAGAACAGTACAAATAGTCGAAATGCCACAGCATCCTTCCGCAAATGATAGCACGTCAGATAGAATTTGACTAGATACAGTACAGGTTGCATCTTACAGCAACGCAAGCAATACTTTTGACACGCAGAATCTTGTTCACGAAAATGTTATTACTTTTGACGACATCCGATACACACTTTTGCAATAAAAGACAGAATCACAACGTATGTAGATGACATTCTTATTGCAGAAGGTAACTGGTCTGAACACAATCTGATTCTTGAACAACTGTTACGAACCTTTCGTGCACAGGGACTCACAGTTAATCTCAGTAAATCGCACTTTGGTAGAACTTCTATAAAATTTCTTGGACATGTAATTTCAGCAGAGGGCATTGCGCCTGACCCGGAAAAACTTCAAGCTTTACGTGACATTACTGTTCCTACGACGAAGAAACAACTACGCAGTTTTTTGGGTTTAATTAACTTTTTTCGTAAATTTATTCATTACTCTGCTTTAGACATCACTAGATCATGTCAATTGACAGGCAAAAACACTATTTGGTCCTGGGATAAGCAAGCACATTCTGAATTTATGAACCTGAAACATGCTTTGTTGAATGCACCACTTTTATCACACCCAGATCTTACTAGAAATTTTTCCATTGCCACCGACAGTTCTAACACCGCTTTAGGCGTACACATTTTTCAGGAAATTGAAGAAGATGGTTGTACAGTAATTAAAAACGTCGCCTTTGTGAGTCGCATTCTGTCACCTGCTGAACGCAATTATTCTGTTACAGAACTTGAAACATTATGTGTTGTATGGGCATTTACGAGATTTCGGCATTTTCTGTATGGAAGACATACGACCGTTTATACAGACCGTAGAGCGATACAGTTTTTACTTTCCGCTAAATTTACACGCGACAGATTAAGTAGATGGAAACTTTATTTACAAGAATTTCATTTTACAACTGTTCACATTCCCGGTACACAAAATATTGTAGCAGACGCACTATCCCGTTCTCTCAGCAACAATCAGCAAGACACCGCAACCAACTTCTGCAAAACAAATTTCAGCGTCATGTACATTCAACAAGTTGCATTTGAAAATTTCATTTCGTCGTCATTACAAGACATAGCACAAGAGCAGAGTAAAGAAAACGTATGGAAATAAATTAAACACCTTTGGCAAGATAGGAATAATGTTACCATTAGAAACCATTACACTGTACGCAATGACATTCTGTTTCGCCGCTCTCACCCTGACAGCAATAATTGGTTATTGTGCATTCCTGACGAGCTTGTTAACAAATTAATCTGGTATACTCATTTAAGTTACGCACATTACGGAGCCAGAAAATGTTTTCTTATACTGAGACAGAACTGTTATTTTACCAACATGGAGAAATATATTCGACGAGTTTTAGCGTCATGTAAAATCTGCCAGAAAGCTAAGTCAGATACGACTTCACATATTCCTACATTACATCCCATCGTACCTGTTAAATTGAGACACATGGCCGCTGTAGACATTTTTGGTCCGATTCCCAGAACTAATAGAGGTTTTTGCTACATCTTTGTCGCTTTTGAACTCACTTCAAAATTTATTACCTTCACTCCGTTACGCAAAGCTACTGCTAAAACTGTTTCGAAAGCATTTGTAAAACATTTTCTATTTCATATAGGGCATGTATTGAAAGTAATTTCCGACAATGGATCACAGTTTCGATCTGCTATATGGACACGTATGTTACGAGCTAGAAACATTTCTCCGATCTATATATCCAGGTACCATGCTTCTTCGATATCTTGTGAACGATTAATGAAAGAAATTGGTAAACTGTGTAGAATATACTGCCATAAAAAACATATTGATTGGGACACACACATACTCTCATTCCAGGATGTAATTAATTCCATACCAAATGAATCTACTATGCTATCTCCGACTGTTATACTGAAAAATGTTGAACCACCTAACAAAATTAAAGAATTAGTAACCTTTCCTACATCTCGTCGACTACGACACCATGAAATAATTGACATTGCGCTGAACAACATCAAACGTGCCGCAGAGCGCCGGAGAAGACAGCAAAAACAGGTTTGTACACGCCATGACTTTCACATTGGACAGAAGATATTAGTACGCACACATTATTTATCTAATAGAGGAAAAAGTAGATGTAGTAAATTTGAGCTTCTATACGCAGGTCCATATCGAATTCGCAGCATTCCTCACCCCAATGTAGTACACGTCGAAACTTTGAGAAACAGAAAAACCAAAGGGAACCACCATATCTCCAACATCAAACCCTTTATTGAATGAACATACTTTATGATTTATCACACTGTAATGCCATTTCCTGATTTTTTTTATAACCACTTATGCAATTGTATTCACATGAACACTTACTGATGATTATCGTATTTTTTCTTGGCAAGTGCCCGGCAAGGTAAGGTTAGCAGGTCGCTTTTCTTGTCGTTGCACATCAGACCGTGCACATTTTTCCAGATAAACTTACACATTTTATGACCACTTACGCAATTATATTTATGTGACTACTTACTGATGATTATCATATTTTTTCTTGGCAAGTGCCCGGCAAGGTAAGGTTAGCAGGTCGATTTTCTTGTCGTTACACATCAGACCGTGCACATTTTTCCAGATAAACTTACATATTTTATGACCAATTATGCGATTCTATCTAGTGACATATTAATTTTATCAAATTCTTTCTCCATTAAAGTCTTCAACTCACGCCTCTATCAACTACACAACATGGAAGCTGAACAAAGAGAGGCATTTCTTGTTGTTACACATCAGACCGTGCACATTTTCCATTTTTCATGTATGTATGATTGTTTTACTGTTTTGTTTGTATGCACTATGAAATATTTAAGATATAACAAACACCAATTGACTTTGACATTTTGCCTTATGATATCTCAACATCGTGACTATTTTACATTTTTTGCTGCTACATTGTGATACTCTGTGTACATTTTTGCACCTGAACACTGTCTATGTTTTTTAACATATTACGTTTTGTGTCATGCTATGCTGTATGCTTAATTATATCACTAGAAACCAGCTTTTATTTAATGGGTATATGATTTAAATGCAAGACATTAATCTTTGTTCATCATTTTCAGAAAGAAATAACGTGTAAAAGAAATAAATTAAACAGAAATGGGAATTTCAGCTTCGGAATGAACGAAAGAAGATGCAATACCTCGTCACGAAGAGTAAATGGATCAGAATTAACAAGCATTAACAAGAATATACTATACACATCGTATGATAGGAGTCTTAACTAATTTTTCTTTCAGAATACGAGGCGATTGATGCAGACTGTC
Organism: Schistocerca cancellata; assembly: GCF_023864275.1. Lineage (NCBI taxonomy): Eukaryota > Metazoa > Arthropoda > Insecta > Orthoptera > Acrididae > Schistocerca > Schistocerca cancellata. The sequence goes on from NC_064627.1 coordinate 441,372,089, forward strand.
AGACAGATCAACACATCTTAGTTTTAGTGAACTCTATACTATGAATAGTTGTATAATGAATGATGAAGTGACTCTTTTGCAGATGATAATGAATGATGATGAATAATGATGCAGAATATTCTAATATGGATAATGAAGTTTTTCTTTACAGGTGATGATAATAATGAAGTTATGATGATACGGATAATGAAGTTTTTCTTTGCAGATGAAAATAATGATGAAGTTTATATATTTACTGTTAGTTAAGAAATGCTATGTAGTTATTTAGGTATTTGTTGCAGTTCGTTTCGACAGTATGTCTTATGTTGCATGGTATGATGACTGAAGGTTTTGGAAAGGACAGCTAGAGAACATATATATTTAATACACATTTCATTACCTGTTAATTCGAAGTTCACTACTTTTCAGCATAATATGCGCTTCTTCTTTCAGCTTAATAATCCATTTTGTATTTTTTGCAGGAGAAATTATTCATGAAATTAATGTGCTATAAGCAGTTGGTCATTAAACTTGCATTTTTTTACCCATTTGTGTGTGTCATTCATGAATGTGATCACATATACTCTATTTGTTTCATAACCTTGCTACAGCTGACTCATGACGAATGACGTTACCCATCTTCATTTTCAGCAATAAGTCAAATGGAAATATTGTTATGCCCCAGCAATTAATTATCGATCCCAACGCAATGCATTGCTAGCACAAAAAAATGTATTACCAGTCCCAAATATTGCTACTAGTTTAAAAGAGTTATGAGTAATACTGAATGATGTTTTATAATCACAGACTTTGAGTAATAGTTACAGAGTGTTACATTTTTTAATATGTCATATGTCACTTGAATATTGAAAAATGTTTTGTAATATTCAATACTTGCTGGCCAATGAATGCCACAGTTTTTTATATTTTAAATTCATATTATGTCACGTACATGCTATATATATGAATACCAGTAGCTTGATGCTACGCTCTTTGACTCCTGTTTTGAATGATGACTTCTGATGGTTTGTAACTGGCCACTGAGTGCCAATAATTATTTTTAAATATGTCATATGTCACTTCAATGAGGAAAATTATTTTGTAATACTCAATACTTGCTGTCCAACGAATGCCACTGTTTCTTATACACTCCTGGAAATTGAAATAAGAACACCGTGAATTCATTGTCCCAGGAAGGGGAAAATTTATTGACACATTCCTGGGGTCAGATACATCACATGATCACACTGACAGAACCACAGGCACATAGACACAGGCAACAGAGGATGCACAATGTCGGCACTAGTACAGTGTATATCCACCTTTCGCAGCAATGCAGGCTGCTATTCTCCCATGGAGACGATCGTAGAGATGCTGGATGTAGTCCTGTGGAACGGCTTGCCATGCCATTTCCACCTGGCGCCTCAGTTGGACCAGCGTTCGTGCTGGACGTGCAGACCGCGTGAGACGATGCTTCATCCAGTCCCAAACATGCTCAATGGGGGACAGATCCGGAGATCTTGCTGGCCAGGGTAGTTGACTTACACCTTCTAGAGCACGTTGGGTGGCACGAGATACATGTGGACGTGCATTGTCCTGTTGGAACAGCAAGTTCCCTTGCCGGTCTAGGAATGGTAGAACGATGGGTTCGATGACGGTTTGGATGTACCGTGCACTATTCAGTGTCCCCTCGACGATCACCAGTGGTGTACGGCCAGTGTAGGAGATCGCTCCCCACACCATGATGCCGGGTGTTGGCCCTGTGTGCCTCGGTCGTATGCAGTCCTGATTGTGGCGCTCACCTGCACGGCGCCAAACACGCATACGACCATCATTGGCACCAAGGCAGAAGCGACTCTCATCGCTGAAGACGACACGTCTCCATTCGTCCCTCCATTCACGCCTGTCGCGACACCACTGGAGGCGGGCTGCACGATGTTGGGGCGTGAGCGGAAGACGGCCTAACGGTGTGCGGGACCGTAGCCCAGCTTCATGGAGACGGTTGCGAATGGTCCTCGCCGATACCCCAGGAGCAACAGTGTCCCTAATTTGCTGGGAAGTGGCGGTGCGGTCCCCTACGGCACTGCGTAGGATCCTACGGTCTTGGCGTGCATCCGTGCGTCGCTGCGGTCCGGTCCCAGGTCGACGGGCACGTGCACCTTCCGCCGACCACTGGCGACAACATCGATGTACTGTGGAGACCTCACGCCCCACGTGTTGAGCAATTCGGCGGTACGTCCACCCGGCCTCCCGCATGCCCACTATACGCCCTCGCTCAAAGTCCGTCAACTGCACATACGGTTCACGTCCACGCTGTCGCGGCATGCTACCAGTGTTAAAGACTGCGATGGAGCTCCGTATGCCACGGCAAACTCGCTGACACTGACGGCGGCGGTGCACAAATGCTGCGCAGCTAGCGCCATTCGACGGCCAACACCGCGGTTCCTGGTGTGTCCGCTGTGCCGTGCGTGTGATCATTGCTTGTACAGCCCTCTCGCAGTGTCCGGAGCAAGTATGGTGGGTCTGGCACACCGGTGTCAATGTGTTCTTTTTCCATTTCCAGGAGTGTATTTTAAATTTGTATTATGTCACTTTTATGCTATATATATGAATACTGGTAGCTTGATGCTACACTCATTAGCTCCTGTTTTGATTAATGACTTCTGATGGTTTGTAACTAGTCAATGAGTGCCATAGTTCTCTGTAAACAGATAACTTATGAACATTATTCTGTAATACTTCATACATGGTACAGAAATGTTCAGTAACTGGGCGATGAGTGCCAATAATTAATCAACTCAGTTGATAGACTAGTAATTATCAATGATGACTGGCATAAGACTTAATGTCCTTCACCTTCTGACCTAATTACCAGAAATTACTGCAATATCCGTTTGTCCTGTCTATCCTCATGCTCATGGAGCACTATATTTGGTTTTTGCACTTATTCTACGTTGGTGTACCTTACAAGAACGTGGTGTTGACACGACATGCTATTCACCACCTTGAGCGATGGAGATGTTATTATGGTCCCACTGTTTGGTGTACCTAATGTACTACCAAAATGATAACATGGAATATTACTACGACATTTCAGTGTCTTGGCTACACTTATTAATACTTCAAGGAAAAGAGCTTCAGATTGTCTCACTTGGTGTTGTGCTTCTGTAGAAAGATATGGACTTTCAGTGCAGCTGCGTGCAACCTAATGTGCTACAACCATGATGCAATCCTTCCCTTTCCTATCCTAGTTCTTGTTAAATAGTAAAAAAACTACAGTGCATGTGCACTTTATGTCATTTGTTAATATGATTTGTACTCATTGCGTATACTTTTTGTGATTTCCTCATATTCTGCACTACAGTGCATGTGCACTTATGTCATTTGTTAATATGATTTGTATTCATTGCGTATACATTTTGTGATTTGCTGATATATTCTGAACTACAGTGCGTGTGCACTTTATGTTATTCGTTAATATGATTTGTACTCATTGCCTACACATTTTATGATTTCCTGATATGTTCTGTACTACAGTGCGTGAGCACTTTTGCCATTTGTTAATATGTTTTGTACTCATTGTGTATACATTTTGTCATTGCTTGATATGTTCTGTACTCAGTGCATGTGCACTATATTTTATTTCATGTTCTGCACTTATATATATGTATATATTCTGTGATTGTAAACTTTGTTAATTAAGAAAAATTTGTTGCTCATGACAAGTCCAATTGACTTACCATCGCTGCCAAATTTTTAGCCCCTCCCCCCCTGCAGTGGAGGGTTATGTAAGAGGTATGCAATGTATGCGCTGCCTGCAACAGGCAAGACTTAGGAGAGTCTCTGACCAGAGAGCAGTATGTAGTTATTTGTTGCTAGTCGGCATGAGTCGGCAGTAGTTGACAGTAGTCTGCGTGAGTTGGCAGTAGTCGACAGTAGTCTGCGTGAGTCGAGTCGGCAGTAGTCGACAGTAGTCTGCGTGAGTCGGCAGTAGTCGGCGCGTGTCTGCGCGTGTCGGCAGTCTGCTCTGGTCGGGACTCTGGAGGATGAGTATTATTGTAGAAGGTAAAGAAGCAGCGTTGCGCATATCTGGTAATGTATGTTAACTGTCATCCAATTTCTTTCAAAAAATGTCCCAATAATAATTTTTATAATATAAAGTAATTTTAAAAAAAGGCATTCATTTCAATTTAAAGATTTTATGTAATGTATTTTCTTTCCTTTCATGAATCACAAAGCATAGACCAGTATTGCTCGGAGCTGAGCAGAAAATTTTTTAGGTGAGAGCAGATATATTCGCAGTTTTTATTGAGGTAAGAATTTTTGCTTTTTTTTATTCAGAGTACAGGGCCGTGGCGCAACGTTGCTGTCGTCATAAAATTTACCAGGTTACTGAATTTTTTATTATATTCGGGTTTAGGAATTGAATTTTGTGGTTACATTAAATGTGAATGCATTTCTGCACGGAAACTATAAATGGGAACCAATTTTGTTCAGAGATTAAAATATTTAAAAAATTCATTTAATTAATATTCCCCTGGGGAGGTTACACTTGGTTCATGGTTCATTTTCATTTTTTATTAAGATTTTTGTGGGGAGGTTACAGCCTTCTCCAGAATCACCTTGACCTTCTTGCCGCATTGTGTAATCAGTGACTCCTAAAAGTCAATCCTTCCAAGATCCAGGCAATCATTGTAGATTGTACCACTACCTCCTTCCAGCTCTTTCATTTTTCCCTTACCATCTGCCCCTGTCCTGTCCATCTCCCCCCCGCCCTCATCTGCCTTGGACTTGGACTGAACCCTTCATCACCGCACTATCTAATCCAAAACCCACAACCACCTATGTCTCCTTAAACTCCTCTCTGGCTGGACTTGGGATTTGAACCTCTCTATCATGCTACAAGCCTACAAGGCCTTGATCCATCCCACCCTCTGCTATGCCAGTCCCACCTGGATCTCCGCTCCCCCAAATTCGATAAGTCCTTCCAGATCCTCAAGTCCTTAAGCACCATTTACTCTGTCCTGCCTTCCATATATGCCTCCCATCCCACATGCGGATTTTCTATGACCTGATTCCTTTCCCCCATCTGCTCGAACATATCCTAGTTCTCTACACCTCCCGCAGACTTGATCCCCCCATCCCCTGGCTGCTCCTCTCCTCTCCAAACCCAACCTGCTGCCGCACCTTTATTGTTGTGTCCCACCTCTACACCCTTCATCTCCTTTCCCAACGTGGCTTCCGTCAACTGCTCCTCCTGGATGATGCCCTCTCCCCCTCCATTTGTCTGTCCTATCAACTCTGATCCTCACCTCCTCCCCCCTACCTCTATCCTTTTGCTGTATTTTAATGGCTCTGAGCACTATAGGACTTAACTTCTGAGGTCATCAGTCCCCTAGAACTTAGAACTACATAAACCTAACTGCCCAAGGCTGGTTTCGAACCTGCAACCATAGCGGTCTAGCGGTTCCAGACTGTAGCGCCTAGAACCGCTCGGCCACTCCTGCCAGCTGTTATGCCTTCCCTCCCCCCCCCCCCGCCCCCATCCTGCTTTTCCCTCTTCCCACCTACCCTTCTCTCCCCAGAGTCCTTTTGCATTCCCCACCTATGCCATTCCCCACTCTTTCTCGTGCCTGCTTTGCCCCCCACCCCCCACCCAATGAGTCCTCTGCCTCTATAGGCTGCTCCCTTCCCCTTGCTTTTTCCTCTTCCCCCCTTCTTTCCCTTCATCTGTCCAGGTCCCCCCTCCTCCATCTGTCCTAGGCTGTGGTATGTCATCTCTGAGCCCAATCTTAAGTGCAGTATTTTAAGTGAGAGTTAAGTGTTGTGGGTATTTTCCGAAATGTAACGAACCATACTGTCGCTAAGTGTGATTTTTTATTTCTTGCAAACATAAACCAAACTGTCACCGTGTCTTTTAATTGTCTGTCTTCTATTGTACCTGTCTGATTTTTTTAAAAATTATCATCACCAACTCTTGTTTTATACACACATAAAAAAAAGTTTTGCATCACCCCAGTTCCCAGAACTCCAGAAGATAGACGTTGACTGTGGATATTGTATCACGGACACAGTCCCTTTTAGTGTTCAGAGATGTCTTTAAACCCGCCCAAAGAAGTAAACAACCATGCATGGTGGGGGTTTGACAGACAATCAGTTCCAGTCATTCCAGCAGGAAGGAGGTACACAGCTCGTGTTGTCTGTAGTTCAGCTATGCCTAGATGGTCAATACTTCTGTTAGATCGCGTCCGCATTGTTACTTTGTGCCAGGAAGGGCTCTCATCAAGGGATGCATCCAGGCTTCTCTGAGTGAACCAAAACAAAGTTTTTCGGACATGGAGGAGATACAGAGAGACAGGAACTGTCGAAGACATGCCTCGCTCAGGCCGCCCAAGGGCTACTATTGCAGCGGATGACCGCTACCTACGGATTATGGCTCGCAGGAACCCTGACAGCAACGCCATCATGTTGAATAATGCTTTAAGTGCAGCCACAGGACGTCATGTTACGACTCAAATCGTGCGCAATAGCCTGCATGATGCACAACTTCACTCCGGACGTCCTTGGTGATATCCATCTTTGCAACCACGAAACCATGCAGCACGGTACACGTGGGTCCAACAACATGCCAAATGGACCGCTCAGGATTGGCATCACATTTTCTTCATCGATGAGTGTCGCATATGCCTTCAACCAGACAATCGTCGGAGGCGTGTTTGCAGACAACCTGGTCAGGCTGAACGCATTAGACACACTGTCAAACAAGTGCCACAAGGTGGAGGTTCCCTGCTGTTTTGGGGTGGCATTATGTGGGGCTGATGTACGCTGCTGGTGGTCGTGGAACGCGCCGTAACGGCTGTACGATACGTGACTGCCGTACTCCGACCGATAGTGCAAATATATCCGCATCATATTGGCGAGGCCTTCGTCTTCATGGACGACCATTCGCGGCCACATCGTGCAGATCTTGTGAATGACGTCCTTCAGGATAACGTCATCGCTCGACTAGAGTGGCCAGCATGTTCTCCAGACATGAAGATTATCGTTCATGCCTGGGATAGATTGAAAATGGCTGTTTATGGACCACGTGACCCACCAACCACTTTGAGGGATCTACACCGAATCGGCGTTGAGGAGTGGGACAATCTGGACCATAAGTGCCTTGATGAACTTGTGGATAGTATGCCACGACGAATACAGGTATGCATCAATGCAAGAAGACGTGCTACATGTTATTAAACGTACCGGTGTATACAGCAATCTGGACCACCACCTTTGAAGATCTCACTGTATGGTGGAACAACATGCAATGTGTGGTTTTCATGAGCAATAAAAAAGGCGGAAATGATGTTTATGTAGATCTCTATTCCAATTTTCTGTACAGGTTCCGGAACTCTCGGAACCGGGGTGACGCAGAACTTCTTTTGATATGTGTATTTTAACTCCCACAGATTTCCGCCATTTAAAAAAATTTAAAAGTCACCGTTTTTATCGCCTGCTTTTATTATTATTATCTTCTTGTTGTGTTTTTAAAATTCTGTAGGCTAAAGAGCGGCGTACGAAGCTGCTGCCAGCCCCGCTCCCTTCGGGGGGAATTTAAAACCAATAAAGGAAAAAGAAAGACGTTGCGAATAGGAACAGGCGAAGTGAACACTGCGAAATGAGGATTTGATATGTGTGCACCGATGATGACGCAGGTTCAAACCAACAGGGAAAGGCGTGCAATGTAAAAAAAAAGAGGAATCTTTTCACAAAGAAGGGGTGAGCACAGATAGTAATGAATTGTAGGATTTAGATGAGAGAGATATTGTGGAAGTGATTAATGATAATTTGCTTATAGTACGCACAGAGGTGTGTGCTGAGGATGACTGTTGTGGAGCTCAGTTAAGTAATGGATCGGAGGAAGTTCAGGAAGGGAAGGTGATCTTTCAATGTCTTTTGATTTGTCATCAGTGGACAGATTGACTGCTATTAAGAGGATAAATTAGGAAAGTAGTCCTAAAACTGTCTGTGCAATCCCTGGCATGGGGAAGGTTTTGAGAGAAAGGATGTTGTACACGATTTGCTAGATGAATCTGAAGTCAGCATTAGGGGGGAGAACACATGATAACCAACAGTTATGTTAGTGGTATGAGTGGAAGAAGTGCAGTGTTTAGCTGATAGTAGCAGTGATCTTTGTGCTGTTAGTCAAAAGTGGTTAGTTGATTCGACAAACAAGGAGGAATTAGTAATAAAACCTGTTATGGAGATTCAGACAACTGTAGCCACAGGAATGGTTACGAAACCTGTTAAAGATGAAGTGTTGCCAGCTCTTAAAATAAATGGCATACTGTTGTATCATAACTTCATGATAATTCAATAATTAAGTTTAGAAATGTTGATAGGGGTGGACTTCTTCAATAAATACAAAGGGAAGCAAGATTTCAGTGAGAATTATATGGTGTTGGAAATACAGTGAAGAAATGTAATTATATTATTTTCTAGGAAAAGTAATCTAATTACTGAGGAGAGTGACAGTTTCCTCATTAGGCATTGCAGAAAATGGGACTATATAGTAGGGAATAATGAATATGACACTGAGGAAGTTGGGGTTGACCCAGAAGAGTTGCCAGTTGTACTGACAATATGGAAGGAACAGTAGAAGAAATTCCTGAATTAAATGAAAGTCAGAGGGAGCAGTAAATTGAGGTAGGGAGCCTTCCCTAGCTGGGTGTGACCATTCTCATTTTCTGGAGCACTCTGTCCTAACTTTTTCCTATCTGGGTTCTGTTCCCACTATTCCCCTATTTGATGTGACCACAACTTCTGTGGATTAGGCGATTTAGAAAAGGTATCTGTGGTACATTTCTACACCTAAAGCTTCTACCATTCCATGAATAAAAATTCTTGAATAGTAGGGCAAGAAATAATTTTTGTTGTAGCTTAATTTCATGTGCTGAGGGTTCAAGGTTCTGTATGAAAATTAAATTCGGAAGTAATAAGGTTCTGGTATGCATTCTGGATGATAAATTAGAAACAACTTTGGAGTTTGGTAAAATGAATGTGTACTGTGAGGTTAGGAGGTTAATGATGGGCAACAGTAAAAGTATTGAAGGAAGTAAAGTTGAGTCTGCTCCAGTGAAATTCAAAGATTTTGAGTACAGTAGAGCCTGAAGCTGATGTTTCCGTGGATAGTAATGCACAAAAAGGATGTTTACTACAATGTACAGGTGGAAGTTCAGAATGAGCAGGCAGTGGTTCTGTCATAAAGATAAAGCATGAACGGGTGCTTACTTTAAGGAAGTCAGAGAGGTTTATGTGGAGAAAAAGGTGTTGATGTTGTGATGGTTGAAGCTGTAAGCGATGAAATGTAGCTTAACGATAAGTTCTGTTGCTTGCGGTATGAATGTAAATGTTGAGCAGGCACATTTATTTTGTTAAACTTTTAAAAGTAATATGGAGAGAGAACTGGATTCTAGTAACTGGATAGCCACAGAAAACTAGATTCAAGAATGAGCCGTTGACAGATGTGAGTTTAGTAATGTTCCAGGCCACAAGTGGCCCATCGGGACCATCCGTCCGCCATGTCATCCTTAGTTGAGGTTGTGGATAGAAGGGGAATGTGGTCTGCACACCACTCTCCTGGTCGTTACGATCGTTTTCTTTGACCAGAGCCGCTACTGTTCGGTCAAGTAGCTTCTCAGTTGGCATCACGAGGCTGAGTGCACCCCGAAAAATGGCAACAGTGCATGGCAGCCCGGATGGTCACCCATCTAAGTGCCAGCCACGCCCGACAGCGTTTAACTGCGATGCAGTTTCCTATCATGTTGTCAATCTTCCTGTTTTGTCATTCTGAACTCTGGCCTATCATATTTAACTTCTTTCAATTCTGCAGTAAAGCAGAAGCAGCAAGGGGTGTTGTCATACTGAAGCTTATAAACAGAGAGAAATATTTAATTGTGGAAGGAAAGGTTAATGTAATAGGAAGTGATTACAGTATGTGGTTGTGAAAATGAAGTGATTAATGATGATTTGAGGTTACTTAGGGTACATCTACATCTACATTTATACTCCGCAAGCCACCCAACGGTGTGTGGCGGAGGGCACTTTGCGTGCCACTGTTATTACCTCCCTTTCCTGTACCAGTCGCGTATGATTCGCGGGAAGAACGACTGTCTGAAAGCGTCTGTGCGCGCTCGAATCTCTATAATTTTACATTCGTGATCTCTACGTGAGGTACAAGTAGGGGGAAGCGATATATTCGATACCTCATCCAGAAACGCACCCTCTCTAAACCTGGACAGCAAGCTACACAGCGATGCAGAACGCCTCTCTTGCAGAGTCTGCCACTTGAGTTTGCTAAACATCTCCGTAACGCTATCACGCTTACCAAATAACCCTATGACGAAACGCCCCGCTCTTCTTTGGATCTTCTTTATCTCCTCTGTCAATCCGACCTGGTACGGATCCCACACTGATGAGCAATACTCAAGTATAGGTCGAACGAGTATTTTGTAAGCCACCTCCTTTGTTGATAGACTACATTTTCTACGGACTCTCCCAATGAATGTCAACCTGGCACCCGCCTTAGCAACAATTAATTTGATATGATCATTCCACTTCAAATCGTTCCGCACGCATACTCCCAGATATTTTACAGAAGTAACTGCTACCAGTGTTTGTTCCGCTATCATATAATCATACAATAAAGGATCCTTCTTTCTACGTATTCGCAATACATTACATTTGTCTATGTTAAGGGTCAGTTGCCACTCCCTGCACCAAGTGCCTATCCGCTGCAGATCTTCCTGCATTTCGCTGCCATTTTCTAATGCTGCAATTTCTCTGTATACTACATCACATTCCACGAAAAGCCGCATGGAACTTCGGAATATATATATATATATATATATATATATAGTGAAAAGCAATGGTCCCATAACACTCCCCTGTGGCACGCCAGAGGTTACAAGGATAGGGAGAGGTGTTGTGCTAATGACAAGTAGGCACTGGATTTTGGACTAATTATGTAAAATTTACTGAAGGTGACATGGGAAGGAACATATTAGTAAAGAGAGTAAGGAGGAATAAGGTGTTTTGTTGCAACAAGAGGTGTATCGTCATGATGAAAAACCGATAATGATGGAGTAAGATGACGTGTTCTAGGAGATGTTGTGTTGTTCTGATGGGAAATGTTTTATAGATTTTTGTAACATGGAAAAATATTAGATGTGGCCATTGAGATTAGCTGATTAGTATGGTGATGTAAGGAATCTAATGAAGTTTAGAAATGAGAAGACTAATATTTACATAACCTAAACCCACATATGAGAGAGTGGGAAAGAAAGAAGGCGAAACGAAAAAGTTGTATATAAGTTTTTGAATTTGTATATAGTCTATATGAAGTCGTAGTGTTATGCTAAAGATAGTGAGAGGCATTGTGGCTTCACTGTAGTAATTATACCAGACCATATGAGTAACTGTACTCTGAGTTGTAATGAAGAAACAGGTTTAAGCAGTGGTAACTATGTTATGTTATGTTGTAACTATTGTCAAAGAATGATTCGTGTTAGATGCAAGTCAGTTTTGAAAGAACTTGAATCTAACTAACGCAAATACTTCAGTTAGCTAACTAGCTTGCATTAGTTACCGTGTTTGTTGAAGTTTTGAAATGATTTCTATTTCATTACTTATGTTTTCTAGGAAATTCAATTGGGTGCCACTTTAATACACTAGTAAAGTGTCTGTTCAAATGGTTCAAATGGCTCTGAGCACTATGAGACTCAACTTCTGAGGTCATCAGCCCCCTAGAACTTAGAACTACTTAAACCTAACTAACCTAGGGACATCACACACATCCATGCCCGAGGCAGGATTCGAACCTGCGACCGCAGCGGTCTCGCGGTTCCAGACTGTTGCGCCTAGAACTGCTCGGCCACTCCGGCCCGCAAAGTGTCTGTTAATTTAGTTGATTATAAAATGAAATTTAAGAAACATGCATAATAATGAATCATTTAAGGAGGATATAACTCTGTAGGCTTAGACACAAACCTGTTTTCAGCAACTATGGCTTCCTATGGCCTCGACTATAGTTGAAGGTAAGATGTTGTGGACGCAGCATGCTAGGTTTCCCGACGGATGTGTGAAACGAATGTGAGAAACTTGGACGCTAAAGAAGCGCCAACATTAAGGTACGAGGTTTCACTGGTGTGAAATAAAAAGACGCCGTCCACACCAAAAAAAGAAAAAAAATTGTAAAATTATACAAGAAGTAGAAGTTTCACTGTTGTGTGAAAAAACCAATTCTGTATGAAAAACAAATTTGATGTATTTGGAGGCAATATAATTTTGTCATATCGTAGGCTAGGTTAGTTTTGGAACTACCAAGTCTGAAGTTAGGGAAATGTAGGTTACTATATTTTGTTTATGGAACTGTCCCGATGTTTGAGTTTAATTATTCAGGATATTTATTTGAAAAAAAAACTCATAATTTAAGGGAATGAAAGGCATAGTGTCTTACATCGTGGCTACTGAAATCGCTCACAGCCGTGAACAGACGTGCAGTATGCGGCACGCAACAGGACACGTGGCGTCGGCGCCCAAGTGTAGGTAGTTTTTCTTTTCGATCTGGTAGAGGTCACTAGCTGACGGACACTGTTCGGGCTACTGTCAAAATACTGCCAATTTTATTTGCAGCACTGTTAAATTTTCTAATTGTTTATCAGTTACTATGATAATTGTGTTTAGCTGTTATACTATAAACTGAAATAAGTGGTCCCGTGAGGAATGTTCGAGAATGGCGTGAGTGTTAGTCATTTGTACTGGGGAATTTGCTATAAATTGCTTTGTCAGTTTATGGTACCGGGGAAATGAGATTATGATTGCGGTAAAGTGGTTTTGGTAGGATGAAGATAAATGGAAATGCTGTGTGGCTAGGGCCTCCGTCGGGTAGACCGTTCGCATGGTGCAAGTCTTTCGAGTTGACGCCACTTCGGCGACTTGAATGTCGATGGGGATGAAATAATGATGATAAGGACAACACAACACCCAGTCCCTGAGCGGAGAAAATCTCTGACCCAGCCGGCAATCGAACACGGGCCGTTAGGTATGACATTCCGTCGCGCCGACCACTCAGCTACTAGTGGCGGACAGGACGGAGATAATTTTATAGTTTTAGGTTTCATGGGTGTATGTATTGTTCTTACCATAACTTAGTTTAAGTTGGATTAAGAAGTGTGTAAGCCTTGGGACCGATGACCTCAGCAGTTTGGTCCCATAGGAACTTACCACAAATTTCAAAAATTGTTCTGATTCAGTGCCAAATTTTGATTGGTTCTCTATATGTGCGCGATATTGAGTGGTCTTGATGCTGGTTTCCGATCGGCTGTGATGTATGTTTCTCTGCCAATCAGAAATTAGCATATACTCACGTATTTTGGGAACTAGAAAATTCTTTTGTGTAGAAAGATAAGTGGAGTAGGGGTTTGGATATCACAGTGATTAGACCTACTAATATGTAATGTAATGATAATAGTTGATATTGCGATATTTCGGTACCAAAATGTTTGAGAAGAGATGTAAAGTGTGGAAGAGAGTTCAATTTCATGCACGGTTTGAAAGTCAGAACTTTAGGTAACATTTTAAATAATTAAATTCCGCGTGGCGTGTTGGTTAACCGCGAGCGTAAACTTCTTCTGCGTGAGACTGATCATAGCAATATTTGAGTGAACTATGCTGAATGAACCAATCCGTTTGTAAACTTTCGGTGGAAGATAATTAATAATTACCATAAATTGGCTATGATTATGAATGATGTGTGTGTGTGTGTGTGTGTGTGTGTGTGTGTGTATGTGTGGATTTTTCAGACTTTGTACATCTTAGAGTAAGACTTGGTAGTGACTGGTGTATGCAAGGTTACCGTAATGAGTGAACATAAAGTACTTTGATTTAACTATTCCTACCATCAACATAACAATCTTTAGTGCGACTTGTGGTTAGGAGGTGTACAGCTGTATTTTTTTTTTTTTTTTCTATAGCATTTTTCGACTGAGAACTGCATTTAGTAACATAAAGAAGGCGTGTGTATGAGAAGAGATTCAGCACAAATTAAGTGTAATTTTATACACAACGGAATAGCGCCGCACCGCCACGCTTCTTTCGTCAGGTTTTACTAACTGTTTTAAAGACAGTAAATAAGCATAAGTCTCCATGACATACCGCACGTACTTCCAGTGCTTTAAACAATCGCTTACTCTCAGGAGACAGGTAGAAGCCTTTTGTGGGTGACCAGTCGTGCCGCATTTTTATTCCCATGGCACACATGACCCGCGAAATGTCCTCGCGGAAAATGAATCCAATAAAGGAAGCAAACACTGCGGTGTGTATCAGCAATGAAAGATCACACGACGTTTCGGGGTCTACTGTTTGCAGAAGGGAATGACCTATAACTTCCAATTCCTCATCCAGACCCGAAAACAGCACAAGTTGACCGACATAACAGCACAGGCTTTCAGAGATGGATTCGTTCGTTTCGAGTTCGGCAAGTTCTGCTTCTGTTGTGCAGTCAGACTGGTAGAACAACATCCTATCTTGATAACGCCAACTTCAGTTCTCACAACTTCGGTCGAATATTGAGACGCCTTCACAGATAGCGGAGCAATTTTGTCATGAACTTCGATTAGTTCGGCCATGAGCCACGACCTCTGCCCACTGGATGCCGATGTGAGCTTTCGAATAATTGCTGTATTACTAAAGTACAGAGAGCGAGATAATAAAAAATAATTAATATTTTACCTGTTGATTATCGCAACGGAAAAGGACAGCGCGCGATTATATGAGGGTAATAACAGCTATCAGTCAAGCACCTGCTCTAACGATCAGTTCTAAAGTAAGCCGTATTCTGAGCACAATAAAATATCACACTAGTCTTTTTATGTCTGCCTGGAGTGGCAAACATAAGTTGGAATTGGTAGCTGGACGTGACCGGGCTGTGACGCAAGATCTGATAGCCGAGAAAAGATTAGTCTCAAAGTAAGGCGCAAGCAATCAGGAAGATTACTTATCTTTATTCTCCACACTGAAGCAGGCACCGTCTATTGCTCTCATAGCAAGTAGCTACGTAACTAAGTTCACAATACAGTTCACAAATCCACAATGCAATCCAAATCGTAACTAAGTTCTAAGCCCAAGGTAGTCATATAAGATCTACAGGGTGTTACAAAAAGGTACGGCCAAACTTTCAGGAAACATTCCTCACACACAAAGAAAGAAAATATGTTATGTGGACATGTGTCCAGAAACGCTTACTTTCCATGTTAGAGCTCATTTTATTACTTCTCTTCAAATCACATTAATCATAGAATGGAAACACACAGCAACAGAACGTACCAGCGTGACTTCAAACACTATGTTACAGGAAATGTTCAAAATGTCCTCCGTTAGCGAGGATGCATGCATCCACCCTCCGTCGTATGGAATCCCTGATGCAGCCCTGGAGAATGGCGTATTGTATCACAGCCGTCCACAATACGAGCACGAAGAGTCTCTACATTTGGTACCGGGTTTACGTAGACAAGAGCTTTCAAATGCCCCCATAAATGAAAGTCAAGAGGGTTGTGGTCAGGAGAGCGTGGAGGCCATGGAACTGGTCCGCCTCTACCAATCCATCGGTCACCGAATTTTTGTTGAGAAGCGTACGAATACTTCGACTGAAATGTGCAGGAGCTCCATCGTGCATGAACCACATGTTGTGTCGTACTTGTAAAGGCGCATGTTCTAGCAGCACAGGTAGAGTATCCCGTATGAAATCATGATAACGTGCTCCATTGAGCGTAAGTGGAAGAACATGGGGCCCAATCAAGACATCACCAACAATGCCTGCCCAAACGTTCACAGAAAATCTGTCTTGATGACGTGATTGCACAATTGCGTGCGGATTCTCGTCAGCCCAAACATGTTGATTGTGAAAATTTACAATTTGATCACGTTGGAATGAAGCCTCATCCGTAAAGAGAACATTTGCACTGAAATGAGGATTGACACATTGTTGGATGAACCATTCGCAGAAGTCTACCCGTGGAGGCCGATCAGCTGCTGATAGTGCCTGCACACGCTGTCCATGGTACGGCAACAACTGGTTCTCCTGTAGCATTCTCCATACAGTGACGTGGTCAACGTTATCTTGTACAGCAGCAACTTCTCTGACGCTGACATTAGGGTTATCGTCAACTGTACGAAGAATTGCCTCGTCCATTGCAGGTGTCCTCGTCGTTCTAGGTCTTCCCCAGTCGCGAGTCATAGGCTGGAATGTTCCGTGCTCCGTGCTCCCTAAGACGCCGATCAATTGCTTCGAACGTCTTCCTGTCGGGACATCTTCGTTCTGGAAATCTGTCTCGATACAAACTTACTGCGCCACGGCTATTGCCCCGTGCTATTCAATACATCAAATGGGCATCTGCCAACTCCGCATTTGTAAATATTGCACTGACTGCAAAACCACGTTCGTGACGAACACTAACCTGTTGATGCTACGTACTGATGTGCTTGATGCTAGTACTGTAGAGCAATGTGTCGCATGTCAACACAAGCACCGAAGTCAATATTACCTTCCTTCAATTGGGCCAACTGGCGGTGAATCGAGGAAGTACAGTACATACTGACGAAACTAAAATGAGCTCTAACATGGAAATTAAGCGTTTCCGGACACATGTCCACATAACATCTTTTCTTTATTTGTGTGTGAGGAATGTTTCCTGAAAGTTTGGCCGTACCTTTTTGTAACACACTGTATACAATAACACCTCGATATTAAACACAGCTAGCGAGCAAGAGCGAGTGGCCGTGGCGTCAGGTCTGTGTTCCCCTCATATCTCGTGGCCATAGAGGGAGCTGAAGGCCAGAACTATTGAATGGCACGAAGTCTTCAGCCGGAGATGACGCCATGAACCTCCGGCGGCCGCGACGTGAAGCTAAGGCCGACCACCGCGCATGTCCGGCCGGGCTGAGCGACGGCAGGGCGCGCGTGATTCAGTTAGGTCCGCGGACAGAGAAAGTCTCAAATGGAAATACTCAACAGAAACAGATCAGAACAATGATCACGTACGTCACCATCCAAAGCGACGACTCATATAAACTGACCAGCTCCACTTTGCGAATCACTAAAGCAAGAGTAATAAAAGGTACCTATTATTGTAACATATGGTATATCAAGGTTTCTCATCGTTCCATCCACATATCGAACGTGGCAATGTTGAGTGTGGAACAGCTGTCTGAAAGCTACTAGCAGGAGCGGCAGGCTATGAGTTGAAACAGACTCTCATTTTCCTCCTAAAATCTGGATCTTACAAATTTCAAAGCGTGTTTCCATGAAATATACGGCGTTCTTCTTCAATTGCCTGTCAGCTAAAATTTTGCGTCATTTGTGTTACCTTTTGCCGACAGTCATACAAGCCTGTGAACATCAACGCCACACACTTTCGAACTCCCTTGATGTCCAGAATGGGCCATACAAAGGTTTTCTAAGCTCTCGCTTTCGTGGTCAGTGTTGTTTCATAGTAAGGAATAAAACTATAGAATTTTGTTAAAATGATCGTTCCACTCACTTATTAGTTTCCAAAGTTTGTATGACAAGACAGATTGTAGATGTGCTTCACTAATCGTGTGTTCAACGATCACTTTTTTTTACGTTCGTGAAGTGTATCATTTTACATTTCTCCACACTAACACCTAATTGGCGATATGCACCACACTGAAATTTTCTAAAAATATAACTGCACATTACTACAATTTTTAACAATTACCATTCCATCATCATGGTTATAATTGGAGTCCCTGTGTAAGAAGAATTATCGGTGGAGCAAAGGAACAGGCTTCTTATGGGTGCAGATGCAGCACAGTGCACCATTTTAAAGTCGTGTATGAACTTATAGAATAGATCAGTTCTTATCATTACCACTTCCTACAACATCTACATCGAAACTATGCAAAAAAAAGAGTGTGAAGTGCGAGGCATAGGCTACTGACTCTTGTACCAGTTGTTTCGGTTTCTTCCCGTTCCAGTCACGTATGGTGCGAAAAAGAATGGCTGTTTAAGCTTTGAGAGTGTTGTAATTAATCTAATCTTGACCTGCCAATCCCACCAGGTTGTCTGTAGTTCATAGATTTTGAGTAATAATTTTAGGTTCGTGAAGTGTATCATTTTATATTTCTCTACAGTAACACCTAATTGGCGATATGCACAATAGCCCTTGAGAAGCTAAACACTGATTCAAACTATCCCTTCCTTTCTCTTTTACTCTTTCTATTTACACTCGGATAAATTCAAGTCGCTTTCCTGTGTCCGTCTATACGTGCAAGCTAATATCAGGATCTGCTACGAGGTGCATTCAAGTTGTAAGGCCTCCGATTTTTTTTCTAATTAACTACTCACCCGAAATCGATGAAACTGGTGTTACTTCTCGACGTAATCGCCCTGCAGACGAACACATTTTTCACAACGCTGACACCATGATTCCATGGCAGCGGCGAAGACTTCTTTAGGAGTCTGTTTTGACCACTGGAAAATCGCTGAGGCAACAGCAGCATGGCTGGTGAATGTGCGGCCACGGAGAGTGTCTTTCATTGTTGGAAAAAGCCAAAAGTCACTAGAAGCCAGGTCAGGTGAGTAGGGAGCATGAGGAATCACTTCAAAGTTGTTATCACGAAGAAACTGTTGCGTAACGTTAGCTCGATGTGCGGGTGCGTTGTCTTGGTGAAACAGCACACGCACAGCCCTTCCCGGACGTTTTTGTTGCAGTGCAGGAAGGAATTTGTTCTTCAAAACATTTTCGTAGGATGCACCTGTTATCGTACTGCCCTTTGGAACGCAATGGGTAAGGGTTACGCCCTCGCTGTCCCAGAACATGGACACCATCATTTTTTCAGCACTGGCGGTTACCCGAAATTTTTTTGGTGGCGGTGAATCTGTGTGCTTCCATTGAGCTGACTGGCGCTTTGTTTCTGGATTGAAAAAAGGCATCCACGTCTCATCCATTGTCACAAGCGACGAAAAGCAAGTCCCATTCATGCTGTCGTTGCACGTCAACATTGCTTGGCAACATGCCACACGGGCAGCCATGTGGTCGTCCGTCAGCACTCGTGGCACCCACCTGGATGACACTTTTCGCATTTTCAGGTCGTCATGCAGGATTGTGTGCACAGAACCCACAGAAATTCCAACTCTGGAGGCGATCTGTTCAACAGTCATTCGGCGATCCCCCAAAACAATTATCTCCACTTTCTCGATCATGTCATCAGACCGGCTTGTGCGAGCCCGATGTTGTTTCGCATTGTTGTCACACGATGTTCTGCCTTCATTAAACTGTCGCACCCACGAACACACTTTCGACACATCCATAACTCCATCACCACATGTCTCCTTCAACTGTCGATGAATTTCAATTAGTTTCACACCACACAAATTCAGAAAACGAATGATTGCACGCTGTTCAAGTAAGGAAAACGTCACCAATTTAATTATTTAAAACAGTTCTCATTCTCGCCGCTGGCGGTAAAATTCCATCTGCCGTACGGTGCTGCCATCTCTGGGACGTATTGACAATGAACGCGGCCTCACTTTAAAACAATGCGCATGTTTCTATCTCTTTCCAGTCCGGAGAAAAAAAATCGGTGGCCTTAGAACTTGAATGCACCTCGTATATGGACTTTTATCTGTTTTTCACTAATAGATATGGTGATTGACGAGGAAGGTTTCTGGATATAATTTATAAATACATGAATGGAAAAAAGTTAAAACACCAAAAAAAAGGTAGAGTAATGAAATTTCAGCAACACATTTGCCTAGGTAACATATTTAAGTGATTAACATTGCAAGATCACAGATTAATTTAAGAACGAGATAGGTCTTTGTAAATGTGAAACTCTGGTAGATTAATAACTGTAGTTATCGCCCGAATGTTGAATACAAGCATGCAGATGTGTGTACACTGTGTTGTACACGTGCCAGACGTCGTTTGTGGGATGGAATTTTATGCCTGTTGAACTCGGTCGGTCAATACAGGGACAATTAATGCTGGCTTTGGATGACGCTGGAGTTGTCTTCCTATTATGTCCCATATGCACTCGACTGGAGACAGATCTGCTGATCCAGCAAGCCTAGGCAACATGTCGACACTCTGTAGAGATGCTTAGTTACAGTAGCCGTACGTGGCCGAGCGTTACCCTGTTGGAAAACGTCCCGTGGAATGCTGTTTATGTATGCCAGCACAACAGGTCGAATCACCAGTGTTCCGAACAAATTTGCAGTCAGGGTGCGTGGAATAAACAATCGAAATCGGACCCCACAACAATGAGCTCCAAATGTAGGTCCAGTGTGACTAGCAGACACGTTGAGCGCAGGCACTCAACTGTCCTTCTTCTGGCCTACACACGGTCATCACTGGCACCGAGGAGGAATCTGCTTTCATCAGAAAACACAGCAGACCTCCAGCCTGCTCTCCAGTGAGCTCTCGCTTGACAGCAATGACGTAGCTAATGGTGGTGGTTGGTGTCAGTAGAATGCGCTTGGCAGGACTAAGTCGTCGAACTATCTTTGAAGTAATCGACTTGTAACAGTTCGAAATGTCACTGAGATGCCGACTGCTGCTCAGATTGTTGCTGCAGATGCAGTACGATGCACTATAATCTTGTTGAGTTAATATTACTTCGAGGTGCTGCACTATCCTGGAAAAAAGGAGGTCTACACGATATAAGGAAGCATCCCATGACTTTTGTCACCTTGAAACTTCCCCTTTGAATTTAAAGAAAGACAGTGCTGGTAAACTTCTACGATATTTGATACAGAAACAGCTGAGTAGAACTGAACGTACTCAGACAGTTTTCTTTTTGTTTATTATGACCATTTCTAAACTGACAAACAATATTTAAGGCAACGCAACCTGACTTTTAATAATCCCTACAAAAGAATAGCCCTGACTAACAATAACCTATACCCTTCATGAATCTTCGTTACTCTAACTACTGCAATACAGCGAGTGCCAATACTGCCAGCTAAATAAAAGATTGAAACTACTGAAGGCACTAACTACTGACAGGCATATAGTAAGCAAATGAAAGATTTTGATAGAGAACAAACAATGTATTTACCTTAATAGTGTTCAAAAGTCATAATATATACAAATTCTTGACATCTATTTTGACAAATTCCCTTTTTCTGGCGGACACACGTCCAGATCGTCCGCTCATATTAACATCTCAAAACTCTGGCATCTCCCTCCCAACATCTACCACTGCTGGCGGCTCACCTCCAACTGCCCAACACTACGCGCTGTTCTCATCCAACTGCCCAACACTACACTAGCGAATATTCCAACAATGAGTGCAACCAGCCACAGAGTGCACAGAGCGTAGTCAGTGATTTTCATACAGAGCGCTACATGGCGTCACTAACATAAGAACCTAAACAGCCTGCTTACAACCTCAGTGTATTATTGTCTCCAAAATATGCTTCCGTTTGTTTCTTAGTTTTGAAAGAGCACATTTAAATTTATTTCTTGGCCTGGTAGCTTAATCCTCCTCATCTTCACGAATGTTCTTAAATTCATCATGTATTAAAAAGTGATAAAATCAACGAAATAACAGGTTTATGTTTTAAATTTCTTAACAGTCTATTCTTACCATTGTTTTAAAATGACACAATTTTTTGGGATTGCTTCCATAATAGTTATTTCTTGTAAATCTTCCTTAGTTGGTCTCAGCTAGTTAGTACTTATCTTGTTGAAAGTTAAAGCTTCAAAGTAGCCTTCTTTTAAATCTGTTGTCCATTCTCAATATCAATACACGTAATTTCAATCTACTTTTATTAACTGTGTAAATAACCATGTCTGTTGCGATTTATGGTATGCTGTTGGTACAAAGGAAGTTTAGTGTTGTCATGCATTAGTATATATTTTTCTGTGAACTTCTCGTGACCAGTCTTGAAATTCATAAACTTTATAGCAAAGTTACTGTATAGTTGAGTCTCATTCCCGCGATATTACTCTTTTGTTTTACTTCCTAACTGGCCTACGTTTATTTTGATTTTGAAATATACTAGTAAATTGTTTCTTTGTGTAACATAAACAGATCGAAAATGATATCTTGTTGAAAACATAGTTTTATCTGTAACCTTTCGACGATTAGTACTTCTGGGATTGACACTTCCAGAAAGCGTCCTCATTGTTTGCTCGGCTCCTTGATGACATGCATAAATTTTCAGAATGATCACTTATTTTCTATCATGTTTGCCTACCAAAAAAAAATCACTCTCATATAAAATAATTTGAAAGTCACTAGAATGTGAACTTGTTATCCTGTACTTTGTACTACATCCAGTTACTCTTGATCAACCAGTCGTCGCACAACTAGAGATGTATCAACAACAATTCAACGTTTCCTGTGGCATGCCAGCACAGTTAGGCAATTCAAAATTTGCCGTGGCATTCCAGCACAGTTAGGCCGCCATTGTTCATCTTATAATACTAGCAGTACTGTAAATGGAAGTACTGCATATAGGTTTCCGTTGTATTTAATATATACGACTGAACAGAAACGAAAATACACATCAGCTCAGAAATGTTGTTAACAGTGTTCTTCCAGTAGGTACATATTTTGTACTATTAGAAAACTAACACTGGGTGTGAGGAAGTGCTCTCATTCAACTGAATACTAAGAACTACTGCAGAAGCAAACATTGTATTAAGCAATTATATGTTTTGTTATAACTTAAAAATAAATTTTCGTGAAGTACAGAAAGTTTGTTAGTAGAGAGAGGGACTTAAGATCAAGTGAGAAACAAAATGAATGAAAAAGTTACATGTCTAGTGAGAAATGAGAAATGGGAATAAGATCCCAAACTGAGGACTTAAAAAGAATTTAGGAAAGAAATTCAGCAAAAAATTTCACATGCGTCAAGTTATTCATAGTCTGATTTTTGTCTCATATCTCTTTCCACTCAAGTATAAGACATAATCGTATTTCACATCATTTTAAACACTTAGTATAGACAATAAGACAAGACAATCGATTAAATAATATGTATTAGGACGACCTTAGATTAGCATAAACACGAGAAAGGACGAACAGTAAATAGATCTGCAGCCAGGACACGTTTTATTATAATGGTACAGAACAGAGAGTATTCAGATGCTCATAATAATATCTTTAGCTTATTGATATAATAAAATGGAAAAGAATAAAGTAAATAAAAATATCTAGAAAATACTCTGTTAAAATAATACATTATTAGAAATCCTACCCGTGTTCTGAATAAAATTACCTTGAGAAGTACAAAGTGCGACAGAACTGACCTTGAACACTGATCTCCAAAGTCATATTATTACTGTCATGTGATCATTAAGATCATTCATGATGTCCTCATTGATCTTGAGCTCAGGAAGTAATCAGCCAATAAAATGAATGAATCAATCATCCAATCAATAAAATAAATAAATAAAGTTGTTGTTGTTGTGGTCTTCAGTCATACGACATACAGTAAAGCTGCATGCCCCTGAAAAATTACGGCTGTAGTTTCCCCTTGTTTTCAGCCGTTCGCAGTACCAGCACAGCAATGCCGTTTTGGTTAGTGTTACAGGGCCAGATCAGTCAATCATCCAGACTGTTGCCCCTGCAACTGCTGAAAAGGCTGCTGCCCCTCTTCAGGAAGCACACGTTTGTCTGGCCTCTCAAAGATACCCCTCCGTTGTGGTTGCACCTACGGTATGGCTATCTCTATCGCTGAGGCACGCAAGCCTCTCCACCAATGGCAAGGTCCGTGATTCCGTGGTTCATGGGGGGGATAAATAAACTAAAATTTAAAAAATCCAGGAAGGTGGAAATAGCTTAATTGTGAAAGCGGTAAACTGAAAATCATGCCCTACTCTCATATGAACCCAAGCAACATAGCGGCATATTAAAAATAAAACTTGATGGTAACAGATCAGTTGTACTTTATACCCCATGCTTCCCGTCTTTCCAACCAGTCAGAGAGTAGTATTTAAATAAGAAATTGTTTCGGATGTACATTTCTCCTTCCACCCCTCCCTGTCTCAAAGGAATTGGAATACAATTTCAAAAATAGCGCCAAATTTGCAGTAAAAAAATTACATAACAGTCAGATTAAAGTCAACAAAATTCCTTATTTTTGGATGACATTTACCTCTGGTGTAAAACTGTGTCAAATTATATTATTTATATATACATGTATACCTGTGACATGATATTGAAATTTGCATGAAAATTGTGCCATGTTACGTTATTGAAGTACACCTACTGTATATATCGAAGGTGTAACACTAAATTACTCCAAGATCAAAGATATGCATCATTTATCTGAAATGACACACAAACTGTATAGTGTTACTCCTCTCTCTCCTCACCTCCAGTGAGAGCCTAGTATTAAAATGAAAGAGCCAATTACAGTGTACCTCCATCTGGGCTTTGCTCAGTAGTATACAAATGACTGTATTATTTATTAAAAATATATCACACACTTCTCGCTCTTCTTCTCCTATCAAAGCCTAGTCCTGTCAATTACGTTGTAGCTACATCTGAGTTTTGCTCAAAAGTATTCGAACGATCTGAATTATTTATAAAAAGTCGCACACCTCCCTTTCCTCTCCTCCAACAATAGCGTAAAATTAAAATGAAAGATACGGTTGTGTAGGAATCATCTGAGCTTTGCTCAAAAGTACCTAATATATTTATCAAAAATACGTCGAAGTATCTATATTGTTTAAAAAAATGACGAAATATGTTTTCATTACTGAATTACAAAAAAGTCGCTTATGGGCTGGCTCAACGGTAAGTTTGAATCAAAGCCATATATCATTTGCTATAGGGTATTGGCATGGTATATAACATACTCTCTACAAATAATTAAAAACCAGTGCTTACTTATGAAATATAATTCCCAAATTACTATGATGTAGTTGTTGAACATGAGTAATAGTATTCCACCAATCCTAAAAATGTGAAATAAAATCAACTGCTGTTTTATGCCCCATTGCTTTCTGTCGCAAACACGTAGCTGCATTTCTGAAAATGACAGATTTTCAATCTTTGTGCTATGAGTTTCTTACTGCCACTAACAGATGTCTGCAATTCCAACAATCATTAAAAGTTCGGTCTATATACATCACTTGGTGTAAGACATGGCTGTGCCGTATATTAATTATTTTCCACATCTATGATGCTTGCCGAATATCACGAAATTCGTTCCAAAAGAAAATGGCTGCAAAATTACATGAAGGAGTGTCACTTCAATGTCGAAATTTTATAATTAGACCCCATTTTACAAGTCATTTAAACAGAGCACTCTGATTGGTTGGGCGTTGGATTTGGTCTGTTTACATCACTTCGGATTTCTTTTTTTTTTCTTTTTAATAATCCACTATGGCTAGCTGGAGGTAGCAGGATAAGGAGAGAATTTTTAGTTTCCCATTGACACAGTTGCCCTAGTTACGCCATCTGGGATTTTTTTATGATCTCTTTCATTTTTAATACTGCACCAGGATTGGTTGGTGGAAGGGCAGGCGAGGGGAGGGGAGGGTAGGGGATGGGGGTGGAAAGGGGGCTCTGACTATTATTGATAATGATGGTGATGATGATGATGATGATTATGATGATGATGATGATGAAGATGTCACTGATAATGACGTCACTAGCTCAGAAGGTGCACTCACATGCAGTAAACAAGTGCGCCAGAGACGCCCATGTATACCAGCTGTCCTGGATAGTTGGTAGGGATACTACATTAAATCATCCTTTTCATAAATCCAAATCGCGAACTCGCTCGGAAAAATTTGGCGTTGTAATTCCAGTTGATCTACCAATTTTGTTTCATCTTCGGTGGCTAAATTATCTACCCTACTAGATGGTCTCCAAACCGTTTCCGTTAACGAAGATTGTGCCTTACTGATCGATCCTACTTCGTCTATCAGTCTCTGTAATGCTTCAGGTAGACACTCTTGAGCGGATGACAGTTCCGAAATTTCTTCTTTTAGCGCTGACGGCCATGGTGTTTTCGCAGACAAGCTGTCATCTACCTGATCTAATAGAGTGGTCATGCTCGTAGCCTTCTAAATAATTCTCCTAATGGGCCAACATTTTGACTCGTTTAGCAGTAGATTTATCACCATCACCGTACTATTCTACATGTTTGTGTTCGGAAACACCCATGTTTAATTGTTTTGGCATCTTTACCATCCCATAAGAGAGGAGAGAAAAATCCATTGAATTTTTAATTTATCTTTAGAAAAAGAATTAATGTGTGCTATTGCTGGAAACAGCAGTCCAGAACCAAGAATTAATTAATAAAAATTTTATAATCAAAAATCAATTCAGCAGTGCTCGACCATCTTCTAAGTATAGTGCACTAAATCAGCCACTTTTCCTACAATGACCGCGCTAATTATGCGATTAGCAACAAGAATGGAAATATGGGTGTTGTTGAAAGCTAAACTCTTTAACAAATCTGGAAAAGCGGCTCAGTGGTAAGCAATGTAGCGCTTGAATAAGGAATGATATCCTTCTTTTTTAGGTTCCATTGCTTCGACAAAAGTTCTCTCGTTCGGTTCATCATGTTTTCTATTTATTTTTCAGTCGTCCTCCACTCGTGATTTCGAATTATATGTTCATTAAAAATAAAACATTCAACAATTGTAATCACAATAAATAGTCTTGTATTACGAATTATCCTACACATATATCAAATGAAAGTCAATAATACCTTTCTCATACTCAAAGTGTTCCCGCCTGGGAGTGAAAACGTACCACGTCTCTAAAAATGCAATTAACTAAAACTGATGAAGTTATGTTAATTTTAAATGATCTGATTAAATGAAATGTCATGAAATACTGTGTAAGGTAGCCATGAACAAAAAACCTCTTTCTAAATACTGGCTGGTCTTAAACTTTCTGATGAAACCGAAATCCGCCAGAAAACATTATTTTCTTACTACGTGCAACCTGCTAGCATTAACGTAACCCACTTAACTCTCAGTACTTATCTTGCTTACATGAAATATCTGATGACGAGAATGATAAAAGAAGACATTTAAACTGTGAGTCGAAATCTCAATTAAAGTCAAAGACAATGTCACCAACGGAAGCAGGCCGACTCTAATAATGAGGTAATTAGCCATAGATCGGCAAGATGCTCGATTGTTCAGCAATCACATAAAGCACGAACCAATTCAGAGGAAAACTTCGTAATGGCTGCCTAGAAGAAAAGAATAATCTCCTAAGATTAGTATTGACGGAAATGTTGATTGAAATTTTAAAAAAATGCTGTAATATTTAAATATGGCCACCGTCGTGGTAAGGCATTTACTATTTAAAACGGTAAATTATTACAGTGGCTGAGTATGCGCTTGTCTCCGTCATTTCTGTTCGGCTCAATACATCGGAAGACGATGAGTGTGCTAAACAGCATTCGAGAATTTTATTTGTTCGTATAAATGTTGGAAATTACATATATATAAATGTGGCTCTAACGGCGTCGCTGGAACATAATTAATTTTCAGAGGTATAACAAAGCCAATATGTCCGTATTTATTTTTTAATGTAGAAATACTACACACCCCACAGTTTCATATGTACATTTAAGGTGATGTTTTAACTTTATAAATAACAAACAATAACTTCGAAATATTGTTTGTTATTGTTCTGTACATAAACAATAATATGATATTGGTGCACTGAGGTACCAAGCTGCCTCAATGAGTTAGATTTACCGCCCTCTCCCTAGACAAACATAATATAGCGCATCTCGGAAAAAAGTATCTACCATCTGCTAAAGCGTCTTCCAAGAGTTTCGCCGCAGCAACCACCCACACAAGTGACATTGCCAAAAACTGCCTCAATTCAGCTGTGGCTGCTGTTCTTATTCTAGTCGCTAGCCACTCGCACCGCATCAGACAAGCCCAACATCAGAGTTATGACGTGTTTAATGGTTCAAATTAAGTATCATATAAATTAAACATATGTTGATGGATAATTATGCTGACAGTTGAGATCATCCAAATGCATTTGTGATTTCCTCGCAGATTCCCAGTTGTGCTCGCACTAAAATCATGTTTATAATATACCGACTGAATCAATCTGAAAGACGCCAGAAGGCCTAAACTATAAAAAAACTCACTGTAAAAGTACGAAAATTAAAATAAAACACAATGCTAATATGCTGTATACGAAACGACTCTGTTTGATCAGAAGGTTACAAAACTGTAATTGGAATCTGTCTAGGCAATGCAATAATGAAGGTTGTTCAGTTTACGAGTACTGATATTTAAAATAATTATAGTAAAAAAATCTTTTTTTAAGAGAAACTAAATCTCAAGAAAGAGCTAGTTTGACCTCATGCTTCGACTGAAGTACATCAGGTACTTCAAAAAGCTTCTAACTCTGCCACACTAAACCTATTATGTCAGTGCACATAAGAGGTAGAATCAAACAATGGAACGTCCAGGTTGGAATATTAACAATATTCTGGAAAAGAATAAACTGCTATTTACTGCAAAGTTGACACATTGACTGGAACAGACACGTCGAAAATACTGGCACGCATGGGCTTTCAGCCAAAGCTTTCTTCAGAAAGAAAAAAAAGGGAAACTCACATCTACATCTACACCCATACCCCGCAAGCCACTTGACGGTGTGTGGCGGAGGGTACTTTGAGTACCTCTATCGGTTCTCCCTTCAATTCCAGTCTCGTATTGTTCGTATAAATGTTGGAAATTACATAGATATAAATGTGGCTCTAACAGCGTCGCTGGAACATAATTAATACATTCAAACAAGCAAGCACACATATATGTCTGCTATCTCTGACCACTCCAGCCAGGATCTGACTGTTAGTGTTAGTAAAGTTGGGGATAATTTGCAAAAGACAGACCAAATATGCAAAATTGAAGCACGCAAAGAATACTGATAAAGTAAACACAGGTAAAATGGTCAAATGGAAAGGGACGGATTATTTCAAGCCAATCTTTGTTGTGACCAAAAGTGTCCGTTATTTTTATTGCACATGTTATTTATTTTAAAGCATGAGCATCTGCAGCTAGAATTCCACATAGTGAATAACATCTTCCGCGCTGGCTCTTAAACAGTTTTATTAAAAAGTCACTGCCGGTTTCGCATCAATAGAGATGCATCTTCAGTTGATAGGGTTTTTGTCATAACACGGCAGATTTGTTGTTTAGAGCCAAGTCCCATCTTTTATCATCAAGACAGAAACAGACAGCACAATAAGAGTGGTAGTCCCTGATTAAACTGATTTGAACAACAGAACGATACTGTTGGCAGCAATGAAGTGTGTCTGGTGCCAGCATAAACCATACTGGTGAGTTGGTATTACGAGTTACATGTGCGAGGTGGCACTAGCGCTAGTCTTAGTACAATTTAGGTTACGATGAACAAAGCAGTTCTTATCT
Organism: Schistocerca cancellata; assembly: GCF_023864275.1. NCBI lineage: Eukaryota > Metazoa > Arthropoda > Insecta > Orthoptera > Acrididae > Schistocerca > Schistocerca cancellata. The sequence goes on from NC_064627.1 coordinate 441,401,512, forward strand.
GTAGGGAACGATCACGGATTTGTGTAAAACGTTGCGAGTTGAATAGAATTATGGCACAATATCACCACTAGCCGCAAGTATTATTTCGATATCTCGATGTGATAATGAAAAAGTGGACTCACCCATGGTACTCATCCATGGGACGTCCTGTATTCTTCAGTTTTCAGGATGACTGTTATTATCTTGAGGCAGTAAAACTGTGGTGTCACCGCCAGACACCACACTTGCTAGGTGGTAGCCTTTAAATCGGCCGCGGTCCGTTAGTATACGTCGGACCCGCGTTTCGCCACTATCAGTGATTGCAGACCGAGCGCCGCCACACGGCAGGTCTAGAGAGACTTCCTAGCACTCGCCCCAGTGGTACAACCGACTTTGCTAGCGATGGTTCACTGACAAAATACGCTCTCATTTGCCGAGACGATAGTTAGCATAGCCTTCAGCTACGTCATTTGCTACGACCTAGCAAGGCGCCATTACCAGTTACTATTGATGCTGTAAAACATGTACCGTCAAAAGCGACGTTCACCATTTACGGATTAGAGTTAAGTATTCCAACAGCTACGTCCTTTTTTTGCTAAAGTCTAATTTCCTTGTCCTGTTCCAGACCTCACGCCAGCCTGTGTGAGCTAAAACGCTTGCCTTTCGGCTTCCTCTAATATTACGGTGTTGGTCTCCTGCCAACCCACAACAAAAACCATACTCATTATTTTTACTTATAAAAAGTAGAAAACCAACTCGTTGTGAAGACACTTGTTTCTTCCATCTGTTTTATAGCAGAGAATGTGATAATATGTGCTAAAACAGTGTTCTCGTATATTTGAAGCTCGCGATGAAATTACGGTGGAGAGCAATAACCGCGAATAATGCGATTTGTCGAGTGGCGCTCTTCAGGCCCCTTTGTTGCCGGTTTCTGCGCGTCCTGTCATTATTCAGCGGAACAACTCTGCCTGGTTACGATGCGGCGGGAAGAGACGCTTAGCTGCTGGGGTGCCCGCCCGGAATTTCTGGCAACCTGCGAGAGCCCACTAATGAGACTGTACGACGCACCACCACTCGCAGTTGTGTCCAGCACCGAATTCATTAGCGGCTGATCTGTGTAACAGCTGCAAAAACTCGCTTAACAATCTTTAGGAAAGATTTACGAAGGTGATACGGACGTGTGATGAGGTTTTTGATATTAAAGAACGTCCACCTGCTGCAAATCAGCATCAATAAGTGGAAATTTGTGGAGTGAGTGTCACGCCATGAACTTTTATTCACACCTTCAGCCTATTTGGCCCTTCTTAAATCGTCAATACTGCCAAGTGACTGGGAGGGCATTGGGCTAGGGTAGGCTGCGCAGCTGTGATTGCTATAATGCTGTGATGGTTGGTGAATCGGCCTACTAAGCAGAAGACTTCGGCTCATGTCCTGGTTTATCACAGATTTTAATCCATTGGTTCAGCTTCTATCCTGATCGAAGACAATGTTGAGACTCATAAGTCTCCACCATCAGGTGTAGTTTTGTTATCTGGACTTTGGTAAACGCAAAAGAGGCGTGCAAGATGAGAAAAGGTCATGCCAACCAGACACATTCACATTACATGGCAATACGTGCTGTGTCAAAGGATGACCCAAGCCAATTGTCACACTCCTGTGAAGTAGACTTGTAATATCTCTTTATATTCTACTAACTACCCCTGCATAATTCTATGAGTGAATTACGTTTCCTACCTGACCATCTATATACTCGCAGAATCGATGCGCAAAGTAGTACAGTACTATTACTATTCCATGAACGCATAATTACTCTTTGTAATATTCTCTCTGGTGTGTTGAGAGGACTTCTAAGATTTTCTCTGTGCCGAATAGACGCATTGAAAAATTGTAATTTTGCTATCGAGATTACTGGAATAAAGAGATTGAAAATATATTGTATGCTACTCAAGAAAATATATACTGAGCATTTACATCAAAGGTATCTAAGGAATTTCATTATATATGTACTCTGTACTTGGAAATTTGCACGAAGGTGTCGTTTCGTTGGTAATCAGAAGGGAACTTCCGATGAATTGGAAACTAACCTGCAATTATTAGATCCAAGAGCTCCATTATTTCATCGGATAATTAAACTCTATCAAAGCAAACTTTCCACTTGATCTGAGGTTTCCCGACTGACTACGCAACGCAAGAAAACCAAGACATTTTATTTACACAGGATTGCAGATCGCTTCGAATCATCGAGACTGCGGACAAGGAGAGTCATCGTCCGATTCTGATTAAACAAGTAAAGCTTAATTATAACTTTCTTGAGTGACTGCGATGACTGCGATATGGCTGCTTATGAATGAGTCATTAATAAAATACTAATAACTAACTTTCCTCCTCACCAGCAACTAGTATAAACACAATATTAATTAAAATTATAGACTCCTAACAAACTCTTAGCGATTTTTCTAGATTTTGCTGTGCAGTCCGAGAGGCTTCGTGCCTACCTGCAGATTTGCTACTTTTAAATTTTCCCGTCACCACTGGCTTCTCCGTTATCACAGTTTCATTCATCAATGATACACGCTGTACCCAGAACAGTCCAAAAGCTTAAAGCGCTTGATGCAGTCCACTAGACTATTTAACGCTGTTTAGTTAGTCTAATTAAAAGCAACAGTTGCTTTTACGAAAATTGTTTTCCTCGCTCTACTTCTTAACAGGAAACATTTTGCTTAGTCTCAGTTAGTGTTTCACATGAACGGGAAAACAATCCTTGCTAATTTAAAACTCCCATCACTTCAGACATACGAGAATAATGAGGTGTTTTGTCAGTAATAAAAGACAGATTCAGCAAACATCGCAACTTTCATTTGTAATCCAAACCATGACACTACGACATTTGTCTTCGTTTAGCAATCATTAACTGTTTCCAGTTTGCAACATCAACCCAAAATTTACTCAGATCTTCCCTAAGTATCACATCTTACTGCAGCCATTCATGGACTTAATGTTCCCAAACAGTGTTAAAATTTTTAAGGATGACAATGCGTCGTGTCACTGGGCTACGACTATTCGCGACTGGTTTAAGGAACATTCTGGACACTTCGACGCATGATTTAGCCACCCATATCGCCAGACATGAATCCCATCGAACATTATGTGACATAGTCGAGAGGTGAGTTCGTGCACAAAATACTGCACTAGCAAACCTTTTGCAATTATGGGCGGCAGCGGGGCCGTATATTTCAGCAGGGGAATTCCACGTCGGGTTATTGCACCACGTCGGGCAAAAGGAGGTCCGACATCTCAATGTGCATCAGAGCAGAATTCTCACCCGAACTGTGGCACGTTCTCAGCATTGTGACATAATCTCTGTCGCCACCATGTTCTTATAGTTACAGTCAGAGGAGACTAATATTTCAACTGTGTTCCATAACATTTGGGTCCACCGAAAGGCGATGAGAAATTGATCTCTATTGATATACCAGTTCTTAGCACCCTGGTGAGTGTGCTTATTTACGTGAACCTTAGAAAGGTTCTAAGCAGTGCCTAACTTCACAGTGACCTGACTGCTGATCAGGTTATTTGTTGTTGTAGCACCAGAAAATAGATTAAGGAAAGGCAAACCTACGTTTCTAGCATTTGTAGACTTAGAGAAAGCTTTTGACAATGTTGACTGGAATACTCTCTTTCAAATACTAAAGGTGGCAGTGGTCAAATACAGGGAGCGAAAGGCTATTTTCAATTTGTACAGAAACCAGATGGGAGTTTTAAGAGTCGAGGGGCATGAAAGGGAAGCAGTGGTTGGGAAGGGAGTGAGACAGGGTTGTAGCCTATCCCCGATGTTATTCAATCTGTATATTGAACAAGCAGTAAAGGAAACAAAAGAAAAATTCGGAGTAGGTATTAAAATCCATTGAGAAAAAATAAATACTTTGAGGATCGCCAATGACATTGTAATTCTGTCAGAGATAGCAAAAGACCTGGAATAGCAGCAGAACGGAATGGACAATGTCTTGAAACGAGGATATAAGATGAACATCAACAAAAGCAAAAGGAGGTTAATGGAATGTAGTCGAATTAAGTCGGGTGATGCTGAGGGAATTAGATTAGGAAATGAGACACTTAAAGTAGTAAATGAGTTTTGCTAATTGGGGAGCAAAATAACTGATGATGGTCGAAGTAGAGAGGATATAAAATGTAGACTGGCAATGGCAAGGAAAGCGTTTCTGAAGAAGACAAATTTGTTAACATCGAGTATAGATTTAATTGTCAGGAAGTCGTTTCTGAAAGTATTTGTATGGAGTGTAGTCATGTATGGAAGTGAAACATGGACGATAAATAGTTTGAACAAGAAGAGAATAGAAGCTTTCGTAATGTGGTGCTACAGAAGAATGCTGAAGATTAGATGGGTAGATCACATAACTAATGAGGAGGTATTGAATAGAATTGGGGAGAAGAGGAGTTTGTGGCACAACTTGACTAGAAGAAGGGATCGGTTCATAGGGCATATTCTGAGGCATCAAGGGATCACAAATTTAGCATTGGAGGGCAGCGTGGAGGGTAAAAATCGTAGAGGGAGACCAAGAGATGAATACACTAAGCAGATTCAGAAGGATGTAGGTTGCAGTAGGTACTGGGAGATGAAGGAGCTTGCACAGGATATAGTATCATGGAGAGCTGCATCAAACCAGTCTCTGAACTGAAGACCACAACAATAACAACAGCACTAACTGAACAGTTTTGAATACATAATCACGGATAATTAAGGATTCCGTTTTAATCTTGTAAGTCATACACCTTTGCGTTTTTTTGTACGGTTAATTGCTTGTAGCAGTCGCTTTATGTTACAGGAATTTGTTGTACACTTTTTTCACTGTGTTCAACATTTTGCAGATTCACCCTTAGCTACAGGGAGTGGCAGCCTAGTGTGACGGCGGACAGTTTGACAGAACATGCTATTGTCGGCTGATTACGACGCTAGCGGTATAAGTTGAGTAATTTAGTGTCAACTTCATTTACTCCGTTGCGAGCCGCCTCACTTGTAATTACGTAATTCTCTTCGTTAGCTATTTTCTATTTGCTGCAAGTTTGACCCTTGACATCTTCTGTAAGCATTAAGACCAAACGTCGAGAAACACATTTGTTAAAGGCTGTATAAGTTATTGTGATCTACTCTATGAATATGTTACTCAGTTTAAAGCCAAGTGTGGAAATTTGAAGTTGGTACAAGTGAACAACATGTTCTTGTATTATTATTAGTTAAGGCTTTCGTCATAAATTGTAAAATCTAGAAATTTTACTTAACTACAGTTTCAGTTAACTAAGATTGGCTTTATAGAATCATATTTAAATTCTAAGTGAATTTCAGCTTGTTCTGAGATTCATTAGTTTTCCAGACAGTGGCCTTAAGTTCCACTCTGTGATTGGCCACATTCATTTTTTTAAAATTTATTTTCGTAAAATTTAACTTACTTCAGAAGAGAGTCCCAAAGTTTTACTCTGTAAAGAAAATAACTTGAATCCTTAGGTCAATGGTTTTGATAAAGTCTTTGAATGTTTAAAGCTATCATCTTTTCAGTTTTCGTAATTTATTAATTGTTTTTTGAAACTGAGTGTAATAAAATCCCTGTCAAAATGAATTATTTGATTTCGGCGCAACACCTTGCCACTCCACACGCGCTCCCTACCACTACAGTGGTAGAAGAAGTTGGTTGCCAGGGTTTCGGCTTTCGGATCCCGTGCTGTGGTACTCCCAGGTTAAGTCCCGTAAGTAATTGGTTTATTTCTTGTATTTGTGTTTGATTGGAGGTCCTTTCAAGGTGCGTCATTGGAACCAGAGAATGTTTTGGGGATATCTTATTTAACCATGATGTAGCTTGAATATGACCTCGCTATACACGGTGAGATATTCTAAGCTAGCGCAGCAGAACAAGGGCAGCGCTTGTACAGAGTCATTCCTTGGTATCAGCAAGAAAACCGCAAGCGACGTGAGCGGTGCATGTTCTTGTTGTGCAGGCTATTGCAAGGAAGGGTGGCAAGGGAAACGCAAGTATTTCGAGTAGAAGCTCAAGTGAATCATTTACTCAACTGGATGTAATAAGTATGGATCCCAAGCAGAAAAGTGTCACAAATTGCGGAATAAAGTAATGAACCTTCAATTAGAAAGTAGAAATAAATTGTCATGTGAACAAAGTCTATGAGGGGTTTCAGGTCGCTGAGCATACAAGTGAAAGTCTAAATAGGCAGATTATTGGTAGAAGTTGTGTGGAAGGCTGGGAGATGTATAATAAATTACCTAATCCTTTTGTGTCAGTGTTGCAAGATGTTCCAGTTTATGAAAAGATAACAATGAACAAATGGTTCAGTTTCTGTGGTTGGCAGTACAGGTGCAAAATCAGTGTGTGGTTTTATGAATTTTGACAGCGCTATATTCGAAATTAGCATATATATATATATATATATATATATATATATATATATATATATATATATCCTCTCGTCGTTGGTCAACTGAGAAAAGTAATGCAGCGAAAAACATAGTCGAAGGGATTTGCGCGAAAGGGATTTGACAAAACCTCGCATTTGCAGAACAACATCACCTTATCTCAGACTTTGAAGAATTCCTGCTTTGTGACGAGAAGAGCGAGGTAAATATAGGTGGCACTAATAGTAAGCAAATAGTAGGGACGGCAAGCCGGTAGGCTCGTGTCCATTCTAAAAGGCGTTATGTTTGTTTCCGTTGCAATGAAAACGAACATTTTGCGTGTGATTATGGTAAAGAACGGAGTGGAGAGAGAAAAAGCTGGCGTCAGAAAAAGGTGGGGTGGTGTAACACTATTAACGGGTTATTTGGGAAGAAGTGAAATGTGAAGGGAGTGACGTGCATTACTTTACCTTTTGTTTGTTCTCAGTGAATCTGAATGCTCTCTACTCGATTCTGCGAGGAGTCTTTCACCTGTTCACAAACACAGCAAAACGTCTCTGCGTTAGGCACGCTTATGGGTGCCTCTAATCATCGTCTGCCTCTCAGTAACACTAAAACACAGAACTCCAGTGACTCTAAAGTGAAAACTATGCACAACGATAAAACCATAAAAGGTGGCTCTGTGTAGTGTCATAGAAGACGATACATCGTATTTCTCACTACTACACTATTAATATTATCTCCCACATATGCAAATAAAATGATTAGCAGTGATCAGGTTATCATCCGAACTTGAATGAAAGACAGAATTAAATATCACGACAGATGTAAATAGTAGGCGGTTGGTTGATCTAACGTCTTGATTGTACACTACTTAATATTCATGATGTAGAATGATGTCGTTGGCCGATGACGAAGTTGAGCCAAAGGTGATGATTCGACTATAATTACGGCATTAAAGGGACAACGCCGTCTATGGTCCATTCGACTGACTGTGATTGTGAACTGAACTCAGAAACAAACTACTATATTGCGCTGGGATCGGACAACAACACCTGCTTCCGTGGGCGATCATCAGAGTAAGAGAATTTGCTCTTAACATTCCTACTGCTGGTTCTGTGCAATGTACAAAATACATGTAGAAAACTTGAGATGTGATGCATAGTGCGCCTCGGCGTCGAGGCGGATGGTGGACCTTTCCTCCCGCACTCTTGCGCGGACAAACAACTGAGTATCCTCTTCCACACAAAATAGCTCTTAGGCTGCTGAAACCTCTGAGTGGAGTTTTTATCAACCAGCTAAAATCGCCAATCGAAAGCTTGGAAAATACTCGTGCGCCAATTGCGCATCACTTCGCGTACTTTACAGCCTCCCTTCATACGACGGGAGAAAACTATATCTCCAATCCTGGTACATCGACAGACGTTCACTATTTCTTACGTCACGGATTGCGGTCCACTCAACAAATTGCTATTTTTCACACGCAGGAAACTATGTGGATCAGAGTACCCATGTAACCTGGAAATAACGCCACAGCCTTCTCGCCTACCCAGTCTCCGGCCACCAGGAGTGTTTACGAGAAATGTTTTCACCAACAAGCATACATGGTCGCAGCGGAAACAGGAGACAACGTGAGGCCCCCTGTTAAAACGTGGATTGCGCCTCGCTTCTCCCGAGAACATGAGCAAATAAAGTGGAGGAACTCTCCACTTTCAATAAATTTTTTGTTGGATTTGTCCCATTTAAAGTGGATACTGAGGCATGTAAAGGAAGAAATTTTCATTATTTACGGATGCTTGCATGTCAGTCACTCGATTCAAGCAACTGAGAAAGAGGAGAACTTTACCAGCCGGCCGGGGTGGCCGAGCGGTTCTAGGCGCTATAGTCTGTAACCGCGCGACCACTACGGTCGCAGGTTCGAATCCTGCCTCGGGCATGGATGTGTGTGATGTCCTTAGGTTAGTTAGGTTTAAGTAGTTCTAAGTTCTAGGGGACTAATAGAAGTTAAGTCCCATAGTGCTCAGAGCCATTTGAACCATTTTTGAACTTTACCAACCATACAGAGATGAAGCGAGATGAACCAACAATCAACACACAAACATTCACAAGGATCCCTACAGACACTGACATATATAAAGTTATTGCTGAACACAGGGCTTAAGGCTGTGTTGGATATTGCTAACATTTGATAGGACCATGCGGTCTGCAAGTATCACCTTCACGCAGTTAGGTGATTAAAATAACTAGAACTCTAGTGAAATTTATTCAGCTATAAATCCCTGACTCTTTTACTGTGGTCAGAGAAGAAATATGCATAGCAATTTTTAAAAAATTTATTTATTATTTATTTATTTAAACGTCAAGTTCCGTAGGACCAAATTGAGGAGCAAATCTCCAAGTTCATGGAACGTGTCAGTACATGCTTACAACATAAAAATTAATAACAGATAAATAATAAATATTCATGAACCTGAAAGAAAATCAGTCCATAAGTTTAAGCAAACGCTATCAGCAATACAATGAGAATCATCTTAATTTTTCAAGGAACTCCTCGACAGAATAGAAGGAGTGACCCATGAGGAAACTCTTCAGTTTCGATTTGAAAGCGCGTGGATTACTGCTAAGATTTTTGAATTCGAGTGGCAGCTTATTGAAAATGGATGCAGCAGTATACTGCACACCTTTTTGCACAAGAGTTAAGGAATTACTATCCAAATGGAGGTTTGATTTCTGCCGAGTATTAACCGAGTGAAAACTGCATATTGTTGAAAATAAACTAATATTGGTAACAAGAAACGACAATAAGGAACATACATATTGAGAGGCCAATGTCAAAATACCCAGACTCGTGAAAAGAGGTCGACAAGAGGTTCGTGAACTCACACCACTTATTGCCCAAACCGCCCGTTTCTGAGCCATAAATATCCTTCTAGAATGGGAAGAGTTACCCCAAAACATAATACCATAAGACATAAGTGAATGAAAATAAGCAAAGTAGACTAATTTACGTGTCGAAATCTCACTCACTTTCGATACCGTTCGAATAGTAAAAATGGCAGTATTAAGTCTTTGAACAAGATCCTGAACGTGGGTTTCCATGACAGCTTACTATCTATCTGAACACCTAGGAATTTGAACTGTTCAGTTTCACTAATCATATGCCCGTTCTGTGAGATTAAAACGTCAGGTTTTGTTGAATTGTGTGTTAGGAACTGTAAAAACTGAGTCTTACTGTGATTTAACGTTAGTTTATTTTCTACAAGCCATGAACTGAGGTCATGTACTGCTCTACTTGAAACCGAGTCAATGTTGCACACAACATCCTTTACTACCAAGCTAGTGTCACCAGCAAAGAGAAATATTTTAGAGTTATCCATAATACTAGAGGGCATATCATTTATATAAATAAGGAACAGGAGCAGCCCCAACACTGATCCCTGGGGCACCCCCCACTTGACAGTACCCCACTCAGATCCCACATCACAGCCGTTATCAACATTGTGAATAATGACCTTTTGCTGCCTGTTGCTAAAGTAAGAGGTGAACCAATTGTGAGCTACTCCCCTTATTCCGTAATGGTCCAACTACTGGAGCAATATTGTGTGATCAACACAGTCAAATGCCTTTGTTAAATCAAAAAATACGCCAAGCGATCGAAACTTTTTGTTTAGCCCATCCAGTACCCCACAGAGAAAAGAGAATATAGCATTTTCAAATGTCAAATGACTTCTAAAGCCGAACTGATAGCAAATCGTGTGACATAAAATGATCAATTAAACTTACATACACAGCCTTTTCGATAACTTTTGCAAACACTGATGGCATAGAAATAGGTCTAAAATTATCTACATTATCCCTTTCTCCCTTTTTATAAAGCGGCTTTACTACTGAATACTTTAATCGCTCAGGAAACTGACCATTCCTAAAGGAAAAATTACAAATATAGGTAAATACAGGGCTAACATGTGCAGCACAGTACTTTAATATTCTACTAGACACTCCATCATAACCATAAGAGTCCTTAGTCTTCAGTGATTTGATTTTTTGTCTCAATCTCCCTCTTGTCTGCATCACAGAGGAGTATTTCAGACGTCAATCTCGGAAAGGCATTTGCTAAGAAATTTATATGATTTCCTGTAGATACTAAATTTGTATTTAATTTACCAGCAATTCTCAGGAAATGGTTGTTAAATACTGTACATATATCTGATTTATCAGTAACAGAAATATTATTACTGCAAACTGACTTTATATCGTCAACCTTATGCTGCTGACCAGACACTTCCTTGACAACTAACCATATGGCTTTAATTTTATCCTGTGAATTACCTATTCTATTTGCATACCACATACTTTTTGCCTTGCTAATAATATTTTTAAGCACCTTACAATACTGTTTGTAATGGGCTACTGTAGCTTGATTGTGACTACTTCTAACATTTTGATATAGTTCCCGCTTTGTTCTACATGATATCCTTATCCCACTAGTCAGCCAACCGGGCTGTCCATTACTGCTAGTACCCCGTTTAGAATGTTCTAATGGAAAGCAACTCTCAAAGAGCATGAGAAATGTGTTATGAAAAGCATTGTATTTATCATCTATAGTATCGGCACTATAAACATCTTGCCACTCTTGTTCCTTGACAAGTTTTGAAAAACTCTCTATTGCTGTTGGATTAACTTTCCTACGTAGTTTGTAATTAAATACGACATTGGTTAGTTACAATTTGTGCATCATGGTCTGAAAGCCCATTCACCCTTTTACTAACAGAATGCCCATCTAGTAATGAAGAATGAATAAAAATATTGTCTATGACTGTGCTACTGTTCCCCTGCACCCTAGTTGGAAAAAACACAGTTTGCATCAGATCATATGAATTTATGAGATCTACCAACATCCTTTTTCTTGCACAATCATGTACAAAATTAATATTGAAGTCACCACATAGAATTACTTTCTGGTACTTCCTACAAAGTGAATCAAGAACCCTCCCTAGCTTAAGCAAAAATGCTCTGAAGTCGGAGTTAGGGGACCTATAAACAACAGCAATTAGTAGTTTAGTTTCACTAAATTCAACTAATGCTGCACAACTTTCAAATATCTGTTCAGTGCAGTGTCGTGATACGTCTACGGTCTCAAATGAAATACTGTTTTTTACGTACAGAGCCACTCCCCCACCCCGGAAGGAACTCCTTGAGAAACAGCCAGCTAATCTGTAGCCTGGTAAAGGAAGCCTCTGAATTATCAAATTATTTAAGTGGTGCTCTGATACACCAATAATTTCAGAGTTAACATCTATTATCAGTTCATTAACTTTATCTCTAATACCTCTTATATTTTGATGAAATATGCTAATTCCTTCTCTACTTGGAAAAATTACATCCTCTGGAGGTGAGCCCTTAGTTAGAGGCACTTCCTTTAAGCAGGTATACCTATCAGCTGACTTCAGTCTAAAAAAGGTGCAGCTCTAACACCAACAACTATAGGAATTTTTCCATGAGTGACACCACTACCACCACCACCACCACCCACTACACTGTCACCTATAAGCTTAGCCAGCCTCCTCTTCCCATACCTATTGAGGTGCAGGCCATGTCTAGTGAAACCCCATCTACTGATAGACCCAACTGGCACCACTGAGATGTGATCCATGCCCTCCGCCATCAGCGCCCTCCCCAGCCCCACATTAACGCGCCTAAAAGCCGCATTAAGGTGAGGCCGATCATGACTCTGAAACAGTTGTACGGAATGCACATTAGTACCACCAGTTTGAGTAGCTATCTTAACCAAGTCACCACTGACATCATATTCCCCGTCCCTATCGAATATATTAAGGAAATTCTGTATCCCTACACAACAATGGTCTGCCTGATTCAGTTCCAAGAAACCGTTATTTTAATTGATTTAAGATGCAATATTTCAATAACCTCCTCTTGTCAACACACATTCACTCATGACAGCTGCAATACTAACGATATGAGTGATGCACAAAATGTGTACATAATAATTCAAGTGAGTAACTGAGTTGCTACGTATTGGGAACTGTAGTTTCCAAACAGAAAGTATAACAAGAAATTTGTAGATACACTTGAACAAAATATCTGTTAGAAATGTGTCACAGTACATTATATTATACGAACAGAAACATATTAACTTCATAATGGTAAATGAAATGAATGACTTGAAGGATAAATGCACAAATGAGATACATTTGAAATGTATGACGTCGTTGGGGATATAGTTAACAAAATTATTCGCTGTGAATATGTGTTAACGTGGTCATCAAGTGCTAGCCTACGAACATAGAGTGTTACAACACAGAATAAGAAAAGATATTACAGAAAATATATACATTGTTACATAAAAATGTTCAGCAATTTGCTCGGAAGCAGTTGAGCATGGTTAGAAATTACAAACAAGCACTGAAAGTATCACACGACTTCACAATGGCTCTTTATTGCACTGCCACCGACGTTATCACTTTACGATGAGTGGTGAGTCGTGGCTGGAGCTGGCTGGGCGAACGGTTTAGGACTCGTTGGTCAGTAATGGTGACCGCTGTGTCTCTCGATGTGGAACAACTGTCGTCAGTACCGCACATCCTTCTAGCAGCATGGGACAGAACGGTAGGCTCTCGTGGTCCTGTTGGCAGCTCAGTATGATGGTTTCGGTGTCAGAACAGCTTGTGCTGACAGTCGTAATGGCTCTACCAAATTGCACCCTTGTATGACCCATCTATTGTGTACCTCCTGCAGCTGACCTTCTTGATTGTGAGTGGCACTGGTATAGACATGGCCCCAAAGTGAGCTCGAAACGTTCAGAAATAAAGGAAGGAGTAGCGCCACATGAGTGTTGTCACTATCCAAGATGCCAGTTGATAATAGTTGGTGCTGATTGGTTTCCAGTTTCATGGCTGATAGGAGCTGGCTGGTCTCAGTTGGAAAAAAAATTGATACATGTGTGTTGCCTTTAACCTCACTGCACAAACTGCGTTTGGTTATTGCCTGGCCGAGGCACAGGAACCGAATTATCAAGAAGGAATCTGTGCAGTCGTTGGGCTTGATTACAGAGTGGTAATGCTATCGTGGGTCGTGATATAGGGTCTGCCAAGTAAGTGTTAAGCCTTCCGTGAATCCTCCAGATGTGGTCGGGCCCAAGGGGAAGCGCTCTGTGGCTACGTCGCCAAGCTGTCTGCTACCTCTCGGTCTTGTAAACACCGGCTCATCCTCCAGGGACGCCGGCTGTTAATCTCAGTGCGTCCGCCCAGGAGCACATGGCCGTAATCCTCACATACCCCACTGCGTCAGCTGCTCCCTAGCATCCGTCCGGATGCCAGACAGCTGTGCATACCGGCCTTGTCCTGGCCAGTCCACGCTGATTGATGCCAAGTCGACTGCACAGCTGCGCTGCGCCAAACTGTGTGTTGCGTGTCGTGTGCGTGCGCCGCTACGCACCCGGTCCAACTCTGCACATACCTCTTACATGCTATCAGTAACTGACTAGTGACAGCGTATTTACAACTATAATTTACAAATATAAAAAGACACTGACAATGAAATATACAAAAGTGATATCCAGAACAACAAATAATGACATAAATCTTACTACAACTTGTGTATATACGGTTACAAACAGGAAATGAGGCTTTGGTGTGAACTGTGTGGGTTGCTCACCGTGGTCCAGTATACACTTTCAAAACTACCACATGCCCCGATTTCCATCTCCCATGACCAATGACACTAAGACTATGTTTAACTATTCCCTCCACCATTGAGCTACCATTCCTGGTATTCTAACATACACTAAACAACTGACTTGCACTTACAAAACTGCGGCGGATTCTCTATGTGTTAGATAAACTAAAGCTGGCGTTGCTTGTGTCGGAGTAGACGTTCCGACGGCGTCGGCGCAACCTCAGAATATACTCGCATGCAAACAACAAAAATTTCATCCTGTGTTATCCAGCTAGCCTAAAGAAGTAACGTATGGTATTATTCACACTAAAGTGTCGCTGTTTAAGTGTGTTCGTATATTTTGACACTAAATAATTACCTTGTCCCTGGATCTCAAGCACTTTCGTAATGCTATGCTCGGGTTAGTTCAGCAGATGTCTTGCTCAAACGCCTAGTGGTACAAAACAAACGTGGCCCATTTCAGTCTATCACGCTGCAAAATGCTGTTTTTTTTCCTTTCTGCCTGAAGCTCATGGTTATGAATTAATGACATAATATAGATTTACTGCCCTAAAAATTGTAATGTTGTATGCCCACGTCTCTTCTAATCGTTTATCCAAAGGCACGAATTCCTGTCGCTCATGGTGTCGTTTGTATGACCCTTACTTTTGTCTGTCTAGTAGTTTCACGCTGCTTGATGCATTGCCTCTCCGAGTGACTCGCACTGTCCGTGCTGCCAATTAAGCCTCCTCAAAAGAAAGAAACCGACCGCCTCGTATTTGCACTTTGATGAGGAGTGTGCACAAAAGACACTCAACGAAGTGGTCCCTATGCTATTGTAAAGTGGAGCAAACACGAACGACTGACATAACGTCAGCTCTGGCGTGGCCAATTACAGCACCACATACGACCATCAGTGATACCAACAACAAGCAAAAGGATAACAAACAAAAAGAAAATGACACAAATACTCGGAAGTCAGGGTAGTATGATAAATGTTCAGCCTAAAATGACAGAAAACAGGGGATGACCTGCATGCATAATTTTCGTGATTTATGCTTTGTTACAAATTGCTCCGTATGAATCGGTAGCACATTCTCTCTCTTTCACAGCGCATTGATCCTGAGATGAACAAATATGAAGATTCGCACCACACTCCGATTCTTGACACTACTACAGTCCTTGCAGCCCTAGGTTGACACAAACAGTTAGTGAAGGTAATTACTTATTATACTAATACTCAGTAATAACATAATCTAATTTGAATTTATCTCTTCCATTACTCTACAAAAGGCATCACGCAACAAATGTGATGGACTCTAATGACTTTTTCGTCTTTATGGATTGAAGTTGTACCACGTCGGCGTGTGCAACCCGACAGATTCCCACAGGTCCATTATACGGAGAGAAGAAATTGTGGCAGATTTACTTTTGATAACCCAATGATTTCACCAGGAGTTTCTGGTCCATCTAGAATTTGTGTCTTTTTGTCGGAGTACTCATTCCGTTTTCTTGCGGGGTTCTGAATCTTGCAGATTGCTTGCTCTGATAGCTGCTGGTGCTAATCCCGTGTCCTAGGTGGAAAGTCGACAACTTCTCTGATCGGTGTGTTCATGTGTATGTGTTTATGTCTTCCCAAACCCCTGGATGGATTTCACTCAAATTAGCTAAGAAACAACAGGTATCGAGAATATCAGAGTTGTGGGGTTTACAGTGTGGTGACAAAAGTCACAAGATAGCTCCTAATATCGTGCTGGACTCCTTTTTTCCCGGCCTAATGCAGCAACTTGACATGGCAAGGACTCAAAAAGTCCTTGTAAATCCACTGCACAAATACTGAGCCATGCTGCCTCTATAGTTGTCCATAATTGCAAAAATGTTTCTGGTGAAGGATGTTGTGCATCAACGGACCTGTCGATTATGTCTCTCAAATGCTCAATGAGAATCGTGTCGGGTGTTCTGAGTGGCCAAATCTTTTGCTCGAACTGTCCAGAATGTTCTTCAAACCAATGCCGAACAACTGTTCAAAAATGTGTGTGAAATCTTATGGGACTTAACTGCAAAGGTCATCAGTCCCTAATCTTACATACTACTTAACCTAAATTATCCTCACACTACTTAACCTAAATTATCCTAAGGACAAACACACACACCCATGCCCGAGGGAGGACTCGAACCTCCGCCCGAACCAGCCTTAGACCGCTAGGCTAATGCCACGCGGCCGAACAACTGAGGCCCGGTGACATGAAGCATTGTCATCAATAAAAATTCCATCATTATTTGCCTTCAAGTAGTTGAATATAACCATTTCCGGCTACTGATCAATTCAAATGGAACAGTGGACGCAGTCCATTCCAGGTAAACACAGCCCTCTAGCACAGTGCCTTATTGACAACTTGGGCCATGGCTTTATGGGATATGCGCCACACTCGACCACCATCAGCTCTTACCGACTGAAATCGGGGCTCCAATGACCAGTCCACAGTTTCCTAGCCGTCTAGAGTGCAACCGATATGGTCACAAGCCCAGGAGAGGCGCTGCCAGAGATGTCGTGGTGTTAGCAGAGGCACTCGTGTCAGTTGTCTGCTGCCATAGCCCATCAACACCAAATTCCGCCACATTGCCTGAACGGATATGTTCATCGTATGTACCACATAGATTTCTGCGGTTATTTCACGTAGTGCTGCTTGTCTGATAGCACTGACATCACTACATAAACGCCGCAGCTGTAGAATTTAAGTGAAGGCAGTCGGTGAGAGGTAATGCCGGAAATTTGGTATTCTCAGCAGACCCTTGACACTGCGGATGTCGGAATATTGAATTCCTTAACGATTTCTAATATGGAATGTCCCATGCATCTAGCACCAACTACCATTCTGTGTTCAAGGTCCACTAATTCCTGTCTTGGGTCCATAATGATATCTGAATCCTTTTCACTTGAAACGCCTGAGTACAAATAACAGCTCTGAAAACGCAATACTGCCACCATCTGTATACGTGCATATCGCTATTGTCACTCCATTACATAATCTCCTAGTTCCAATAGGAGCTGAGATATGAGCAAAACGTTTTTTTTTTCCAACCCCTGGGCCATACGTGCAGGGATAGCACTGTAGCCGAGCGCTACTAGGCGCTTCAGTCCGGAACCACACTGCTGCTGCGGTCGCAGGTTCGAATCCTGCCTCGGGCATGGATGTGTGTGATGTCCTTAGGTTGGTTAGATTTCAGTAGTTATATGTCTCTGGGACTGATGACTTCGGATATTAAGTCCCATAGCGCTTAGAGCCACTTGAACTATTTGAGCACTACAAGTGGATTTATGGGAATAATATCGGCCTGCCCTACCGCCCTGTTGGAAGTGCAGCTTACACACCATGGGCAAGAAATGGTTTTTTGCATTCAACATGTAGTCTTCCCTGCACAGCTGACTTGTTGTGTAGGAGTGGTATCGCCCTGCTTTGTCGACCTGCGTTGCATGGGCAACATCTGCAGATCGGTACAGCGACATTAGGGGAGGAGATAGTGACAGAGGGAGAGGATGAGGTGAAGAGAGAAAATGAAGTGGAAATGAACAGAGAGGAGGTGGAGGGGAAGGACAGAGGGCGAATATGATACAGACAGAAAGTGTGGGGTTGAGAAGATATGCATTGAGAGGTGGAAGGTACAAGAGGCAGGTGGATCAGGAGAATGTAGACATAGAGAGGGGCAAGGTTATGGACGGAGGGAGAGGGGAAGAAGATGAGGTCAGAGAGAGGGGCAGAGGAGAGGGACAAAAAGAGGTGTGGAGGAAATGAAGAGATAGTGTGGGAAGGAGGAAATGGATATAAAATATTGGGAGGATTAATTGGGCAGAAAGATGAGAGCGATAAAGAGGTGAACAAAGAGAGGAAGGAAGAAGAGGTTTCTGCAATATATAGTTTACTGATACTATTCCATAGGGGCAATGTAGCGTAAATAAGATGCATGCTCGCGGTGTCCAGGTTGGTTATCCTCCGCCAAACAAACAAAGCAATCGGTTAAATAAGAAGGGCGACACAAGTGATAGACGTAATCTGACTATGGTTCCTGTTCCTTGCCCCATTGTTATCGCTCGCACGTTTATCTTTTGGTCCTTTCCCTCTATAGTTCTTCTTCTTGACTGTTTTCATGTCGTACTCTCCACCTGCGATCAATGTCTTCCAGAAAGCAACATAAATATGACGTTACTATTTTTATTGACATTCGAATGGCAGTTGCGGATAAGTAACAGTGCTCACAATTTTTTCGGGTAATTCGTAATAGTTACATACCGTTTCGTTCATGTACTCACGTCTTTATGTTCTCCATTTCATTCATGTTGACCTCATATGCTTTCCTTTCGTATCTACGATCACATTGTCCCACATAATCACTCGTTCATTCCCAATCTGCTGAACTGTATATAAAAAAATTTACTAAACTTTACTATACAACATTCTCCATATCAAGTTCAATATTATGTTGCTTTCGGTAGGACTGCTGTAGACGGTTCTTCGTCTGATCTCTCTGTTTCGTCATGCGTATCCTTTTGTTGTAATGTCGTTCTCTGCGTTCCATGTTAGCCAAGAAACTTTGCTTACCATTCAGTTACCCGCAAATTTTGAACTGTTATAAAAGAGTTAAATGTCCGCTCCCGGTAGCCCAATGGTCAGCGTGACGGATTTCCAATCCTCTGGGCTCGGGTTCGATTCCGGGCTGGGTCGGGAATTCTACGCCCAGGGACTGGGTGTTGTGCTGTCCTCATCATCATCCTATCATCCTCATCGACTGCAGGTCGCCGAAGTGGCGTCAAATTCAAAGACCGGCACCCGGCGAACGGCCTGCCCGACGAGGGACCCTAGCCATACGATTAAATAAATAAATAATTAAAAAAATGTCCCCATCAAACTAAAAAGTCCCTATCTATGATTTTGTTCAAACACTCCCTGATGTTGAAATTCCTCATAAATCCTGTCGAATGCCAAATTTTCCATGGGCCACAATTCAAGATCTCTGTATACTCTCGTCTCAAAACGCTCCTTCAGTGCGGACGAAGAAGAATACACATAATCTCCTACACAAACACTACTTGACAACTAAGGACAAACATAACAACTCTTAAAATACAAATATTACGAATCAGTTACAAGTACGAAGTCTCTGCTCGAAACAGCCCTCCCGATACGAAATATATTGCTACTCCCTCAACTTATACTGAACATTACTATATTAGGATATTCCTTTCTCTATGTTTCAACAAAGCTTTTAGATAGTACTGATGTATCCCAGTAAACTCAGACTTCTCCCTTACGACCATAAATTACTCCTTAGTTGGTAAAAACGTCAGCATATTCAGAGATGGCATGCTTTCTTACACTGTCTGATTCAAATCCAAAAGACTGTACCGCTTCTTACGCATAGAGAACCTATCATAATTGTAAATCACCTATTGATGCTACACATTGTAACTGTACAGATTCTCGCGTTACACCTCATTTACATCTCAATAACATCAACATTAAGAGTGGGAATTCCACTGACAAATGCGGAGGAGAGAGCGAATAGGTGTAAAATGTATATTGCAAACCTCTGTGAGGGGGAACACTTGTCTGATGACGTGATAGAAGAAGAAACAGTATCAACATGGAAGAGATATGAGATGCAGTATTAACATCAGAATTTAAAAGATCTTTCGAAGCCTTAACATCCAATAAAGCAGAAGGAATACGTAACATTCCACCGGAATTTCTAAAATCACTGGGAAAAATGGCAACAGAACGACTATTCACACAGGTGTATAGACCTGACGATATACAATCAGATTCTCGGAAAAATATCGCCCACACAATTCCGAAGACTGCAAGAGCCGACAAATGCGAGAATTATCACTTATGAGCTAAACTGCTCATGCATCCCAGTTGATGAGAAGAACAACGTACACAAGACAAGAAAGGAAAAGAGAGAATCTGTAAGACGAGAAACAGTTTGGCTTCAGGAAAGTTAAAGACACCTGCGAGGCAATTCTGACATTGCTGTTGGTAATGGAAGCAAGACTGAAGAAAAATCAAGACACGTTAATAGGTGTTGTCGACTTAGAAAAATCGTTCGACAATGCGAATTGGTGCAAGATATTTGAAAATCTAAGAAAAATAGGGAGAAGCTATAGGGAAATTTGGGTAATACATAATATTTACAAGACCAAGAGGAAACAGTAAGAATATGAGACCAAGAGCGAACTGCTCGTATTCAGAAAGCTGTAAGACTGGGATGTAGTCTTTCTCCCCTACTGTTCTTTCTGTGTATCGAAGACGCAATGACGGAAAAGAAAGGAAGGTTCAAGAGTGGGATTGAAATTCAAGGTGAAAGGATATCAACAGTAATATTCGTTGATGATATTACTGTCCTCAGTGGAAGTGAAGAAAAATTGCAGCATCTGTTGAATAGAATGAACAGTCTAATGAGTAGAGAATATGGATTACGAGTAAATGGGAGAAAGAGAAAAGTAATGGGAATTAGCTTAAATAAGAATACCGAGAAACATAAAATAAGAACTAGTATTCACGAAGTCGACAAAGTTAAGAAATTCTGCTACCTTGGCAGCAAAATAACCCATGACGGACGGAGCAAAGAGGACATAAAAAACAGACTAGCACTGGCAACAAGGACAATCCTGGCCAGGAAAAGTCTAGTAGTATGAAAAACAGGCCGAAATTTGAGGAAGAAATTTGTGAGAATGCACATTTGGAGCGCAACATTTTGTGGTAGTTAAACATGGATTGTGGGAAAACCGGAAGAAAAGAGTATCGAAGCATTTGAGATGTGATGCTACATATGAATGTCGAAAATTAGGTGGACTGTTAAGATAAGGAATGAGGAGGCTCGCAGAACCGGCGAGGAAGGAATACATAGAAAACATTGCCAAGAAGAAGGGTCATGTTGACAGGACGTGTGTTGAGACATCAGGGAATAACTTCCATAGTACTAAAGGGAGCTGCAGAGGATAAAAACAGTAGGGGAAGAGAGAGATTGAAATGCATACAGCAAATAACTGAGGGTGTTGGCTGCAAATGTGCTACTCTGAGATCAAAAGGTTGACACAGGAAAGGAATTCTTAGCGGGAAAGAAAACGTCTTTGCACTGTTCTTCCAGTGTCTCTATCACGTATCTTCCTCCAGTACTCGAAGAAGTGTTTGATGTGGCTAATGCAGTCTACGCCAACTCTCCTCCCAGTTTATCTGACTGATTTGATGCGGCCCGTTACGAATTTCTCTCCTGCGTCCAACCTCTTCAGCCGAAAGTAGCACTTGCAGCAACTACGGCCTCTATTATTTGCTGATATTCGAATCTCTCTCTTTCTCTACAGTTTTGAACCTCTACAGCTCCCTCCAGTTCCATAGAAGTTACTTCCACATATTCCTTTCCTCGTCGATTCTGTAAAGAATCTCCTCATTCCTTACGTTGTCAGCGCACCTAATTTTCAACATTCGTATGTGATACCACATCTCATATGCTTCGATTACCTTCTGTTCAGGCTTTCTCACCGTCCATATTTCACTACCATACAGTGCTGTGCTGCAAATGTACATTCTCAAAATTTCTTCTTCCCATTAAGACCCGTGCTTGATACTACTAGACGTCTGCCGCCCAGGGATACCCTTTTTACCTGTGCTAGTCTGTTTTTTATGTCCTCTTTGCTCCGTCCGTCACTGATTGTTTTGCTGCCTAGGTAGCAGAATTCCTTAACTTCATCTACTTCGTGATCATCAGTTCTGATGTTAAGTTCCTCGGTATTCTTATTTACGCCACTTCTCATTACTTTTCCCTTTCTTCGATTTACTCTTCATCCATTTTAGCTACTCATTAGACTGTTCATTCCGTTCAACAACTCCTGTAATTTTTCTTCAGTTGCACTGAGGACAACAATGTCATCAGCGAATCTTACCACTGATGTCCTTTCACCTTGAATTTTAATCTCATTCTTGAACCTTTCTTTTATTTCCGTCATTGCTTCATCGATATGTAGATTGAACAGTAGGGGCTATGGCGAGTGCCTCATACATTCATATCAACGTCAATAGTCGTTACGTTGTCACTCATACTATTAAAGATAAATAAATAAAGAGAGAAGAGTCGAAGGACTTGCCCCTTTTCAAAATGGTTGACTTTGTTTTATTGGTAGAATATTTAGGAGTCACAATCAGTCTACAAAGGGAATTGCTTAAAAAGCACTTGAAGGATCCAGCTTAGAACACTATTAAATTGTGTGGGAGCAGTGCCAGACAGAACTCATAGGAAATAGTAAACGTATACCAAGAAGGGTCGCAGACTTGTTTGATTCATGGGAGAGAGTGACAGCTATGCTGAAGAAATTGATACGCTAAACACCTGATGACAGAGGTAAACTATTCTGAAAAGACCTGGCGTAAAGTTCCAAGAACCAGCTTCTGCTGATGAATCTAGGAATGTATTAGAACCGCCTACATATCTCTCCCATAGGGATCAACAAGAGAAGATTAGACTAATTACAGCACGCACAGAGGCATTTAAGCAGGCATTCCTCCCACGATCTGTACGTGAATCGTGAATCGGTCGGGCAAAATCCCTGGAAGAGGGTACAATGGGACGATTTCACAGTGGTTTGCAGAGTATAGATGTAGATGCAGATCGATATGGTTTCTCGGATAGCGACAGGCAGACCTCTCCTCTAGAATATTCTGATTCACAACACTTTTTTTTTTTTTTCCACAGAATGTTTGTGGAGGCTTCGGGAAGTTAGTTACACATGTCGTCCCACGCTAAAAGCATTGCGCAACAAAGGTGTCAGAAGAAAGTACATGATCCGGGTTTCTCTTCAGACAGAGTTCTCCTTCGATACATACAACAGGTGCGTCACAGTGCGCGAGTGCAATGGCGCGTCAATCGGAAACATATTGAAAAGTATGAGGGAGGGATAGTACTAATCTTGTGGGATAAACGTCCAAATTGGACACAGATTGCTTACAAATCATTCGTGTGGCTCATCCTAGAGTATTACTCAAGCGTTTGGGGCCCATACTAGATAGCGCTAACGGGGAATATTTGATGTATACAGGAAAGGGCAGCACGAGTGGTTACAGATTTTTTTGACCCGTGGCAGAGTCAAGAGGCACGACGCAAGTTGCCCCATAAAGGCTACTTATAAAGTTTCAAGAACTGGCTTTAAATAATGGTTTTAATGATATACTACAAGCCTCCACGTACCGCTGTCGTACGGATCGGGAACACAAGATCCTAATTATAGCACACACAGGGACATTTAAATAGTCATTCTTCCTCAACTCCACATGCGTGAATAGAACGGGAAGAATCTCTAACAACTAGTATCTTCTGTTGCCACTTAACAAAGATTTACAGAGCGTGGATGTTGATGTAGATGTAGATGTAGCTCTGGACCCAGCAGCTGGCCAGCTGCTCGCTGCCGCTGAGTCCACGGGCGAGGGGTGGGGGGGGGGGCATAGTTGCACAGCCACACAGCGCCCTTACTGAATATCTCCCGGCGCTTCTTACGCAGATCCAATTAAAAGGTCCATTCAGATTCTACTAGTCTACCAATTACAGCCTGCACCAAATCGCGGTCCCTCTCGAATAACTATGCAGAACCGCCGTCGCTTCGCGCCTTAAATGGATTCGTCCACGAGGTTCTCCCTCTAATTTTCCGCCTTGCTTCTGGCGCTTCTGTTATTGATCAGTGTTATGAGGCAGGAAGCCCATAGGAATTTAAAATCTAGAATATGGCAGCAGTCAGAAACCGCAGAATAATAAATACAATGGGAAGCATACAGCCAACCAGTTACACGTCAAAAGTTTATTAAATAGCTAAAAATACGATTTATTTCAGTCCGTACGGGGAATTCATACGCCCAGCAAAAATAAATAAAAACAGTGAAGTATGAAATATAATTATGTGTTACATATTCCGTGAAAAAAGAAACGAAGTCATTCGTCTTAGTCAACAGTAAAATGATCCATGTAAACGCAATGGCATAGCCGTAAGGCTTATTCAGCAGTAAAAATGATCCATGTTATCTCTAAGGCAGACTTGTATCACACACACAAACAGACAACTAACAGGAAAGAAGGAACAAGCTAGCGGGAAACTTACACTCTGGTGGAGCTCACACAAGAAGCCGTGCAACCACAAAAGACAACTGACATCTTAATAAAATAACATTACAGAAACAGTAACATAACAAAAATATAAAAAAGTATATAAAGCTATGCAAATGGTGAACAAAACTACAACATATATTAAAGTAGGATAAAGACTGATTACGTCTTTGAGAAAAATAACATCTGGAAACAGCGCGGAAAATCCGACACAGCTGCTATGTCCTTTTAAGAAAGCCACCGAAAATGTTTTTGTTTTTAAGCTTTAATTGATCATTAAGACTGTAATTGCAATTGTACTAAAAATTTGAAATTTGTCCATAAGGTCCAGTCCAAAACCCTTCTCGTCCCTGTGCAACATAATCGTGTCTTCCAGTTTAATAGGGGAGTGTGCACAGTGTATGAGATGCTCGGTATAAGTACGTTACCGCCTCCTTTACCCAATAAATGTTCTTTGAATCTAAATTTTACTGCACTTCCTGTCTGCCTTATGCAGAAACAGAGGCAATCATTGCACCTTATTTTGTAGACTCCGGAATCAGAAAATGGTTCGTTATCCTTGTTAGTTGAAAACTAAACTTTAAAGCCATATTTCTTAGCAAGAAGGCTACTTATCTCATCTGAAATGTTTCCTAGAAGTGGTGAGCAAAAGAAATTCTCTTGCTGTTTACCTTCATTTTCCACTTTGTACTCTCCTAGAGTGGATTATTTTTTATCAATTTTGATATCGAATATTTGAACTGCATATGATGCTTCGTAGGCGTCATTGCTGGCTATAGTTTTAATGAAATTTATCTTTTCCCGAAAATTCTTCAGGGATAACGGAGTAACCAAAGCAGGATGAATGTTAGAATGGATAAAGGCCAGTTCGTATGCTTGACAGTGAGCCGAATCAACCGGGATAAAGCTGTCTGAAAATTTTGCCTACGAAAGATTCTGAAGTAAATTTTATGGTTTTTTATAGCCAAACTAACTAAAAGAGAATTCAAGGTGAGACGTCAGTGTGTAACAAACACAGATTATCGTCGAGTTTCACATTTCGTCTACATCTGGTTCACTATGCTCGCATTAGTGGGGAGGATAGTTTCTTGAGATAATTTTTATTTCCAGATACGATTACATTTATATTTTTATATTATCGTTTTCAACAGTATCGAACAGTCATCTTCTGATCGATGTGCAGCACAGCAGTTTTAGCACTGTTGAGCTTCGTGGTTAGTCACTAAGTCAGCCTTCGGTAACATTAAAACTGCTGTGGTGGACATTGCTGTAAAGATAATTGTTCGATACCGTTGACGCCCATAATGTAAAAATGTCAGTGTGGTTGTAAATAAATTTAACAAATATAGCAACCACGGAAGACACCACATGATAAAGAAGATGTCGTATTTCGTAAATACTTTCTTGGATTGGATTGGATTTGGATTGTTTGAGGGAAGAGACCAAACTGCGAAGTCATCGGTCTCATCGGATTAGGGAAGAACGGGGAAGGAAGTCGGACGTGCCCTTTCAAAGGAACCATCCCGGAATTTGCCAGGAACGATTTAGGGAAATCACGGCAAACCTAAATCAAGATGGCCGGACGCGGGATTGAACCGTCGTCCTCCCGAATACTAGTCCAGTGTGCTAACTACTGCGCCACCTCGCTTGGTAAAATACTTCCTTGTTCCGTAACTTTGCAGAAAGGTTTGCACATATTTATAAGAAAACTAGGGAGTGAGGTGTCAGAAAAGTCAGACTGTTAGACTTCATGAGCAACAGCAACAGCAGCGGCACCTGCAGCAGCAGCATGAGCTGCGAGCCGTGACAAGCCGCTTTACGCCATAAAGCCGCATTAGCAGGGTGTGGGATTTTGGGTGGGGGGAGGGGGGCTCAACGGGTGAGGATGCTAGTGGGCAGATCAGTCAGCCAAGAGATACTGCATCGAATCCGACCCAAAAACAATTTCTGAGTACTAGACCAAAATGATCGCTTGGTTTCAAGGATATGTTCTGTAGCAACAAGGATCGTCAGTTTCGTAATGAAGGGGTGTTGTGTGTAGGAATTGAAGACAAAGATTAAGGCAGTAAAGCGGTTTAGTGACCAGGGTCAAGTGCACGTAGGTTGCCACATCTGCTCAGATTTGAAAAGATGGTACAGCATAGACTATCATGGAAAGTTATACCAAACTATCCTAGGGACTGAAGACAACAGCAACAAACAGTCACAGAATCAGTAAATACATTTAATGAAACGGAAGATGTAATTTACTTATACAATGCCCGAGACAGAATGACAATGTACATCTCATATTATCGAACTACCAGTTTTTCTTATGCTCTCGAAACGAGTTCTGAAAAAAGGTTGATGGTTACTTTGCCGTGTCCTGTTTAAAAACAAATACAGTAATTTAAGACACAACTTCTGTGCTGCAGATAGTAATGAAAACAATTTAACAGTACCAAAAACTTTCATAGGCTTCGTAGACCTACGGAATAATCTCGGTAACGTGAACAGAGTGACTTGTTCAAACTTTTGAGAAAATGTCAGTGATGCACACAAACAGATGGGCTATTTAAAAGGACTACAAATAAGTTTGTGACGAAGAAAACAGAACTAATAAGGAAGAAAAATTTTGTATTTGTGCTAGTGCTCTGTACCACCCATGCTTGAGGATGAGGCTCAAGAGGGTCAGTCCTTCCCTCCATCCCTGCACAGACAGCATGTGTGTGTGTGTAGTTCACTTGTTTGATACACATACATGTCTGTGATTCGTCGTATCTGCTGCTGTAAAGGATCTAGCAGCCTAGAACGAGGAGGTCAACTGATGAACACTTTCAAATGTGTGTAGTCGTTTTAACAGCTATCTGAATGGTAAATTTCTCAAGTTCATTTCTGTCAAGGCTGAGAAACCGTGTCTTCTACGTGGGGATGACAATGTGAGGGCAGTAGGAATATTGGGTAAAAACAGCAAGAAAGATTCTAAAGACCCGCAATCAAACCATATAAATTGGAAATGACTGACGTTAAACATTGCTGTTCTGATGGAACCGCTGTCTAGAATATCGTCGTAGCTGTCAGTCATTACAATTCTTCTTCATTTCCTTAGAATTTCAAACGTCTGTTCACCACCTCGGAATTCTACCTTCCTAGCACTGACTGTGTCACAGACTCTTCCCACTTCTGTAGGAGTGTGATAGGATGACACTTGATAATTGTGAGGAGCCGTACCAGAAAATATAACTCTTAGACCATTCAGGGGCAGCGGTATAGGGATTGATGTAGGCCGGAAATAGCATACTTTGTCTAAGTGATTGAAACCGAAAATGGCACGCTCCTTAGAAAGAAGAATATAAGTGTGCCTGCAAGCATTAGAGAACAGTTTTGCGATAATATTGTGGTTGTAAAAATCTGTGATCAAGTTGACTGTCAGAAGAAGTTAGAGAAGGGACGATCTGTAATGTAAAGGAAAGAGTTGTGTGGATCATTTAACTATTATCTACGCAGTAAAGTCTCCATGTTCGAAACTGCGATATATGAGAAACACTGGAGAAAATCGGCAAGGAAACCATTTCGAGGAAGCATAAACATCCTGTGGTTACACCAGGAATTAGTCGACGTTTGAATTGGATTTTCTAATGGAAGAGCTGCCTGGAATATTGCAGACGACTGGAATACTGTAGACAACTCTTTTGGATTTGGACATAAGGCAATATTTTGTCAGAATTTTTAATAAAATGGAGATGTGTGACTACTTAATAACAGACGACAACTTCTCCATGGAAGGAGACCGTCAGGGAATTATCAATGTGATTGTGGACAGCGATAAAAGAGTTGGAATACACTGCTTAACGTGGATGGTCTCGTAGAGTAAAGAGACATATCTCAAATCACAGGGCTATGAGTAAACAAAGTTATCAGTAACCACATTATAGATTTTATAAAGTGTCCAGACGCGCTACTAGAAGGAACATAGTTAAGGAGCATGGCATTACCAGGCTGTTGGCTACAATATACAACTACAGAATGGATCGTGTGTTCGACCCTGTGAAAACTGTTTAAGGGTACTAGACTCTAACAAACACTATTTATACCGTGCCCACTGTACTGTGGGCCAATCCCATCCATGTGGTGTCACCTACCTAATAACAGAACAGGTACTGTGTGGTGTTTGAACAACATTCTGCGGTTTGTCTTCTGGGGTGATAAGAATACCCATAAACTGACTTACGTACAGGTAAGTCTGCCAGACTCTCAAGAGTGGGAAAAGCTTATAAGTTATGTTCTGTATACATACAGTTTTAACTGTCTACCTTAAGCTATGTGGAGATTCTTAACATCGACTGTAACAAATATAAGTGTTGTACAGGAGTATTATACAATACTGAAGTAGGTGAAACATATTTTTCACTAACTAGGACATTGTTCGCCACAATACCATCACATATAGCTATTGATGAATTGGGTCTGGTTCCCACGAACAGATGTTAACAAAAAGAACCCATGTGTCGAACAGACTTAAACCATTCTCCATTAAGGAAATTACTTACCTAAGTGCAGTTAATGTGTTATGACCATGAAAAAGAAAACGAAATGGAGGACATCGAAGTTGAGAAACAGAAACTGGAATGATAATACGTCTCAATGTCGCAGGCGTTACGTCGTTTGTTTGGGTAACCGAGAATGAGGCCCGAATAATGCAATCATTGTAGAATATAGCTATATTAGATGGAATGCTATTCGCTAAAGCAGCGCTGCCGACTTATTGGGAGATTTCAGAAACAATATTACACACTATTACAGATACAGAGTAGCTAAACTTGAGGAAGACTAAAAGAGAATTTGAAGCTGGACAAAGACGTCTTCGAATTTGTTAGAAGAGTCGAACTGCACCCCATTCTTACTAATATCGTTTAAATTGCCATTCTAGGAATACACTTATATAACAATTAATATTATCTGTTAAGGCTCGAAATTCTGTAAGGTTTACTTTGCTGGTCCCGAAAAATTGTCTTTCACTTCCACATGATGGTATATGATCAAAATGCGAATTTTACATTATATACAGGGTGTTACAAAAAGGTACGGCCAAACTTTCAGGAAACAATCCTCACACACAAATAAAGAAAAGATGTTATGTGGACACGTGTCCGGAATCGCTTAATTTCCATGTTAGAGCTCATTTTAGTTTCGTCCACCTACGCTCAATGGAGCACGTTATCATGATTTCATACGGGATACTCTACCTGTGCTGCTAGAACATGTGCCTTTACAAGTACGACACAACATGTGGTTCATGCACGATGGAGCTCCTGCACATTTCAGTCGATGTGTTCGTACGCTTCCCAACAACAGATTCGGTGACCGATGGATTGGTAGAAGCGGACCAATTCCATGGCCTCCACGCTCTCCTGACCTCAACCCTCTTGACTTTCATTTATGGGGGCATTTGAAAGCTCTTGTCTACGCAACCCGGTACCAAATGTAGAGACTCTTCGTGCTCGTATTATGGACGGCTGTGATGCAATACGCCATTATCCAGGGCTGCATCAGCGCATCAGGGATTCCATGCGACGGAGGGTGGATGCATGTATCCTCGCTAACGGAGGACATTTTGAACATTTTCTGCAACAAAGTTTTTGAAGTCACGCTGGTACGTTCTGTTGCTGTGTGTTTCCATTCCATGACTAATATGATTTGAAGAGAAGTAATAAAATGAGCTCTAACAAGGAAAGTAAGCGTTTCCTGACATATGTCCATATAACATATTTTCTTTCGTTGTGTGTGAGGAATGTTTCCTGAAAGTTTGGCCGTACCTTTTTGTAACACCATATATATATATATATATATATATATATATATATATATATATATATATATATATATATGTGTGTGTGTGTGTGTGTGTGTGTGTGTGTGTGTGTGTGTGTGTGTGTGTGTATTTCTGCGTTCCAAATAACCTATACGCTCTGAAAAATAACGATATATATTAAATTTAAAAGATAGATATGAAATGGCGATTTATGAGATATGAAATATAATGAGTCGCTTTCTTATATTTTGATACATTTATTGTACCATTAACCAGTTTCCAAACCACTGCAGGCCCACCATCGGAAGAAGGTTTTACAGGTACATTACCTGTACCATGTGCAGCTGAACGCTAGGATCATGGTGCTAGTGAAAGTAACAGCAAATTGGCTAAAGAAATGTTTATAAGACAAAAATATTGTTGTGTTTTATGTTACTTACATTGCACGGTCTCCTCCTGCAGACTACAAATTCAGGTTCCAAACACGTTGTCTCCTCCTGCAGACTACAAATTCAGGTTCCAAACACGTTTTGCCAGTTGATATACATACATATGGTATTTAGCTGAGCTTGGTTTCACAGTAAACGGACATTGAATGAAAGTACAAAGAACATATTCAATATATCACACTTTGCCACATCGCGATCTTTGACATGAGATGCATTACATCACAAAATAAATACTTACAAGCATAGTTAATGGATGGACATCAACATTGCAACTACAGGTGTGGTCACACGTTGTAAATACAGTATGAATGAGTCAAAAGTTACACAAAACATGAACAAATAGAGTGAAATATTTACAAAAGTTACACTGAAGGTAAAAAAATAAAGTGAAACATTTACAACATATTGAAAGAGTGAAAAATGTAGCATCTCTAAGAGGTGAACGCATAAGAATGTCCAGGTCTGTGAAGCCTTGGAGGGACTCTTCGTAACGAGATTAGTTAAAAGATAAGGTGGGGTTATGACTGACCAGAAACATTCCTGCAGCTGGGTTACTCCTTTCTTCAGTTTCACAGATAAACGAGACTTTACCCGCAAAACTGCCTGACGTATTCACCATTAGCATTACATTTCGCAACTGAGGACAGTTGTTTCAGTTAAGGCTTTATTAAATTATTTGGCGACAGAAAGAAAGGCTACTGAAGTAACTGCGATGCTGCAATTTAATTAAAATTTGTAGATTGCAATTGAGAGCAATGGTGTAAGGGAGACAGCCTTCACAATGTGAGAATAGCCCAGAAACCACAGTTTGCGGAATACCTCTTGCACAAATACGTTATCCACGGAAAACAAAGACATGAATTAGATACGGAAATAATAATGTGAGTTCGGCTATCTTATCGGAAAAATACAGTATTCAAAGAGAACCAATCAGTGCAAGATACACTCATAATTAATGAGCCATGAGATAGACTGAGGCGACGAAACGATGGCTCGAGCGCTTCGGTACGTTGCTTATCACAGTCGGTGGACTGCTCTCAGCTCCAGAACTGTACGTTATGTCATCACTGTAATCGCGATTCTAGCATGCCTCTTCTAAAAATGCAACCGGATTCTAATCGTACGTTTACTGGACGCGTCTGGATTCACAGTAATGAAATCTAGAATATGTTGCGACTGAGGTGGCGGCTGACTTGCACGCCAGTCTTCTGATGTACCGTAATCGATCACCCGCGTCTAGTGTGTGCTCCAGAGTGGGCTCGGAGCATGCTTTTCTGATTTTGTCAGCTCAGAGGCGACACAGTACATGAGTACTCCGGAGAAAAAGTAGTTCTATATTGCCAAGTCGACTAGCTAAGTAGCGTTGTCCCTTCTGCGGCGTATCAGACGAAGATGTGAACCTTGGTGCCTTATGTTCGACTTACTAAAGAGGCGCCAAAGCAACACTCCAAAGAAAAACGTCTCCATACAGGGATGTGTATCTGTGAAATAAGTTTGAACGTATTAGCTAAAGTTTACCTTTCCAACAGACCTGCCTTTTTGGGTCTATTGTACTGATTTCGCTTCTAGAAAACTGAAAATTACGCAGACCCTATGTTCTGGTAGACGCTGTTCGCTTCACACTCACTGGGAAAATTACTTACAACGGTGGAAACTGCCTATCAAATTAATCAGATCATTCATTACTCCTGTAGTCTATTGGTGATCACAATCATCTGATTCGTCATGTCTCTTGCAGTACGAATCTGTACCTGGATTTTAAATCACTTAAATATTTCGTACCCTGTCTTTGTAAGGCTGAATATAATGCTCGCGGTGAGACTCCTCAACGTGAGTGCACGTGTGCGTTGGAAAAATCATTTCTAAGTTACTAGCGTATGTGACAAAGCTTTCCTTAGTGGAGAAATGGTAATACAAAATAATGAATAGGAAAACAAACAAAGTGACGTTACATGAATAACAGAATAATAAATCATGCAGGGGGATGAATATGTCTTATTATTGTCTTTTTATGCTACCAGGATATCTTGGAATTACTGGAGAAAAAATTCTCTGTTTATTCGCTTTATTTGTTAATTATTTTAGGACATTGTCTCAGCAATGTATAACACAGAGAAGCTGTCGCTAATGTTGCCAACAGTCTGTTGAAATGGATTTCCTATTTTAGACAAAAGATTTTACAATTTATTTCAGCTTTCTGAGCTGACTTCCCTCCGTTATTAATCTTGACATTAATGCAGTTTGAAATGATTTTTTCTACGAGATACATAGGTAACAAGTTTGTCCATTTGTAGGGAATTCCGATTTTAGCCAGAAGATTTCACAATTTCTTTTGGTTTTATGAGCTGACTTGTTGCAGTCATTGATCTTTATATTAAACACTTTGGAATTAAACTTGATAGCGCACAGAAAATTTAAATCACAGCCACGATTCGTCGTCCACAATGGGCGCGGTGAATAGGTATGAATATTGTAAAACAATAAATAGAACAGCTGTCCTAAATGGCGGACTTTTCCAGTTACCATTAACTCGTCAGTATAACTGACACTTGCACGAATCTGCCGTGTTCTAAAACCCTGTGAACTTTGGCGAGAGCTCCGGATACACCAAATGGAAAACATTTTGAATAATTCGATACAAATGAGCTACGGAAATGTTCTAGGAACAGATGTTTAGTGTTCATTAAGAGTAAACTTCAAGCAAATCAATTTTTGAAAAATATTCCACGCCTTCTAATTTTTTCAGTAATACTTCCGCGGGAGGAGCTGGTTTCACATAGTTGGTGACTAGATATTTGTAGTTAAATTGAAACCTTCATACAATCGGAGACAAATTTTGGTTTTGGGAATTATTACTAATGGTTCAGCCCAGCCTCTGTATTCTATTGGTTGTATAATACCTTAATTTTATAGTACCTAATTCCTATTTGACATCTATTAGAATGCGAATAGAATGAATAGTGCCTTGTAGAAATATGACACTGTATTTTATCTAGTGCTATGTAGGCTTCAAAATTATTTATACAGCCTAATGTAGGGTAAGATATCGGTGCACAAATAAAAAGACTTCATGGAAAGCACCAACGCCATCGACACCAACGGCTCTGTTCAATTAAGATCCGAAGAAGAGCAGATGCAACTTAACTGGAGATGTTCTTAGCCAGTAAATGTTATACCATGTAGAACAGAATCGTTCTTTTCACTTATTTGTAAGAGACGTTTTGCTACAACTGGTCTTTTATGAGAATCCTCTGATTTGTCTTATGTGACAGGTCGTCGGTGTGTCGATAACAACAGCGGACAGAGTGAGAGAAAAAGATGGGGGAATTGATGAGAGAGAGACTGTAATTTCTATTTGATCTTCTGTTGTCAGATCTGTAACGATAGATGTGGCTTTCACGCCTACAGGTGACACGTAGCATGTCGCACTACGAGCTAGTTCGTGCAAAGGGAACGAGAAAGAACGGGCTGGTCTTTACCGTGTTACGGCACATTAATTTTGCAGAGACAAACGATCCCACGCCGTCCAGACTCTCATGCGTGCTTATATTGCACCCTTTGATGTTGACGTTGTGAGCTGCTGCCGTAAACAGAGGGCCAAGCCGGAAAACGCCCTGTTTTTTCCGCCGCCAGCAGCCACGAAAAGACAACGGAAATTCGAGGGAGCACGCCCTGCGGACCTCGAGCCAATAATTTGAAATAAACACACACATTTCGTTTTCACACCTTCAACTATTAAGGTTTCGTTGTTTGCGTGATCACAGGTATTTTTTTAAATATTACATACTGGTCCATCTTTCATGTGTTTTACACTCGTGAGAATGTCCAGACCGACATCTAAGTATTTCTTACGAAAAAAGAGAAAAACATCAATTACTATTGGTTATAATTTACCTGTTGCTAAAATTGGTGTTTCTTTAAAATGTTTATATGTACACTGGTATCCAAATTAAAGTAACAAACTGCAAGTTCCGCGTCCTGTATCTAATTCACTAGATAACCATGTTGTTGTTATGCTCTTCAGTCCTGAGACTGGTTTGATGCAGCTCTCCGTGCTACTCTATCCTGTGCAAGCTTCTTCATCTCCCAGTACTTACTGCAACCTACATCCTTCTGAATCTGCTTAGTGTATTCATCTCTTGGTCTCCCTCTACAATTTTCACCCTCCACACTGCCCTCCAATGCTAAATTTGTGATCCCCTGATGCCTCAGAACATGTGCTACCAACCGATCCCTTCTTCCAGTCAAGTTGTGCCACAAACTCCTCTTCTCCCCACTTCTATTCAATACCTCCTCATTAGTTATGTAATCTACCCATCTAATCTTCAGCATTCTTCTGTAGCACCACATTCCAAAAGCTTCTATTCTCTTCTTGTCCAAACTATTTATCGTCCATGTTTCACTTCCATACATGGCTATACTCCATACAAATACTTTCAGAAATGACTTCCTGACACTTAAATCTACACTCGATGTTAACAAATTTCTCTTCTTCAGAAACGTTTTCCTTTCCATTGCCAATCTACATTTTGTATCCTCTCTACTTCGACCATCATCAGTTATTTTTCTCCCCAAATAGCAAAACTCATTTTCTACTTTAAGTGTCTCATTTCCTAATCTAATTCCCTCAGCAACACCAGACCTAATTCGACTACATTCCATTATCCTTGTTTTGCTTTTGTTGATGTTCATCTTATATCCTCCTTTCAAGACATAGTCCATTACGTTCAATTGCTCTTCTGTCTCTGACAGAATTACAATGTCATCGGCGAACCTCAAAGTTTTTATTTCTTCTCCATGGATTTTAAGGCCTACTCCGAACTTTTCTTTTGTTTCCTTTACTGCTTGCTCAATATACAGATCGAATAACATCGGAGAGAGGCTACAAACCTGTCTCACTCCCTTCCCAACCACTGTTTCCCTTTCATGTCCCTCGACTCTTATAACTGCCATCTGGTTTCTGTACAAATTGTAAATAGTCTTTCGCTCCCTGTATTTTACCCCTGCCACCTTTACAATTTGAAAGAGAGTATTCCAGTCAACATTGTCAAAAACTTTCTCTAAGTCTACAAATGCTAGTAACGTAGGTTTTCCTTTCCTTAATCTGACTTCTAAGATAAGTCGTAAGGTCAGTATTGCCTCAAGTGTTCCAACATTTCTACGGAATCCAAACTGATCTTCCCCGAGGTTGGCTTCTACCAGTTTTTCCATTCGTCTGTAAAGAATTCGCGTTAGTATTTTGCAGCTGTGACTTATTGAACAGATAGTTCGGTAATTTTCGCATCTATCAACACCTGCTTTTTTTGGGATCGGAATTATTATATTCTTCTTGAAGTCTGAGGGAATTTCACCTGTCTCACACATCTTGCTCACCAGATGGTAGAGTTTTGTCAGGACTGGCTCTCCCAAGGCCGTCAGTAGTTCTAATGAATGTTGTCTACTCCCGGGGCCTTGTTTTGACTCAGGTCTTTCAGTGTTCTGTAAAACTTTTCAGGCAGTATCGTATCTCCCATTTCATCTTCATCTACATCCTCTTCCATTTATATAATATTGTCCTCAAGCACATCACCCTTGTATAGACCCTCTATATACTCCTTCCACCTTTCTGCTTTCCCTTCTTTGCTTGGAACTGGGTTTCCATCTGAGCTCTTGATATTCATACAAGTGGCTCTATTTTCTCCAAAGGTCTCTTTAATTTTCCTGTAGCCAGTATCTATCTTGCCACTAGTCAGATAAGCCTCTACATCCCTACATTTGTCCTCTAGCCATCCCTGCTTAGCTATTTTGCACTTCCTGTCGATCTCATTTTTGAGACGTTTGTATTCCTTTCTGTCTGCTTCATTTACTAAATTTTTATATTTTCTCCTTTCATCAATTAAATTCAATATTTCTTCTGTTACCCAAGAATTTCTACTAGCCCTCGTCTTTTTACCTACTTGATCCTCTGCTGCCTTCACTACTCCATCCCTCAGAGCTACCCATTCTTCTTCCACTGTATTTCTTTCCCGCATTCCTGTCAATTGTTCCCTTATGTTCTCCCTGAAACTCTGTACAACCTCTGGTTTAGTCAGTTTATCCGGGTCCCATCTCCTTAAATTCCCACCTTTTTGCAGTTTCTTCAGTTTTAATCTACAGTTCAAAACCAATAGATTGTGGTCAGAGTCCACATCTGCCCCTGGAAATGTCTTACAATTTCAAACCTGGTTCCTAAATCTCTCTCTTACCGTTATATAATCTATCTGATACTTACTAGTATCTCCAGGATTCTTCCATGTGTACAACCTTCTTTTATGATTCTTGAACCAAGTGTTAACTATGATTAACTTATACCAGACGGCTTCCTCTTTCATTTCTTAACCCCAATCCATATTCACCTATTATGTTTCCTTCTCTCCCTTTTCCTAGTCTCGAATTCCAGTCACCCATGACTATTAAATTTTCGTCTCCCTTCACTACCTGAATAATTTCTTTTATCTCATCATACATTTCATCAATTTCTTCATCCTCTGCAGATCTAGTTGGCATATAAACTTGTACTACTGTAGTAGGCATGGGCTTCGTGTCTATCGTAGCCACAATAATGCGTTCACTATGCTGTTTGTAGTAGCTTACCTGCAAACCTATTTTTATATTCATTATTAATCCTACTCCTGAATTACCCCTATTTGATTTTGTATTTATAACCCTGTATTCACCTGACATGAAGTCTTGTTCCCCCTGCCACCGAACTTCACTAATTCCCACTATATCTAACTTTAACCTATCCATTTCCCTTTTTAAATTTTCTAACCTACCTGCCCGATTAAGGGATCTGACATTCCACGCTCCGATCCATAGAACGCCAGTTTTCTTTCCCCTGATAACGACGTCCTCCTGAGTAGTCCCCGCCCGGAGATCCGAATGAGGGACTATTTTACCTCCGGAATATTTTACCCAAGAGGACGCCATCATCATTTAACCATACAGTAAAGCTGCATGCCCTCGGGAAAGATTACGGATGTAGTTTCCCCTTTCTTTCAGCCGTTCGCAGTACCGGCACAACAAGGCCGTTTTGGTTAGTGTTACAAGGCCAGATCAGTCAATCATCCAGACTGTTGCCCCTGCAACTACTGAAAAGGCTGCTACCCCTCTTCAGGAACCACACGTTTGTCTGGCCTCTCAGCAGATACCCCTCCGTTGTGGTTGCACCTACGGTACGGCCATCTGTATCGCTGAGGCACGCAAGCCTCTCCACCAACGGCAAGGTCCATGGTTCAAGGGGGGGATATAACCATATGAACTGTCAATACATGTCGTTACGATCGTGCTCTGCATGGAAGATGGCATTCCGATCAACGGACAGTCACGCCGGCAATGACGTCAGGGCACCTATCAAATGGGGTAGTGTCCGCGGGGTAGTCCCACATCCACAGTCGCTGTGTTCACAGTCAGAGACGATGCAGTATGGCACAGAGAAGACGCCTACAGTCTCTCTTTTGTAGAGGGCCACAGGAAGAATGGAAGCAAGAGAGTCGCAAACTGATGTGGTTCGATGGCTTAATGTGAATCGTTCCGTTGTTTCTCAGATGAGGCGACATTTTATAGAGACCGGAACTGTATTCCGGAGACGAGGCCAGGGCCGACCACGTGTGACATCAGGAAGAGTGGACCGTTATTTGGCCGTCAGGGCACGACGGTGCCGCCTCAGCACTGCACTGCGGCTGGCGTCTGACCACGCAGCAACCCCTCAACGCGTTGTATTGAGGCAAGCGGTGTACAGAAGCCTTCTGAAAAGAAATTGTGAAATCTTCTGGCTAAAATCGGAATTCCCTACAAATGGACAAACTTGTTACCTATGTATCTCGTAGAAAAAATCATTTCAAACTGCATTAATGTCAAGATTAATAACGGAGGGAAGTCAGCTCAGAAAGCTGAAATAAATTGTAAAATCTTTTGTCTAAAATTGGAAATCCATTTAAACAGATTGTTGGCAACATTAGCGACAGCTTCTCTGTGTTATACATTGCTGAGACAATGTCCTAAAATAATTAACAAATAAAGCGAATAAACAGAGAATTTTTTCTCCAGTAATTCCAAGATATCCTGGTAGCATAAAAAGACAATAATAAGACATATTCATCCTCCTGCATGATTTATTATTCTGTTATTCATGTAACGTCACTTTGTTTGTTTACTTGCAACTGTTTTCCTATTCATTATTTTGTATTACCATTTCTCCACTGAGGAAAGCTTTGTCATATACGCTAGTAACTTAGAAATGATTTTTCCAACACACACGTGCACTCACGTTGAGGAGTCTCACCGCGAGCATTATATTCAGCCTTACAAAGACAGGGTACGAAATATTTAAGTGATTTAAAATCCAGGTACAGATTCGTACTGCAAGAGACATGACGAATCAGATGATTGTGATCACCAATAGACTACAGGAGTAATGAATGATCTGATTAATTTGATAGGCAGTTTCCACCGTTGTAAGTAATTTTCCCAGTGAGTGTGAAGCGAACAGCGTCTACCAGAACAGAGGGTCTGCGTAATTTTCAGTTTTCTAGAAGCGAAATCAGTACAACAGACCCAAAAAAGGCAGGTCTGTTGGAAAGGTAAACTTTAGCTAATACGTTCAAACTTATTTCACAGATACACATCCCTGTATGGAGACGTTTTTCTTTGGAGTGTTGCTTTGGCGCCTCTTTAGTAAGTCGAACATAAGGCACCTAGGTTGGGAACGTGCTGTCTGGCGTGTCTTTACAGATGGGATCGCTTAGAGTGGAGACGTCAAAGTGCCACCTGGACGTTCGAGCGGTAGGCCAATGTTCTTTTCAGAGATGAGTCCAGATTTGGTATGGAGAGTGATTCTCGACTGATTCGCATTTCGAGGGCACGTGGAACACGATTCGGGACCCAAACCAATGTCGAAAGAGACCGATATCGATGGGGATCCCTAATAATGTGGGCGGGGATTATGTTAACTACTCGAACACCTCTTCACGATTTAACTGCTGTCAGGTATTGATGTTTAGTTGGAAACGGAAGATGTTCCACACACGGCATGGTCTGCTCGCTCTCCCGATTTGAATCCAATAGAGCATGTCCGGGATGCACTGGGAAGAGGGGTCGCATCACGTCAGCATCCACCAACCATTCTCCAAGACTTGTGAGCAGTTCTGTAGAATAATGGGCGTTGTTGCCCCAAATGGGATTCATGACTCAATTCACAGCATGTCTCGTCGTTGTCAGGCTTGTATTGGTACCAGAGGTGGTCACGCCATATACTGAGCACATTTATCATTGTCAGAACGTGTGTGCAAATCCGTTAAGTTGGGAAAAAAAACCAAGAACATTTTTTGTCTACCGTTATGCATGTTGCAGTTGATTACGTTCTGTATTCTTTACATTGTTTCTGCTTTACTATCACCTGCTTATACTGTTTTGTGGCAAAATAAACGCAACGTTGCAAAATTTCTGTTTTTTGCTTTAATTTAGACACCATCGTATAACAAGGAAAATTTCGTCTTAACGTTTTGAGTAATTTAAAACCTGTTTCACTACATGTAACAAGATAGCTAGTAGTAAATGCAATTTCTATTTTTCATCCCGCGATATCTGCAAGTAGCTGGCAGTGCAAATGTACGATGCAGACGCAGCATGTCTGTGCTCCAAACCTTGAGGTATTAATTTCTTCAAACATGACATTTTTTTATGCAAAAATCTTAACGTTCGACATCTGCGCCTACTTTTTGAGCATGTCCGTTATCGACTGTCAATGATCTTGGGCTATGCTGCCGCCTCTGTAGGAGGCGATAGAGTCGTGACTCTGCGAAATAAACGTGCACACACGGCCCAGCTATGGGCTGTAAGACCCGTCTGCGAGCAGTGGTCTACGTGATGCCGGACGAGTAGCGTCTCTACCGGTGAGTCTGTTGTTGTTGATGCTGCTGTTGTTATCGTGGTTTTAGGGAAGACTCTGCGGGGGTTGTGCGGTAGCGCATTTGCAGATGGATGCATGGTATCCTTTCTTGGCCCTCGTAGTGGAACTAGCAGTGGAGTAACCGTGATAGCCATAGTGAACAGTTGCCGGATACGGCCTGTTAATAGAGATGCTGCATATCGGCGACCAGAAAAACCAGACGGAGTTGTCAGCCACCTCCCGTATAAGTCGCTTACTGTGAATACTTCCCGAAATATATTTGCTGATGGAGGACAAAGCATCACGTGCTCTGAATGGTCGGGTGTGTGTCTGGACCTAAAGCTTTTGTTGGTTTAAGAATTGGTTGTTTTAGGAAGAGAAGTTAAACTGTTTGAAATTCGTCATATGTTCGTTGACACAAAACCATTTAAACGTTCTTATTGTGTGGGCCCACTTATTTTAGTGCCGTTAACTTTCTGTGATTCTTTTAAATGTTTAAAGCGAATTATGAAAGATTACGGCTAGCTTGTACAGCCTTGTCGCTCTCTCTCTCAGCTGGTTATACTGAGCCGAAATTGAGTTTACACAAGTTGCAAGCATTAAATTCTAGCTCAAAACAGTCTTCCCTGTTAAAAATTTTCTTTGGCTCTCCTGGCCGTAACCCTATTAGTGAACATTAAGTTTTACTACTGATTCTTAAACTCATCCAACTTAAATTTAATTTTCACCACAAGACTGGCTGCGTAAGTTTCAAGCGGGTTTTGTTTACTGATTATTTTCCAACGTACGTTTTGTAATTTTGTAAATATAT
Source organism: Schistocerca cancellata (assembly GCF_023864275.1). Taxonomy (NCBI): domain Eukaryota; kingdom Metazoa; phylum Arthropoda; class Insecta; order Orthoptera; family Acrididae; genus Schistocerca; species Schistocerca cancellata. The sequence goes on from NC_064627.1 coordinate 441,442,681, forward strand.
GTATGTTTCAGATTTTGCCTGTGCCCAACATGCTTTAATGTACTCTGTGAAGACAGCTGTCACTAAGGCTGTTCGTTTGGAGGCTATGACGTTAGTTGTGTGCTAACGTCACTCACTTGAAAATGCTTGTAAACTGTTCAGATTATTTGTTGATAATCTATTGTTGAATAAATGTATATAATTTATGTTTGCTTTTCTGCGTCCACGGTTCTTCCACGACAGACTTGAGTATGAATAAGTTCTTGTCCAGTAGTACTACCAAGAACTGCTCACTTTTGAGCTACAGATTTAGATTTTTTTATCATACACAGATCTGAAAAATATTGTAGTAACAAAAACTTGTCGTTGACTGTAGTAAAAAGTGTGCGAACGTAGCTTCCTTCTGACATAACGTTTTCATGAAACAGAAGGAAAACATTTCTGTCTTATCTCCTATGCACTGGGTGTTTTGACTTACCCGAGCTGCAAGGATTCAGGCAAGTTCAGGAAAACGAAAGATGAAAGCGACTATCTCCGCGGCCTCTGGCAGCGGCGTTTTCTTCAGGGACGGCCGATGCAATATTCTCAGTTTAATTTCGCGCATGCGTCAAAGCTTATTGCTTACCAGAGTCTCAAGAACACATTTTGCCAGCAGTGTGTTTTTCAAACTGTAGGATTCATTTTGCAGCAATCCTTCTCATATGAAAATGCATACAGAGGTCCTATTCATATTATACTGCCTTTCACGTCCAAGTTGTGAGCCTTCTGTACAAAATGGGAAAAGACAGTGATGTCTAAGACTCAGAGTGACCGCGGTAAGCAACTGTAGGGTATTGTTCTAAGGAACTTCAATATTCTGCAGTGATAATACCTGTTTTCTGCCTGGAACGGTATTCAGGTGAAATGTTACAAAACGAAGTGGGATTCATAGTTTTACAATTAGATATCCAGTTTGCCCAAAATAACTTTGCATTAAACCAGCAAGATCAAAGTTCTTATTACATTTTTCATTGTCATAGTCGGGCATAAAATATTTCACATACCTTAACTTGTGACACGAAGTTGCGCAACGTCTTGCGGTCTTTATACAATGTTGTGAAATTAGTTGAGGACTTGAAATGTAAACAAGATTGCCCCACGCTAGGCGCCAAAAATGTGTTGAAAATATTGAAAGTAACGGCAAAGGGAGAAAACAGGCACTTTTTTTTAGGGGCAAAGGGATAGCATTAGTGGGAACATCATAGAAAGTGAAACTATCTCTGCCTCCTTCCCCTGCCCTTCTTCAATGCCTATACATGACATTAATGAAATGCTATTTACATGCCAGTAACTGTATAGTATGTCATACAGAATAAGTGATTTTTAACGTTTTTGGCCTGTGTAAAGCATGTTTAATCCCCTAATGAACTATTTAACTTCTGTTATTAGTTTAATTAAAGTACAATTATTTTACATATTTTAGGCCTTTTTAATTAAAGTACAATTATTTTACATATTTTAGGCCTTCAATAATTGTACAGTATAACCATGCCCTCTGTCACATTGCATTTAGTATATATATTTGTTTCAACACAAGTACACCTGCTACTGTTTTATGTTCCTTCCTTTACCTTTCTGCACCCCTCCCCCTCTTTGCTCCCCACCCACTTTCATGAGCCATCGCTGATTTTACATCCGGAATAGGTGCTTATCCAGTAGTTCCACCTCTTATAATTGCCACTTCTCTTTTACAAACCTGTCACAGGGCGCTCGTTCGTCACCCACCCCCCCACCCCCCCGTCCATCCTCTCCACCCCTCTCCATCTTCTCCAGCATTTACCTGGTGTCTTCACCAACCATTTCGTAGCTGATTCCATGTCATCCAATCCTCCACCTCCCACTCTCCTCTTTTAACAGTTGTACTTTCATTTCATTGACAACTTTCTCGCCATCTCTATAGCACCATTCCCACGCGCTTTATTCCCGATTCCATAACCCCAGTCCCGTCCCCTGCCATACCTCACTTGCCACACTCCCTATATATTTATAAACATACGATCATTATATGAATTGTGAATTAAATACCTTCTAGTTTTACACGTTATATCTCTTCTACAACATATTGTTTAAAACGCATCATTTATTAATGGCAGACATTCATTATTTTGTGTACCATGTTAATGTATGACACATAGAACCGCTCTCTAATAGGATTCTACAAATGGTTGTGCTCTCTCACGGCTGTAATTGTTCTAGAGTGCACTGACGTATGGGTGTTTCTTATTTAAACCAGTATATGATGTAGGGTAATATTTTTGGAATGATGTCATATTTTCGTGATATTAGCATATTGTTTACACCTTGTATTTACAGATAAAACTGTTCTTCCCAAGATGAATTATTAGATGTATTCCATACGGAGGAAAAAATGATGAGAGATGGCACTAGATACTTACGTTGTGCGGTGTATTGAAGTCGCTGCTGCCATGTTAGATGCGCCAAAACATTAGGGGTTCCTGTTTACATGGAGATTGTTTACGATTTCTTCTTGTTCGCAACTTGTAAAGTGTGCGCCAGACAATTTTTTAAACAGAATGTATTATAGTGCTTACGCTAATAACATAACGCCAGGAAGGCATTTTCAAAGGGTTTTCTGGCCTTAAATACGCTTTTGATCCAGTAATACGAAGCATTTGGCCTTTTCGTTTATACATTTCAGATAACCAAGAAGAGCAGTGTTGTTATGTGTAGTGGATGCTTTCACTATCTCCTGAAATCCTCTTTTACTGTATCTGCGGCAATAACTGATGAAACTATAGCTCCAAAAACAATGTTTTTTTATCACTGGTGCTAATTCTTAGCTTTCAAATCATATGCACAACATGTTGAATGTCCCCGTATGCAAAACTTATCTATGTCATTTGTTAGCACATGAATGTGTACTATGAGTAAAGAAGTAAGCAAGACATGCTTTCATGATTTGTGGATGTCAACAAAGCGAAAGTTTCTTGAAATTCCGAAGGAACAGAGCTGCATGGAGGTGTACCTCCAAGCAGAACTGAGTTCTTGTTTTATTAGACTGTCGGTGTGTCAGTGTCATAGTCGCTTACACATCTCCTCACTTTGAAATTTTACCTGTATAGTGTCGTTCAGTGTGTAGCCAGTAGTGGCATAAAATGTTGAATTCAATCTTAAAATTACGTGCAAGCAATTGCAACTCAATAACTCTCTCCAGTAGGTGTTTATGATGGTAATAATAAGTATTTAAACTAATACCTCCCATATTAATCAGTGCTAAGGACCACGTTGTGAATAAAGGTATCGTCTCAGTAGCCTGTATTATGTAAAATAGATATTTTGCTTCAAAAGATCTGCAACTTATTTGTTTAATAACGACAGCCTAACCTCCGTAACATGTACATGTTTCTTAAACAGGTGTATCACATATATTTTAATAAAGTTTTAATTAATAGCATGTAGTTCCACACTTGGTTTTCACACTAAATTATAGCATCTTTTTAACAGCAGCCTAATTGCTTTATTTCCCAGAATATTCCTTACCAGGACCTCTCTGCGTTAGCTTTTCAGGAATAACCTGCTTGGTTGCGCTTTTCAGTTTCATTTTGAGGTCTTCATAGTATATAAGCCTACACCAGGCTTTGTGATAAACCCATAATACTAGGATGCCATACAACTACTGCTTTTATTTATTCATTCTTTCATCAAACAGGAGATCAAATTTGGTATCATGAACATAATTGTGCATAATAAGAAATATGTCTATAAGAAGGGTACACAGGAATTACGACCAAGGTCCATCAAAACTAAAAGCTAGTTCATAAAGCTATGTTGTAGAGCAGTGTTTTTCAACCTGTGAATAGCGACCCCCGAGGGAAGGGTGGAGGGCGGGGGGCGGTCGCAAAGTCTTGGTCGGTGATTCGCGGTCGCAGGGGAAAGAAGCTGCAGCATGCTCGATAACATAATATATGACGATCATCTGCTATGGTAGGAATCTTACAAGGAAGTGACGAGGTTTCGTGAAAGCACATTATAAAGTCGTTCACTTATTTGTCCCAATAAGTATGAAATTAATTTAAATCTGCTGAAAACTTCAAATAAACAAAGACTTGTGGTGGTGGGAAATGACACGATGTCTATAGAACTCTTCCGACATCTACAGTACGGAACTAGTGCGAAGACGGTAACTATGTCTCGCACAGACTACACTCACGAGTTCACCTCTAAGAGGTTTGTGGGAAGAGGGGAAGGACAACATTAACTTCCAGGTAGGAACTACGATGCGGAGGCAGCGCCTTGTGCAATACTGACAACTTAGTTTTAGTATCGATCATCTGGTCTGGTAAAAATATCACGCGGGGCTAGAATAATTCGTGAAAGGGCGCTTAAAAGATGCTCACACTGAAATGTGATACAATATGGTTGCAACAGTACACATACAGCTGTGCTTCAAACCAAACAACAGGACGCTAGGATTGGTAGCAACGAGCGAAGGCGTGGAGCACAGCAGTTTCTACCGAGCGAATCTAGGACGCTTGCCTTAAACTCACACTGCATTTGGCACACTGTGTTGAAGTTGTTTCTATTTCCGCAGCTCTGCGGCTTATCAGGATTCCCACAAAATCGTAGCTGCGTGTCGCCTGCCTCGTTTCTCATTTCCTTAGTGCTGTTAATTGTGATTGCAGTGAAGTGAACCATTTTTATTTTGAAATTGCCGTATAAAAAGTTGGAAAGTGTCTTCTAAAATGCTAGTCCAGTAATTTGCAATGAAATAAACCAAACATTCTGTCAGTTAATTAAATAGAAATGTCTTCTTTTGAAACTGGATGAAAGTAAATGAAGCAATCAGTCTACTGCATGCCTGAATACTAGGGGTTCCGTAATACAAAAACATAGTCTTAAGAAAAGTAAAAATTATTTTTTATTAAAATTACGTAATCTCTGTTTAACATTAATTTTGAATTGAATAGAAAGTAGACTGTGTTATAATAAAAACGCCGTGTTTACGATTAACAGGCCCAAAACCTGAAAACTGTTCTCAGGAACCGATCGATAAGTAAATGAACACGGTCCAATGAGTAGCTTTGAGTAGGTCGAAAAAAAATCTTCTTCTTTATAAAGTGGCTATACAGTGGAACCTTACATAATGAGCACAATTCACTTTGAGTCTTAATCGTAACGCGAACCACTCGTTATGGGAAACATTTTTCTGTAGGAATCCATGTAAAAATATGATGTGCGTTCCATCCAAAAAAAATACTGAAACATTTTATAAAACAATAATATAATGTACAATACACTACATACTCTTTTAGAAGAAGGTTATCTAAAGACACTTGTTTTTGCCTGCTCTTAGAAATGAATGCTAAATTCAGAATTAAATATCTTTCTGCATATTGGTTAATGGACAGCTTCGTGTTGGTGAACGATGTCAATTCTAAAATGGAATTGAGATACAGATATTTCAAGATCATGAACTGACGTAAGTCTTCGAAATTAGGAGAGGTTGCAATGTCGACACAGAGAATTTGTAACATTGTCGAGGAGGTCTGAGCGGTGGTACCGGAGACAACACCTGCAGTGCGAGAAGTGTCGCTAACACTGCAGTTGAATACTGAATTGTCGGCGGCATTCTCTTGTGTCGGAGCATCTAAAGTACAAGGCAGAAGGTCACAGAACAGCGAGTTACTTATTGCCAAACTACAGCAGCTAAAGAGGTCTAACTAGGTCAGAAGTCGGTTTCTGAAAAGGCTGCTGAAAACTGAAGAATAGGCGCTAAACGACGCTTTATGCAAAACACTGCTCATTAAGCGATTCAGCCTGTTACAAAATTGCATTGTATACTGCTCGTTATGCAAATCATTCTTTATAGAAGATGCTCGTTAAACGAAGTTTAACTGTACTTTGTCTATCGTAATATTAATACTGATTGTGCTATTCATTCTACCCCGTTTCCTGTTACGTCATTGTAATTTTTCCCGCAGAGCATAAGCCATACCATCAACAGCAAAGACAATAACAATAATGGCACAATGAGAGATCACGTGCAGATGCAAAGCGCTTTATCGCCATAACTGCAGTTTGATGCTTAATGACTAATGTCTTTGATTTGCATTATTTAAAGTCATACTAGACACGTATCAGAATTTTATTATTTTTAACAGTTTATGTTGACAGTTCTATTGGTTCTATTTTTGAGAAATAAATAACCAAATCATTTTCAATGTCTCGTCTTAGTTTTTATGTTCGCCAACGAAGAGAGAGCTAATTCACTTAGGTAGGAAGTGGCGAATGACAATAATAATTTCAAAGCTTCCCTTGCCAGCTCTGGATAATCTTCTTTTGTCTTCATTCAGAAGACGTCAGTCTTTTGCGAATGAAATTTCATCTTAAGCGTGCCGTTGACTGCCAAATCTATAAGTGCTTCTTTCATCCTCGTGCTCAGATCAGCCGGTTGTACTGACATATCAGCAAAAAAAAACTTAGCATCCATGCCCGTTGTCAGCTTAGGAGTTCAGTTCTGGAAAGCAGTAATAGTTTCTCTTACAAATTATGCAGGCTCTGTATTATGCAACGAATGTGATAATTTACCGCCACCAACTGCCCTATTGCAATTTATTCGACAATCTTCTGAATACAAGGGAAAGATTCAAACATCATCTCTTGTAAAGACGTGACCGCAAAAGAAGTTTTGCGAAGATTCCTTTGGTTTTATTCTTGGCCATTGTAATGTTTTCTTTTCTCTCTTCGTGGCTCCTCTTTAAAATATTTAGGCAGTTAAAAAGATCAGCAGGAAATACTAAACAGAATCAAAAGAATAATTCGCATAACCACATTTAGAATCTTGCAAGAACATTGATAATTTAACTCTTAGTTCCAGAACGCATATTCTTAAGAAAGCCACCTGATCTCTCTGTGTTAAAGGAGATATTGATGGAGCATGCCCGCATCTCGTGGTCGTGCGGTAGCGTTCTCGCTTCCCATGCCCGGGCTCCCGGGTTCGATTCCCGGCGGGGTCAGGGATTTTCTCTGCCTCGTGATGGCTGGGTGTTGTGTGCTGTCCTTAGGTTAGTTAGGTTTAAGTACTTCTAGGGGACTTATGACAACAGCAGTTGAGTCCCATAGTGCTCAGAGCCATTTGAACCATTTGATGGAGCAAACCTATATCTTCAAAAATCATTCCAAGCAGTCGATATGGCAGCGCATTACCTTTAATAGAGTTTATCTTTGATCACCTCTTTAAGTACATCATTTAAATTGGAAGGCAAAAACCGTGGTTGTCAGAGCTTGTCGACGAAGAAAGCAGTGTTCCTTGAAAACTTTGGCATTATTTATTTTAATTTCGCAATGAGCCTACTTTTATTGCCAGTTATAGCTTTAGCCAATCACTACAAGTGGCTATGTATATTGTCCAATTAATCTCATAGTTGTGAATGCTTTCTAACACAACCACTGGTCAGTAGTGTTCTCAGGAAGTGTTTTGCAGCGAGATACTTTGATTTGCTGGAATGCGCACAAATACCATAAATTGCGCACAGTCTGAAACCTCAGTAGGTTCATCAGACTGCAAAGCAAAATGTGGGCTCTTCTTTAATATTTCGACTAATTGTTCTCGAAAGTCACCAGCCGCATCGTTTATTCTGCATTCAGTGTATTATCAGAAAGTGGTATGCTTTTTAGTTTGTTTGCCTCCTGCTTCCCTAGCATAATTTGAACCCTATACAGGGCGCTGCTAAAATAAGATTCCAGGGATGTGATGCGGCTTTCCTGTTTTAGCAACTCGAAAGGCAACACGGTATGTAGTTAATGATGCAATTTCGTTGACATTGGATACCTGAAACCAAATAAAAAATATTGTTAAATCAGAAAAACAAATAATCACCAACTTAATATTATTTTTAAATCAACAAACAACAGTATTTTTTATTACCTGAATCAAAGTAGTCTGCTGCTGGTTAAGGATTTTCAGTTTCCTTTCGAAAAAATCCAACATTTTATCAGCTTGCTTTAAATGTTTAGTTGAGAGGTGACGCATAAGCTATAATGGTTTCATACTCAGCAGCAGGTTGCACATTGGGGTTATTATTCATGACAATAAAACCATACTTCTAATGTATGTCATAATAAAGTCTAGTTTTTTCGATTTTGATCCGATTCCGCCACTGTCACTTGTATCAGACATGGAGGGCTGCGCAGACCTTTTAAATTGCTTCTTCATTTTATGCTTGCTCGGAGTGAAGTGCAAAGGCAGAAAATCACGTCGCTACTCGCTGGCATATTCGGAGAACTGACATAAGCTAGCGGAAACTCAAGCCTATGCGAATGCTCAACCTTTATCGCCCTCACACCTCCATCGCAGCAAAGATAAGGTCACTGTCCGCAGAATGCTGTGACTACCTTGTACAATGCACTTGATTTCTCGATCAGTACAGTATCAATAGAAATAAAATTAAATATGTCACCTATCACTGACATAGTTTTATTACGATTCTGAGGAGAGGGAGGAAGGGGCTATCGTCAAAATATTTTTACTTGGAAAGAGGTAGCGTATTCAAAAAGGTTGAAAAACACTGTTCAGACAATTGGAAGTACTACAATGTGATAATCAAGGTGCTCGAAAATCTGGGCTTAAGTTTTGATGTAGTTAATAAAAACGATCAAGATCCCCTCGGGGCTGAGGAAGAACGATCAGGGTACATTTTCTATTTAGAGCTTTTTTCTTCTTCTTTTATTTTTCACCTTATAATGCTGTCACTCCCTTTCCAACAGTAGCTGCCAGTCATTCATACATTGTAAGCGCGGATCGAATTGTCACGTTATTTAGTAAAGACCGATACAAAATTGTGCGTCAAAAAGAATGCTGGAAAAACAGTTCCCTTCCTTGCGTTCAGCAGAAAGAGTCATATATTACTGTTAGCGAGATTGTCCACAGAGTTACTTATTAAGTGAAATGAAGGCATCAGAAATGTCGGAGGAACATTCCAGTCGTGTACTGAATACAAGTATAAGAAAAAGAAAAGTGTTGGGATGTATTTCTGATTCTTCTAACACATTAAGAGCCATGAGCCACGTTACAAATAACAGCTGTATGTGCCACGTTTGAAATGCCTTC